>NC_044383.1:85697616-86370116 GCF_006542625.1 Nomascus leucogenys | reverse complement strand
CCTGTCCCCGCCAATCAACATTCATGCATCATCTCCTAAAAGAAACTAATCTGTGGTAAACAATGAATCACAGTTGTATCATTAAGACTGTGGCCTCATCCCTAGAATATCAGCACTGCAAAACAATAAAACATGGTGACAATAAAACTGGTTTCAAAAAAAATTTACTGGAAGGCACTTTTTGTATGTTGAAAGATGAAGAGTTTTACTTGAAACTCAGAAGCAAATTACTCAGACTCTCAGACTCAATGGTGCCATGTATATAATTCAATCAATAAATATTGTTTATAGGCACTGTGGTACATTCAAAAATGAACAAGACACAATCTCAGCTCTCCAGTAACTCAAGCATAGTAGTTAGAAATCATATGCAGTCCTCCTTGGGGACCATTAAAGTGCGCCCAGTGCTGGGCTACCCTGTAGGCAGATTAGTTCCAAACTGAGGACATCAACAAAGAAGGGCCACTAATAAAGTAAAATCACGGCTGGAAGAGTTGTTCACACCTGTAATCCCAGCACTTTGGGAAGCCAAGGCAGGTGGATCGCTTGAGCCCAGGAGTTCAAGACCAGGCTGGGCAACACGGTGAAACTCCATCTCTACAAAAAAAAAAAAAAAATCAGCTGGGCATGCTGGCACATGCCTGTAGTCTTAACTACATGAGAGGCTGAGGTGAGAGGATTGCTTGAGCCCAGGAGGTCAATGATGCAGTGAGCCGTGACATGCCTCTGCACTTCAGCCTGGCTGACAGAGCAAGACCCTATCTCAAAATAAATAAAATAAAGTAAAATAAAATAAAATAATAAAATAAAATAAAATAAAATAAATAAAATAAAATAAAATAAATAAAATAAAACAATGAATTTTATCTAGAGTTTTATGCTCAGAAAACCTAGAAAAAAGTTATTTTGATTTCAGCATCTATATAAATTTTGCATCGTGTTTTAAAATATATTTTATTTTGAATTATTCACGTGGGCAACAATGTAGTCCCAAGGTGTCAGGCACCCTAAGGGTGTCGCCTGTGTCCAGGGGTGAATGTGGCTTTTCCTTCTGAGACCTGGGAGCATTTTGAAGAATTAAATATTTGTTTTCATAAAAATCTATCTAGGATAAAAATTGACTATGCATGTATAATGATTGTGAATCATTAGTTTTATACATAGGGTATTATCTTCACCCTGCACCTTTACAGTGATTTATATACTATCTTACACTGTCTGCTTCTATCTGTGAGCTTTGGACTTCACACTTTCCACCTTGATGATAAACAGTGGAAGGCAGTGACTATACCTTATCCAGGACATCTGTATTATAAGTCAATCCTTCACATGCCATTTCCTACTGATGTTACTCATTTTTATAACACATTTAGTTGTGAGCCATCATGTTCACAATCATATCTATGATAAGCCAAGCAGTCACCTTGGATTCAACTTTGGCATATTACCATAAATTTCTTGGGTAATTGCCTTAAGAGAAATCGGCTGTTGCATTTTTACTGTCCTAAGACAAAACAGAAGGAACGAAAAATCCTAAGTGTTAAGCAAAAGGCATTTCTGTCCCTTCAGCAGCTAGTCTCCTAGTTAGGGATGTGCACCCAACAGATCTGTATTTATTCACTAATATCAGATTCTATCTCAGGACTAGCTAATTCAAGATCTCTAGGAGTGGGCCCAGGCATCACTATTTTTCAAAGCTCCTCGAGTGATTATCATGTGTAGCCAAGGTTGAGAATCAGCAACAGTGATGGTTCCTCTACCCCACCTACCCCTTCTGTCAATTTCACACTGATTCAGAAACAGATTGTTATGACTTTGCTTTGGTAACACAGCCCAATATATTCTCCAAATCCATTAGGTTCGGTGTCAACATTTTTAAGGTTAATAATAATCACACAGGCCGAGCACGGTGGCTCATGCCTGTAATCTTTGGGAGGCCAAAGCAAGCAGATGGCTTGAGGCCAGGAGTTTGAAACCAGCCTGGCTAACATGGCGAAACCCCATCTCTACTAAAAATACAAAAATTAGCTGGGCATGGCAGCACACATCTGTACCCCCAGCTCCCCGGGAGGCTGAGGCAAGAGAATCACTTGAACCCAGGAGGTGGAGGTTGCAGTGAGCCAAGATCGTGCCACTGCACTCCAGCCTGGGTGACAGAGTAGGACCCTGTCTCAATAAATAAATAAATAAATAAATAATATATATTTTATATATTATATATATAATGGAATTCTATTTAGCCTTAAGAAAGAACCCCTGTCATTTGTAACAACATGTATGAACCTGAAGGATATTATGTTCAGTGAAATATGCCAGGCACAGAAAGACAAATACTACATAATCTCACTTAAATGTGGAATCTTATAAAGCCAAACTCATAGAAACAGAAAGTAAAATAGTGGTTGCCAGAGGCTGAACAGGAGTGTGGGGGATTAGGGAGATGTTAGTCCAAGACACAAAATTCTAGTTAGAAAAGAGAAGTAAGTTCAAGAGATCTATTATACACCATTGTGACTACAGTTAATAACAATATATTGTGTAGTTGAAAATTGCTAAGAATATTTTAAGTGTTCTTAACCACAAAAAAAAGTTGATAAGTATGTGAGTGTCTTAATCCACTTTTGTTGCTACAAACAAATACCTGAGGCTGGGTAATTTATAAAGAAAAGGTTTTTGATTTACAATTCTGCAGACTGGACATGAAAGCATGGTGTCAGCCTCTGCTTCTGGTGAGGGCTTCAGGTTGCCACTCACAGCAAAAGATGAAAAGGAGCCAGTGTTTGCAGAGATCACATGGTGAAACAAGAAACAGGAAAGGTGGGGAGATGCCAGATCCCTTTTAACAACCAGCTCTCACAGGAACTAACAGAGCGAGAACTCACTCATTATTACAAGGATGGCACCAAGATATTCACAAGGGATCTGCCCCCATGACCCAAACACCTCCCATTAGGCCCCACCCCCAATGCTGGGGATCAAATTTCAACATGCAATTTGCAGGGGTCAAACATCTAAACTATAGCAGTGAGGTAATGCATATGTTAATTAGCTTGGTTCAGCTATCCTGCAATGTATACATATATCAAAACATCAAGTTGCACAGCATAAATATATATATAATTTTTGTCAAGTTAAAAAATGCTTTTTAACTGCCCTAGGGCAACCGTGTGAGATATCTCTCGTATTAAAGATACTTAAAATAATTAATAAAAGCTAAAGCAAATACATAAGCAATCGTTTTAAAAGAACAAATAGCCTCCCTCCTGCATAACTGGCTGAGGGAAACCTTCACTCAACAGCCACTTAGTGAGTACATCAGGCAGGCTACCTCTGTCTTCTCCTCTCTCCATCTTGACTGAGCAGGCACTGTCTGTGCTACCCTCTGATGTTTTTTCAGGGCTGTTACCTTTGGCTGCAGCTGCCCAGTTTTGCAAACTTACAACAATCAAGTGAAAAATAAACATCTCCAAGGTTAAAGTTATTCTAATTAGCAATAAGCCCTGAGCAAGTTAAGTCAAGAAAATTCCATAAATATGTTTTAGATGCTCACTATCTGTAAACATTACTTGCTACTGTGGAAGATTTAAAAGCAGGTAAAGTAGTACAGCTTGTTCCCTCAACTTCACTGTTGGTGGAAGTGACGAGTTGACCTCAAAGAAGGCTTTGGTGTTATGAACCTCAGGAACTGTGGAAATTAAGACTCCATCAGCAAAAACAAAATGATGGTAAACAGGGTTAGCTTCCATGGAAGATATTTTGGATGCCTTAGATTTCCAGCCCAGGAAAGAAGTTAGGGAGAGAACTATAGATATGGGAGTTTTGCCAAATACCTTGTTTACCTCTTCAGATCTACTCTCCACTCTTTTCTGCTCTGCTATCCACTCCAGAAGCCTGATCTGAACAAACATGGATCATGGTACCCTTGGACTTCCCTTTGGGTTCCACCAGCAGGTGATTGGAGGCAGGGAGGTACAGTGAGATCACTGTTTATTCCCCAGGTTCCCTTCCTATGAGATTGTCTCACGCTGGCCACATCCCTTACAGAAGGCCATTTTTCCTCCATGTACACCTCTCTCTCCTCCTGGGTTCCAATCACCCCTCCCAGCCCTGATCCTTCAGGCTAAATCATACTTTCCCCCAAAAAAGGGGGGAATGCAGAAAAGGAAGAATCACCAGAGAAAAGACCACTTGGGAATCCTTTGTAGTAAAGAGGAAAAAGAAGCCACAACAAAGGAATCAGCTGAAAGAGAGAACTAGAAAGTAAACAAAAGGTCAAATGGTGTAGACATAAGTCAGTCCCCATCCTAGCCCAGCCATTGAAAAATATGTGATAATAACAGTCATGAGAAGGTGAATGAAGATGAAGGTGGCTATTTTGAGGTTGTATTCTTGGATCTACATCCTTCCAAACCATACCTACTCTTCTTCCCCTTAAGTTAGCATTGAGAAGACTCAGTGGCTGAATGCACCCCTCCATCATCAGCCACCACCACCACCAACCCCCAATCACACTGGCCAACCACCCTCCGTCTTGCTGTCCACCATGCTATAGTGGCCCCGACTCTGCTTTTGGATTGAAGAGCTTTTTCCCCAGCTGCTGAGTCCTGACAGATGAATGTCCTCAGTTGACAGTCCTCTACAGAATTTTCCAGGCAATCATCATCACTGAACTATTGCTAGGTCAGTTAGAGAATGCTTCAATTTTCTTTCTATGTGATGTCTACAAATAGATTTTTTAGTCGAAGTGCATGAGATTTAGTAAATAGAGGTTGATGCTCCAAAGTTACATTAAAGCATGTATTTTCTAGTTTTGTACAACCGGAATGTGAGCTTTCATTGCTGTAAATTTTTAACTAGAAATGTAAAGTGATTCATTTGTGGAATATCTGATGTCAATCTATGTCTTCATAAGAGAAGCATTTCTATTTTTAATCCGGATAACTTCTACACCTGTCAAAGACCCAATATCCCTAAAAAGTCTCCCTATTTGTTTTTAAGATAAACCCTGCTCTAATAGTAACACATGGTAAAACTTTGGCTTCTATGACATTGACATGCCACTAATGACATTAGACAAAAAGTAATCAGAAGTTTTAAAAGTGGTAATTTACATATTTTTTCTTAAATAATTCATGCACGATTTAACCTGAAACTCATAACCACTTATTTATTAAGTGCCTCCTCTGAGCCAGGAAGCACCCTAGGCATTTTATATTCACATATGCATTTATCCAAAAATATTTATTCTTAATTCTCATGAAAACACTTTGAGGTTAGTAATTTTCCATTGTTCACATATTCGTACTCTCAGTGAATATTTACTGACCCCCTGCTCCATGTAGGAATCTGTGCTAGGAGCTAGATAAACAAGGCAAATAATAGCATATGCAATCACACAATTTAGTGTACAGCTGTGATAACTGATAGAAAGAAAAACTGTATCTTGCTGAGAGATGAAGAAAATAAGGGTCTGAGAGATTAAGGAATGTTCCGGCATCCTGCCTCCTTTGGTGCATGATAAGGAGTTCGTAACATCATAGTTGCACTGGGCATCCCCAGCTGCCTGGCCCTCACCAGCAGCAGCCTGTTGGCCCCTCTGTGAGAGGACACTTCCACTCCACAAATTGCTCTGCATGCACCACAACCCAAGCAGCTGTTTATCAGCCTTACTTCTGAAGCATGATGAAGTTGGACGGAGTGTCACCTAACTCTCAGGGCAAGAAATCTGGCACCAGGACAATAATCTAAATCCTGGTGGCTTGGAGTTCATTTTAGAACAATGCTTGCATACTGAGAATACTAGAAGCACATTACATTAATCTTCTCAAAGCAGTCATTACTTCATGGCTCACATTATAGTAGTATGTGCCTGTGTCAATGTATTCATCTTTGTAGCCTCACCTAGAAGCACTTATCTAAAGAAATTTTTGTTGGTAGAAAGAAAGAATAAAGAGAGACAGAAGGAGCTAGAGGGAGAAGAAAAAGGGAATACCAAACATGCCACTGTTTTGATGATTGCCTTTTTAGTGTGATGGGGGCGTGGGGCGGGCAGTCTGCCCATCCCCTGGGGTCTTTGGAAGGAGCAGTCCACAGATATGGGCAGTGGGGACCAGGGAAAGCACAACACCCCCATGGCCACCAGACTGTGACCATCGTACAAGACTTGGGAGGGGCAGCAGAGCTGGGCAGACGGTGTTGGAGGCCCCCACTCACCAGGCCTCCCAACATTCAAGTATTCTTCGAGAACAATTATAGGCAAACAAGGGGAAAAATGTAGCATAAAAATAAAGAAGGTAATTTTTCAGAAAATATCAACTAAAAATTTTAAAAATTAGTATTTCTATCCTGAAACAAATTAAGATATAAGTAATGTGCAATAGGCAGTGCTATGACTAGCGATTATATCTACACAGATATATTCCTCCGTTATACATCAACATCTTTCTAACTAGCATGTGAGAAAAATATAACAATCAGGTTGATTTTGTAAATGTTCCACCAGTTCCCAAAAATAAAATTTACTCTTCCCATTTTTAGCTTTGCTGGGTAAGTTACAAATCTCATTTAATAGTTTAATATGAATTTTTGTTTGAAATAGATATGCAGCAACTCGCCTAATCTGGCCACAGCACTGAACAGACACGTGGCCAGGGCTGAATTATGAATTGTGCAAAACATGTGTGCTTCACTGGGCACGTGTTATAAAGCTCTCTGGCACATCCCAGACCTGGAAAATGGGATGAACCAAATCATGGCTTCTGTGAGCATGGTAATATATAGTGCATCTCATTAGAGTATTATGATATATGGAGCATTGCACTTCTTCCCAATACATAAAACATTAAATTACAATGAATTCCACTAAAAAATAGAAAAAATAATCAGCACTTCCCCTGAGTGGCTCCAGTTCCTGATTGTTTAATGTGAACATTTCCTATGTATAAGCTGCAAAACAATAACTACAAGTCCTCTTACAGATGAAGACAGGAAACAATCGGCAAGAGATTCTATCACTTTCTGGTTTTATAGAATTTCTTGGTTACTCTCCTGATGAGGAATAACAGAGTAATGATCATTGAATTACTTGACCCACATCCATTTGAAACTACAGGCTACAAAACTGTGTCAGGTTGTGAAGACTTTGCCATCTGTTCTAATCACTCGTGACAGAATTTTTTTAATGTAATTATAAAATTGTTACCCTAATGAATAGTTCAATATTGGGTTATAAAATGTTTTTCTAACAAAATATGATTTAAAATATAGCAACTCTGTAACTTTCATAATTTCCTTACATTTGTTTGAGCCTTTATTTCTGAATCTGGTTTTGGTTTAGTAGACAGCAGAAAAATTAGGCTTCAGAATTTAAAAAACAAAAAACAAACAAACAAACAAACAAAAACAAGAACAAACAATAGCCACAACAAAAATTTCCCATTACATCCTATAAGCTCTTCTTAGACTACTCCAACTATTGATCCCATCAAGCCTGGAACACAGCAACTCAACCCAGAAGGCCCCTCGCTGGTGCCCTGTGGAGGCTGACCTCAGCTCTATGAGGGGAAAAGGGATCTCTGAAAAGGACACCTCTGGATAGAAAAGAAAATGTCTTTCTCCCTCCAAAGAAGTCTTTTCTTCTTTAGTTTCTTCATAGAGAACCCTTGTAGGAGTGCTAATCTACTGGGAGTGGCTGCCAGGAACACAGTGTTGAGGATTCTGAAGATCTATCTTAGTTTGGAGGGAAAGAGGGCTGTAATTAATTACTCCGTTCCTCCTTGGTCATGAAATGCCAAGAATTTTCCAAATAAAAGTTCTCTCCATCCTGTCATTTCTGATCTTTTTCCAGAATAGCTTTTCTGTCCTTTGATGACTTAACCATCTGAGGCGACACATTTTCATCTTAGCTGCTAAAATCACTTGTGAAATAAGTTTATCCATTCCCTTAATCCTCACTCTTGAAGTTTTCTTTGGGGTTCATCACCCCCATGAAAAAGCTTCCCATTAATTGCTATGACCTTAAAAAGTGGGGTAAAATCTAGTAATATCTCTTAATTAGGACAAATTTCATTAAAGCTAAGGGAATCCATCAACTGTTTAAAGAATGTAAGAAAGGGAAATATACATTATATTCACGTACTTATTTCAATCCTCATAATGATTCCTCAAAGAAGTTATTATCCTCATTTTACAGTTGAAGAAATAGAGGCTCAGAGATGTTGAATAAATTCTTTAAGATCTCAAAGCTAAAATATGAGCATAAGTCTGTCAGTCCCCAAAATTGCAGATGGTTGAGTGAGTTATCTGCAAGATTTGGGGAATATTCTTGGCAGTCCTATAGCACATGGAAGCCAATTTATACCAGTACTAATTGTGGTAGTACAAGTTTAATAGGACTCCTTTTACTTCTCCGGATGAACTAAATGCTTTCTCCTTAGGTCTTTTCACATTTCTCTTTTCACTCTTCACTGGCTAATCCCTACTGGCCCTTTACAACTCAGTTTAAGTCACCCTTCCTCTAGAAAGTTTTTCCCAAATTTCCAAGAATGTGCCCCTCTAGAATCCAGTAGTTCTCTCCATCACTGTTTTAATAATTGCCTTTGTATTCTTCACCATACTATAAACTCCTTGAGGGCAAGTCTGTGTCTTCTTTGCCCTTGTATCTTCATCTGGAATGACACTTAGCCCACAGTAGGCATTCAGTATTTGTTGGAGGTACTATAATTTAAAAAGCAGGTAAGACAGTGCGTTAATCTCAGTATCCCACTGTGCAAAATTAGTTCCATTTTTGCCATCGTTAATAATAAAGTGGTTAATGATTCCTGAAGATGAAAATGAAGGCTGCTGCATAGTTAATAATTTAATGAATGACCCAAACCTCTTTTCAGTATTTGGGGCTTTTGGGGGTTCTTATAGTTATCTAAAAGAAAGTAAGTATGGGTCAAGTTCATTAAGCCTTAGGAGAATTAATTGGTATCATGAATCCCATAATATTAAGGGAGCTAAGTATGACTATTGTCTGCCTAGCTCTAAAAGGACCCTTTAAATAAGAAAAGAGAAAGGCCTCTTTTCCTAGTCTCATATTTCCATTTCCTCTAGTTCCAACTCTCTTCCAACACAATATCCAAGCCAGCTTCCTATTATGAGGAGTTGGGAGAAAGAGATGTAATCAATGTAATCATCTTCCAAATTCACTCACAATAAGCTCCACTATTCAGCAAAAATATAGTGCATGTTATTTCTAACTGATATGATCTATTTCATAATCTCCCATGTGCTAGGGAATGGTCTAATCCAGGAGTTCCCAACCCAGTACCAGTCCATGGCCTGCTAGGAACCAGGCGGCCTAACAGGAGGTGAGTGGTGGGCAAGCGAGCATTACCACCTGAGCTCCACCTCCTGTCAGATCAGCAGTGGAATTAGATTCTCGTAGAAGCACGAACCCTATTGTGAACTGCACATGTGAGGGACCTAGGCTGCATGTTCCTTTTAAGAATCTAACTAATGCCTGATGATCTGAGGTGGAACAGTTTCATCTGGAAACCATCCCTTCCACCGCCGCAACTCACCACCCCCCAACTCTCTGACCTTGGAAAACTTGTCTTCCACAATACTGGTCCCTGGTGCCAAAAAGTTTGGGGACCACTAGATTACATTGTAATCCCATTTGAAATATCATCTAATCTAATAAATAAAACAATCCTTTATTAGGTACCATTTATCTTTAGGGCAAAAGATAAATGGTGCTTGGTCTATTTTCATTCTGCCCTTTCCCTTGTTTACACATGCCAAGTTGGCATCTGGGTTCACAGTAGCTGTTAAGTGAATAAGTAAATGAATGACCTCACCCTCTTGTTGACACCCAGGCCCTTGCAGGTTCCAGGCTGGCCTGGCATACATATTGGATGTGTTGACTGGTCCATCCATGAGCATTCTACTGGTATCCACTGCTGGTATTTGCAGCTGTAAATTTGTGGACTGTTATTCCTTGACTTGGCCAGGACCTGGTGGAATATTACTGCTGACTCAGTGTATTAAGCACCTCTCTAGCTTCTGTAGACTTGATGCATTGACATCTGCCCTGTATGCACATTCCAGACACACCTTGTTCTGGACACCCTGATAATATGACTGAATCTCCCCACCTTGGCCTCCCGCTTCCCTCATTGCCACCCCCCACCTAGGGAAGAGGAATCTTCCTCCCAGAGTGGGCAGAGTGGGAGGGAGGTGAGAATTCAAATAAAAAATGATCAAGCCAGAGTCCACACCAGCAACCACCTCCTTTATCAGGTTCTTATACTCTGAGACACCAGAAAACTTACCTAATCATCCCAGGGCCAGATACCACACAAGCAAGGACAGCTTCTATGCTCCAGAGCCTGACTAAATCATTCAAACTAGCCAGTCCTAAGCCTGCTTACCCTTCCTTGCTTGTTCCTTCCCAGAAACCACAAGTCCCCCAGTTCCTCTCTCCCTTGCCTCCTGGCCAAGCCCGTTGCTCACCAATGTGCCCCTACTAGAAGTACAGCATGCACACTTCTCTTGGGAACTTCACAAACTGTATTTTCAATGACAACTGTCTCTTCAATGACAACTGTCTCCTGATCTGTTGGCCTTACTATACCTTAAATGTTCTATTAACACACTGCATTTTAAAACACTCAGCTTCCTTCCTCTCAGCTTTCAGTGGCTACAACCCCATTCTAAATCTCTCATGCATCCTTCATGTTGTCCCCTAGATTTGGGTGCTCTACCCTCAGCTTCTGTCATAGGGTCACCTTGACCCTACAAGGCTGTGGAGTTGCCCGAGGTAGGCTTTCTGATTCTCAATCAATCTCTATGCCATACCAGAATCTAGCAAGGCTCCGGAGCCATCAGATACTCTGACCCCACCACTCTGTGAGGCTGCCAGTAGTTCTTGCCGGGCACCCCTCATGAGATCCAAACAAGGTGAGTATATCCTCTCTAACTTCAGTACTCCCCATTTTTTAAAAACATCATTTGTGCTTTGGGTCAAAGCCTGGAGCAAGGAGCTGTCTTCATTGTCTTATCTTCTTTCTATGTCTCCTTCTCACCATCCCTGAGGGCCAGGAGGGGAAGTCCTTCTCTTCCTACTTTCTCTTCCACTACTGTCCTAAATAACTCTATGTTCAAGTTCACCAAGCCTGGCTCTGGATATGTTAAAGAGGGAGACAGAAACTTAAATATATTTTATTTTTCCTTTCTTTCTTTATCTCTCTATCTCTCTCTCTCTCTCTCTCTCTCTCTCCATCTAGCTTTCTCATGTATTGTACTATTCTCTCTTGCCAAGGCAGCATTAGCTTAGTGGCTTAGACTAAAAATGGAAAGGAGCAAGAAAAAGATACTTTATATAGGAGATTTATATTAATGATTTTAATATTTGCAAAATTATCCTTTTTATATCAGCTTCTGATTACAACTTTCTATCTTAACTCAAACATATGTGTCCTGAAATCATTAACCCCTTTTATTTTTTCCTCAAGAGCTCAAAGCAGCAAATATTACTCTTTAGAAATGAAATTCCAATCCCCTATTAAGTATAAAAAGCTAACAAAATAAATGCCCCAAGTTATGAAGAACTTATATCAGTAAAATGAAAAGTGGAAAATATTCTGTAAAAAGGGAGCATAGGTCATTAGTGGGTGGTTCTGTTGATTATAAAGAAAAGCCAGACACATTACTAACGTTACATGATCCTAGAGCAACTCCATTTTAGGCCCCAAGTTACAAGAGGAGCCTAGGAAAACTCCGCTAATTCTGACTTATGCTATCCTAAAAAATAACATTAGTATTTTCTCCCACTTTACGGTTGAGCCATTGTAATAGTCAGGAAAGATAGTCTCAAAGGCCAGTATGGGAAAGTTATTATTTAAATAATAACTTTAATTTAATTTCTGAAAATCTAGGATATTCTTACTCCTCCCAAATATATTCAGATCTGTACTGAGAGCTTTTTCACACATTACCATCTAGTTATCACTTTCATATTTTTTGCTGCTAAGAATTGCCTAGAAAATAGATTAGCCAGACTGTAGGTGTGAAAACATAGAAAATGTGAGAAAAGTGAGATTTAATATTAAATTCAGGCAGTGAAGTTTTTCCTCCATTCTGTGAGACAGGGAGAGAGACAGAGTGTGTGTGTGTGTGTGTGTGTGTGTGTGTGCAAGTGTGCCCCCTGCATACATGGGAGGCTACATATAGGCTAGAACCCTATATGTAGGTTTTCAGTCTTCCTTGACATGTGAGGAAAAACAATAGGGGTTTTCAATTTAAAAAAAAAAAAGAAGAAGAGGGTTTGCAATAAGAAGTTAGTTTGGATGCATAGCAAAAATGCTGCAGTGAAATATCATGATATGTTAATGGGGTACATGATGGGAGTTAGTTGCAGATTGTGTTTCTATTGACTCTACTTCCCAAATTTTCTGCCATATTCTACTAAAGTGTGCATTTTTTGGTCAGGCATGGTGGTTCATGGCTGTAATCCTAGCACTTTGAGAGGCCCAGACAGGTGGATAATTTGACGTCAGGAGTTCAAGACCAGCCTGGCCAACATGGTGAAATCCCACTTCTACTAAACATACAGAAAAATTAGCCTGGCATGGTGGCACACAGCTGTAATCCCAGTGACTCGGGAGGCTGAGGCAGGAGAATAGCTTGAACCCAGGAGGCAGAGGTTGCAGTGAACCGTGATCATGCCACTGCACTCTAGCCTGGGCAATGGAGCGAGACTCCATTAAAAAAAAATAGATTTTTTTAAAAACCTCTTGGAGAATTTTCAGAATGAAAGTTCCCACTGAAGTTTTCAAATACTGATTTAGGTTTTTTTATGAAGCCAGTATGTGTAGAGCAACTTAAGGTTAAGGCTGTATTAGCTTTTTAGGATTAGTTTCTAAAAGCAAGATATGGAATTTTACTCACACCAAATAATAAACTTCAGGTTTGAAGCTCATGAGGAGTCATGAAATCAAGTTAAAGGGTCAGGACTAGTATTTTTTAAATAAATGAAATAGAATATCAAACATAGTCCTTTTAATAAAGGTATCATTTTGTATAAAACATATGTGTGTATGCATATATGTGAATGTAAATGTGCATGCATATTCATTTATATATTTCATGGGTTGAGAAGTCAAATATATTTCTTACTCTGGTTTTCATATGTCTTTCAAAAAACTTTGGAAAATGTTATCCTAAAATATCTGTCATAAGACTTTATCTATAGCAAATGTAACAGACACATACACACACATGCCTGCAACTAACTAAAACTGTCTACCTCCTTAGATTTTTCTCTGGAGAAGATGGCATTTTAGTTAACAAAGCACTTCGTCACACCATTTGCTTAGAGAAATATGAGCTTCTGAAAAGTTGGAAACAAGAATGAAATTGCTCTGCATAATGAAGAAGAAGTTTGGAGTTCCCAGGTCCCAACACTAAAATGGAAAGAGGGGTTTCAAAGAAAGAGGGAGGGAGATGGAGGAAGAATAATGTGGTAGCAAGGAGGAATCTATAGAGAAAGGCTACTAATAACAGAAAATGAGTAAGCAAAGGACGGTGTATTTCATGCTCACATTCAAAATTAACTTCTCTGTGGTCCTATGCTCTGACATGTTGTTCATTTGTGTAACTGCCTCTGTGACTCCAAAACCATCAGTAAAGTCAGCTCCAGACACAGCCTTGAGTAGATAGTATTTTCAAGTTTAAAGAACTAACTTAGGAATAGGCAAGAGGCATCCTTTCCCCAATATCTAGAGGGCCTGATTCTTGGGTTTCATAGTGATGCAAATATTTGTTGAGTGGAAAAGAAAATAAGAAAGAAAGAAATTGTTCCAGCATTCTGCGATCTGGCACCCCAGCTGGAGTGGCCAGTGTCTATGACTCCACCAGTAGTGAAATCCAGAGGTATCTTTCCTGGCCTCTGACGGCTACTTGGGGGAAACCTTTTCAAGATAACTTGCAGCACAGATTCAAAACACAAAAGCCATAACCTAATAACACACAAATTACTTCTAGCCGACTGCTTCCTTTTCCATCCAGCCTCCTGACCCATTCTGAAGAGTGCAGAGCCCCCTGCACACCCCATGAGATGCTAGGTGCTCCGTAAGGCTGATTCTCATTCTGAGATATGGCTCAGGGGTTGGCCCCTTTTTTCAGTGAAGAATGGCAATGAAAGCACAACACCTTTTGCATTTACACACAGATACAACCTGATGTATAATGAGAAATAATAGAATCATAAATGCCAACTCCATTTTTAAAATCCTAACTTATTCAACCAGCACATAAAAGAACATGAATAGCAAACTTCCCATTATTTGGAAACTTCATTTTCAGCAGCTGCCACCTCTTTCTCCAACCTTCCCCTCGACTTCAACCCTACAAACTCTACCAGTTACAAGTAGCAACACAAAAATGAATTGGTTTCATCTCCTTTCACTTCCAGTTCCATCATGTGAAGAAAACGAGGGAAAGATGCAAAATAATTGGAAGGCAAAAGAATAAAAATTAGAGAGAAAAGTGCCGAGGACTTAAATATTCAAACTGTGAGATCAATCCTAGAGTAATCAGGAATTTAATGTGACTTTCACAGGCTGGAAAGCAAGCTAAAATAAATGTAGGGGCAAGTAAATCCAAGTTAAGTTTGTTTTTATGTTTGAAAGTGAAGTGCACTATTGTGTTCAAAGATTGCTAAATGATGCAGTAGATATAAACAAGGCAGTTCCCATCCCCAGAGAGTACTAGAGCACATGATGGCATGAGACAGAACATGAAAATATAATAAACAATACTAAAAAAACAATTATCAAGGATGTTTTTCAGATAAGCATTTTTAAACGTCAGAGGGAGTAGGAGGCTTTACAGAGAAAATAGAATCTGATCTGGTAAGTGAAACATGAATAGACAAGTTTTCAAATCATTTGAGATGCCACCTACTTTTCTGCTGGATGCCTGATACATATATGGTCACGCGGCTCTCATGACACTGTACTGACATCCCACACGATCCTTTCACTTTGCTCTAAACCTCCCATCCCTTAACTGGTACACATCAGCTTGATCTGTTATGGTATTCCTTTCCAACAATTGTACAAATGAGAGAAGATGAAAGACAGGAACAAAATTCAACAGTAGTGGAGAGTTAAACATGAGCTAGTCTGTAAATGAGAGGTAAGTGAGAGGGACATAGATGTTGGATGAAGGGTTGATAGAAGACAGAACCAGAGGAGAAAGTGACACTCAGCTGCTGGGGCTTCTGATGAACACAGAGCTGTTGGCAGCTAGAAGCAAGAGCAGAGTCACACTGCTGCCTGCACTGCATTAGCTTACTTTACAAGCCACCTTCCATGGAGGTGAAGGACTTTGTGACCAAAGCTAAGGTCAGGGGTCCTAGAGACAAAAATGGTCCTGAATCCCTCCTCTGCCATTTGCTAAAGAAAGCTGTATTAGGCCATTCTTGTGTTGCTATAAAGAAATACTTAAAACTGGGTAATTTATAAAGAAACGAGGTTTAATTGGCTCATGGTTCTGCGGGCTGTACAGGAAGCATGGTGCCAGCATCTGCTTCTAGTGAGGGCCTAAGGGAACTTACAATCTTGGTGGACGGCAAAGGGAACCAGTGCATCATGTGGCAAGAGCAGGAGCATGAGAGAGAGGGGGCAGGTGCCACACACTTTTAAACAACCAGATCCTGCGTGAACTCAGAGCAAGAGCTCACTTATCACCAAGGGGATGGTGCTAAACCATTCCTGAGGGATCCACCCCATGATCCAATCACCTCCCACCAGGCCCTGCCTCCAACAGTGGTAATCACATTTCATCATGAGATTTGGAAGAAACGAATTCCAAACCATGTCAAAAGCCATGGCTAGCTCTGCATTTGCTTCAGGTTCAGAGTCTAATCTCCAAGGCTTGCTGACCTTCTCCTTCTCATTGTTGCTTCCCCTTCCTCTCTCTTAATTGTTCCCTTCCTCTGTTATCCAGTCATTTGGTCCACTAGTGCAACAGTTGGAATATCCCCTCCAAAATGCATGTTGAAACTTAAGCCCCAATATGGCAGTACTGAGAGGTAGGGACCTTTCAGTGGTGATTGTATCATGACGGTTCTACCCTTATTAATGGGTTAGTGGATTAATGAGTTATCACGGGAGTGGAACTGGTGGTTTTCTAAGATGAAGAAGACAGATGTGAGCTAGCATGTTAGCATGCTCAGCCCCCTCACCATGAGATACCCTGTGCCACCTCAGAACACCGCAAGTTCCCACCAGCCGGAAGGTTCTCACCAGATGTGCCTCCTCAACCTTGGACTTCCCAGCCTCTGTATCTGTAAGAAATAAATTCCTTTTCTTTATAAATTACACAGTTTCAGGTATTCTGTCATAAGCAAAGGAAAACAGACTGAGGCAACTATCCTCTCTAACTTGACTTTATTGAAGACACTACTGTGGTGCCTTTATGTCCCCTCCCCAGAGAACTATAGGCTGAAAACTGGAAGCAGAATCACAAAATTTCAGTGAAGAAATGGACCTTAGTGATCATCTGGTACACAACCTTAGTCTACAAACAAGGAATTCAAGGCTGTAAGAGGTCAAACATCTGCCCAAAGTCACCCAAGTACAGAACTACCAGCTCCCAGCCCAGTGTTCTCTCACGGTATCACTCATCCCCCCACGTCATGTGAAGCACATTGCAGAATTCAAGCTCAAAGTGAGCCAGGAAGGAAGACAAAATCCAAATCCAAGAGGACAGTAGGGGCTGATCTCATCTCCCAGAGAGGTCTTTCTGCTCTCCCATCCAAGAGTGTAATACTGGGCTTAATAAACTTTTGCAGCTTTGCTTTGTTAAGAAAAAACAAAGAACAGTAGGGTCATTTCTAAAAGCAGAATGCTAATTATGAGAACATGAAGAGTTGATTTTGACACAGTAGAATGCTCAGGATTTGTATCAACACGGGAAGCAGATTGACGGGCGCGAGTCTCTCTACCACATAAAACGGGCGCAGAGCGCCATCTGCTGGATGTCTGGACCTCAGGCCACCTGCCGCAATTGAGAATGACGGATATGCTTTAAGCTTATTTCTTGTTGGTCATATCCCAAACACACACAAAAATTTACTACATTGTTTATCTTGCTTTTTCCTTTTTAATATAGCATAATGATATTTCTTTATTAATAATATATATTTGATCATTCCTTTTTAAACCTAAGTTTCTAAAATAATTGTATTATGAAAATGCCCAAGTACACACAAAAGCAGAGAATGGTACAATAAAACCCTCACTTACCCTTGTGTCAGATTTTTAAACTGTCAGAATTTTGTCACATTTGCTTCTCTATCTCCTCTTTTTTCTTCCTTGAATAATTAAGACAAATCCCAAGTATCATATATGCCTTCGATCTTAGTATGAATCTCTCTTAAAAACAGACACTTCTTTTATAAACACAATATCATTATCACAGCTAACAATTCAATAACAATTATGGGTTATTATCTAATGCCTAGTCAATAATCATATTTCCCTGGATGTCTCCAAATATTTTGTACCATCGATTTGTTCAAATCAATATCAAAACAAATTGATTCAGTTAAATGTAATTTAAAATTCATGAATTCAATTTAAAATCCATGAATTCATACGCATCTAATGGAAAAAGAGAAAGCCTACCAACAGAAACAATAAAGGGGGGAAAGAAGGAAACAACGTTTTTATCACATATTAAAGTAACTAGCCCACAAACGCCTTAATCTGAAATTTGGCAACTAAAAGAAAAGAGTTAAATATATATTCTGCCTTTGATGAATAAACCATACTTCAGTGTAAAAATAGCCCTATTTCATGAGAGGCATATTTATGCAGAATAATTCCACCTAACTTAACTGAAAGGAATGATAAGGTTAAAACATCTCCATTTTGCAACTCCTGCTAAGCCCAAAAAGGTGATGATCTTCAATGAATGGAACTCTTTTAGACAAAAGCTGATGAGGAACTTGACAGAAGAGGGCTCATCCTGTCATCACGTGCTCCCACTTGAACATGTGATGCAAAACCAACATCACTAAAGGTTTGTCTGTGTGATTTCTGTCTTGAGGTTATATGCTATAGTCTATTTTAGCTCTTTTAGGAGTTTATTTTTCAATTTTATGCCTATACCTCTATTTCTTATTATATAACATTATAAAGTTTCTGTTGACTCCCTACTATAAACTATTCCTCTTAATGGGGTATTTCCTTCCCATGTCTATCTCCTGCTTTGGCTAACTGTCATTTTCATTCTTCCAGTGAATACCTTGATGACATTAAGTAAAATGCTAAACATTTTTTTGTAGGCAGTATCTACTGAATTCATCTAAGACCAAGAAATTAGCATACTCACTTTTCATCTTCCTCTCATTGGGTGTATGTTGTCTTTTTTAAAGTTTTTACTTTTGCTTATTAATTTTCACAGTATTTACCTTTTGCAATTGTATCTCTCACCATTCTTTAGCCTACATTTAAATGAATTCAACATATGTGAGCAATCCTTTTAACATTCTTCATTTATTGGGTGTGCTATTCTTGAGAAAAACTGAATCAACTGATTTTCACCTTCATAAATTGCTTACTTTATCTAAATGCCTGAAAAATGCTTTATTTATCCTTGAAATTCAATACCTTAATGAGGATATGTCTCCTTATTGATTTTCCTTGATCCGTTTTTCCCAGAATAGGTTTGCATTTCCAGATTCAATTATTCCATTGTTCAAATTATCTTCTATGCCATCTTTGAACATACTGTCTCTTAGATTTGTTGGGGTTTTTAATTCAATGTTGGTTTGGCCTTGTCTACTACTCATATCTATTATTTTCTCAATCAGTGTCTTAATCTCTTTGTCTTTTTCCCTGTACATTCACTGCAATTGTCTTAAACCTTTCTTCTGGGTCATTCATCCAATTTTTAGCTATGCCTGTTCAGTTTCTTGCTCCTTTACTTCGTCTTATTTATTAATTCAGCAATGGTATTAAATTGTTAGTACTTGGTCTGTTTCCTTAGCTCAGCAAATCTCTTTTTTTCTCACAACTGCTGTTTTAGTATCTCATCTTTAAATTATTGTTTAATAACACGTTTGTATTTAGTAAGCTCTTCCATAGAGTAAAACATCCTTAGGAACATTTCTTCCTGCGTGTTCACTTCTGGATAGACTTTTCATCTGTGTTTTGCATTTGATATTTCAATACTTAACTTGGTGAGGGGAATAAACTTGCTGTTCTGCAGTATATTTGCATAGAAGCCAGGCATGATATTTTATCATCTTTCTTTTGAATAGGGAAGACAGCTTGGATTTAGTGTAGGTAATTCCTTGGTGATTCTTTTCCACTTTTCTGATATCTGTGTGTTCTGTCCTGTAACTATTGTAGAGTTGGAGTTCCTAAAGCTGAGAACTTGGATAAGGGAAAAGAATCACGGCTGTTGGCAGCTCTATTGCCATGCTGGCCTTTATCCTTTCCTCTGTTGCCTGGCCTAACATCTGTGTCCACAATTCCACCATTCTGTCTTACTGTATCTTCAGATGTACTTGGACTTCAGATGTTTACCCAAATGCACTATGAGGCCTGAACCAGGGAGTCAGCCATTCCCACTTCATCTCTCCCCCTCTAAGAGCTACTGTGACTCCCCAAAGCAGAAAGTGCATAATATAGAACATGAAATGTGTTTCCAAGGTAAAAACATTTTACTTGACTCTCAGGGAGTCTTTTCCCCATCTCCTACATCCTCAGAAACCTAGTTATAACTTATCTTTATTTGGCCTCTATTTGGCTACATTTTAAATTTTTTATAATGAAAAATTAAAAACACATTCAAAGATAGAGAAACTAGTATAAATTACCCCATGTACCTATCACCTGACTTTAATAATTACTAATAAGCACACGGCTGTTCTTGCTTCATCTATGTCCCCATCTACCCACTCACTCCCACCCTCACCCCCGCCCCATCCCTCACACCAAGAAATGAAGTTAATCCCAGACCTCGGATCATTTCATTTTTCAATCCATTGTTTATGATCCTGACATTCTTCTCCTGTCCAGCCAGTATGGTCTCCAGTATGGTGAAGTCAAGTGGCTATTCTCTCTCTAGTGGGTCATGGAAATGATTGAAAGGAATTCTGCCTTTGCGGAACATTTTGCTTCCTTTGTGGAATAAGGGCTTCCTACACCCTCCCTTCTGCCTGTTTTCAAGCCAGGGGTATTAGTGAGGCTCTAGAATTTTGTTCATTTTTTTTTCCTTATAATGTTTGGAGAAAGATGAGTTGGAAACTTCATGGAAGATTGCTAATTCTCAGAAACTCTGATCTTATTCTTTCACAGCCACCAGACCGTTCCTCCTTTTTCCTGTCATTGGTAGGGTTGCCAGATAAAATACAGGACACTCGTGCAATATTTGGGAAATAATTTTACCCCCAAAGCTTTCATTTGTCTGAAATTCAAATTTTACTGGGCATTCTGTATTTTTATTTGCTAAATCTGGAAACCTTAGTTATTGGGGTGATTTTTCTGGCTTCATTTTTGTGTGTTTGCTTGGTTGATGAGTTGATGTACTTATGTATTATTTCAGTGGCTGAGTTTGCTGAAAGGAAGATTTTTGTGGTCAAGTTTTACTCTGCCATCTTAAACTAGAAAGTCTAACATTTCCTTAAACATTAAAATTACTCATCCAATATTTATACATGTTTAATTTCATTCCTTGCTTAATATGTCAAATACTCTTAGGAGAAGCATTTGCATAACTTTTGGGTATTTTTCTCTTTGCTAGAAATTTAATGAACGTTTAGGTATATTAAGCAAATCTAAATAAATAATATCTCATCTTGTAGCCAATGCATCAGCAACATAGTTGACAATTTTTAAGAGTTTTGTTTCTATTTTTATTATTTTTGGTCAAATATATTCTTAAAGTTCCTCACCACCTAAAGTTTCATTTAGTCTAGGAGTCCCTTCCCATAGAATTCTCCAATTTGAGCTCAGAAATTTCTTCCTGTTACAGAGTGAGATCTTGACTAATAAATAATTATGGAAAGAGTAGCGGCAACCCTTCTTTGGGGCTGTTTATCTCAGTGTACATGGACTGCTAATGGACAAAGAACTCCCTATATGGTGTTGTACACCCTTTACTGTGTGTTGTAGAAGTTGTTAGTAGCCTTAGGTGGGCATTTAAACTAAATTGGCCCAATTAGACTGAGAAGAAGAATTTTTATTTAGTGGTGGTCACTGATTTCCTCTCTTTCCTGCTATGTGAACTGGAGAGTCTCACTACCAGCAGGCATCTTACAATCAGAAGAAAAGTCATTCTAAGGACAAAACGAGAGGAGAAAGAGCAGAAAGAACCACCATGAGACACAGCCAGAGGCAAGGTCAGCCAGCATGTGGAACTTATCTCTGAACTTCATGTTATGTAGATGAACAATTTCCTGAGAGTTTAAGCTTCCTTTTACTTATGGTTTCTGCTACCTTTAGGCAAAGCATTCTATCTGATATAATTCCTCTTACATTTCTCCTCAAAATGTGACTTTATGTGACTTCCACTTACGCAGTGGGCCACCACCAAGAACTCCACTGGGATGGGTGTGGCCCGGGAAAGCCCATCTGCAGGCCGCTCACAATCCTGAAAAGCTGGCATACCACCCACTGCACACCTCACCACCTCTCACCTCTGGCAGGAGACTTAGCTATGTCCACAGACTCCTATAAACTGCCTCAGCCTCATTGTTCTCTGGGCACAATTGTCCTGGCTGTCTGGAAGAATGACAACCCCACCATGGAAAATTCCTCACCCTGGAAAATTCATCTGCAATTTCTGGACTAGAGAGGCCTGCTGAGAGACACTCTTCAGTTGATCAGGGAAGTCTCACAGCTAGAATGTCCCCATTTGTTATAAAATGTAACCGTCATTTATGTAAGTACATTTTAATTTCTTGCAACCTTACTATGGTTGCTACTACTATTACTACTGATAATAATAACCTCTGTAATACAAAGAGCCAAGGCTTATCTTTACAGATGATAAATAAGAGGTGAAGATGCAGAGTCACACAAATGGTGTTGGGAGGGTCTGTCTCAATCATATCAAAACCAAAGGCAAATCGTTTCATAAATACCGGAAAACATGGGGAAGGTTGCCTTTCCATCCCTGCAGTGGTGATCTGTCTACCTGACTTGTCAAGTCTTAGATCCCATTTCTTGCCCCTGCAGACAACCTGGCAGAGTGCCTTCTTGTCTACATGAAGGGTGAAATTCCCAGGAAAATGCTTTCATTTATCCAAAGTGTTAGAGCTGTCCAAAGCCTTACTTTGATATTTATAATCTCCTTAATTCATTAGCTAACCTCCAGCCTTCTTATCATGCCCCTTCGTTCACCAACAGGTAGGCAATGCCTGAGCTATTTTGAGAGTCGCATTCATCAGCCTTTTATATCTTCACTGACTGCAGAACTCTCATCAGGTCAGTCACTAAGAAGGTCTTGCTATTAATAATAATTCGTTCACTCAGCAAAACTGTTGAGCAATTACACTGTGCCTGGCAGGGTACCAGATACTGTAGTTACAAAATTAAACAAGGCATAGAATCTGCCCAGATGGAGCATACATTCTTGAGAAAGCAAAAGGATAACTTAAAAGGCAATTACAAGACAAGGTCAAAAGCATCCAGACTTGCCTAAGAGAAAGAATAACTTTGTTACTTTTAAAACAAAGACAACACTGTTTAAACTAACATAAGCTCACATACTCAGGCCCCAATCCCTACCTCTCCAGCTTCATTCCATACCACAGCCAGCCTGCCTCAATTTCTCCATTTCAATCTTGAATGGGTCCTACATTAGTGTCACCATCCCTCAACCACAAACCCTTTGTACAGAGGCCTGAAACCCTCTCTGCCTAGTCAACCTCTGTGCTTCCTTCAGAACTCAACAAAGCGATGCTTCCTTAAAAAAGACTTTCTTGGCTTCTACTTCATAATTTTAGTTGAGTAAAATTTTTTTGAGTGATTAGTTTTCTGTCTCCTCCACTAAACTGTAAGCTCCAGGGATTAAATTTTGTTTTGTTTTGTTTATTCCCTGTATTTAACACAGTTTCCTTGTAGACAAAGTGGACAACTGATAAATATATATTGAATAAGTAAAATAATGAATTAGTGGAAGATAGCTGATATCAAGTTGAAATCTGAAGGACATTAAGATATAGAACAGCAAAAAGAGGGGATGGGCATTCCTTCATTGTTGCATTGACCTCTTCTTTCTTTGCTGACTTTCTCACTTTAGCTGAGCAGAATTTGAAGAGGTAGCTTTCTTCAACCCAAACTTACAGAAGCCATCTGGGAAAAAAATGTTGAAATTATACTGTCAGGCCTGACCGAGACATGATAACCAATAGCTGCAAAGTTTGGGGGGAAGAGGAGATGAATCCTTGCTAATAGTTGCAGCATTTCCCCTTTGTCCTGGTAGAAAGTCAGAACATGTCAACTCTGATCATTCTGATCATGCTTGGTTTGCATTTTATAAAGTAAAACACTATCAGCTGCTTCTTAAAGTTTTTATCTCCAGTCTCTTTGGGATCATAATTTTGTTCACAGACTGCATCAGTGATGAATTTTGTGTGGCACATCCTGGAATCGTGGTTTATGGACAAAGAAAGTATGTTACTAAAGGCTCAAAGAAAAACCTGCACAGAATATCTCATCCTTCAGTCAGCTCATCTTTCTCCCAGTTATAGAAAAGTGAATGTTCCCTCCCTGTAAAAAAGCATAGTACAAGCACTGAGACATCTCACTTTTGACATGCAAATTTTGATACAGAGCCACATCTCCACAACCACATTTTCTCCCCAAGACCCGCAAAACTAACAATCCAACTGTCACAATTGTGAGAAAGGATGAATTGATGTTGTAGGCCACTAGGTTTTGAGGTGGTTTGTTATACAGCAATAGATGACTGACAAAAATGTTTGTTTGCTTGCTTGCTTTTCAAATTTCATTACATTTGTTTGAACCTCCAGAGCAATGTGAATGGTGACAGCAAGCAACTGGCAGTGTCCATCTGTCCATCAGATTCTGAAATGTGTAAATTCTTAGACCCAGAAACCTGGAATCTATTTTACAAAAATACTTGCACATATGTATAAACACTTTATACTTATTGATGAAATATTAGAAATATTATCATTGAAGTCAAAAGGGAAAAGGCGCCTGCTATCACCATTCAGTATTATTTTGAAGATTCTAGCCAATTTATAAGCAACAAAAAGATAAGGCAAAACTGTCATTATTGCAAATGATATAATATTAAGAAAATCCAATGCAATCAACTGAAAAACTATTAGAAATGATATGCATTTCAAAAGAATGGAAATCATAACGAACAGTCTCTCAGACCACAATGCAAGCAAATTAAAACTCAGGAATAAGAAAGTTACTTACTCAAAACCTCACAACTACTTGGAAACTGAACAACCTGCTCAACTATTGGGTATATAAGTAAATTAAGGCAGAAATAAATAAGTTCTTTGAAACCAGTGAGAACAAAGACACAACATATCAGAATCTCTGGGACACAGCTAAAGCAGTGCGTAGAGGGCAATTTATAGCACTAAATGCCCACAGGAGAAAGTGGGAAAGATCTAAAATCAACACCCTAACATCACAATTAAAATAACTAGAGAAGCAAGAGCAAACGAATTCACAAGCTAGCAGAAGACAAGAAATAACTAAGATCAGAGCAGGAAGGAATGAGATAGAGACATGAAAAACCCTTCAAAAAATCAATGAATCCAGGAGATGGTTTTTTGAAAAGGTTAACAAAATAGATCAAATGCTAGTCCTGAATGGTATTGCCTAGGTTTTCTTCTAGGGTTTTTATGGTTTTAGGTCTTATGTTTAAGTCTTTAATCCATCTTGAGTTAATTTTTGTATAAGGTGTAAGGAAGGGGTCCAGTTTCAGTTTTCTGCATGTGGCTAGCCAGTTTTCCCAACACCATTTATTAAATAGGGAATCCTTTCCCCATTGCTTGTTTTTGTCAGGTTTGTCACAGATCAGATGGTTGTAGATGTGTGGTGTTATTTCTGAGGCCTCTGTTCCGTTCCATTGGTCTATATCTCTGTTTTGGTACCAGTACCGTGGTGTTTTGTTTACTGTAGCCTTGTAGTATAGTTTGAAGTAGGTAGCGTGATGCCTCCAGCTTTGTTCTTTTTGCTTAGGATTGTCTTGGCTATGTGGGCTCTTTTTTGGTTCCATATGAAATTTAAAGTAGTTTTTTCTAATTCTCTGAAGAAAGTCAATGGTAGCTTGATGGGAATAGCATTGAATCTATAAATTACTTTGGAAAGTATGGCCATTTTCACGATATTGACTGTTCCTATCCATGAGCACGGAATGTTTTTCCATTTGTTTGTGTCCTCTCATTTCCTTGAACAGTGGTTTGTAGTTCTCCTTGAAGAGGTCCTTCACATCCCTTGTAAGTTGGACTCCAAGGTATTTTATTCTCTTTGTATCAATTGTGAATGAAAGTTTACCCATGATTTCGCTCTCTGTCTATTATTGGTGTATAGGAATGCTTGTGATTTTTGCACATTGATTTTGTATCCTGAGACTTTGCTGAAGTTGCTTACCAGCTTAAGGAGATTTGGGGCTGAGATGATGGGTTTTTCTAAATATATAATCATGTCATCTGCAAGCAGAGACAATTTGACTTCCTCTCTTCTTATTTGAATGCCCTTTATTTCTTTCTGTTGTCTGATTTATTTGGCCAGAACTTCCAATACTATGTTGAATAAGAGTGTTGAGAGAGGGCCTCCTTGTCTTGTGCTGGTTTTCAAAGGGAATGCTTCCAGCTTTTGGTCTTTCAGTATGATATTGGCTGTGGATTTTGAGCTACATTCCATCAATACCTAGTCTATTGAGAGTTTTTAGCATGAAGGGGTGTTGAATTTTATCGAAGGCCTTTCTGCATCTATTGAGATAATCGTGTGCTTTTTGTCATTGGTTCTGTTTATGGGATGGATTACATGTATTGATTTGCATACTTTGAACCAGCTTTGCATCCCAGGGATGAAGCCGACTTGATCGTGGTGTATAAGCTTTTTGATGTGCTGCTGGATTTGGTTTGCAAGTATTTTATTGAGGATTTTTGCATCGATGTTCATCAGGGATATTGGCCTGAAATTTTCTTTTTTTGTTGTGTCTCTGCCAGGTTTTGGTATCAGGATGATGCTGACCTCATAAAATGAGTTATGGAGGAGTCTCTCTTTTTCTATTGTTTGAAATAGTTTCAGAAGAAATGATACCAATTCCTCTTTGTACCTCTGGTAGAATTCGGCTGTGAATCCGTCTGGTCCTGGGCTTTTTTTGGTTGGTAGGCTATTAATTACTGCCTCAATTCAGAACTTGTTATTGGTCTATTCAGGGATTCGATTTCTTCCTGGCTTAGTCTTGGGAGGGTGTATGTGTCCAGGAATATATCCATTTCTTCTAGATTTTCTAGTTTATTTGCTTGGAGGTGTTTATAGTATTCTCTGATGGTAGTTTGTATTTCTGTGGGATCAGTGGTGATATCCCCTTTATCATTTTTTTATTGTGTCTATTTTATTCTTCTCTCTTTTGTCATTTATTACTCAGGATAGTGGTCTATCTATTTTGCTATTCTTGTCAAAAAAAACCAGCTCCTGGATTCATTGATTTTTTTGAAGGGTTTTTCATGTCTCTATCTCCTTCTGGTCTGCTCTGATTTTAGTTGTTTCTTGTCTTCTGCTAGCTTTGGAATTTATTTGCTCCTTCTTCTCTAGTTCTTTTAATTGTAATGTTAGAATGTTGATTTTAGATCTTTCCTACTTTCTCCCATGGGCATTTAGTGCTGTAAATTTCCCTCTACACACTGCTTTAGCTGTGTCCCAGAAAGTCTGGTACATTGTGTATTTGTTCTCATTGGTTTCAAAGAACATCTTTATTTCTGCCTTAATTTTCTTATTTACCCAATAGTCATTCAGGAGCAGGTTGTTCAGTTTCCATGTAGCTATGTGGTTTTCAGTGAGTTTCTTAATCCTGAGTTCTAATTTGTTTGCACTGTGGTCTGAGAGACTGTTTGTTATGATTTCCATTCTTTTGCATTTGCTGAGGAGTGTTTTACTTCAAATTATGTGGTCAATTTTAGAATAAGTGGTATGTGGTGCTGAGAAGAATGTATATTCTGTTGATTTGGGGTGGAGAGTTCTGTAGATGTCTCTTAGGTCTGCTTGGTCCAGAGCTGAGTTCAAGTCCTGAATATCCTTTTTAATTTTCTGTCTCATTGATCTGATATTGACAATGTGGTGTTAAAGTCTCCCACTATTATTGTGTGGGAGTCTAAGTCTCTTTGTAGGTCTCTAAGAACTTCCTTTATGAATCTGGGTGCTCTTGTATTCGGTGCATACATATTTAAGATAATTAGCTCTGCTTGTTGCATTGATTCCTTTACTATTATGTAACACACTTCTTTGCCTTTTTTGATTTTTGTTGGTTTAAATTCTGTTTTATCAGAGGCTAGGATTGCAACCCCTGCTTTTTTGTTTTTGTTTTGTTTGGTTTTTGGTTTTTGTTGTTGTTGTTTGTTTCTTTGTTTTTTTGGCTTTCCATTTGCTTAGTAAATACTTCTCCATCCCTTTATTTTGAGCCTATTTGTGTCTCTGCACATGAGATGGGTTTCCTGAATACAGCACACCGATGGGTCTTGACTCTTTATCCAATTTGCCAGTCTGTGTCTTTTAATTAGGGCATTTAGCCCATTTACATTTAAGGTTAATATTGTTATGTGTGAATTTGATCCTGTCATCATGATGCTAGCTGGTTATTTTGCACATTAATTGATGCAGTTTCTTCGTAGTGTCATTGGTCTTTATATTTTGGTGTGTTTTCGCAGTAGCTTGTACCAGTTTTTCCTTTCCCTATTCAGTGCTTCCTTCAGGAGCTCTTGTAAGGCAGTCCTGGTGGCGACAAAAATCCCTCAGCATTTGCTTGTCTATAAAGGATTTTATTTCTCCTTCACTTATGAAGCTTAGTTTGGCTGGATATGAAGTTCTGAGTTGAAAATTCTTTTCTTTAAGAATGTTGAATATTGGCCCCCACTCTCTTCTGGCTTGTAGGGTTTCTGCAGAGAGATCCACTGTTAGTCTGATGGGCTTCCCTTTGTGGGTAGCCCGATCTGTCTCTCTGGCTGCCCTTAACATTTTTTTCTTCATTTCAACCTTAGTGAATCTGATGATTAAGTGTCTTGGGGTTGCTCTTCTTGAGGAGTATCCTGTGGTGTTCTCTGTATTTCCTGAATTTGAACGTTGGCCTGTCTTGCTAGATTGGGGAAGTTCTCCTGGATAATATCCTAAAGTGTGTTTTCCAACTTGGTTCCATTCTCCCCATCACTTTCAGGTACACCAATCAATTATGGGTTTAGTCTTTTCACATAGTCCCATATTTCTTGAGGCTTTGTTTGTTCCTTTTCATTCTTTTTTCTCTGATCTTTTCTTCACAGTTTATTTCACCAAGTTGATCTTCAGTCTCTGATATCCTTTCTTCCGCTTGATCAATATGGCTATTGATGCTTATGTATGCCTCACGAAGTCTCGTGCTGTGTTTTTCAGCTCCATCAGGTCATTTATGTTCTTCTCTAAGCTGGTTATTCTAGTTAGCATTTCCTGTAAACTTTTATCAGGGTTCTTAGCTTTCTTGCATTTGGTTAGAACATGCTCCTTTAGCTCAGAGGAGTTTGTTATTACCCACCTTCTGAAGCCTACTTCTGTCAATTCGTCAAGCTCATTCTCCAGTTTTGTTCCCTTGCTGGCGAGGAGTTGTGATCCTTTGCAGAAGAGGCACTCTGGTTTTTGGAATTTTCAGCATTTTTTCACTGGTTATTCCTCATTTTCGTGGATTTATCTACCTTTGATCTTTGATGCTGATGACCTTTGGATGGGGTTTTTCTGTAGGTGTCTTTATTGTTGATGTTGATGTTATTGCTTTCTGTTAGTTTTCCTTCTAACAGTCAGGCCTCTCTTTTGCAGGTCTGCTGGAGTTTGCTGGAGGTCCACTCCAGACCCTGTTTGCCTGGGTGTCACCAGCAGATGCTGCAGAACAGGACTGCTGCCTGCTCCTTCCTCTGGAAGCTTCGTCCCAGAGGGGCTGCAGACTGGAACTGTTCCTATTCAGCCATCTTCCTGAATGCCAACAGAGGTCTTTTGTTACTTCCAGATGCCGTAAGAAGAGTGCTACATGCCTCACAGGACCAACGTGAAGTGGGGATCCATCTGAGACATGAGCACACTTTCAGTGGTAGCAGGAGGCAGCAGGGTGGGAGAGGGAGTAGACTGATGATTACCAGAGGCTGGGAGGGGTAGTGGAGAGTCTCATTTAGAATTTCTAGTTAAACTCCCCTTGCAGAGCTTGGTGTCCCTCTGTAGAACCTCCACTAAGTGATTGTCCAACCTCTAAACTCCCTTTAGAGCAAAGAATATCTACTGCCTTCCAGAGCAGTTGAGTGAAGGTGCATCTTCACACAGCTCAATATTAGGTCAGCCTTTACATTAAGTTGAAACCCCTTTCGTTATAAGCTTCTTCCTGGAAGAATAAGGGTCATGCGTCTTCAATATGTCAGCCCATGATATTAATGAAGAGACCCAATATGTCCACTAAATGTTTTTGTGCCCCAAGCCATTATTTCAGCTTAACTTTTCATGACATGCTTGAGTCCCTTCATCCTGCTGGTTTCTTCTCTCAGTATCCTTTTTAAAATGTGACAACCATAATGGAATACAATAAGCTAGAAATAGCCAAGCAGAAATGACTAACACTTACCAATGTAACTCCAGATTGCAACGACTTTTTTAGGTATCCAGATTATACTGTTGGTTCATACTGGAAGGCTAACTAATCTTCCTTTTTTGTTGGTAACATATGCTGCTGTTTAAGCTATTCTATCCTTGTGTAGTTAGCTATTACTTCTAAGTCTAGGACTTCACAAATGTCATGTTAAATATCTTGTTATTTCGATCAAGTCATTCTCCAAACTTGTTGAAATCCCTTTAGAATACTATCCTTCAATATTCCATCCATTCTCTCTATATATCATCTGCAAACTTAATCATCATAAGACATCGTCAACAAAGTCCTTTTAAAATGCTGAATTGGACCAGGATGTGGTGGCTCCCACTTGTAGTCACAGCACTATGGGAGGCTGAGACAGGAGGATCACTTGAGGCCATCAGTTGAAGTCTAGTGTGAGCAACATAGCCAGACCCCGTCTCCACAAAAAAAAAAAAAAAAAAAAAAATACAAAAATTAGCTGGGCTTGGGGTTGGTGGAACATGTGTCTGTAGTCACAGCTACTTGGAAGGCTAAGGCTGGAGGACTGTTTGAGCCCAGGACTTAGAGGCTGCAGTGAGCACCATTGCACTCCAGTCTGGGTGACAGAGCAAAGCACTGCCTCTTAAAAAAAAAATGCTGAATTACTGAGAGATAATATGGGGGCAAATTTAAAATGGGATGCAAATTAAAAATGGGATGTTCCACTGCTATTTTTATCATTTCTTAAAAGTATATTTTCCACCTCAAACAACGTAAGTGTGCCTTTTTTTCAGGTTCTTAGTGCTCCTACAAGTCCATATCATGAAATTTTCAATTAGTCAAGGCTGGGCACAGTGGCTTGTGTCTGTAACCCTAACACTTTGGAGACCAAGGTGGGAGGATCGCTTGAGCTGGGTAGTGTGAGACCAGCCTGGGCAACATAGTGAGACCTCTTCTCAAGAAAGAAAGAAAAAGAGAGAGAGAGAAGGAAGGAAGGAAGGAAGGAAGGAAGGAAGGAAGGAAGGAAGGAAGGAAGGAAGGAAAAGAAAGAAAAGAAAAGAAAGAAAGAAAGAAAGAAAGAAAGAAAGAAAGAAAGAAAGAAAGAGAAAGAAAGAAAGAAAGAGAGAGAGAAAAATTTTCAAGTAGTTATGTGAGCACCCTTTCATCTCTTGTACAGTCAGGATTTCTAACCTTCTCTCTCTCTCTCTCTTTCTCCATGTTTATATTCTTTTTATCTCCAAATTATTTTTTTTTATTTTACTGCCTGGTTTTCATTTTTTGAGCATATTTTCCTCCTAAGCTGCCTTTCTAATTTAGTCATTTATTCATTTATGAAACATACAATGAGCAATTGCTATAAGCTCAGCAATATGGTAAGCAATAAGACCTCAAAAATTAAAAGATGCATTCTTCAAAATTTATTGTCTAATGGAAAAACAGAGACTTAAACAACTGAAGCACAATGAGCTCTGTTCAATAAAGAAGAATATGCAATGCTTCACGGAATTAAGGTATGCAAGGGCATGATTATGTTGATGACCCACTAAATTTAACCTAGGTGAGGAAGGCAATGAGGGCTAAGCTGGGAGTGGAAGAGTGTGGGGGTGAAGGGCGTGGGTAAGGGAGGTGAGACACTGAAAACGTAATGGGTTCATTTGCAGAAATGTTCTGGAGCTGACTCACACCTACTCAGGAGAGCCATATCTCTACCCAACACTGTCTTCAAAGCCTTCAGGAGGATAGTTGAAATTGGCCATGGCAGGAGGATTTACATGACAGAAATCAGCAAATGTTCCAAATTTGGGTGCTTTTATTTTTATCAAGATGCAGGTTGTTAAACATTTACCAGCACACCATAGAATCAATGGATGGGAGGAACTGTTATAATTTTTTAAAAGAATTGTTGGCGTTGGAGTCCTAGAGGGAATGAGCTGGAAAGACAGAAAAAAAAATGTAGTAAGAGAATGAGATGCCAATGCTGACATTTTAGCAACCAGTCCAAGGGAAGTTCTTGCTCTTTCCTGTGTATGTCCTTCCCACAGTCACCTTCACTTTGTCACATTTCTCTGAGCCTGGTTTGCTCCTCCCCATCTGCTCCAAGCTCTTTATGTCCCAGTTTCCTCCTAGGGGTATTTATTCCAATCTGTCCAAGAAATCAACTCCAGTGTGAACTAACAATCATCATCATTTTTAATACACTGAAGTTATGTTTTGCATCTGGGCAGAAATTGTCTAGCCACTTCTGCATGGAAGTCTGAGAAAACTGATTTCTATATAGGACTTTCTTCAGAGCCCTTTGTTTGACAGCTAGTGGCATTAGTGATCTGAATAGCAAAGAGGAAGATGACAGAGAAGATGCCCAGGGTGGCCTCTAAGTATTTATACCACCACCAGTGTCTTAGTCCATTTGTGTTGCTAAAAAAAAATGCCGAAGGCTGGATAATGTATAAAGAAAATAGGTTTATTTTGCTCGTGGTTCTACAGACTGTATAAGGAGCGCAAACATCTGCTTCTAATGAGGGCCTCAGGAATCTTCCACTCACAGCAGAAGGCAAGTGGAGCCAGTGTGTGCAGATCACATGGTTATAGAGACAGTGAAAGAGAAAGAGAGAGAAGGGAGATGCCAGGCTCCTTAAAACAACCAGCTCTGGGAGGCAGAGAGAGGAAGGATTCTCAGGAGAACTAATGAAGTAGGAATTCACTCATTACCGCGAGGATGGCACCAAGCCTCCATGATCCAAACACCTCCAATTCAGCCCCACCTCCAACACTGGGGATCAAATTTCAACATGAAGTTTGAAGAGTTACATATCTAAACTATAGCAATCAGTAAGATCAGTCCAGAGAGTGTATACACAGTCAAAAATCGGCATCTCACCTCTGCTGATAATGTAAGTAAACTCATTACCTTTGGAGCATATCATTGGTTAAAAATTACTGTAAGTTATAAGACACGCTGTGTGTATAAGAATAAAAATGTCCAATATAATGCCTTGCACTCACTCTTGTCCTGGTATCTGATATCATACTAATTTTCAGATGCTCACTTGTGCCCCTGGGCATTCAGAAATATTTTCTGTTTATAAATATGTCAAGTATTCCCTTCTGTTGCTTTGATCATGTACAGCTGTTGAGTTAGGGCTAGTTGCAGAAAATGGCACTACAGGGTGAAAAGGACTGCATTCAGACTTTATCAACCATCTGGAGTGGTGAGCTGCTTTGATGTCCTAAAATCTCTCTGATTTGATTTCTACGAAGTAGGAAAGTGCCTGGTAAAAGTACATTGACATAGATGTATTGACAGGTGCTCATATCTACAGAAACTTTTGTGCTTACTGAGCAAGTTCAGTCTTTGTGGCAGCAGCCATATTTATAGAAGTATCAAGTGTACCTCTATTAGTCTATTCGACAAGGATTTACAGAACTGCTTTGCTCACTTAATTTTAGGTCACAACTGCTGTTAATAGAATGTTCCTCACTGCACTTCATTATTTATTTCATATCACCTAGGAAACTTCTTTAGGAAGGTCCTGGGTGCACAATCTAGAGTCTTCCTCAAGAAAAATGATGCTATCTGTTCATCCAAGAGATTCTGATTTCACCTAACAGGAATGAAGTGCCGATGAAGTGCCTATAGGGTATTACATTTGAGTCAAGTGATAATACCCATTCCCCATTCTTGAGAGTACCTCAACAGAGGAACGAAATAAGAATTATAATGATACATCAGTGAATGGTTTCATTCCTTTTCCTTAATAATGAAAATCTATCCACAGAAATCACTTCTTCTATTAAGAATTGCAGTTAATTTCATACATGTAGATGGTGCCATTAAAGTTAAAATGCAATGATAAAATAACTTTCTATATGTAATTTTAGTAAAGATGTCAATAATATGCCTTAATTTACCCCTGGCCCTGATGTTTCATGGTATAATCTTACTTGCAAGACATTTCCATATGTTTTGAACACTGTACATTAACAGTATAGATTTTTACAGACATGATACATAGGTAATTACCTAGAATGATGTATCATTTTGGATGTTTTCTACCTCATATAATATAAATCCCATCTGAATTGGCTTAAATAGAAAGGAAAATCAACTTTCAACATCATATAATATAAATTCCAACTCAACTGGCTTAAATAAAAAGGAAAATCAATTGTCTCACATAACAGGTCCTAGGCTGGACAGCTCCAGAATTGGTTGATGCAAGTGACGTCATAAAACACACAGGTTCTTCTCATCTTTCTGCTTGGCATGCTTTGCTTGTCAGCTGTGTCTCTGCTCTTCCCTCATGATCACAAGATAACTGCTACTATTCTAGTCATCAAGTCCACACAGAACAGTATCTAGCAGACAAAGATCTATTCCTTCCTATTACCTTTCATGTGTCATTGGCCAGAACTGGGCCAAATGCCCTACCCTAATACAGTCACTGATAAGGGGAATGAAACTATCAAGAGGAGCTTAGACTGCTCCATATTTATCCTTAGGGATAAATATGGGGGAGGCTGTCTTGGAACACAAAATCAGGACCTCTCAGCAAGTAATAGGTTGCACTAAATCAGTAAGGCTCTTCAGTGATGAAGTTGCCCAAGATTCTATCCTCTGTTGCTTCTATTTTCACTCTACTCAGATTGCATGATTCTATATCTTTTCCTGCTAATAACCAGTGACTCTCAAATTTATATCTCTAGCCCACAACTGTAGTCCTAGCTTTAGACTCAAAATTCAAAGTGCCAACTACTGCAGACTCTGCAAACTCAACATATAAATAGAACTAGTTATCTTTTCTCCTACATGTGGTCCACATCCAATATTTTTGACACAAGTAATAAATTAACTATGCAACCAGTCTGCCAAACTAGATAATTCAATATCATTCCTAATTTGTCTCTCTTCCTATCCTTATACATTGATTTTATTTCCAAATTGCTGATTCCATTTCCTAAGTGTTCCTCAAATAATGCGTCTTCTGCATAGCCTCCAACTTGTTCTGTATGATTCAAGTTTCTCCCTATTCATTTCTACCTTTGTTGTCACTAGAATGATATTCAAACCAAGGAAAACAGTCAATGACCTCCTTAAAGGTTCTGTGAAATCCCAACTGCCTATAGGGGAAAAGGGGGCATCATCTTAATGCCCTTTACAATCTATCCCCATTGGTGTAACCTCCTCTTCCAATCCTCCCAAGAAACATGCTCTAAACTCCTGGAGGCTGAACTTTTTACCATTCCCTGGAATTGTCAAGCCTTTTATGAGGCTTACTTTTATATGATATAGTTTTTACAATCTTTAATTATCTTCCCCAGTTTCACTTGGGAAATTCTAGATCCTTCTTTAATACCAAATATTACCTCCTCCAAACAACTGATTGAAAAGTACGTGAAGAAGTATTTAACTCCAAAAATAATTTTAAAATTTGCAATAAAACAATACTGGCTCAAAAACAGTATGCTAAGTGAAAGAAGCAGGCACATAAGACTATATACAATATGATCCCATTTATATGAAATTTTAGAAATGGCAAAAGTACAGTGACAGAAAAGAGACCAGTAGTTTTGTGGAACCAGAAACAAAGGGCAGGCTGTCTTCAAAAGGACACAAAGAAACTTTTGGGAGTAACAGGAGTGTTTTAAGTCTGTGTTCGTTGTTATATGACTGTATACATTTTCCATTGTACATTTTCTAGTCTGCACAAATTGGGTGAGCTTTTTATATGAAAATCAGACTTTAATAAAGATATTGAAAATACTTATGCACCCAAACTTTAAAGAAACACTTTAAAAATAATATTGAGGCCGGGCCCAGTGGCTCACACTTGTAATCCCAGCACTTTGGGAGGCCAAGGCTGGAGGATCACCTGAGGTCAGGAGTCGAAACCAGCCTGACCTACATAGAGAAACCCTGTCTCTACTAAAAATACAAAATTAGCCGGGTGTGGTAGCACATGCCTGTAATCCCAGCTACTCAGGAGGCTGAGTCAGGAGAATCGCTTGAAACTGGGAGGCAGAGGTCGTGGTAAGCTGAGATCGTGCCATTGCACTCCAGCTTGGGCAACAAGAGAGAAACTCCGTCTCAAAAATAAAAATAAAAAAGAACACATGAAAAAATGCTCATCATCACTGGCCAACAGAGAAATGCACATCAAAACCACAATGAGATACCATCTCACGCCAGCTAGAATGGCGATCATTAAAAAGTCAGGAAACAACAGGTGCTGGAGAGGATGTGGAGAAATAGAAACACTTTTACACTGTTGGTGGGACTGTAAACTAGTTCAACCATTGTGGAAGTCAGTGTGGCGATTCCTCAGGGATCTAGAACTAGAAATACCATTTGACCCAGCCATCCCATTACTGGGTATATACCCAAAGGATTATAAATCATGCTACTATAAAGACACATGCACACGTATGTTTATTGCAGCACTATTCACAATAGCAAAGACTTGGAACCAACCCAAATGTCCAACAATGATAGACTGGATTAAGAAAATGTGGCACATATACACCACGGAATACTATGCAGCCACAAAAAATGATGAGTTCATGTCCTTTGTAGGGAAATGGATGAAACGAGAAACCATCATTCTCAGTAAACTATCTCAAGGACAAAAAACCAAACACAGCATGTTCTCACTCATAGGTGGGAATTGAACAGTGAGAACACATGGACACAGGAAGGGGAACATCACACGCCGGGGACTGTTGTGGGGTGGGGGGAGGGGGGAGGGATAGCATTAGGAGATATACCTAATGCTAAATGACAAGTTAATGGGTGCAGCACACCAACATGGCACATGTATACACATGTAACAAACCTGCACATTGTGCACATGTATCCTAAAACTTAAAGTATAATAATAATAAAATTTTAAAAAATTAATTAATAATAATATGGAACTAAAAGTTTTGCCTATTAAATTGGCAAAGCTTGAAATTTATACTACCCAATGTTGGTAAGAATTTATTAAAATGTGCATTCTCCTACATAACTGAGTGGGAGTGATAATTGATAGAGCCCTTTTGAAAAACATTTTGAAAATGTGTACAAGATACTTAATTTTTTTTCGTAACCTTTTAACCTGGTCTTTTTATGTCTGCAGATTATTCAAAGGAAATAATCTAAAGCACACATAAAAGGTATATGCATAAATATGTTCCTTGAAATATTTATATCACACCTCAGAAACAACTCAAATGTGGAAACAAAAGAAAAATGGTTAAGCAAATTATTAGAACTTTGTGTTTTTAAAATCATTTCATCACTGACTTCCCAACTCTCCCAGGCAGTTTCCCCAGTTTCCACTGTCCCATATCCTTGCATCCATGTCCCTGTGATGGCCCTGCTTACCTTGCATTGACTTATTTTCATTAGTGATTGTCCCCCAAAGACTTTAAACTTTCAGCAGCAGGAGTGCATCATATTCATCCTAAAAACCCACTACCTAGCACAGTATCTGACACATAGTGGATGCTCAACTCAAATAAATAAATAACTTACTAGAAAACACTTGCTTGAGGTCCCCTAAAGATCCTCCAAAGTGATCCACAGAGCATGTGACTGTTTTTATAAGGGTAATAATGGCCATTGTATTGTGTTGTTGTATGATTTTGGAGGCTTTGCATTGATCACCTGGACAGACAGCAAATTTAATATGGTCTTTGGGCTCTTTATTTTTAGCAATAGATATCTGATCATTCTAATACCTGCATCTGGTGGCTGCGAGCAAAATTTGTCTGCAAATGGGATTTAAAGATCAGTGTCTGTACTGCAACGTCAGTGGGATTACCATTATCATCCTTGGGGTCTAACAGAATTTTAATTCCAATCCAGCCAAACTGCCCCACAGGTATCCAACTTCAGTGTGCCTCCAGCTGTTGTTTTGCAACTGAATATTTCTCTCTGAATGTTAAAAGGAGAAAGAGTGCTCCCCAAACTCTACTGAGTTCTATGTAAATGACTTACCTGGTGACCATAACTCACGGCTTAAATTATCTCAAGCCTCGCTGGACAAAAAATAATTTATTTTGATTACAAGTTTGTGTATTGTGCTTCTCAATTCCAAAGGGTTTTTTGAGGTCTTGAGCTATGTCTGTTCCTCTATATGTAGCCCCAACTACCTAATAAAATGTTTTGAACTTTGAAAGAATTCAGTAAATGCTTGTTATTATCTGATTGGCTGATAATTGTTAAATGTGAGTAACGTCTAAGGTAATTAAAGGCCACATTTGTATCATACTTTACCTTACCTAGCACATTCACATAAATACGTTAAATACAAACAGAAAGAAATGAGAATATACACCAACATTTCAGAGAAAAGGAGATAACAATGCAATGTTATATACATTTGGGTTACTCCTTATTAAAATTTATGTATCTTTGTGTGAGAAAAAAGAGAAAAAAAAATGATAAATTTCAAGAGTTCCAAAAAAGAGAAAAATGTAATTTCCTTCCCATCTATACAAAAGGAATGTTATATCAAATTACAAAAGATTGTGAAAATTACATCTGTGTGTTTCCTCAACACAAAATAAAATGAAAAGCCCTACACAGCGATAAGAGAAAACAAATTTCATCATTCTGCCCAAACCCAAATTCATCACCCCATGAATGAAACTCCTGAATCTCCCCCACCAACCTTCTCTTCTCAGCTTCCCTGAACCGTTGATGTCACCACCACCTGGGCACCCAGGCCAGGAGCTGTGGAGGCCTATGAAATAGCAGCTATGTGCATTATTGCCATGTCAGACAAGTGAGCAATTTTAAGATACGGAAACATATACAAAGCATTAATTTGATTAAAGTAGCTGACAATATGTGAATTGAGAGATGGAGAATAGACCGGATTGAAAACAAATGAAAAAAAAAAAAACCCTCTTTTATACCACCATTGACATGCCTTCCTTGCCAATTAACCATTTGGTGAAATGTCTTTTGGCAAACCAATTTCCGAGTAATTAATTTCAATGAACTCACTTTCAGCTAATTAACCTAGAGATATACACCCACTCTGAGCACCTGAACCCGAATCTACCCAATTCAGATTCTTTACACACCTAAAAAAGTTTCATTAACTTGACACTTTATGAAGACAGCAAAGGGGTACTTTGAAAATGTCTAAGTACACACTATGGAAGAATGCGATACAGTAGTGTACTAAAGAGTTCTCTTTAGCACATTTACACATATAACAAACCACACAACACGAATTTGTACAACTCAACCAGATACCTGAGGAAAGTGTTCCTGCTTCATTCTTGTCCCGAGTTTCACTTCCTTTACCATTCCAATTGTGCATTTCCCACTGATACTCTTTTGTTCCTGTGGGCTATGATTTGCAATGCTATGAGCACTTCTTTATGTATAGATATCTCAGCAATTATTATGAATAAGAATTCATATAAGAATTTTTGTCTTTATAAGAATTCATATATAAACACTGTCTCTGCACTTGCATCTGTTCAAAGTCAATACTTTAAGTTCAAAGTGGTTCTGTAGTCCTATATTTTCTGCTGCAGAGATCTATAAAACATCTGCTGCACCTCCTGATACTTCAAGATGCTGCCTCTGGGTGTGCTGAGCTGGACTCAGTACTCCTATTTTGTGGGTTCTCTGATCTCTATTTTGCTTCAGTGCAAAAGTCGTAGAATTCTGGGTTGTTGAAAGGAAAGGGCAGCTTCTTGGCTGGGTTCTCTCCAGACTCTACAAAATGTCTGTTTTACTCTAGTAAACACTGTGCCTGCCTAGAGCACCCCCAGGTGTCACAGAGACCCTATGCTTAGGCTGCTATGCAGCTGAGGCCTTTACATGATAATATGAAGCTTTGTAGGCTTACTTCAAATGGAATTTAACTTTTCCCCCCTGGAGCTATAAAGCAGGTGGTATCAGGTAGTAAAAAGAGTGTGATTGCATTTGAAGAAGAAAGAAAAGAAAATGCATAATTAATTAGTCTTATATAAGTCATACTCAAAAAGCAGGATAATTGCAAATGTTATCTTCAGTGGCAGCATCTGGAATGTTGTAAGTCCAAACAGCATTGTATTGATAATGCACTTGGGATTATTTCTCTGGAAAAGCATGAAAACCAGAGCCCATCTTAAAGTCAAGTCTCATCATAAGTCAGGTGCTTTGTTACAAGAACACTTCAAATAAGGATGCTTGAAAAAATGTTATAGATAATAGTAGATACTTCTCAAAGCTACCTATCCACAGCACCAGCACCTCAGAGAAAAAAAAAAAAAAAAATCCTGACAGCCAGCCACCTGGAAGGTCTGTAACATTCCCGCAGGCATCGTTGGGTGAGATTATTCTTCATGCTCTCAATATTTGAATGTAAGGATTGTATCATGCATCCCCCATGCTGCGTATCATTCCTGGCTGCCGGACACACTGTGAAGCATCCCACCTTTCAACAAGAACCCCTGTTTACAAGGAGCCCTGTGGAAGCCCCTACGCATTCTATGGCACTGTTCTAGTGAGGACCACCTAGAAATCCCAATTTTTTAGAAAGAAACAATAAGATTTTTCAAAGGTGAGTGCATAACACTGTGAAGCATGCAGACCTTCAATAGAAACTAATCTCAGACACCATGGAATATTAATCCATTTTTAATGAAGCTGAAAACAATGATGCTCATACAGTTGTATAAGCTCCACATGTGCACATTAATCCTAAATACATTTTTGGCTTTGTTTGGGAAGCAATTTCCACTTTCAAACTTTGGGAAATGTATCTGGACCCAAGGAGATATTTGCATTTAAATTACAGTACATGCTTTTCATATCAATTACACTGTGGGGAAAAAAGACAATTCTGATCAGATGACCAAAATAAAATTGACACAATATTATTTATACAGTTTGCTTTCAAGACACATGGAGCAAAAGAAAAACAAAAGCTGCCAAGGCAGAATGTTTACTTTAATCACTGTTAAAGATAAAAATATTCAATGATACTTCTTGAAGCATAGTGAGGGAGACTTTATTCAGGGCCAGCACGATAGGTATAGGGACCACTGCAATGAGTTCTTGTAGCTGGGAAGAGAGATTGGGCTCAACTCAGAATACAGCATGTACAAGTGGGAATTTACAGCTAAGGAACAGCATGAGGGTCAGTGGATGGAAAATTACTAAGAGAAAGCATCAGGGGTTAAGGGAATTCTGGCTAAACCAACCTAGCAGGATTCTTGCTGAAGCCAGTCCAGGGTGATTGGAACTGGGGCATGATTACCTGGGCAATGGTGGAGGATGAGAAACCCAATCCGATGTCTAGATGGGAGGGGAGGGTTCTTGCCAAACTGACTTAGCAGGGTTCTTTGCTAAAAGTAGATTTTACCAGCAGCACACAGATAGGCCTAGGAGAAGGTTCAGAAGCCTAACTAAAGTTTGGCCCAGCAAAGAACCTTTGTCACCATGTAGAGAGAATATGCTGTGGAAATAGGATGTACTTCTAACCCATTTCCAGAACTTGATCACCTGTTAACAAAAGACTTCCACGGAATGAGTAAGCAGTGCTGACTACGCTGTGTTAAAAAGTGAAGTTTTCCCTCCTCACTTCATTCCATCCCTGGGGAAAGAGCTCCATAGCATAACCTAGCACTCCCCTACTCCAAAAGTGGCCCCTGCCTACCTCTGCGACATTCCCTGCACCATCGTTCCATGACAAGCTTGTTCTCAGACCTTACACTTGCTGAACACTCTGCCAGGAACCCTCCATCAAATTTGCAGATTTTACAAAATCATGTCATTTAGCCTCTGCTGAAATGTTAGCTCCTCAAAAAGGCCTCAGAAAGGCCTTTCTCAGCCACCCTGAGACTTTCTCAAGTCTCCCCACACGACCCCCGCTATCATCATCTGCTCCTCACTGTGCTTCATTGTCACTTCACAACCCTGGGCACTACCTGCAATTATGTTGTTTTCTTGTAACTTGTTCATTTCCTGTCTCCCCCTAAAATGCAACTTCACAAAAGCAGACACCTGGTGTTTTTTTTTTATTATTGCTATATACCCTACACCTTTCACCCTTCTTAATTGCCATGGGAGGAAGGGAGGAAGGATGAATGCAAAGAGGGATGGGATAAAAGATGGGGAAAGGATAAGGATAGAACAGATGGAAAAGTGGGTTTCTCTTCTAGTGGCTACTTCCCCATAAATACACTCTCTCTCCCATCTTTAAAAAACTAAAATCACCAACTTCACTGAACTCTGTATTTCCCTAAGTACACACCCCTGTTTCCTTCCTTCCATGGCCAAGCTCTCTAAATAACAGCCTCACTCATGCAAAACCTATTAATGCTTTTCTCCTATACTTTTCTATTTCAATAATTTGACTAGAAAAGTAACAAATGCTAACTGTAACAATTTACCCTACATCTTCCTAAAGTTCTTGTTTTGTGTATATAAATATAAATAGAAATATACAGAGTCCTTAAAAGGAACAGGCCATGTTTGTTATACTATAACTTCTCTTTTTCATTTCAGGAGGGTGTTGAGGATATCTTCTGAGACCAAATATACAGATTTCCCTGCTTTTTTAATAGCTGCATAATATTCCATAGCATGAGTGTACTATATTTTATTCAACCCTCTTGATCGACATTCATGACGATTCCAGATTTTCACTATTATAACCATATTGCAATAAACCCAGTGGTACATATGTCTTCACTTACTCACACTTTTGTGTTGCACAGATTCCCTATTCAGCCTTAAACCTGCTACAGTAAATTTTTTGCCCACTCTCCCATATGGCAGATGTCCTATCCAAAACCCTGCCACTAACCCCTCCTTCCCTGGAGTTCTGATAGAAAAAGCAAACACATAGCAGTGATAGTCAAATGAGAACCAGAACTGACTATTTTCATCATTGAATAAGCACTCAATACCTGGTTCCTCTGATAAAAACCAAGTTAGTGAATTCAGCTTACAGTAGGAGGCTTAAAAGAGACTGTTAAAAACGTAATGATCTGAGGTTTTACCCTAGCTGCAAGCTAAGAAGTTTGTCTGCTACAGTTTCATGGATTCTGGCAGAAGATACAAGACTCTCGTATCCTGAATTTACTGTTTCACTGCATAGCAAACAGCATGAGCTTCATAGTTCCCCTTGTCCCCAAGTCCTGTGGGGCAACATAAATCAGCCAGGTGAATGCTACTCACACAGTGGGTTATGTCACAGCTGAGGAAACTCAAGCTTAGGGGACCCCAATCTTTCATAACAACTGCAAGCAAACCTGCCCAAACTTTGCCCCAGAGGAAGACATCTTTATTACACCAAACAACAAATAAACATTTCCTCTGCTCCAGAGGGAGACACTATCTTTATGTTCCAAGGCTTTCCAGCTTACAAAATCCTTGAATTATAGTCAGTGCTCCTCTCACAAAATGTTCAGACAAATGAGAGACCCATGTAGAATGGTGTCCCAGCAGAGGCTTCCTACTGTCTTCCTCCAAATCCAAGATGATCACTTTAGAGGGACAAAAGCTGACCTGATTTATAAAGGGTCAAGGATAAAGAAATCAAAATAAAAAGATTGGAGAATAGCTGAATCTACTTCTAGAATACAGATTCTGATCAGATGTCCTTACTGCACTAGAGAAAGCAGTGACAAGAAGAAAAGCCTACCACCTAGATTCAGGAAACAGAATCCTAATCATTCCTGTAGTGAATTAAATGGTAGCTCCCCAAAAGTTATATCTGCTTCCTAATGTAGGAACTACTGAATGTTACCTTATTTGGAGATCAGGTTTTTGCAGATGTTATTAAGCTAAGTTGTAGCCTCCGGAATCAGGAAGAATACATTTCTGTTACTTTAAGCTACCTAGTTTGTGGTCATTTGTTTTGTCAGCCACAGGTAACTATCACAACATCCAACATATTTCTGAACCAACAATGTGACTATCTTTGCTCCCATCACCTGGGCTTCTAGGATCCAGTAAAGACAGCGAGATCATCCTGCCAGTTTCAAATCTTCCAACCCCTGAATACCACACACACTCTCAATGGCTGCATTGCCTTTAATTGCCTTCTACCAATTCTCTTACTTCCATGTTGTGTCCCTTTTTCTTCAGTTGTTCTCAAAGTCAGTTCAGGAACACCTAGCTGACTTTTAAACTTTGAGAAAAAAAAAAACTCAAATGCTTTGAGATTTTTTAAACCAGCTGTTGGCATATTTTTTCTTGGTTTGTGTAGAACTATTATTGTTTGCTAAGTTACAATGCCTTCCTTTCATTCTTCTCTGTAATCTTTGCTTTCTGGCCCAGGAGTTGTTTTTTTCCTAATGTCTACCTCCAGATTCTACCTGTTTCAATTACTTATAGAAAGTGAGATGAGATGAATAGGTTCCATATCTGCCACAACAAATCCTGCCAATCTTCCCCTTCCCTGAACAGGCTAATTCCCACATAGAAGTAAACCATCCATCAGTCTCATTCCTAATCCATGTCTGAACTCAATGTTTTGGAATGCTGTCTGACTCCCATTAAATACTTATCATTGGATCTTTCTCCAAGAGTCCTATCACCATAAATTTCCCAATCATTTTCCCCTATGGCATGAGAGAACCTGCCTCACCACCTGTACTAACCACAACGCTTTAACACTCCCTTACTAATGACTGAAGTCATTTATGCTTACTTTCCCAGGCTTCCAATATCAAATATTCCAAATCTTGTATAACCTCTAGAGGCTCTCCCAATTATCAAGGGTGAGCTCTCCCATTTTTCTTATTATTGACTCCCTCCCTATAGCTTTCAAGAGTGGCTTTCAATAGTTTCTTATATCTGGGCCGCCTCAGCGGGGAGTCCTCCTATTTTATTCTCTAGAATCTTGCATCCTTTCTAGTTAAATCTCATTGAGCTCTAGTCCAGACTCACTGATATAAAGACAACAAGAACTCCTTGTTTAGTTCTAACATTAAGAACATTTTTATATGCACACAAAGTTGGTCGTTGGAGTTTTCATCTGTGATTACCTTGCCCTCCAAGGTTGCAATCCTTCTCATGAGATTGTCCCTCTCTTCTTCATTGTTTTGCAATCAATGTACCTTTCTTCTGTCATCTTCCACTTTTTCTTGATGCAAGACTTAAAGTTATTTCTTTATAAGTGTACCATTGTCTCCACTGCCTCTGAATAAACTTGACTCTGGTAGACAATATTTTCAGCACAGATCTTTCAAATTTCCACCTCAACTCTATGGTTTGTAAAATTCTTTGAGATTTTTTTCTATCACAACAATATGATATCTTTTCTTTATAATAAGGCTCCCCATTTCTCTCTCTGTGTCTCTCCCTCTTCATTAATAAAATTCCAATAACTCTCAATGATCAAATCCATTGTGTGAGTCCCTGAAATCCACAACACAGATAGTATTCTAGTTCAGAGCCAATATGAAAACATATGAGGTGAAAGGGTGAGGTGACTCCAGAAGGCTTTGGACAGATCAAAATCCAAGTTCCTCTTTGGCCTGGGATTCATTTAAACTACAATAAAATGGAAAAATCTGGGATAGGCAATCAGTGCTGCCTACCCATGCCTTGCTATCTATGCCTATGCCTAAAGCTGAACTATTTCACATAACAGTGTTTGCTCAGACACAAGGAATTCAGCTGTTTTGCAGTTAAAGGCCTGATGTTGCAGTCCTAACTGAGAAAAAGGATAAAGTAGCATATTAACTTTCGTATCAAATTTATTCTATTTCCAAATGCCTTCAAAAAAGAGGGAAAAACAAGAGAAAAGAACAGGCTTGTGTATTAGTTGTACAGTCCTTCTTCCAAGTAATCAGCAGTACCTACAATGTCAAAGACCTCAGCTGTGTCAAGAGCCCTGATCTCGTCCACCATTTGATCCCAAACGCTCTTTCTTATGCATATGTCTAATTTGGCCCCATCCACTCTGGACGCCAGTTAATTAGATTAATTGGTAAATCTTGCCTATTTCACGTCCCAAACCCAAGGGTGAGATTTTATCTAATAAATAAAGCAACAAATTAATAAATATGTAATTGCAAATTGAAAAAATGCTGTGAAAGAAATGAGTAGAGAGTTGTGCAGAATAAAGGAAGAGGCTAAGACAAAGTCTCAGGAGGAAAGAGTTAAAATGAGAATAGAGGGACAGGATAGATCGATAGACTGAATCAATGTTTATCTCCTCTCTCCATTTATATTTGCACAATATTAGAAATCACATTTTAAAAATATTTTGAAATAGACTATTTTGCCAGTTGGCTTGATTTTTTTCTTCTTGGCAATTCAAATTTTGTAGAATCACAAATGAAATTTAGAATTAAATTCATTTTACATATAAATTTTGTAGGTTTTATAATTATTAATTTAATTACACAGTACTTGAATTCAAAAGCTATCTTAAAAGGCCCAAATACAATTGCTATTAGCTGAAAAACATGTGCTCAACTATTTTGCCAGACATTCTTTATGTAGGCATAATACATAAAGCATTATTCCCCTGTGAAATATGAGTAAAGGTTGAGGTTTAACATTACCTAAGAGATTGAAGACATTTTTTAAATATGCATTAGCAAAATCAATGTTAGAAATTCTGTACTGTTTGCTATTGCTTTTTTTTTTTTTTTAAGATAGGGTCTGGCCCTCTGGCACTCAGGCTGGAGTGCAGTGCTGTGAAATTGGCTCACAGCAGCCTCCGCCTCCTGGGCTCAAGTGATTCCCCTACCTCAGTCCTGAGTAGCTGGGACTACAGGTATGTGCCATGCGTGGCTAATTTTGGGGGTTTTTGGTTTTGGTTTTGGTAATGACAATGACAGAGTTTCGTCATGTTGCCCGGGCTGGTCTTGAGTTTCTGGGCTCAAGTGATCCTCCCACCTTGGCCTCCCAAAGTGTCGGGATTACAGGCATGAGCCACCATGCCTGGCCAACATATTTCTTTAAGTTAAAAAAAAAAATACTTTGCATGTAAAAGCTTTTCCTGATGAAAGGTTGTATTAGTCACCGTTTTCCAGAGAAATTGAACCAATAGAATATTTACAGATACATAGAAAGAGATTTATTATGAGGGATTAGCTCACACAATTGTAGAGACTGAGAAGTCCCATGCAGTGCTGTCTGCAAGCTGGAGGCCCAGGAAAGCAGATAGTGTAATTCCAGCTCAAGCCTGAAGTCCTGACAAGCAGGGGAGTTAATGGTGGAAGTCCCAGTTAAAGCCCAAAGGTCCTAGAATCAAGAGTGCCAACGTCTGAGGGAAGAAGATGGACGTTCCAGCTCAAACAAAGAGCAAATTCGCTCTTCCTCCACCTTTTTGTTCTATTTAGACCCTCAAGGGATTGGATGATGCCCTCTGCATTGATAAGGATGATCTTTTTTTTTTTAGTCTACCAACTCAAATGCTAATCTCTTCCAGAACCTCCTTACAGACACACCCAATAATAATGTTTTACCAGCTATCCCTTAGCCCAGTCAAGTCGTCACATAAAATAAACCATCACAGAGGTCATTTGGATGTACCAGTTAAGTAAAAGATTTATAAAAAAGAAAGATATGGGTAGGTTCTGTGAAAAAGGGAAGAAAATAAATTTTCTGTGTTTGCGGATAAGAACGTTGCTCAAGAATTTCACAAAGTTGGCCGTTGGAACTCAGCAGCTTAGTCTTTTTGTCCCTATGTCTACTCGATACCAATTAAACAGTCCATTTCCATCAGTTAGTTAATTCCAACAACAGAATAAATTACTGGTCAAAGAGTTTTTCTAGCTGTATACCCTTTGTTTAGAGGTGGAGTGGGAACAAAATAAAATAGAGGAAAGGAAGAAAATACATGTTCATGAATGTTGATAGCAGCTTTATATATAATAGCCAAAAATTGGAAACAACACAAATCTTCATCAACAGGTGGCTGAATAAACAAATGGTGGCATATCCATACAATTGAATACTATTCACCATAAAAAGGAATGACCTGTTGATACAGGCAATGACATAAATTAATCTCAAATTAATTATGCTGAGTGAAAGAATATGGACCCCAAAAAAGTACATATTATATGATTCCATTTTTATAAGATCTAGAGAATATAAACTAATCTATAGTGACAGAAGACAGAAAGTAGATCAGTGGTTGCCTGGAAGGTAAGAGTGATATGGGGGGTGCAAGGATTGGAGAGGGTAGAAGAGAGAGATGACAAAAGGGTATGAGGAATCTTTGGAGGGTAATGGATAGGTGTGCACATATGTTATAACTCATCAAATTGCACATTTTAAATATGTGTAGCTAATTGTACTTCCATCATTTTTCAATAAGGCTGTAAAACAAGACAAATTTTGAAGTAATCTAAGAAAAATTTTGTGAGCAATAAATTACATTGGGATGGAGAGTGGAGTCAGAGAGATTAGCTAGGAGGCTATTCTAAGAATTTGGACAGTTTTTCTAGGATAGAGCTAAAGTACTGATAAGATGAATTTTTGTTAACTAAGAAAATACCTATGAGAAAAAGTAAAAATTCCAAATTGCATATTTTTTCAAAACATCAATTTTTGTACTCCAAAGTATTGACATTCACTAGTTTAAGAAAATACCTCCATCCAAGATGTTGCTTGCTAGAGGTCTACTGAGAACCTGTTTAATGAAAAGATAAGGCAAACGGGTAATTTTTTTTTTTTGGGGGGGGATGGAGTCTCACTCTGTCACCCAGGCTGGAGTGCAGTGGCACAATCTCGGCTCACTGCAACCTCCACCTCCCAGATTCAAGCTATTCTCCTGCCTCAGCCTCCCGGGTAGCTGGGACTACAGGCGCGTGCCACCACACCCGGCTAATTTTTTGTATTTTTAGTACAGATGGGGTTTCACCGTGTTAGCCAGGATGATCTCGATCTCCTGACCTTGTGATCCGCCCACCTCGGCCTCCCAAAGTGCTGGGATTACAGGCGTGAGCCACCGCACCCAGCCCTGTGTCATTTTTATATTAGCCATTTACTTTTGATTTGTACATGGTTCACTTTCAAGGAGGAGGTAAGAGGAAGGTATGTCAATTATTGGTATGAAATGTAGGTATATAAACTTCTGAGGTAATTGACATTTATTTTCTTAATATTTAAAGTATTCATCACTTTTAATATTATTAGATTATACCATTTCAGATAACAGTTAGCCCTATCTTTTTAAAAAGTATCCCAAATTCCAAATTAGTAACTTCTTAAATATTTATATGTCACATACAAGTTTGGTAATGTGATTCATGCAAGTCAAATAAATGTACTACAAGCCTGGGTATGGTGGTTTACACCTCAGCACTTTGGAAGGCTGAGGCAGGCTGATCGCTTGAGTGCAGGAGTTTAAGACTGGCCTGGGCAACAGGCAAAACCCCTTCTCTACAAAAATACAAAACTTAGTCTGGCATGGTGGCAGGTACCTGTAGTCCCAGCTACTCAGGAAACAGGTGGGAGGATCACTTGAGCCTGAGAAGCAGAAGTTGCAGTGAGCCGAGATAGCGCCACTGCACTCCAACCTGGGTGACACAGGGAGAATCTGTCTCTAAATAAATAAATAAGGCCGAGCATGGTGGGTCACGCCTGTAATCCCAGAACTTTGGGAGGTTGAGATGGGAGAATCATTTGAGGTCAGGAGTTCCAGAGCAGCCTGGCCAACATGGTGAAACCCTGTCTCTACTAAAAATGCCAAAAAAGTGTGCCTCCCTGGTGGTCTAGTGGCTAGGATAAAAATACCAAAAAAAAAAAAAAAACGAGCCGGGCATGGTAGCATGCACCTGTAATCCCAGCTACTTGAGAGGCTGAGGCACGAGAATCGCTTCAACCCAGGGGGCAGAGGTTGCAGTGAGGCGAGATCATGCCACTGCACTCCAGCCTGGGTGACAGAATGAGACCTTGTCTCAAAAATAAATAAATAAATAAAAATAAAAATAAATAAATAAATAAATGTACAATAAGAATATTTTCTGGAGTTTAATACCCTATGGTTTTACAGCCTAAAATAATGTAGGCTGTATTCATTGGCATAATATTTTGGGACAAATTAAGCGTTCCTACAAGTAGATTGAAAGCTGTTTCTTGAGAAGGAAGGAACACCTCTGTGAACATTGTTTTGCAGACCTGGAGTCATCCAGGTAAGAATGAAGATTTCTCAGTGGAATGTACTCTATCTGATCATTTGGTTTACAAAATAAATGGATATTCTTCAATACACACTGTCTTAGTCCTTTTTCTGTGCTAAAACAGGATACCACAGACTGGGTAATTTATAGTGAACATAAATTTATTTGGCTTACAATTCTGGAGGGTGGTAAGTTTAAGAGTGTGCCACCAGCATCTGATGAGGTCCTTCATGCTGTGTCATCCCATGGCAGAAGGGCAAGAAAAAATGCATGAGACAGAAAGGGAGCCAAATTAATCCCTTTTATCAGGAACCCACTCCCTTGATAACTAACCCACTCTGGAGATAATGGCATAAAATCCATTCATGAGGGCAGAGCTCTCATGATCTAATCACCTCATGAAGATCCCACCTCTTAACACTATTGCATTGGGGAATTAGGTTTCCAACAACAAACTTGAGGAGACACATTTAAACGACAGCAGTCACCTAGGAACACTGGTGCTCCAAAATCACCCTAGAAAGACGAAATTTTACTGTTTAATATCCAGCTCCTGTTCAAAGCCAGTGATATTCAAGGAAAAGAATCTAAGGGATTTTTTATCCATTTCTCTATAACTATCTTCATTACCACTTACATTACTGTTGAGCTCTACACATGGAGCTTCTAAATTTGTTCCCCACAAGAAACATTTTCAATCAACTACATCCTAATCCTATGCTCTCAATTTTTATCTGGGTAATACAATAAATGGCTATGTGAAAGAAATTTCTGAATTTGTTCCAACACTATTATAAAAGCTTTATGTTATTCATTGTATTTTTAAAATATTATCTTCACTTTCCCTGTAAAAGGACCTATTTCTTTTAAATTTTACTGTCAGGAAGAAGTTTGCGTCTAAAAAAAATACATGTAATTTATCCTGGTATTCTTTCTGATTTGCCTGATAGATCTCCCCTGGTTTCTTAAATCTTCTCATACCTCAGGTCTCACCTGGATATGAGCCACCTGGCTGGACCCTTGAATATTCTAGACCAATCACTCCTCAAAATACCCTCTATGGACAGTTCTTAAACCCCTTTTCTCTTCATTATCACTTTCTTCTTCTTCTATTACTTTGCACTGGTTACCCCCAAAAAGTAGCCAGCACCAACAAATGAGGAAAAATAATTGAAATGTATATTTAAAATTAAAAATAAAAGAAGACCATCCTGGATCAAGCTATCTCTGTTGGGTAGTTTTGTAAAAAGAGTCACAGTTTACTCATAGTCAGCATTCAGGTAAAAATTTCAAAGTAAATATTTGCATGTTATTGTGCTACTACTTATCAGGAACAGGTAGCCTATTTATTTTGAATTGGAATCTATTACTATGTTTCCCCAAAAGTTGTCCCATTCAGAAAACTGCAACAGAAAACTGGAAAGAAAAAGAAAGAAAGAGCAAACGTTTGACTGAATATTTTAACAATATTGACTCTGCTTTGGTCAGTAGAAATAAATTAATAGGTGAGTCTGTTACTGATACATTTTTAAATAGAAAAATCTGCTTTTTCTTACCCCCCCCCCCACTCAATAGATATTGAATTACTTTTTTAGATCTCAGTTGGAAAGGACATTAAATTATAGCCTGCCCAAAAGGCCCAATGTCTCTTCCCAGCCCTGCTTGACCCACGTCAGAGCACCCAAACTTCAGAAGGGAATTGAGACTGGGAAGCCCTTTGGCTCACTGTGATGGCTAGTGTGCCACTAGGACTCTTGTCATATTTAACGCAGGCCCTCACAATTAAAAGGGTGGTCCTGGGAAGAGGAGACCACAGTGCTTCGGCCCTGTGATCTCATGATGGTTAGAGAACTCGAAATAAATGCCAAAAACTCTATTTGCCAAAAGCACGCTGACAAAAGGAGCAGCACCAACTCCTCCAATCTGTAGCTCCAAGGGATCAGCTGAAGGAGCATCTTCCATAGACATGGGAGAATTAGAGGGGGAAGTAACAGCCTCAGCATCCCAGGAAGGTCCTAAAGCCCTCTTCTGTGTCTCACATCAACTTCGATCTCAAAACCTGTTAAATGTGTACTATATCATCTCTTTGAGCCTCTGTCCCAAAAGACTCACCTGCATGCACACTCACATACACATGTCCATCATTTCATTTTTGGATGAAAACACTCATAGAGAAAGGCAAGGTAGTGGAGCAGAATGGACTCTGAACTTAGAAAAAGAAAATTGGATTATTGTCCTGGTTCTGCCATTAATAAGCCATTGACATTTTATGAGCCCCACTGTCCTCTTCCACACAACAAAAGACTTAGGTGAAATGCATGATCTTCAAAATATTTTGAAGGCTAATATTCTAGAAACAGTGCATGATCACCCTGCCTATGAAGAGAACAGACAGGGAGAAGAAGAAGGTGCAGAGTAGGACTAGGCATCTCCCTGCAGGACCTGAGCCCCCGATTTGCCTCTGGCTTCAGCTGCCTGCTAAATCAAAGCCAGTGCCCATTCAGAATCAGCAAGTGCCCTTAGAGCAACATCACTTTTTCTTTCTTTTCTTTTCTCTCTTTCTTTCTTTCTTTTCTGTCCTTTCTTTTCTTTCTTTCTCTTTCCTTTGTTTTTTTGTTTTTTTATTTTTGAGACAGGGCCTCACTGTCGCCCAGACTTGAGTGCAGTGATGCAATCACGGCTCAGAACAGCCTTGACCTCTCAGGTTCAAGTGGTCTTCCCTCTTCAACTTCTAGCCAGAGTAGCTGGGACCACAGACTCACATCACCAAGTTGGCCAGGCTAACCTATTATTTGTTTTGTAGAGACGGTGTCTTGCCATGTTGCCCAGGCTGATCTCAAACTCTTAGCCTCAAGTGATCCTCCAGCCTCAGCCTCCCAACGTGCTGAGATTACAGGAATGAGCCACCATGCCCAGCCTATTTACTTCTTTGAATTCAAGCTTTTGCTCTCAGGTTCCCCTCAAATTTTTGCTATCTCAGCCATGAATTCAAATTATATTTTTTATGTTTATCCAGCATTTTGCAGCATTTCAAGAATTTTTTTGACTATTCCATTATATTGCCAGAATTGGAAGTTATTCACCCTTTTACAATACCCACTGATACAAATAATAAAGTCATAGGAAACTATATTGCAGACAGCATCCATGAAAATCCATCCCTGTGGCACAGTATCCCAGACATCTGCAACATCAAGATTAAAAAAATAATAATTGTTCAAAATCAAGGGATTAATCAGAATACATCTGCTCCAGTACTTAAGTCCATAAGGTTTAGTATTTAGTGCTACTTAGTATCTATCTGAGATATTTAATTTAAGCTATGATGATAATCTAGAAGCAAAGAAACGTATTTTCACAAAAAAAGTCTTAGAATTTTATTTTAACAAAATCACAATATTAATTTGCTCATCTGAAAGCATAAGCGAGGCCGCAACAGTATTATATTCCAAGGATGGAAATCAATCCTGCCTTGGCTGACACAATCCTTCTTATCCCAGGTTCATGGAAAATTGAATTGTCACTCTCTTATTAGTTAGCTGAGTGGGGAGGTCTCCCAGCACAGGGATCTATAATAATTCTGGGCTGAAGTGCCTGGTTTAGGCATTGAGCCAAATCAGGGCTTCCCTCTCCCTATTAAATATCAATATTATCATCAACCACAGCCTGAAGCAGCAAGAATTCCCAAGCACCTAAGTATTTTTGCAGGCAAGGCGTGGTGGCTTATGCCTATAATCCCAACACTTTGGAAGGTCAAGGCAGGAGGATCGCTTGAATCCAGGAGTTCGAGACCATCTTGGGTAACAAAGCAAGGACTCATCTCTGTAAAAAATACAAAAATTACTCAGGTGGCTGGGCACGGTGGCTCACGCCTGTAATCCCAGCACTTTGGGAGGCAGAGGTGGGCAGATCACAAGGTCAGGAGATTGAGATCATCCTGGCTAACATGGTGAAACCCCATCTCTACTAAAAATACAAAAATTAGCTGGGCATGGTGGCACGCACCTGTAGTCCCAGCTACTCGGGAGGCCGAGGCAGGAGAATCACTTGAATCCAGAAGGTGGAGGTTGCAGTGAACCGAGTTTGGGCCACTGCACTCCAGCCTGGGCAACAGGGCGAGACTCCTTCTAAAAAAAAAAAAACAATTAGTCAGATGTGGTGGCACATGCTAGTAGTCCCAGCTACTAAGAAGGCTGAGGTGGGAGGATAACTTGAGCCCGGGAGTTCGAGGATACAATGAGTCATGATTGAGCCACTGCACTCAGCCTGGGAGACAGAGGGAGACCCTGTCTCAAAAAATAAATTAAATAGTAAATTTTTTTTGAAAGAGGAAAAAGAGCAGGAATAGCCAGGGCCAAAGGGGTCCTTGGTCTGAAGGCAATAGGAAGAGAAGGTAAGGCTGAACAGGGACACATTCTCTTTCAACACGGCATGCCTCCGGTAAATATGACCCAGTCTAAGTCCTAAAATCTGGTCAGATTAGCACCTCCTTTGGGGAGTATGGAGGAATAGAAAAGAAGTTGTAGAAGGAAAGAAAGACCACTTACCATTCATATATACATATTTCTTTTTCAAATCTCATTGAAACAGAAATCTACTGGCATTTCAGATAAAACATGCCATATTGTTAAATATATGCATATATTATTTTATATATGCATGTATGCATATATATTAAACTTATATATAAATTATGTTCATATATGTATGTATGTGTATATGTATATATAAAGATTTATACCAAAGGCAACATTTTTCTAAATTGGATTGATTTCCAAATCGATAAGGATCTGTATGTACATCTCTTATACGAGTTTTGCTGAGGAAACATTTTAGTCCTATACCCATATAAACTAACTATCACTGTAGCTAAACATACAGAAATGGCCTCACTGTAGGCCTTGCCTTCAGGTTTTTCAATCAAAACTGAAATTGTCAGACATAGAGATTGTCACAGCTCCATGTTATTTCTTAGCATGCCAACAGCAGGCATCGTTCAGAGGTTAACATTTTGGTAATATTCATGAGTAACTGAAATTAAAATTAAAGGTTTTTTTGTCCTCACTAGGACATGGTAGAAAAGTGCTAAAATACAACTATTTGTATTGAATGAATAGTTTATTTACTTTTGAAACTAGATTAGCATCTGGACTGTGATAAATCCACTAATTACACATTAAAATAAGGCTCATTCACTTCTTCAAAATGGTTCTAAACTGCTTAGCACAATTTCCAATTGAACTTTAACCTTTGATCTTACATTGAATAGCATTGATGGATCAATGTCACTTGAATTATTTTACATTAATGAAACACTGAACCAAGAAGGAGCAAGTAGAAATTATTTTTTCCAATGTCTATTGAGTAAGAAATCAAAAGGCTTATTAGCAGGTATTTTCAAATTTCACATATGAATGGTATCATTCAATACCTTTTTCTAAGAAGAAAAATAACCCGCTTAGTGTTTTGTCTTGCCTTAAAGAATATCAAAATCAATTGCTTCCTAAATTGCCTCTCTCATGGAATGTTCACTTCTTTACAACAGCCCTTCAAGCATAGAACACTTCTTCAAATTACAATTGTATAGCTTTCCAACTTTTAAGTACATTTGGGTTTATCAAAATAAAGGGTCTCTCACAGGTGCACTGGAATTGTGCCTAGCAGGAAACAAACTTGAACAGAAATCATTAGACTGCACATGTCATCAACAAAATCCTAGAGGGCTAGTCATTAACAATTGGACAAAAACTGAAATTGAGGCAGCTACCTAGAAATTTAAGAAATTAGGATCAAGTTATTTCTTGCATCTATAGGTCTTAGCCGACATTTTTGGAAAATAATTATTCAATGCCATTTATATGCCTTAATAAAGAAATATAAAACACCATGGTTATGGTGTTTGGAACTTTGATGACATAGCTACAAATTAAATAAAAATTCCCTTGGTATCACATATTTTAGTATATAATGTTTCAATTATATAAATTGTAAAAATGCTTCATTAGGTTCTAATAAAGGCAAACCTATTAGATCAAATATAAATAATATATTTAATTCTCAATAACATTTCACAGGCTAGGTAAACCTTAATTTTTAAAAAATTTGTTTTGTTTTGCTTTTTGTTTGTTTTGCTTTGCTTTGCTTATATCAATTCAATCTGGTTATCTCAAGCTTATCTAACTTTTCTAACTGAAAACCATTTGAGAAAATTTGAAAAATTGGACAAGGGGCTAATTATACCATAAATAATCTTTAGTATGATAGATGAACTCTCCTAAACTGGGATGAAAAAGTGAAGAACCACTGAACACATATAATACAATCTGAAGGACACGATTTGTTCTTTCAGCAAATTAGACTCACCCAGAGGAAGAACCTCCCACTGAAAGGGCGAATGAAGCATCCCATTTTCCTCACAATAAGCCTCTTGATAAGAGGCTTTGCAAACTGGAATTCTCAGCACCTGCCCCTACCTCGGCGATAGTGAGTGCCCAAAGCCTTTTTATAGGAAACTTTTCACAGAGTAAGAAAGAAACACTGCTCCTAATAACTTACAGACCTCCACGTCTTCCTCATTTCACCACATTTTGGTGACCTACTTGAGCTGTCCTAGTCTTCCCTGAGGACGGGACAAGAAATGCCATAACCATTATTTCAGGAATGTTGCCTAAAACAAATACCAACATGAACCCCTGTCAAGCTCTTATGTGCATAAACCATCAGCAGATGGAGCCCTTTGCTAATTCAGCAATCATTCTGAGTCCTGCTTTGTTGGCCTGCATAAGAGTTGCATTCCGTTTTTGTGGATCACACTGAATTGCTGTCATTGTTAGGATTAGCACATCCCGTGTTTTGCATGGAAGTATCCAGGAACTATGTTTCTACAACTAAATGGCAGGAAAATTAAAATAAGTTTTCTTGGAATTAGAGATAATATTTGATGTATTGCCTTTGCGTTCTCCTCAGGTGTGTGAATACGGCGCTTTGATTCATTCTGTCTATAAACAGTAAGATCTACATGTGTTGCAAGAAATATCATATCTGTTTGTTCTCTACAAATCAACCTACCATTGATTTGGCCACCATCTCATCAGACTGGAAGGGAATTTAGTAATAAGTAGGGATTTTTTTTTTATATTTATTTATTTATTTATTTATTGCAATGGAGTCTTACTCTGTCCCCCAGGTTGGAGTGCAGTGGCGCAATCTCGGCTCACTGCAAGCTCCGCCTCCCGGGTTCACGCCATTCTCCTGCCTCAGCCTCCCCAGTAGCTGGGACTACAGGCGCTCGCCACCACGCCTGGCTAATTTCTTTTCTATTTTTAGTAGAGAAGGGGTTTCACTGTGTTAGCCAGGATGGTCTCCATCTCTGGACCTCGTGATCTGCCCGCCTCAGCCTCCCAAAGTGCTGGGATTACAGGAGTGAGCCACCACGCCCGGCCTAAGTAGGGCTTCTTTAACCCCCCAATTCAGGGTCCTGTAAAGGTTCTGGGGCATATGCAGTTTTGAAGGAAGAGAAAACATGGAAGGGAGAATATGCAACTTGTCATTGGTTACCTGCGTGGCTGAGTTATCAAGATGTATGTCGTCCTGAGAGGTGACAGCAGGCTGGCAGTCCTCACAGCCCTCGCCCGCTCTCGGCACCTCCTCTGCCTGGGCTCCCACTTTGGTGGCACTTGAGGAGCCCTTCAGCCCACCACTGCACTGTGCGAGCCCCTTTCTGGGCTAGCCAAGGTGGGAGCCGGCTCCCTCAGCTTGCAGGGAGGTGTGGAGGAAGAGGCGTGAGCGGGAACCGGGGCTGCGCGCAGCGCTTGCAGGCCGGCTGGAGTTCCGGGTGGGCGTGGACTTGGCGGCCCCCCCAACTGGGAGCAGCCTGCCGGCCCTGCCGGCCCTGGGCAATGAGGGGCTTAGCACCCAGGCCAGCGGCTGCGGAGGGTGTACTGGGTCCCCCAGCAGTGCCGACCCACCCGCACTGCGCTTCATTTCTCACCGGACCTTAGCTGCCTTCCCGCGGGGCAGGGCTCGGGACCTGCAGCCCGCCATGCCTGAGCCTCCCACCCCCTCCATGGGTTCCTGAGCTGCCCGAGCCTCCCTGACGAGCGCCACCCCCTGCTCCACGGTGCCCAGTCCCATCGACCACCCAAGGGCTGAGGAGTGCGAGCGCCCGGCACGGGACTGGCAGGCAGCTCCACCTGCAGCCCCGGTGCGGGATCCACTGGATGAAGCCAGCTGGGCTCCTGAGTCTGGTGGAGATATGGAGAACCTTTATGTCTAGCTCAGGGATTGTAAACACACCAATCAGGACCCTGTGTCTAGCTCGAGGTTTGTGGATGCACCAATCGACACTCTGTGTCTGGCTGCTCTGGTGGGGCCTTGGAGAACTTTTGTGTCCATACTCTGTATCTAACTGATCTGATGGGGACGTGGAGGACTTTTATGTCTAGCTCAGAGATGGTAAACGCACTAATCAGCGCCCTGTCAGAACAGACCACTCGGCTCTACCAATCAGCAGGACGTGGGTGGGGCCAGATAAAAGACTAAAAGCAGGCTGCCCGAGCCAGCAGTGGCAACCCGCTCGGGTCCCCTTCCACACTGTGGAAGCTTTGTTCTTTCGCTCTTTGCAATAAATCTTGCTACTGCTCACTCTTTGGGTCCACACTGCTTTTATGAGCTGTAACACTCACCGCGAAGGTCTGCAGCTTCACTCCTGAAGCCAGCGAGACCACGAGCCCACCGGGAGGAACGAACAACTCCAGACGTGCAGCCTTAAGAGCTGTAACACTCACTGCGAAGGTCCGCAGCTTCACTCCTGAGCCAGCGAGACCACGAACCCACCAGAAGGAAGAAATTCCGAACACATCCAAACATCAGAAGGAACAAACTCCGGACATGCCGCCTTAAGAGCTGTAACAGTTTGACCGGGCGCAGTGGCTCATGCTTGTAATCCCAGCACTTTGGGAGGCCGAGGCGGGCAGATCACGAGGTCAGGAGATCGAGATCACGGTGAAATCCCGTTTCTACTAAAAATACAAAAAATTAGCCAGGCATGGTGGCGGGCGCCTGTAGTCCCAGCTACTCGGAGAGGCTGAGGCAGGAGAATGGCGTGAACCCGGGAGGAGGAGCTTGCAGTGAGCCGAGATTGCGCCACTGCACTCCAGCCTGGGTGACAGAGCAAGACTCCAACTCAAAAAAAAAAAAAAAAAAAAAAAAAAACTGTAACACTCACCGCAAGGGTCCGTGGCTTCATTCTTGAAGTCAGTGAGACCAAGAACCCACCAATTCCGGACACAGTCCCTACTGCTTCCAAACCAAGTGTGAGATACAGGAATTGTTTATGAAGCTGAAACCTCCCAAAGCCCGTTGACTCTTACTTCCCTAGAAGGTTAACATGCAGCCATCCTCGCTGGGATGTAGCCAGAAGCATGGCCGAATTCCGTTTCTCTGGAAAGCATAGCCCTCTCTCTCTTCTCTCTTTTCAGCCCTGCAGAATCTTACTGTTAAGTCAGGTAAAAATGCTTCTCCCTTCTTATTTTTCTTAGAATAATAGTCAGCAACCTTAGCCATGCATCAGAGTCTGTCAGGTTCATGACTACACCAAAGGCCATGTTGAGGTCTGGAGGGAGTGGGCAGATGAGCAGAAAGAACACTCAGGTGGCCGTAGACAGGTAAATGGTTTTATTAGCAGCAACTCTCATCAACAGCTTTCTCATACTGCCTGCCCTGTCTCGGCTGCTTAGTCCAGCGGCCCCCACACACAGCTGAGTGGCCGGCTCTCCCTTGCCTTCAGGGTCAGATGCTTAACTCTTTCTCTCTGGCCACGAGCGAGCCGAACTGTGTCCTGGCTCCCTACTGTTCATCTGCAAAGATGGACAGCTCTGGCTCTCTCACTTTCTCTGGGCACCAGTGCCTGCACAGTGTCAACAGGGCAATTATACCTTTTACAGACAATAGTGGCTAAGGGCCAAGTGGTGACGTTCCCATGTTATGGCTACATAGCTGTAATAACAAGTGGAGTTATATGCCTGCCCTCTAAACTCGCTGAGTCATGCAGGATGTAAACATCCTACCTCAGCCTATCCTTAACCAAAGCACAATCATGTTCCTTACAGAGTCACTGGGAGATCTGTAAAAAAAAAAAGAAAAAAAATTCATATTCCCAATTACCGTCTGCAAACATACCGACCTAACTGGTGTGCAGTGTGGCTGGGACAATTATTTTATAAGTCTCCAAAAGCTTCCAATGTGTAGCCAAGATGAAAACTTATCCCTTCTCTTAGATATTCCCATGAAGACCTCCCTCTCCCCTCAATGGGCTTGGTATTTGCAAACAACAGCCAGACAGGAAAATATATTTTCTTCTTTCTACCCTGAGAATGTGCTACTGCCTACTTGAAAGGACAGAAGGGAAATACTAGGAGTAAAAAAAAAATTATCATCTGTACATTACATAATATAATCAGATGAAATTTTCTTTTTAAAAAATTTTATAGGTTTTCCATCACAAAAATTCAAGCTAATAAAACTTTTAAACAAAGAAGTGGTATAAAAGTGGTGGTGAATCTTGCCTAATTCTTTTGTATAATAGCAATCTCTCAAAATGACGTTATAGTTTTCTTTCACCTATTTATAGAGTAATAATAGAATATATATTCCCTAAATTGAACAGAACTTCTTGAAATAAATCCTGCATAATGATGTTAGTTTTTATAATACAATGCTGGACCCAAGTTGCTAATGATTTACTTGGGATTCTTACATCTTTATTTATAAGTGACATTGATTTGGCAGCTGTCTTGTGCTTCACTACTGACATCAGGGTATGGGGATCTCAGAGGATGTACTAAGAATCTTTCCATCTTTTTCTCTATGCCCTAGTGCAGTTGACAAGTCATAGGAATTTCATGTTCCTTCAAGGATGGGTGGATCTTCAGCGCTATAAAAATACAGGATTAAATCTGATATTGGACTTTTTCATTTTTTTCCAATGGTTTGTAGAACAAATAGAATTCTGTTTTATACTTCTTTAGTTAACATTCATAAAATTATAATTTTCTTAAAAAATTATAATGTGGTAGATATAGATATTCGACTTGTTTTCATTTGAAACTATATAAAGTGTTTTTTTAAAACCCCTTTTCTGTCACGATTACAGTTCTTTCTTATTCCTAACATACTCGTTGGTGCAGTGGGAGAGCGTCTGGCTCTGGAAAGTGTGCAGGGTCCAGAGCTTCGAGGAGAATCTGATGTGTCTGACTCTCACCTAGAGAACAGTTCTGGTGGCGGACAGAATGGAATGGGTACAGCGGGCCAGGCTGTGCTTCCACCCACAGCCGGGAGCAGGACACTGCACTTTCTCCACCAAATAAGTGGATCACAGAATAAGTAGTCAGCCAGAGTGAGACTGGAAAAGACCCTGTTCAAGAAGGCAACCTGGATTCAGTAGAAGCAAAAAAGTGTTCATTTGGAGGGTACATCATGCTCTCAAGAATCGGGCAGCAGGAGGTTCCAGTGCCTCACAAGCAAAAGAGCACGTGCCAGAGCCAAAGAAGCACCTGCCATAGCTGAAGAACTGGACTCCAATTACACCGAGCAAGTAACACATCCCCCTTCCATTCACTTTGTCCAGCCCTAGAGGAGGCAGAGGGCCACCTGCTAATGGAAGAGTGAGGTAGAGAAAAAGTTAAGAAACCAGCTGCATTATGGTTCTTCAGAGGGACAGAACCAATCTTCAGAGAGACAGAGAGACAGAGAGGCAGATAGATGTAGATTATATAGATAGACAGATGATAGATATAGATACAGGCCAGGCACAGTGGCTCATGCCTGTAAACCCAGCACTTTGGGAGGCGGAGGTGGGCAGATCACCTGAGGTCAGGAATTTGAGACCAGGATGGGCAACATGGTGAAACCCCATCTCTGCTAAAAATACAAAAAATAGCCAAGCATGGTGGTACGCGTCTGTAGTCCCAGCTGCTTGGGAGGCTGAGGCAGGAGAATCCCTTGAACCCAGGAGGCGGAGGTTACAGTGAGCCAAGATTGTGCCACTGAACTCCAGCCTGGGCAACAGAACAAGAATCTGTCTCAAAAAAAAAAAAAAGATATAGATATAGATACGTAGCTATAGAAGAGATGGCTCATTAGGAGAACTGGCTCAGAGGATTGTGGAGACTGAGAAGTCCCACAATAGGCTGTCTGTAAGCTGCAAATCCTGGGTTGCCAGTAGCATGGCCTAGTCTAAGTTGGAAAGTCCTGGAAGCAGAGAAGCCTGTAGTATAATTCTGTGAGAACCCTGCTGATATAAGTCCTGGAATCCAAAGGCCAAAGAGCATAGAATTCTGATGTTCAGGGGCAGGAGAAGAAGGGTGTCCCAGCTCTAGGAGAAAGAGAGAGAGAATTTGCCTTTCCTCTGCCTTTTGTTCTATCTGGGCCCCAACTGATTGGAGGATGGTACACATCTACACTGAAAGTGTATCTTCCCCACTCAGTCCACCAACTCACATACCAATCTCCTATAGAAATGTCCTCAAGGACACATCTATAAATAACCGGTTCCTTAATCTGGTCAAGTTGACACCAAAAATGAACCATCATGCCTGCCATCACCATGCTCTTTTCCCCAAAAAACTGTTCCAGGTTTCTGAATCTGAATCAGGCTTGAGTTGGGAAATGTGAGAAGCATCCCTATCAGAATGGACTAGACTTCCTAATATCTGAAAAGCTATGGAATCTGCCCAATACATTACCCAAAAAGAAGAGTAATTAGAAGAAGAAGAAAAAGAAGAAGAAGAAGAGGAGGAGGAGGAGGAGGAAGAGAGGAGAGGAGGAAGGGGGGAGGGGGGAGGAGGAGGGGGGGAGGAGGAGGGGGAGGGGGGGAGGGAGGAGGGGGAGGGGGGGAGGAGGAGGGGGACGGGGAGGAGGAGGGGGAGGGGGAGGAGGGGAGGGGGAAGAGGAGGAGGAAGGGGAAGAAGAAGAAGGAGGAGGAGGAGGAAAAGTAGGAGGAGGAGAGGAGGAGGAGAGGAGGAGGAAGAGGACGAGGAAGAGGAAGAAGAAGAAAGAAGGAGGAAGAAGAAGAAGAAGGAGGAGGAGGAGGAGGAGGAGTTCTTTTTCTTTTTTGTTTTGTTTTTTTTTTTTTTTGAGACAGAGTCTCGCTCTGTCGCCCAGGCTGGAGTTCAGTGGCGCAATCTGGGCTCACTGCAAGCTCCGCCTCCCGGGTTCACGCCATTCTCCTGCCTCAGCCTCTCCGAGTAGCTGGGACTACAGGCGCCCGCCACCACGCCCGGCTAATTTTTTTTTATATATTTTTAGTAGAGACGGGGTTTCACCATGGTCTCGATCTCCTGACCTCGTGATTCGCCCGCCTCGGCCTCCCAGAGTGCTGGGATTACAAGCGTGAGCCACCGCGCCCGGCCAGGAGGAGGAGTTCTATTTGTACTTCGCCGAATTCAGCTCGTGCAATAGACCAGTTAAACAAGTATTAGAATCTGAGTTTAGTGATTGAGAAACATAAAATATTTGACATTTTACTTTCATGGGAAGCCTTTGTGCAAATGAAATGCAGAGCATTGAGCTGAAACATTTATTGCTGAATGAAAACAATACCTACAGGCTCCTGCATGCATATGAGAATTAAGTAGACGAAAAATCTGGCATTTCAAACAAATGAGGAAAATATTAATTTTTTAATAAAAGATTTTAGTCAATTGGACATCTACCCTGAATCTAATCATGAGGAAGCAACACACAAACCAATCTGAGGTACATAGAAGATAAACTAAGGAACTTTTCTTCTTTAAAGAAAACTAAAGAGATATAATTGGCCAGGCAATTACACCTGTAAGTCCATCACTTTGAGAGGCCAAGGCAGGAGGATTGCTTGAGGCCAGGAGTTTAAGACTAGCCTGGGCAACGTAGTGAGACCCTGTCTCTACAAAAATTTTTTCTAAAAGAGTGAGGTACAATTAAATGAAACAAGTAATCCTGCTATGAATCCCAGACCAGAAATTTTTTCTTTTGCTGTGAAAAACATAAGTAGGACAATTGTCCAAATTTGAATAAGATTTGTAGAACAGATAATAGCACTATATCAATGTTCATTTCCTGATTTTGATTATTGTATTGTGGTTATATAAGAGATTGTCCTTGTTCTTAGGATATAAGCATTAAAATATTTTAAGGGTATAAAGGAGATGTATTTCTGCAACTGGGCCTCAAAACAATTTGGAGAGAGAGACAAAGAGGAGAGAGAGAGAGTGTGTGTGTGTGTGTGTTCACAGAGAGAGAGTGACAGACCACGAGAGTGGGGCACACACAATTCAATCTCCTATATACTCTCTGTTCTACTTGTCCAAACTCTGTATTGTTGACTCATTTCACTCTCATGGTTACAACAATGTAAATACTCAAGAGTGTCTTGCTGACCTCTACACATGCCCCTTGATTTCCCAACTTAAACATTCATAATGTTAAGCCTATATATTCTTTCCTCAAATAAAATAGAGAGATAAACACAATGAAAAACCAAAGGACTGTAGACACTCTTTTAAGTTCACACTTGAGGAGTGCACAAATCTCTACTGCTTAAATGTGGACTGTGCAAAGTGTTTTCCTTCCAAGGAGTGCAGCATGGAAAGAGGGAAAAAGGAGTACTTTCATACTGTGAAGCCTACAAACACTACCTCAAGGCACGTGATTAAGGGTAACATTAACAGTACTGTCTTATAGGTAGAATGTACTCCAGATATGATTTAATGAAGGTCTTCCTCCCAAATACCCATAATTCCAGTCTAATTATGAGAAAAACATCAGAAAAATCTCAATTGAGGGACTTTTGACAAAATACCTAATTAGTACTCCTCAAAACTGTCAAGGTCATCAAAAGAAATAAGTCTGAGAAACCATTACAGCCAAGTAGGAGCCCAAGAAGACTTGACTAAATGTAATTTACATTAGGTATATCTCCTAATGCTATCCCTCCCCCCTCCCCCCACCCCACGACAGGCCCCAGTATGTGATGTTCCCCTTCCTGTGTCCATGTGTTCTCATTGCTCAATCCCCACCTATGAGTGAGAACATGCGGTGTTTGTTTTTTTGTCCTTGCGATAGTTTGCTGAGAATGAGGTTTCCAGCTTCACCTATGTCCCTACAAAGGACATGAACTCATCCTTTTTTATGGCTGCATAGTATTCCATGGTGTAAATGTGCCACATTTTCTTAATCCAGTCTATCATTGATGGACATTTGGGTTGGTTCCAAGTCTTTGCTATTGTGAATAGTGACACAATAAACGTACGTGTGCATGTGTCTTTATAGCAGCATGATTTATAATCCTTTGGGTATATACCCAGTAATGGGATGGCTGGGTCAAATGGTATTTCTGTTCTAGATCGTTGAGGAATAGCCACGCTGTCTTCCACAATGGTTGAACTAGTTTACAGTCCCACCAACAGTGTAAAAGTGTTCCTATTTCTCCACATCCTCTCCAGCACCTGTTGTTTCCTGACTTTTTAATGATCGCCATTCTAACTGGTGTGAGATGGTATCTCATTGTGGTTTTGATTTGCGTTTCTCTGATGGCCAGTGATGATGAGCATTTTTTCATGTGTCTGTTGGCTGCATAAATGTCTTCTTTTGATAGGTGTCTGTTCTTTCAATTAAAAAGGTGAGGGGGACAAAATCACCTATATTCCTAAGAATGAACTTTTAACATAACAACAATTTTTGCTTTTAGTTTATTCTCTTCTTTAAAAAGTATTTTTTCATGACAAAAGTAGTACCTGTTGTTTTAGAAAAAAATGTGAATGCAGGAATGTAGAAGAAAAAATATCACTCAAATTCCCAGAAAAGGTTGATTATTTTATCTTAAAAGTTACTTTGCATTGATCCCTGATTAGAAAAAACATTTAGAAAATACAGAAAAGTACATAGTATGAAAAATAAAATCACCAATATTATCATGACCTTCTATATGGCTCTGTCCCCTAACCCATATTTGGGTGTGCATATGGGCAAGAATGGTGTTATGTATGTCAAACTACAAATACACAGTGATCTAGGGAAATGCATATGATCAAAGGTTAAGTAAACAAAGCACAGTGCAATAATACATTTACAGTTATAAACTCAACTATATAGGTGAAATTGTATGCCTTAAGATTATACTGACTATGCCCTTTGTACTATTCTTGATTCACTTAATTTTAACTCCTACTCATGTCATCAAATATTTTTCACCATTAAAAAAAGTTGAAGGGAGCTTTTCATAAAGTATGGAAGATTAAAACTAAAGTGGCATATCTTAACCCTCCCTTCCAGACTTTGGTCACCCAGGGCAGGACACCTCCAGAGCCAGACATCTCTCTGCTCCACCGAGAAAAGGCTAAGGGGTTGGGTTGAACCCCAAGGCACCAACTGCCACTGTAGTTTCACCCTACATGAGAATTCAGTCCTTCTCCAGGGTTCCTTTGCCCTTCCCACAGTCTACCAGAGCAGGGCCACCCCTGGCAGGTGCCTCCCTCCAAGCTCTGCATCAGAATGGAAGCTAACTTTTTATTGATGCATTTACTTCTAAGATCCACTCAGAAAAATAGGGGCTTGATTATTATAATCAACTGCTGTGTTTGCTTAGGAAGACAAAGTTTAGATACTTCTAGGAATCAAAATATTTTATGTGGTCAGGTTATGATGACCAGTACAAAATTATCTGATTCACTTTTTTTTTTTTTCAAAAACAGCACCTTCTAAATCAAGCATATTCAATGTGACTTTTACTTTTTATCAAAAAAATACATTTTAAGATAATTTATCATCTATTACAATTGGACAGTTTTTCAGAAGTTTCTTTCTTTGCTTTGTTGTGTCATAAATATCACAGTCTTGAATGGATTGCCTTGTACATTCCAGAAATTCATCAATATTTCTTCTCTTCTTGTGACACCCTTTCTGTTATCATTAGTCAGATCAACAGTCAGCCCGTTCTGGGAGCTATGACAAAATACATTATATTGAGTAATTTATAAACAAAAGAAATGTATTGCTCAAAGGTTGTGAAAGCTAGGAAGTCTAAGATCAAAGGCACCAGCAGATTTGGTGTCTGGCGAGAGTTGCCCTCTCACCTTATTGCAGCATCCTCACATGGTGGAAGTCAGGGCAAGCTCACCTGGGCCTCTTTTATAAGGGCACTCATCCCATTCATGACTGTGTTCATCCATTTTCACACTGCTATATAGAACTTCCAGAGACTTGATAATTTATGGAAGAAAAAGGTTTAATTGATTCTCAGTTCCACATGGCTGGGGAGGCCTCAGGAAACTTACAATCATGGTAGAAGGTGAAGAGAATGTAAGGCATGTCTTACTTGGCAGCAGGAGAGAAGGAGAGTGAGGAGGGAACTGCCAAACACTTTTAAACCACCAGATCTCATGAGAACTCCCTCACTATCACAAGAACAGCATGGGAGTAACCACCCCCATGATCCAATCACCCCCCCACCAGGTCCCTCTGTTGACACATGGAGATTACAATTTAAGATAAGATCTGGGTGGGACACACAGCCAAACCATTTCAATGACCTAGTCACTTCTCAAAGGCAATACCTCTTAATATAAACATATTGTGGGGTAGATTTCAACACATAAACTTTGGAGGGACATAGATTTTCAGACTACATTATCATTGCTGTGATGGGTTTATGTTTTAGTTGTGTATTTCTTCCATCACTTCAAAGGTAATTTGGGGGAAAGAAAAGATAAATGCAGCCTCTGTCTGCTGATTTGAACTGGGAGTAGTTGATTTTCATTTTGAAAGAAACCTCTGGCAGTATTGAGGAGAATGAATTCGTGGAATGTAGGAACAGAGGCTGGAAAACAGTAGCTCTTGTGATCATCCAGATGAGAAATGGTGGAAGCCAAAATTAGAGCCACATCAATGGGAAAGAAAGGAGGGATTAGATGGGATGTTGCTTTTGAGGAAGCTTACTGTGTTGGTGGAATAACAAAACACAACACAAAACACAACCTGAGTTTCTCAGGCTTTATCATGTAAAGGTCATGCAAAGTATAATATCTCAAATTTCACAGGTTTCTCATCCTGTTCAGACAAGACCACTGCCCACAGTAAAGTGTCCCTTCATTATTCCAGGAGTTGCCAAGGAGTGGTTTGCATATGCTCACAATGTGTCTATTCCTGCAGAACTCCACTGCTTCCATGAATACCTCCAAAGACAAAGTGAAATCCTCACATACCACTTAGTGATTTGAAATAATACCCAAGCTGTAATCAAGTTCATGCCCTTGACAACTAAAGTTTTTTTCCTGGGTCAAGCTCAGCACGACTTTTTACTTAGAATAGGTTATCACCCAAGATAAACAGGAGTTCTTATGATAATAGACCTCTGGTATGATCATATCCGCCCCTAATTCCCACTGGATTTGCATGAACATAGCTGAATTGCATTTGAATTCAAACTGTGACCTCCCTCCTCACTCCCTGCCCATCATACCCAAAATAAACATTTTTAATAATACAAAGGAGCAATTCGTTAAGTTCTAAGAGAGTAATACAACAATGAATATACATATTCACAGATAAGATTACTAGTTAAGAAGAAATTGTCTGAAACAAAGAATTATAATTGATACTTTAAAGTCTTTAAGTATTTACAGACCTAGAGAGGTTAAAAGGAAGAGTTCCAGGAAAATGGATCAGCAAGAGGAAGGCTGTCAAGGCAGGAGCATGTTCACATATCCAGTGATTACCTGCAAGGAATTATGCCAGGACCTGGGGATGTTCAGATGGTTAAGGTAGGTCTCTGTCCTGTGGTAGCTTTGTAAGTCTAGCTCAGATAACGTCTATATAAAATCCTTACAACTGTTGAATATGGAAAATGCTATACTTGCCACAGTTAAGAGAGTGTTAGTATTCAAACAGTTAAATATTCAAACAGAGGAAGAGGTGATGGAAAGTATTAGGGAGGAGGTGATATTTGAGCTGGGCCCAAAATGGGTAGCATTCTGTCAGGCACAGAAGGCAAAAAGGAAAATCCAAGCAGAGGAAATAGCGCATGCAAACATATAGGACATGTTCAAGAAATTATGCCCATTTCTTAGTTAGGTCAGGAATGTCATGGGAGATAGGACAGGAATGTTAGGGCAGGCTTCTTAGAGCAGGTAATTAGGCAGACGAGCAAGGCAGGAGAGGCCCCACTCCCAGGAATGTTAGGCAACCATCAGGTGATGGTCAGGTGGCTGTTAAACAACCACTGTTAAATAATAATTGGTCACGACCAGCACCAGGGAAAGACCGTCTCCCAGTAGGTAGTAAACACCTGAAGTTGGTGATCAGCAGCTTCCTGTTAAGATCTCAGGAGCTGGACGAGTGGGCTCAAGCATGTACGCTAAGAGGCAAAATGGCAGCATTTAACCAGTACATGACCCTCCTTTAGGAACACTAGACTGGTAAGATAAAAAACACCTAAAATGCGCTGTACAGCTTCAGTAAGCACACTGTGCATGTGGCCCCTCCCAAGTGCTGGCAGGCCACTGCACATGCAGACAGCTCGCTCCAAGGAAAGAATCAAGGGAGAAGAAACATAAACCCTGGAACCATGCCAATGTACAAAACCCCAAGTCAAGGGCCAGACAGAACACTTGCATCTCTTAAGTCACCTTCTTGACCCTCTTCCAAGTGTACTTTACTTCCTTTTGTTCCTGCTCTAAAACTTTTTGATAAACTCACTCCTGCTCTAAAATTTGCCTAGGTCTCTCCCTCTACCTGAAACCTACTTCTGCTCCTCAGGCAAATTCTTTCCTCCAAGGAGGCAAGGGTCAAGTGTGTGGCAGACCTGTCAGATTCACCACTGGTAACAAGCTCGGGCTGTGGGAGAACTTTAATCCCAGAAGTTTGGATTTTATTCTTCAGGCAGTGAGAATTCCCTGAAGAGCAAGCAATGGGGTCTGAGTAGAAGTTTTATGAAAATAAATCTGAAGATAGGGTATGGTACAGAAAGCAAGAGTGGGGAACAAATTTATCTATAGATACAGGATAAGCTAGAAATCTAGCAGAAAAAGATTATAGTAGAAAAATGGAAGGTTGTGAAAGACAGCACAAATGAACAGACAGGAGGCAACGTATGTGAGAGATGTTGCATAATAGAAGAAACCAGGATGCAACAAGTGGTTGAGGTGACAGGTAAGAGACACGGACAAGTTAAAGAGGATGGCTTGGTTTCTAGCTGGATGATGAGGAGGTTGGTGATACAATTAACAGAAATAATCTCAGAGGGGAGGGAAGAAGATAAGAACAACAAGCCATGCTCAGGGACTCAAATGTAAAACATCCTAGAATGGGCTTCTCAATACAAGCTTCAGGAGATTTAGGAACACCCAAAGGGAATGAATACACACACACACGTGCACACACACACACACAAAATCTTTCATCAAACTCTCAATCACATCTGAACTTCCCCCCAGCTTTTTAGCTTGATTCTATTCTTCTAAATGGATAGACCCTTCATATTGAGGAGTGAGTGGTTAGAAGTAAATTTGAAAAACTTGATGGCCTGTGAAGGAACTTAAAATCTAGATGAGGGGTCTTGCAGAAAAAAGGTGGAACAGGCATTTTTAAAATTGAGGCAAGAAACAATGAAAGTGATGTTTTAGAAGATTGATTTGAAATAAAAAGCAGAACTATTTGAAGAAAGAGACCAGAAATAGAGAGACCAGGTAAGAAGGCATTAGGACAATCCAGGTAATGAGCGAGCCCTGGGGAGAACAGAGAAAAGGAACCTGGAAACAATCAAGGCAGATGTACAAGGACTGAGTGACCAGTTGAACAAGTGAGTGAAGAGAAAGGTCAGCCTGACCTTGGTGATTGTGGTGCTGTTTGCAGAAACATGGACTTTAGGGAGAGACCGGTCTTACTGAAGAGCTATCCTACATGTGCTCAGTTGAAAGCAGTGCTGGGATGTGCAAGCAAACATGTTCAGGTCACCAAAGGAGTTAAAGAGTTGTGCCCAGGAAAGATTTCAGAACTAGAGACAAATTCAGGCATCATCAGCACCAATAAAACCCTAAAAGAGCAGTCATGAGAATATGATCGTTGAAAAAAAAAAAGGCTAAACCTTGAATCAGAATAAAAAGAAAACTATCAGAACATATAAATTGAAACAAAATGGTAGAAACAATCCAGATGTTGGTCCATGACCTTTCACTAAATAAAGATCACAATCTTGGGATCCATTCAGTGCTAACAACCTCATTTTAGAGAAGAAAATAACATGCCTGAGCTGCTATGAAAACAGCACAAAGGCACTTTTTTTTTTTTATTGATGTCTTAGAACCTTAGAAAAAGGACAACTCATCTGAAAGCCTTGACTCTCTGTAAACAGCAGTGTGTCCCTTTGGAGTTGGGTGTGCCTCTGAATTACACACATGTCCCTCAAGCTGGGCATACACTCTCACTATCCATAGCTCTACCAGGAAGAAAGAATGGTTTGAAGTGATCAAAAGACAAGGGGCAAGCCTGCTTTTGCCCCTTGCCTCTCTGCCTTCCCTTCCTAACCCCATGCTTCCCCTCCTCTCTCTGCAGTGTCCATTCCAGCACCGTTGTCCATCCATGTTCTCTGACAATCCGTAACATTCCCCACTCCAACCCAGCTGTCAGGAAACAACAAACCCAGTTTACCAAGCATCTGAAAGAGGGCACACTTCAGAAATTCCTAGAGAAGATGGGAAGAGAGGCACAGGAGTCATTTCAGGCTGCTGGAGCCATAACCCACATTTACCAATAGAACTGGTAGAAATGAATACCAAACTTGCTTTGTCCTTAGTCCATGGATTCTTTCTAAATACAGAACCTGCTGTAGAATCAAGGGATTGGGGAAGAGAGGGAGGGAAGGACTCAGAGATCGAGAGTGCTTGGGAAAAAAAGGGAAAAAAAAACTACTTTCATTTTTCCTGTGAAAAATAGAAGACACGTGGCAGATAGAATTCTCATCCAATTCATTGATCTTAGCTCTTCAGAGATTCTTTCAGGAGTAATTAGAAGCTTTTTTCATGTCCAACAATTCTGTACTCAAGGAGAGCCATTTCCTAAGTGAAATAAGCTTATTTTTTGAAGAAGCTTATTTAGCATTTTTAGGTAACTTTAGGTTGAAGAAGCCTGTTGGACAGGATGTCCTATTTTAAATCCCATGAGGAAACATAACTGTTTGTTTGAAGATGGCTTGTTTGTTGTTTTCCATATAAAATTGGGCAAGAGGCTCTTTAAATTTTTTATAAATACATAAATAAAACATGGATTTCATGTCCTTTGGAAAGCAACATTTGTATATTTATATGGAGTTTTCACTAAATAGGAAACAAAAGTCTGCTATTTCTAAGGCATTTACATTTATAGATATTGTATTATTACATATTCATATACAATACAATTCACAGAAATACAAATTGCTGAAATCTTGTTGGGAGTAAATTCCATTTTAAATTCTAAGTACATGTTACACTAACCTAGCATCTCACCAGTAGTCACCTACCACTAGTTGGGAAGCACTGGAGAAGCAGAACAGCCACATACTCTGAAAGTATGAAAGAAATGGCAAAGTCAGTCTGGTATTGGTCCTTGCATTAGCCAGGGCCATCAGGAGACAGAAATACACCAGAGAGTTTAGCAGGGAGAATTTGACATAAAGAATAGTTAACCAGGTATTGGAGAATTGGAAATGAAAAGGGGGCCATACTGAGGTATCACAGAGATAGTAACTACAATGAGCAGCTACTACCCCAAGGACTGTGGGAACAAAGGGAATGGACTGGAATTATGAAAATGTAGAAGCTTGAAGGAGGGACCCTCAAGGAGCTGGCATGCAGATCTCTGAGGAGGGAAAGCTGGCATCTCGGGGCAGGAGAGGGTGGGGACAGGTGTTTAGGCTGGTTCTGAAAGTACTGCTGTAATGGAACAACAGTCAAGGCCAGTATGAAGAACCATCACTGTGGTGACACTGAAAGGAACAGGAAGAAGCAGGTCCCTACTTTCAGACTCTTTGAGTGGCCCCCTGTGCCAGTATGTAACAGAGGCTAGCACAGGAGAGAAGTTTGCAGGGACTCAGCCCAGCATCATAAAGCGGAATATAAAAGAGTGGGGTTAAAGTACAGTAGCAATAAACCAGCATGGTCCACATTTTAAAAGGGTCTCATATGATTAACATTGTTTCCCCTGCTTACAGAGAGAGTCTCTAATGCAATTGTCTTATTTCACTAAAACAAGTGCATCCTCCTCTGCAAAAGCAGCACAGGAAAGGGAATGAAGGCAAATGAGATAATTGGCCTTACTGGAAATAGAAGAGGTGTCCTGGGATTGGATCAGATATAAAGGGCAACATTGTGCTCATCTTTAACATCCACCTTAGCCTTTTCAGTATAATTTTGTGTCTCAGGTTAGGAAAAACCCAGTATTTTAGATTTTCATTGGCATTTGGCTATTTATAAAAACTAGTTTTCAAGGTACAGAAAAAAAATGTTCCTTGTTCTCAAGAATGACCACCATCACCCCATATTTTTTGTAACTGCTTGTTGATGAAAAGAAGTAGATATTGTTGACTGGGCTGCAGCCATCAGTGACAGCTCCTACCTAGTTATTCCTACAGGTAGAATTTTTTGTTACCCAAGAGGATGAAAGTTCTAAAACCCTGACATGTTATCCCAAACTTACTCACAAAAACTTATAATGAATAAAATTCCTCTAAAAAACTTTGTCTATTGTATATAGTGGCATCAAAAGATACTACTAATATTTTAAGTGAGAAAAAAGCAACATGTACAATACCATCTCATTTTTGTGCAAATACGTATAGAAAAAAGGGTCAGAAGGAAATACACCAAAATCTCTCTAGTGCTTATACCACTGTGTGGGATTACATTTAGTTTTACTTTTATCATGTCTTATTTATATTTTGTATGTAACAACGTAATAATAATATTAATAGCTATTATTTGTGAAGTGTATCCAGTATGCCAGGTTCAGTGCTACTGCTGAGAACGCTGGGGTCTTAGTGGCACCATTTTACATGGAAGGAAATGAAAATGTGAACAGTAATTTGCACTGACTCCTTTAGCAGGTGGGAACAGAAAGGGATCCCAATCCCAGTCTGTCAGCCTCACAAGTCTGGAGGGGGAAATAGTTATTTTTAAAAACTGATTATAGTCAAACCTTTAGTTAAATGCAATAGACTGTTTTCTTTATTTACTACTTTTTAATGAATGTACATTGACCCAAAATTATTAGGTTTCCTACTAATTTATCCAGTCTGGCTCCTGTAAATTGCCATGTTAGACTATATTAGATATATTTACTTTAAGTTAAACCCTGAAAGTAGGCTTTCTTTATGCTTGGAAGCTAATTTCAAAGCCAGCTTGTGCTGCTAATGAAGCTCATAGCTGGAGAGATGTTTGTTTTGTTCTACCAAGAATTCCCTGATTCCCACTGAGATGCTGAACACAGTCTAAGGCAGAAGACAGCTGATGATCAAAGGATAAATCTTTATAATCTAATCTATAATAATTGACTTGTTAAGAAATTATCTCACAACTCAGAATATTAAATTGATTATAATAAACATCTGCAACTTTCCCACCACCTCTCCTCTCAATTCAGCCCTCTGTCCAGGTTGTATGGGGTTCATGAATTTTTATTTTAATGATACATGTGCTAAGGGCTTTTAACCTGGTCAGAAGCACATAAATTAACATGAATTGGTTCAAAACAAAAACACTAGCTTTTTTACAGCTTTCTTCATTAACTCCTGACTAGTTCAAGTTAATAACATAATGCAAAATACATCTATAGTTCTTTGCAGACATCAAATAGATTGGGGAAAAAACAGTAAATTAGCATGCCTAAAGTATCTCATATCTAGCCATACAGAAATGAATAGAAGCAGTTTGAAAATAAGAAGAAAGCAATAACTAGGAAATGCAACTCTGAACATTCTCTGTGCTCATTCTCAATGAGAATTGATGGGAATGAATACTGCACCGTACTTTAGCCCCAGTTAATAGACGAACCTGCTTTCATCTCACTGTTAGAGGGACAGTGACTTCTTTTTTCTGATTCACTAGTGGCATGAAAATATCTAACTGCATTTTACCTCTTTATCTTTTCAAGAGCTTAAATAAAATGCTCCATTGGCTGAGGCCTCTTTGCAACATTAAGGTATACTCCTTAAGAAATTGTTTAAGAAACTCTTTGAAAATCTTGATTTACATTTGAAGGAAGAAACTAAGCCATAGCAACGTCTGTTAATGGTAATCACTAGCCAGCTATTTGTGAAAGAGATGTGATCTAGCCATCATTCGTTGCTGACCTACACCAGATCTGAGACTCAACTGCAGCTGTCCTCCAGCTCAAAGGATGAACCTTTACTCTTTCTGTAGATGAGAATATGTTTCCCTATTATGCTGATTCAGAGGGTTTAAATCTAAATTAAGGCTTTACTCACATCATGGACTGTACAATAAATGTATAATCTTGTTGTGCTATTGAGAATAGGTGGAAATTTTGATTCAGTGAATATTCTTGGATGCCCATGTTGTTCAGGGATTTATGAGGATGTCATAGGATATTGTAAAGAGAAATAAGACTTGCTCCATGATCTCAAAGGTTTATAATCTAATTAGGAAGACACATGTATGCAGCTACAATTCCAGCAACATATGATCTATGAACTACCAACAGAGAAGGAAGCACAAAGCTAGCTGAGAAATTCATGTGGAAGAGATGTTTAAGTTTAGTCTTGAAGCATGGGTAGAAAGTAGAGAATAAATAATAAAGTAGGGAAATCTGTACAGAGGAAGGGATTCAAAGAAGGGGGTTCCACAGCAAGAGCAGTGTAGCAAGAACACAGTGACAAGTTCAAGGGAACACGGGTAGTTTAGCTGAGCATAGCAGGCATGAAGAGATAGAAATGGAGGTAAAGATAGAACTACAGCATACGGCTCTGATGAAGTCCTAAGAGTACAAGTTTCTGAAACTTGGTTCTCTTATCTTTTAAATGAAGATAGTAAGATTTACCAAATTAAGCTTTCTTACAGGTTAAAGAAACAATGTGTGTGAAAGCACTTTATAATACCTTTATAGCATGTAATGTATGATTACAGTTAATCTACAGAGGGCTCAAGTTATTAAATAAGAGATTGCAAACTGATGGCCCACTGATTGTTTTGTTTGGCATGTAAATAGGAGCATTTCAAATAAAAATCTGTATTTTCAGCTTCTCTTGAATAATGCCAAAATCTGCTCCACTGGTCCTACAAACTCACATGGCAACAATGGGCTCAAGTAAGTAGCAGCTGGTCCTTAGCAAGATCATACACTCTCCCATTTACAATACAACACTCCCTATTGACCAGGCCAAGAAGCCCTATGCACACAGTCAACAGGAGAGAAAGAGAGTTTGGAGAAGTCACACCAACTTCATCAGCCTCGTCTAAGAAGTTAACACCCATCAGTTCCACTCTATGCCATTAGCAAGAACCACTCACATGAAAATATTCTAATGCAAGAGAGACTGGGTACATCAGTCCCTGAATGGACCACCAGAGTCAATTCTATAATACCAATGAAGAGGCTAACTTTTGGCGAACAGCTGACCTTATATGCCACACCTGATTGTTAGACATTAAGGGGTTTTTTCCAGTTTCATCTATATTCATAGATAAAAATAGAGTTTTACTATTTTTATTCAAGGCGGCTATTCAAGCCAAAATGATTTGAGGAATAAGGCCATAGTTGTTTTATTTTATGCATTTATGATCTTTACTAAAGCAAAATTTAAAAATATGTACAATCCCCTTTAATAACTCTATTTCATGACTAAATAACTTCAATCACAAATTTTTCCATAGGTTTTTATCCAGACTTTGCCCTTAAATATATCAATTTTGTTACCAGCTAGTAAGTGGGAATTGCTATTCTGTGGGCCAGGCCTTTATAAAATGAAAAGCAGTTTCAAAGATCATTTGACACTCTCATCCCAGTCAGATTTATCAACTTGATATTTGTTAAAGACCTAACAAAAACGTGTCACATGGTCAATTTATTTTTTAACTCTTTATTATGCATAATAACTATAGCACTGTCTAAATTCTGTGGCTAGAAAAGCAAAATAAAATCAATTACTTTTATTTGTCATTGCTCCTTTGTCACTTATGTCCACATGCTGGTTGTAATGATAACAGAAAAATGTTACTAAATCAATCACATTTTAATAAATAATTCTAAGATTTCATAATAGTGAGCCTTTACTGAGATAAATATTTACGTCCTTAAAGGCAATTTTCTCAATAACAAGGAGACCATGTATCTAACTGTGGTAACTCAGATCTTAAAGCCACGTTAAGTTTTCAGACTAAAAATTATTTTAAACTTCAGGTTGTGGAAGGGATAATACCAGCTCTTAAAAATCTTTTTGCATTTAATTGTTTACTTATTTATTTTTTATTTTGTTTTTTTATAGATGGGAGGGTCTCACTATGTTGCTTAGGTCAGTCTCAAATACCTGGCCTCAAGTGATTCTCCCACCCCAGTCTTCAGAGTGTCATTGCATTTAATTATGCCTAGCAGTCAAAGGAGCCCAGTTAAAGCACTTAATCTTTAAACTTTACCATTGCATTTAAATCCAAGCAATACTAGCCCAGGAACTATTCCAAGAGTTTTCTTTAGGGAACAGATTGTTCTACCTCTTTATCCCTGAGAAAATGAAAATTATTTCTGGCTGACTCAACAAAGGCATGATCAGTATTTCATGCTGAACTACCTGATTCAGATACAGCAGGTCTTTGAATCAGATTGTTTGGTTTAACGTCATTTCATTGTAACGTTGATGGAAGAAGAAAAGTCAACTCCTGAACAGGCAAATGTCTGCGTGGAGTTTACACATTTTCCCCAGGTCTTCATGGGCTTATCTCCAACTACTCTGGTTCTGTCCCACATTCCAAAGATCTATACATGCGGCTCATTGGTGTGTCTCCACCGTGTGCGTGTGTGGCGTATGTGTGAGTGCACCCCACCATGGGAGGGCGCCCTCCCCAGGGCAGGTTTCCCCTTTGCATTTGTGCTGCTGAAATAGGCTTGGGCCACCAGTGACTCTGACTGGAATAAGCAGGTAAATAATTATCTTGTTTTTGTTAGTCTTTCTTGTTAGTCTTTATAGCTCACATTTATTTCAATGTTTAATATTAGAAGTGTTTTGGTCATTATTTAGAAGTTTGGTGATATTTCTGTGACCATAAATAGGCCATAGGAAAGTAATTCTTGTTTTTGTCAATTTAGCCTATAGCAACATTGGTTTCGTTGTAAGTTGTTTCGCTGAAAGTCCCAGTTTTCAACAACCTATAAATGACATTAAGTAAGGATTTACTGTAGATGATTTGTAATCTGTAAAGATGCATTGATCATCCTTGATAGCTGGCCAAAAATCTAATTCTTGGCTTCAGTCTTGGCTTCAGATTTTTGAAGTTTAAAAAGCTAAATGCCCACTTGAGCATCATTTCAGTTATCCCTGAATTTGTGCCTGGTGAACGATCATAAGATGACATAGGTCAATATGTCTAGTCAGCACGACAACATCAGTAATTGCTGCAAGTCATGCCATTCTGATTTATAATTATTGTCTATATATTTACTTTCAAGTATAGATAAGCCTTTTAGATAGAGATCAAAGTAAAAATCTCTTTATGTGCTTTATATGTCAAAATTATACCAGGGAGTTGACTTCCAAGTGTATATTTATTACTGGAAAACTCCTGAAATAATTAATGATAATTGAGTAGGCTGCTAATTTTAGAACTATTAAGAGCTTTCAAATATTAAAATTGATAAGGAAACTTATTATAGTTTAAACATTAACAGAGTTTGTTAAATAAATAATTTAGCAAGATATAAAGGTAATTTAGGCTGGGCATGGTGGTTCACACCTGTGATTCCAACTCTTTGGGAGTCTGAGGAGGGAGAATCAGTTGAGCCCAGGAGTTCAAGACCAGCCTATACAACACAGGGAGACCCCGTCTCTACAAAAAATAATAATAATAATAATAATGTTTTTAAAATTAGCCAGGTGTGGTGGTGCATGCCTGTAATCCTAGCTACTTAAGAGACTGAGATGGGAATCTCTCTTGAGCTCAGAAGTTCAAGGCTGCAGTGAGTTATGGTTATGTCATTGCACTCCAGCATGGGTGACAGAGCGAGACCCCAACTCTTAAAAAAAAAAAAAATGCCTGAAGAGTCTCTATGAGGTATAATCTAATCGTTTGGTATATACGCATGAATAGCCTGCTTCTTAGGATTGTTAGGAAAGGGAGAAAGATGCTTAAAGGGAATGTAGAAGGATACCAAAGACAAATTAAGTCCATCTTATAATTTTACCTACAGCCAGTCCTGGTAAAGTTTTGCATGAGTTGATGAAGTTACCTTATTCTTGGAATTAAAAATATTTGTTTTTAATGACTAATAATGAATCTGTAGACATTGGCTCATTTTATCAATTGTCCCAACAGAAATTCAAAGACTGCCACAGCAATGATCCCTAATATCTATTGGAGGTATGAAGCTAAACTAAAGACCTTGCTAAACATATGGTGATTCTTCAAGACAATCCAGATTCCAAATATTCTGTTATTCCCATGGACAAGTTCTCTTCCTGATTCTGAAAGTATAATTCCCGTGACCAAAAGGTAGGGAAGGGCTAAAGCTGGATTGAGATTTTTTCAGATTTATGGTCATTATCTGGGAGAAATATGGTGCAGCCATTTCTACACTCTGTGAAGTTTCAAGAGATGCAGAAATGACACTTTCTCCATGAAATTAGTTGGTTTTAAGGGTTGCCTTGATGAGGCAAAATGCAATAAATTTCTTAAATATAATGAATGCTGAATATAAAAAATAAAAAATAATTAAGACCCTGTCCCTATCCATAGCCTAAAGGATTTATGAACCTTTCTGATTCAACTCAAGACCTCATGATCTTTAAGTTGTGTAGACTAAGCCCTGTAACAAACAATCCCCAAATCTCAGTGGCTTAGACAATTGATTTCTTTCTTATGTCACAGTTCACACAGTTGTCCGACAGGAAACCTGCCATGTGGTGATTCAGGGACTCGGGCTGCTTCCCTCTGGTGGCTTCAGCACTTTCTTCTAGCATCTTAAAGTCATCCCCTAAATCCTCAGCGTCTAACTAGAAGACAAGGGAAGAGGGAAATGTGGAGGATCTCATGAAATGTATAGGGGCCAAACAGGCCTACAAGGAGTGTACATCACTCCTGCTCACATTCCATTTGCCAGAACTCAGTTCCACAGTCCCACTTACCTACAGGGAAGGCTGAAAAACGCAGTTTATCTAAATGCCCAAAAGGAAAAAGAAATAGGTTTGATGAAAAACATAGCATTGTTTCAGCCACATTCAACACTTGAAAATCCACAATGAGTACTTTCCAGATTAAATTAGACACTAAACGGCCAGGCGCGGTGGCTCATGCCTGTAATCCCAGCACTTTGGGAGGCCGAGGCAGGCAGATCACGAGGTCAGGAGATGGAGACCATCCTGGCTAACACGGTGAAACCCCGTCTCTACTAAAAATACAAAAAATTAGCGGGGCATGGTGGCGGGCGCCTGTAGTCCCAGCTACTCGGGAGGCTGAGGCAGCAGAATGGCATGAACCCGGGAGGTGGAGCTTGCAGTGAGCCGAGATCGCGCCACCGCACTCCAGCCTGGGCAACAGAGCGAGACTCCATCTCAAAAAAATAAAATAAAATAAAATAAAATAGACACTAAACTAATCAAGTATACCATCTTGAAATAAATATTTTTCTAAAATATTTTTCTAAAAATTACTGTTACAATGAATTACTATTCTCCAATTTTTACTACCTCCAGTAGATTATACCTCTGCTTTCTTTGCCATGTGCCTCCTACTGTTGGCAGCCTATTATTCCACTATCTATCAACAATGGGTTTAACCATGTGACTTTTTTAAACCAATGACTGCAGGCAGACAAGAGCAGAGGCTTTAAATCTGTTTACCTGGTTTGGTTTGCTCTCTTGCCATCCTGGGATCCATCATGATGAGGGCAAACCCCAAGTTGTTGCTGCCTCTTCCACCTGGACCTCATAAAGAAAACACAGGTAACACACCTGAACTTGAAGTCCAGCCTGGCCCAGCCAAGCCAAACCTAGATCAACCAGTCCTCATCCAAATGGCAGACCCATGATCATGGATACAAAGATTTATTATTGAGATTGTGAGGTTATTACACAGCAAAAATGAAATATTATCATTCCTATGTTTACAAACCTTATAACCCAATGCAGCAGGTTCCGTAATAGTTGGTTGTCTCACTGAAAGTTTTTGAAAGCAAAAAATTATTCATCCTTATCCAGTTACTAAAATTCAAAATGATGGGTTTTGTGACCCTCAGTGAGAAAATAGACCGTCCTTTAAAGTAAAATTTTATTTTCTCAACAAGTATACAAGATTTGACATAGGAAATACAGGCTGAGCATCCATAATCTGAAAATCCAATATCCAAAATTCTCCAAAATCTAAAAATTTTGAGCACTAACATGACTCTCAAAGGAAATGCTCATTGGAGCATCTCAGATTTGGGTTTTTTTGATTAGGGATGCTCAAGTGATTAATAATGCAAATATTATAAAATCCAAAATCAAAACAATTTCTGATCCCAATCATTTTGGATAAGGAATACTCCATTTGTAATATACAAATTTTTCAAAATTTAAATATCTAAATGATTATTATCTTTCAAAGATCTGGGAAGTTTACATGCTTGTTCCAACTACACTACCATTACTAAAAACATTTTCCATTTCTTGTTGTCATTGCTATTACTTTTAGGGATGTGATATATTTATTATCTCATTTTCAGATAAAATAAATCTCATTTCAGATGAAGAAAATGAGATAATAAATGTGTCACATCCCTAAAAGCAATGTCAATGACAACAAGAAGTGGAAAATATTTTTAGCAATGGTAGTAAGGCAAAGAGAGGTTATATAATTTGGCCAAGCCAATGGGAAAGAATCAAGATTTGAATACAGATAGCTTGATAAAAGATCTGATATTCTTGACCACGACACTGTACTTTTTCAATAAGAACTCCTAATGCAAAATTTCCCACTTGGATAAGTTTCATTTCAGGTCATAATAGAGTAATTGGGACATTTACCCTCACACCCTAAACAACTTTGAAAACAGACAAAATGTATGAAACAATGGACATGAGACACTGGACAAAAGACAACACACAACAGTGATCCCAGAAAGAACGAAAACATATGAGGTTAACCGAACAATTGCCACAGCTCACTGCCTGCAGAGTTTCCAGACTGCAGCTCAGGGCGAGGCTCCCAAACAGAGACCGGCCGTCTCCCTGAGCTGAGGAGACGGAGTGCAAACTTCGGGGAGGCCGAGGTGTCCACAATTCATGGGGCTGTGTACCAGACAGAAGAGAACTCTGGGATTATCAGAGGGTCTCCCTGGAATCTCCTCAGAGGGTTCCCCTAGAATCTTCAACTAAGTAGTGATCAGTGCATGTGTGTGAGGAAACTCCCAAAAGCCAAGACACAACCACTCAAAAGGAAGACGCAGAACGATTCCCCAAAATCCCACAGGGCTGGAAATAGTTACATCTCCCCTACCGCAGCCAGAGAGGAAAGACCTCCTAAGACATGAGCATCAAGTATTCCTCCAACAGGTACTACCTCAGCAGTGGGGCCAAAATATGCCCCGATGAAAGGCTGTTCTAAAAACCTTACACGCAGGCTTCGAAGGATCCAATTGTTTCTAAGTAACTTAACTCCATCTCAGAACAAAGGCCAAAAATATTTTAAGTAATGCAAAAAACTTCAGCATGCAAAAACAAGATTCACAATGTCTGGTACCCACTTAAAATTGCCCACATAGATGCAAAATCACTCAAATCCAATAAAATGACCATGAAAATCAGTAGTTCCTAAAGAAAAATTATCCAGAAAATACTCGTGATTTTCCAAAGAAGAAATGAAATTAGAGATCACATCTGAGGCAAAGGTGAGTTAGCAGGAGCAAAGTGTTCTTTCTTGGGTCTTGAGGCCTGAACGTGTCACAGGACAGGAGAGGAGAGAAACATAAATCCTCTTATGTGTGGGTAAAAACTATCAAGAGCTTATACCATCTCTGTCACTAAGAATATAAAATATTTAGCTTTCCTCCCTGCCTTTTTCACTAAAAAAGTGTCTAAAGGAAAGAGTTTAAACTCTGTAAGACATTGATTTCCACTCACTTTTAGCCTATCTTTGCTTTCATTTACTACCAGTGTGACATAGAAGGAAAAGCTCATTATTAAATCCAAAAAGACTTTGCATCTGTGAAAATTGTTAAAAGAACACTGTGAAATCTCCAGAATACTTAGTATATGCAATGGACTGAATGTTTATGTCTGCTCTAAAAATTGATATGTTGAAATTCTAACCCCCAATGTGATAGCATTAGGGTTGAGGCCCTTAGGAAGTGATTCAGTCACGTGAGTGAAGCCCTCATGGTGGGATCAGTGCCTTTACACCCAGAGAGCTCTGTCCTTCTTTCCATCTTATGGGGATACAAGAAGTTGGCAGTCTGCAAGTCAGAAGAGGGCTAACCAGAACCCAACTGTGTTAGGACCTTGATCTCAGACTTCCAACCTCCAGAACTATGGGACATAAATTTCTGTTGTTTATAAGCCACTCAGTCTATGGTGCTCTTGACTGAAACAGTACAGCTACACATAACAAACAAGATGGAGGGTAAGACAGAATCAATCACAACTGAGACAGTAACATTTTATATCAAATCATTCATACAGTGTTTAAGAAAACTCTCAGAGATGGGTTTACGAGCATAGATTGAAAGGTTGATAAACTTCAGCAGTATGCTCTGCTGGGGAATTTGTTCAGTAGATATGCCAAAAGTCATTGGCTCTAATGAAATTAGAGATCACATCTGAGGCAAAAGGGTCCAAAATATTATATCACCCCCTGTTAGCTTTTGAGGACAGAAAATGGTTTGGCTGACTTTATTCTAATCCTGCTGCCTATTTATGTTATACTAGTATCTAAAACTTCAACTTATGTTGTTTTTATTTTACGTCATCTGCAATCATAGAATGAAAGTAATTATTACTCCCTGAGGCTCAGTTATTTGCTAACATTTCATAGTAGTTTTGTATAGTTCAAATAATAAATCCTTCACAAAAATTATCAAGCCTTATCTCTCCACCTATTTGAAGTGATTGCTCCTGAACTACATAATGTTTAGCTATTGACAACACCCGGAAGTGAAACAAGAAGGGGCAGGTTGTCCTGTCAGCAAAACACAGAGATGTTGATTGGAGTGAATGAATGAGTCTATTCTGCTATTTGTTCATATACAAGCATTGATAGGGCTACAGAGAAACCGATTTTGCTCTCATGGAAGCTTACGGAGGAAGTGAGCAGAACCCTGACATTCTATAAAGAACATTCCATGAAGCTTGTATCTTATAGTGATGGCTGTTTAATTCAATTTCATATTTACCAAACTCTTATTATATGCCAGGCACAGTGCCAGGTCCTGGGGAATTAAAATGTTGGGCGGACACAGTCTCTGCCTTCAAGAGGTTGTCAGTCTCATGGGGCAGACATTGTGTGAGGAAATAATTACAACACAGTACGTGTAAAATTAAAGAGCTATGTGCAGTATTGAAGCCAGCAGAGGTGAGAGGCATCTGGCTCCACCTGAGAGAGGGAAAGGGTCTCAGAGGAGATTAAGCTGAACCCCAAAAGTTAAAAAAGAAGTTGCAAAATGAGTAAGTATAGAGGGGGGACTAGAATTCCAGACAAAGAGAACAGGACATGTAAAAGCCCAAATGTGTGAGAGAGCTCAGCCTGTTTAGGGGGCTACGAATACACACACAGTGATGAAACATCGGGAAGGAGGACTGCCCAAGAGAAACAAGGATGGGAAGAGAACGAAAGGATGTTGTGGGCTTAAAGAGGTCAGGAGGAGCTAAATCATAAAAGGCCATGCCTACCAAGATGAAGAACTTGCCTTCATTATGTTCATAAGTTATGGTACACCACTAAGGATTTTCTGTAGGGGGGTAACATGATGGGATTCGCATTTTAGAGACAACTCTAGCAGTAGTGTGGAAGGAAAACTGGAAGCAGGGCTGAACTAGGATCAGAAAGACTATTTGGGGGCTGAATGCCATAATTCAGAAAAGAGGCTGAGGACTTGAACTAAGGCAATAACAGTAGAAAAGAAGGGAAAGGAGTGGATGAAGAGATATGCATGGGTTACAATCAAAATTATTTGGTGATTGGTCAGACAGGGTTAGCAAAGAGAATCAATACTAACGTCCAACTTTCCAGTTTGCGTTACTTTGGAGGTAGGGAAAAAACAGATGTATTTCATTAGGCTACACACTAGGATTGCCAGGTAGGAATGCTCATTCAGCAGTGAATATAGGGCTTTAAGCGTAGAGAAGGTGTTAGGGCTAGAAATGTTTGTCTGTGCGTCTTCTATATTACAGGAGATAGTTAAAAGCATTGAGAGTAGAAAATCCTTAGTGGTGTCCCATGACTTTTATAATGCAGGCAAATTCTTTATCTTGGTAGTCAAGGCCTTTTATGATTTTGATCCTCCTGACCTCTTTAAGCCTAGAACATCCTTCCATTCTCTTCCCATTTTTGTCTCTCCTGGGCAGTCCTCCTTTTTAATGTTTTATCACTGTGTGAGTATTTGTGAGGGCCTAGAATAAAAAGATACAGTCAGTGACACTCAGTGTTAAAAGATGTGACCAAAGAAAGAGAAACTACCTAAGACAGAGATTCATTTTCTATCTCCCAAGGATGTATTTCATTAGGTAGAATGCAATAAAAATTGTATGCATAAATATGTATAATTATATGCATGTATGTATTTTGTGAATTCATAGATGTAATCAAAGTCTCAAAATAGGGTATTTGACACTCAAAAAAAGATTAAGAGCTGTCCATCTAAGATTAAGCCATAGGAGGAGAAACAGGAGAGAGTAGTAATGATAGTCAAAAAAGTTCAATTATTTTCCTCTAAAAAAATAATTCTATGCAATAATTAAACTGTGATTTCTCCAATGGAAAAGGTTTAGAGCAAGATGATAACAAGGAAAGAGAAAGCAGGCACAGAAGCTTCCTGCCATTGGGACCAACTTCTCTCTACCCATCTTCTTCTTTCTTTGTTATTATACTTTAAGTTTTAGGGTAAATGTGCACAACGTGCAGGTTAGTTACATATGTATACATGTGCCATGTTGGTGTGCTACACCCAGTAACTCATCATTTAACATTAGGTATATCTCCAAATGATATCCCGCCCCCTTCCCCCCACCCCACAACAGGCCCTGGTGTGCGATGTTCCCCTTCCTGTGTCCATGTGTTCTAATTGTTCAATTCCTACCTGTGAGTGTAGCAATACTATATAGGTGTAGCAAACTACCTCCAAGTGTTTGCTATTGTGAATAGTGCTGCAATAAACATACATGTGCATGTGTCTTTATAGCAGCATGATTCATAATCCTTTGGGTATATACCCAGTAATGGGATGGCTGGGTCAAATGGTATTTCTAGTTCTAGATCCCTGAGGAATCGCCACACTGACTTCCACAGTGGTTGAACTAGTTTACGGTCCTACCAACAGTGTAAAAGTGTTCCTATTTGTCTACATCCTCTCCAGCACCTGTTGTTTCCTGACTTTTTAATGATGGCCATTCTAACTGGTGTGAGATGGTATCTCATTGTGGTTTTGATTTGCATTTCTCTGATGGCCAGTGACGTTGAGCATTTTTTCATGTGTCTGTTGGCTGCATAAATGTCTTCTTTTGAGAAGTGTCTGTTCATGTCCTTCACCCACTTTTCGATGGGGTTGTTTGTTTTTTTCTTGTAAATTTGTTTGAGTTCATTGTAGATTCTGAATATTAGCCCTTTGTCAGATGAGTAGATTGCAAAAATTTTCTCCCATTCTGTAGGTTGCCTGTTCACTCTGATGGTAGTTTCTTTTGCTGTGCAGAAGCTCTTTAGCTTAATTAGATCCCATTTGTCAATTTTGGCTTTTGTTGCCATTGCTTTTGGTGTTTTAGACATGAAGTCCTTGCCCATGCCTATGTCCTGAATGGTATTGCCTAGGCTTTCTTCTAGGGTTTTTATGGTTTTAGGTATAATGTTTAAGTCTTTAATCCATCTTGAATTAATTTTTGTATAAGGTATAAAAAAGGGATCCAGTTTCAGCTTTCTACATATGGCTAGCCAGTTTTCCCAGCACCATTTATTAAATAGGGAATCGTTTCCCCATTTCCTGTTTTTGTCAGGTTTGTCAAAGATCAGATGGTCTTCAAGTTCAGATATAATTAGAAAAGGAAAACGTGACTGCCCAGTACACACCTGGACTGAGCATAAATGAAATGGAAATCTCATGAGCACAAGTTGAGCTGTCTTTATAAAAGAAGAGCCTATGTATATTTTATTTTAAAAACTACAAAAATGTGCAGATGCTACAAAACCGACTAAAAAAATAGATGCTGTCACAAAATATACCCATGTAACAAACCTGCACATGTACCCCCGAATCTAAAATAAAAGTTAAAATTTAAAAAAAAGACAACCAAACAAAAACTAGATGCTAATCCCCCAATTTTGTTTAATCACTATACTTCCTGAATAATTATTAATTTGTGTTCTTCTCTGGCCTACCTGGAAAGCCCTTTACTCTCCTTATGTAACATGAATCATGTTTTCTCGGGGCTCTTTGTCCTGCCAGCTTGTTCTTTTTAACAAAGATGAGAAGACAAAGCACACTTTCTCTTAAATTTCATTTCATTTTCATTTTATTTGTGTGGTTCAATAAAAAAGGAAAAATGATTGGTGTTTGGGACTTCGTGAGAGAATGGACAGCTGGAACAGGTCAGGATTCAGGGGTTTGAGAATCTATGTCTCAGCCATCATCCATCTGTCATCTGCCTAACTAGCTACACTCTATGCAGGTTACTCCCAAAATGTTTCTTTCCTCATCTCTCCCTCAACAAAATATAAACTCCATGAAGAGAAGGACTTTTGTGTGCTTTGTTCACCATTTGTTCCCAGTCACTAGAACAACTTGTACTTGGAACACATGGATGCTTTTTAAATAAGTAATATTTGTTGAATAAGAAGTAAATAAATACTTTTAGGATATCAGCAGAAGGAAATCTATCCCCAAGAAAAATTACTGCCATGGTAACCTCTGATGACCATGGATTTCTTTGTGTGCTTAGAAATTTTGCTCTGTGCTCTTATCTTGCATGAGGGTGTTTACCCCATTCAGGTGTTTCTCTTGGAGTGGTTTTGAGGTTGCCTCAGCCTGGCCCTCTGGGCATTCCATATATCAATGTTTTATTTAAAATTTTAGAACTATGTCCTAAATTAGGTTGACACAGAGTTTTCTTTCTTGTGATACATGTTTGTTTAGTTCGATATTATATTTTATTAGACTTATAAAATCAGAGCGATAATATCCAACTTCTTCTATTCTATAAAAGTGTTTAAGCAGCATAAAGTTACCTATTTCTTTTTTGTTTTGTTTTTTGTTTTTTTGTTTTTTTGAGATGGAGTTTCATTCTGTCACCCAGGCTGGAGTGCAGTGGCCCAATCTCAGCTCACTGCAACCTCTGCCTCCCGGGTTCAAGCAATTCTCCTGCCTCAGCCTCCCAGATAGCTGTGATTACAGGTGCCTGCCACCAAGCCCAGCTACTTTTTGTGTTTTTAGTAGAGACAGGGGTTCACCATGTTGGTCAGGCTGGTTTTGAACTCCTGGCCTCAAGTAATCCACCTGCCTTGGCCTCCCAAAGTGCTGCAGTTACAGGCATGAGCCATCGTGCCCAGCCAAAATTACCTGTTTCTTAAAGATTTGTTAGAACTTATTCATAAAATTGTCTGAGCTTGGTGGCTTCATTCACCATAAATATCTTACTAGCTTTTCAATATGTTTTTAATGTATTATTTCCTTGTTAGTCTATTTATTCTATTTTATTTATATACAGTTAACAATGAGGTTTTCCATTTCTTAACCTGTTGAAATACTATGAATATTGGGATTTCTATTGATTTAGGAAGTTAACAAAGAAAATCTAAAGCCATGACATTTTTCTTGTTATCAATTATCCTAATGCTGACTAAAATAATTTAAGCAACAGGGATATTTTAAATAATTTCACTGATGCTAATCAAAAGGTCTGTGTTATGCCATTTTAAAATACACCAGTAGGTGGAACTCTGATAATAACTAAATAATCTTTGTTAGTATTACCTGTCTCTGTTCCCTGCACTATTCTCATTTTGTATGTTGAAAAGAACAAAATACATGTATCCTGAAATCAAGGGGACATTATATAATAATTTATGGAAGTATATTATTAAGGTAGACATTAAAATGTAGTACTTAGAAAAATACCAAATATTCAACTAGATGAATAAAAAGAAAATATATCAACAAAAACTCTATTAATATATTTATGTACTTTAAATGGATACAATTTAAGTGTCTAAAAATAGGAAAATGATTAAATAAATTATAATATGTTTATACAGTAGAATAATAAAATATAAAGCATTAAAATAATATAATTAAATACTTTTTAATGCTCAGCATAAAAATACAAAATTAATTTTATCTAATTTTTATAAAAATTACACATACACATAACATGGAAAGATAGCAACATATTGATATTGATTATTTCTAGATGGTGATTTTCATCATCTTTTTGCACTTTTTTTTTAACATCCAAATTCTCTTGAAGGAGACTGATTTGCTTTCATAATCAAAAGAAAATTTTTATTTACAATGTGATTGGCATACTTCTTACAGTCATATCTCATTAGTAATATATAAGTATCAAATTAACGAATGATATTGGGCAATGACCTTAAAATCCTGTCCTGGGATCTGCTTATTCATGGCAATATATAAGTTCAGTCCCAAAGGGGGTGAAAAAGAGAGACCCAAAGAAGGGCAGCTGGCTGTGGAAAGGGATAGAAACATGCTAAATCACCCCTCCCTCTTTTCTCCTTTAATATGGTTCACTTGTCCCTCAAAACGCATGAATGGGTTTGTACGTGCCCACAGCCTTAATGATGGGAGGGGACTCTCCCAGTTTCCCCCCTGCAGGTGGGAAGAGAGACAGCTCTGTGGCCTGAGCACCAGGGCTGTGGCTGGCCCCAGAGCAAGAGATAGAGGGGATCCCAGAATCTTCTATTACAGAATCTGTCTGGGAGCCACCACAGCCTTTCAGCAGCTGGTTGAACTGCATTGAAAAGATCAAGATTATTGAGGATATTTATATCACTTTGATGGATACTTTTGTTAAAAAGACATATTATGTACAAGGGCTTGGTCAGAAATCATTGCATTTTTGTTTTGTGCAGGACTTTATCCTTTGCCACTTTGAGGCAGGCACCCTGGTTTTTCTTGAGAGCAGGTGCTCTGGGCTCTGCTCCCTGGGCTGGTGGGAATGAAATGAGGACACCACAGGACAGCACACTGGTTCCCAGAGGAGACGGGAAGTAAAAGACTGAGAGGACGAGAATGAGCGAAGGACAAACACTCCACACAACTCCAGTGGGAAGGTGGCCAGGGAAAGAGCATGGGCAGCAGCATAATGTCTGTCATTTTATATTTTTAGTCACTTTTTTAAAAGTATAATTTACATAGAATAAAATTCACCAATTTTAAGGGTATATTTGATGAGTTTTGACCATTTCCATCATTTCTGAAGGGTGCCACTTCAGAAACGCCCCCTCATGCCACTTTGCAATCACTCTCCCTTGTATTTTACATTTCAGATGGACACAATGATGGCATATCCCAAAAAGAAAACTATGACTCGAGGTTGACAAGAACAAAGGTAGTCATGGGAGTAATACGATATTTGAACTTGAGACTGTCCCCAAAACCTGAGCCATCAGGATATCATACATATGAAGACATACATATGAAGACATACATTTTCCATACTTACAAGTCTGGAAAAGTAGAGAAACAGAGACAGTAGGAGAACGTGAATCTTGCCCTGGGATCTGCTTGTTTGTAATTACAAAGGCCATTAACAAGCAGATCCCAGGGCAGGATTTTAAGAAGGTCATAAAGGAGATGGGAGTGGAAGGGAAAAGTGAATAAAAAGGAGGCTGGAGAGAGTGGTGGCGGGGAGCAGGAACAGAATAGGCCAGAACAGTACTACCTACTTTTAATTTTAATTTTTTGTTTCTACCTTTTCTGAAATAATCCAAATAGTGAGATTGATATGGGGAAGACATTGAAAATAAAGCAAAAAAAAAAAAAAAACTAGGCTGAGCACAGTGACTCACACCTGTAATCCCAGAATGTTGGGAGACCGAGGCAAGAGGATCTCTTGAAGACAGGAGTTCAAGGATGCAGTGAGCTATGATCATGCCACTGCACTCCAGGGCAACAGAGCAAGCCCGTATCTCTAAAATAGAGTTTAAAAATGAGAATAATTGAGGTAAGAAGGAGGAGAAATGAAGGGGAAAATCCATTATTTCTTGGTTGTTCTCATTAAAATCCTGAGTTAATCTATTTCCCATGCACGTCTAGTAAGGTGATGTTTTGAAATACTCAGTTTTTGCTTTGGAGCCTCTTTCCCAGTGGTTCTCATTCTTTCTTGTGTGCATGTGTGGCAAACTTTCAAATACCAGGATTTTAATCAGCACACCAGAAAGGACGAATCTGTTCCCACTGTGCTCACCACAGGCTCAGGCCACCCACAGCACGCAGACACATGTTTTTGCGTGAAAGTCGGCTGCCTGCCCTCACTTGGACCCCAGGCTTCTACATCCTCTAGAGGAAAGGACTCCATGTCAACACACCTCCTTTCTTCGACACCATGAATTAAACCATGCCTCCTACCTCTCACCCAGAGCAAACTGCAGCCTGCTCCACTCTCTCAGCTCTCCCTTCCTCTGACAGACATCATCTTAAACATGTCTGCTCAGTTACAGCAAAATTAACTCTACAAACTGACCAACATTGGTTTGCTTTCTTATACAGGGCTTCCAGTACAAAAGTGCCCCTTGGCATCCTGAATGACTCTTCCCTTCTTGTCATGCTATTCTCCCCACGTTTGCCATCTTGCTTCTCTTGCTTTGGCACCCTCATGGAATTTTTTTTCTTTTCTTTTCTTTTCTTTTCTTTTTTTTTGAGACAGCCTTGCTCTGTCGCCCAGACTGGAATGCAGTGGCACGATCTCAGCTCACTGCAACCTCCACCTCCCAGGTTCAAGTGATTCTCCTGCTTCAGCTTCCCAAGTAGCTGGGATTACAGATGCATACCACCACGCCTGGCTAATTTTTGTATTTTTAGTAGAGACGGGGTTTTGCCATGTTGGCCAGGCTGCTCTTGAACTCCTGGTCTCGGCCTCCCAACGTGCTGGAATTACAGGTGTGAGCCACTGCACCTGGCTGAATACCTAAGCTGCACAAAGTTCACTGATACAGTGTTCTACCACCAATACTTTTCTCATCCTGGACACTTCTCCAGGCCCTGGACTTTCCTAATTCCAGTCATCAGTTGGACTCATATCCCATTCCTGGCCTTGCTCTTATGCTAGAAAAGTGGACAGCAAATGGTAAGGTATTCCTGGAACCGTATGTTTCCCTACACAGTAACAGTTTGCATTTTAACAGGAATTCTTTAGAGTACCTAAAAGTCTCGTAAAGCAGTGGATCATAACCAGGCAGATTTTGCTCTTAGGAGACATTTAACATTTGGAGACATTTAACATTTGGAGACATTTCTGGTTGGCCACTAAAGGATGGGGAAATGCAACTGGCATCTAGTGGGTAGACACCAAGGACGCTGCTAAACATCCTACAATGCACAGAACAGTCCCCCACAATGAAGAATTATCTTATCTAGCCCGGATTGTCAGTAGTGGCGAGGCTGAGAAACTCTGCCTTAAAGAAATGGCTCAGACAGTGAAGATAAAAGACTCTGTGGAAGGCTAGTAAAAGGAAATATTTTGAGGCAGTTGAGGTTTATGGCATTCTTCAGTGCATACTTATTTAGGACTATTGTAACTCCCAGCAACAATGGCATAGTCTAAAATCTGCCACTGTTACTTTTCAGTATGAAAAAATCACCTTTGAATTACCTCATAGCCCCAAACTCTCACTGAAAACAAGAGTCATCCTAGCCATTGACAATACCACAGCACGGCTGCTTCTAAAATATTTTTCCTCAGAAACAGAGTGACACAAGCCTTTTGCAGCACCTCATGGTAGGACACAGGACCAGCACCTGCCTCTAGCTCCAGTCTATTATCTGGCTATTTTTCTGAGTAGTTCTTTTACTGAGCATATGATTCAATTCATATTAAACCCACCTGTGTCACAAGGAATATCATGATGTGTTTCTATTATACAAACAGAAAAGGCGTAATATTCCAATATCCTTAATAGATTTGGCCCTAAAACTGGAAAATGATGTATTTTGCAAACATATTCACACTAAAACTGAGAACCGCAAGTCATTTCTTGACCCTGAGCTGATGACGCATATTTACACTTTAAACCTGTGGCGAAAAACCTCACAGCACCATTTGATGTTTACATGAAAATGGACTTCAAAGACTGCGCTATGTTCCTGTTCATTCTATGGGCACCAATTTCCAGCAGAATGTGATTATACCTCTGATTACCTATGCCTATTGTCGTGGCAGTCCCATCTAAAGCTTTTTTAGAATTTAATAATTGTCTTTTGTTGACCAGAATAATAGTGCAGAGCGCCTGCTGCACACGTGAAACAGCCGTGCACAATACCCGCAAGTAAGTGGCTAGGGAAATTGAAAAACAGACTAAACCCACTGGACTTTTATAATGAAATAAACTATGAATAGAAGAATAAAATATCATCAATGGCTGGATGTGTATTGTTACTTTGAAGCCTTTCCCAGCTACCACCATCATCAGATCAGAGTAGATGCTAACACCCACTACTTTAAATAATTATTGGATTATTTTTTCTCATTATTTATCACTCAGACTGTTCTGAACACCACCCCACTTGATGTTATAATTAGTTCTCTGGCAAACCTTTTGCAGAATAAATGGTTCCACTTTTGTAGTAATAGAGGTATGGAAATGGAATACAGAAAGCAGGGGAAACAATTTGGTCTCCATTGCATGTGCCAGGAAATGAAGTCGCGTTTGAATATTGATCATGGATTTAATAAATCATGTTTCTCAAATTTGCTTGGAAATTATGAAATTAGTAATGTGTATATAGACGCAAAACATTGTCACCAAATAGGCTTACTACCATTTCGGATCTAGGTCCCATTAAGGATTCGATTAATAAATATCACAAATGGTAATTGAGATGAGTGCATGTATTAATAACTAAATAAACTTACCTCTTTTTCATTGCAATGAGTAAATTTATTCATGAGATAACTATTTCTGAAGCAGTGGTTAGAAAGGAAACCAAGTCCCAGTTAGTTACCAATGTTACTAAATAAAATATAACACCGAGAGAGACTTCGGAAATAATATTTTTTCAGCTCATTTTACAGTCAAGAAACCTAAACCCCAGAGAAATTAAGCAATTTTTTAAGGCCATACAGTTAGGTAAGAGCAGAAATTTGTTTTCAATAGTTAAGAGGTATGAGTTGAACTTCTGGTGAATTGGTGTTAAAGAACTTTGAACACTTCAATAAGAAAGATTTCAAAGACATACAAAATGAACTCAAATTTGTCAATTATTTGGTGTGCAAGTTAAATGTTCTTACTACTTCAAGGTCTTATTTTCTGATCTTGAAACTCCATTCATCCTGCTTGCTCCCATTTTGATCATGTCATTTTTGCATTAAAAAAATATCTCAATGACTCTGCATTACCTACAGATAATAGATTAACTTCTTAACTCGGCTTTCAGCGGCTCTTTCTATCTGGCCCTGACCCACCCCTGCTCACTTATCATCAGCTACTCCACTCCGTGAAATCCTCTGGTGGATCCAGAAGGCACCATTCATATTTTGGTCTGCGCACTCTTGTCACTCCAGTATCACCTACATAGAATGCTTGCCCCTCACCTCTCTGCCTATCTCAAGGACCAATGCCAATGCCTATCCTGTCCCTGGCCCTCTTCCCTCTCTTGCCCACAGAGGACATCACTGGTTCTCCATAGCACTCTCCCCACTGAACCCAGACACATCCTCAGAATGTGTCAACAGAGACTTCCAGGCAGCCATGCTTACTGAAGCCAGTTTGTCATTCCTTGTCAGATCTCTGGTCTTCCATGTCCTGCTCAAGCACCCTGTCCCGTATTCAGTTTCTCTGAATATCCAAACTCATGAAACTCTCTCCATCCTCTGAAGTCATACTGTGTGCAACTCTTGTTTAGAAATTATTTACTGCCTAACTTCTTGGTCACAAATTTCCTGAAACCAAGGACCATTTGTTTCATTTTTAGTAACTACATGGTAATATGCACATAACTGCTTGATTAAAACCATACCATCAGCAATGTGTGGTGTATGATGTATGTGTATTCATGTATTCTGAATATTAAAATTAATTGTCTGAACTGGTAAATATTTAGGTAGAATACTGATTAGAAGAAAATGTTTAATGTTTCTTTGTTATTGGAAAGAAGGAAGATTACCTTCTATTAATTATCTATGTATGATACCCGTATGTTTTTTTTGCTTATTGATTATGTAATCAGTATGCCCTCAAGAAAAAGTTGGGTAGACAAAAAGTTACGTTCTTCATACCACTATCATTAAATTAACTCATTTCCCAAGTGCCCATTACCACCTCATAGCAAAAACATTTATGCTGGCTAACTCAAAGTCACCCAGTCTTTTCCAGTGTAAACTTGAACTCTGAAGTTTCTTCCCACTCCCATTCAGCTCCTGGCTCCTGCTGCTTCTTTTTTCCCTCTTGGCATCTGGGTTGTGGAGCAGCTTCCCAGGCAATGACCACATGAGGGTTTGCAGGAGGGGCATGTTGTTCTGCTATGGTCTGAATGTTTGTGTACCCCCCAAATTCCTAGGTTGAAATAATAACCCACAAGGTGATGATGATAGAAGGTGAAGCTTTTGGAGGTGATTATGTCATGGTGGTAGAGCCCTCATGATGAGATTAATGCCCGTATAAAAGAAGCCAAGAGATCCCTCATCACTTCAGTCATGTAAGGACACAGCAAGAAGGCATCAATTATAAACCAGAGAGCACACTCTCAACAGATACCTAATCTGCCTTGATCATAAACTTTCCACCCTCCAGAAATGTGAGAAATAACTTCCCATTGTTTATAATCTATCCCAGTTGTGGTGTATTTTTAGAGCAGCCTAACCATACTAAGACAGGCCCCTGTGCAGCCTCTGCTTTATCTGGCCTCCACTGAGGGGCCTGATTAGATTTGGGCCACAGCATCTTTGTTCACTGCATCTTTGCTAAAGTCTTCAACCCTTGTGTATAACCTTCAGGCCTCAGGCTACACAGTCTTCATCCAACCATTCTAACCACATGACTCTTAACTAGGGACATCAACTCTCGGCCACTTCCATAGCACTTTCTGGGGTTAAGGGTAGGGCTGGAACACTCAGCTGCTTTCTGCACACATTGGTGTTTGAGGGACTGGAATTTGAGGTCCTCTTGGGCCTGTCTCTCTATACATATTCCCAGCTTTGTTTTTTTACTGTTTTTTTCTCTCCTATTTTCCATCCTTCTGTCTTTTTGTTTTCCTTACCCCAAAATACACTCAAATTTATCATCCAATCCATCTTGTGAAATTTTTACCTCTATATAATATTTTTCCCAAGAGGAACTCTTTCTTATTCCCTGAATCTTCCTTTTTTCTTGTTCCTATTTCAGTGATGAAATGAAAATATTAGTTTCATTTTATATTTAATATCATATTAAATATTAACCTGAAAATATTAATTGTAATTTAAGTTTACTCTGTTCCCTGCACTATCTCTTTTTCCTCAGAATTTCTCTTTTCTTTTTACATGTTCTGGTCTCTGTCATATGTTCTTCAAACGACTCTGACTCTTGCATGTCCATATTTAAGAGAGAGACACTGAAAAACAAAATTAAAACATGTGGAGACAGCCCTCATTTAAATATCTGGGTCATTTCACTGGAGGTCCCTGTTGTCAACATCCAGCGTTTTGTGGTTATCCTTTCTCTTTGCCCTTGTAGGTTTATGCCCTTTTCTTCTTTAATGTCATGGGGGATATAGGAGAAGAATGTGGCCAGGAAGAAATGAAGATAGATTTGGATGTTCGATACACAGGTTTTTTCTCACTGGCAATGTCCTGGGTGGTCAGGTAACATTCTCTTCCAGTCTAAGGTACCATATCTGAGGGGTTCCTCTTGCTCTTTCATCTTTTAAACTGTGATGTCAGGGGTTTGGGGGGTTTGGGGTTTTTGTTTTTGTTGTTGTTGTTGTTGTTGTATCTAAGCTCTAGTCACAACCAACTTGCTCCGTAAAAAGAAAAAAAAAAACACCTTTTAACCTCGCTGTGTGCCCTCCAAAATTTGTCAGATACCCAAAGCCTGCCATGTACTTTAGGTGCTTTTTTCTTCCTGGGATCTAGACAAGTTAACTCCAGAAGGCCCAGCAACCCACCCGAAACAGGCAACTCTGCCAAGAAATCATTTGGCTAAGTGTGGTATTGGTATCATACTAGGACTTGTCACTCAGAGAAAAACTTTAGACTTTATATTAGTCCGTTCTCACACTGCTAATAAAGACATACCTGACAGTAAGTAATTTATAAAGGAAAAAGATTTAATTGACTCACAGTTCAGCATGGCTGAAGAGGCCTCAGGAAACTTATAATCATGTTGGAGGGTGAAACAAAGATTTCCTTCACATTGCGAGAGGAAGGAGAAGTGCAGAGTGAAGGGGGAGAAAAGCCCCTTATAAAACCATCAGAACAGGATACGGGAAACCGCCCTCATGATTCAATTATCTCCACCTGGTCCTTCCCAAGACACGTGGGGATTATGGGAACTACAATTCAAGATGAGATTTGGGTAGGAAACAGCCAAATCATATCAGACTTTCTAATGAATATAAGCGTTTTTGTTTTTTGGTTTTTTTGTTTGTTTGTTTGTTTTCAAAAAAAAAATCTGATTTATTTTCATGATGCCCCATCTAGGAATGGTGAATGATATCTTACCTAATACCTAAGTTCTTTAAAAATATGCTTTCTTTTGTTTTCTTTCCTGTGAGAATTCCCTTTTTTAAAAAAAAAAAAAGGGGTGGGGGAATGGAATTAATTATCTTGTAAGACTAACATTGCAAAAAATATATACTGAGGTTACCTTGGAGTCAGAAAGCTGAATTTAAACCCCAGCTGTTTCCTATAGGATATATTGCTTTGGCCAGTTCGGTTAACTTCGCTGAGGCTGTTTCCTTATCTGTAAAATGGGGCTACTATGCCTCCCTCACAGACCCATGAGGATTAAATAAATGTCCATGAAAGGACCTTACACAGCCCCTGCCACATAAGCATTCAACAACTATCTGGTTCTGTTTTATCTGAAGAAGATTTTTAATGAATAAAGCAATAAAAAGCCAAAATTAGTATTCACATCACATTCAGTTTTGTCCCTAGCATGCGTCCCCATTTGCTTTTCCATGTGTTGATTCCTCACAGTACTAATTAGGTCACATCAAATATGCTATAATTGACCATGGCACTTGTGCAGGTTTACATTTTCACACACCAAAACTAAAAATAAATTAATAACCAGCAATTTTGACAATTATGGTCAATTAATTTGTCAACCTAACATTTGGCATATATACTTTCTGTTTAAAACTTAAAACTGTCTATTAAAACACAGAAAATCTGAACTAAATGAACTAAATATAAAAATATTATTTTAATCCAAAAGAAGACCGTCAAAAGGGGAAATAGAAACAAAGAACACATGGGACAAATAGAAAACAAACACAAAGAAATTGATTTAAACCTAACCATATCAATAATTACATTTAATTACATTAAACGTAAAAAGTCTACATCCCAATTAAAAGCAGAGATTTCAAATTAGATTTTTAAAACAGTAAGACCGAACTATATGCTGACTGAAAGAAACAAACTTCAAATATGAAGACGCAAATAGGTTAAAAGTAAAACCAGGGAGATTTGGCAAGATGGACAACTAGATGCAGCCAGGTGGAACAGCTGCTACCGAGGGAAGAGGACGGCTGGTGCACTCCTAACAGATCTTCAGAGGGAAGGCGGGGAGTGGATGGAGGGAAGACACAGGAGCTGAGCTGAAGTGGGAACCCTGCATGGGGCTACCGTGCAATGGGACTCATTCTTGGCCCCCAGTGACTCCAGGGGGATGGGTGACTTGAACTGGCAAGGAGCAACCCACTCTCACCACAGGCCTTTGGAATCCCGGCAGGAGGAGACTCCTTGACTATTACAGACACTTGAGCTAGCAGGGAGAACTGCTCAGAGAAGTGGTAGGGGCAGCATGCCAGCCAGTGTAGAGCCCAGAGGGTTTGGTGCAGGAGCTTTGTAGCAGAGCATGACCAGGGATACCCATTCCCCAAGGCTCAACTTGCTCCCATAGGAGACTGTAGCCCCAGGGGAACTGTCCGATCTGAGCTCTGCAGGGCAGTCTTGGCCATCAGACATGGCCAGTCTGACCTGAGCACCCCTTGGTCTGCTGGCCTCTTCCAAGGGCCCAGCCTGGCCACACCTGCTTGCAGTGCAGCATCTGGTGCCCTGAGGGTCCAAATCACAGCTCCTGTGCTGGCATAGAGCTCCAGCTCCAGTGCCTGTGGCCACACATCAGCCTACCCACTCTCTCCCCACACTACAGCTTCCCTGAGTCCACAGCCACCTCTCACATTGCATTGCTGGGCTGTGTGTGCATGGGTGGGTTTTGCCTTCCCTGCCCCACCAGTGCACATGTGCATGTCCACCCTACCCTGCCTCTGCTTCCAGTGGGACTGCACCCCACTCCCCCTTGCCTGCTATACCACCATTGCAGTCATAGCCTTGGTGGACACAGAGCCAGCCAGCCCCACCCACACAAGCGCCCCACCCCAGAGCCAGCACTGCCACCAGTGAAACTAGGCACGAAGAAGAGCAGACCCTCTCCTACATTTCTTTAAATGAAAGAAAGAATGCTAAATGCAACCAGAGAGAAAGGCACACACAGACCTGCCCCTGCCAGGTGTGCTAGCACCACCACCAGTGTAACCACACACACAGTCACCAACAGGCACCCCCAAACACCCCAGGCCATGCTGCTTCCACTGGTGCTGTGAATGCCTGCACAGGGGCAGACACCCCAGCACCCGCACCCGCTAGCACCCCACTGCCGTCAAGAGACCCATCTCAATTGCAAAGACAAATATAGGCTCAAAATAAAGGGATGGAGGAAAATTTACCAAGCAAGTGGAAAACAGAAAAAAAAGCAGTGGCTGCAATCCTAGTTTCCAAAAAAACAGACTTTAAACCACAAAGGTTAAAAAGAAAAAAAAAAAAGGTGGGGGTGGGGGGGGCATTACATAATAGTAAAGGGTTCCATTCAACAAGAAGAACTTGCACTTCTTGCACTCCATACAGGAGCACCCAGATTCATAAAGCAAGTTCTTAGAGACCTACAAAGAGATTTAGACTCTCACACAATAAAAGTGGAAGACTTTAACACCCCAGTGACAGTATTAGACAGGTCATCGAGACAAAAATGTCTCAGTGATAAAGTCAAAGATATTCAGGACCTAAACTCAGCTCTAGATCAAGTGGACCTGATAGATATCAGCAGAACCCTCCACCCAAAAACAACAGAATATACATTCTCCTCATTGCCACATTGCACTTACTCTAAAATTGATCATATAGTTGGAAGTAAAACATTCCTCAGCAAATGCAAAAGAACTGAAATCATAACAGTCTCTCAGACAGCACAATCAAATTAGAATTCAAGATTAAGAAACACTCAAAACCACACAGCTACATGGAAATTAACAACCTGCTCCTGAATGACTCCTGTGTAAATAATGAAATTAAGGCAGAAATCAAGAAGTTCTTTGAAACCAATGAGAACAAAAAGACAATGTACCAGAATCTCTGGGCTGCAGCTAAAGCAGTGTTAAAATGGAAATTTATAGCACTAACTCCCCACATCTAAAAGTTGGAAAGATCTCAAATTGACAACCTAACATCACTACTAAAAGAACTAGAGAGCCAAGAGCAAACAAACCCCAAAGCTGGTAGAAGACAAGAAATTAGCAAGATCAGAGTGGAACTGAAGGAGATAGATACATGAAAAACCCTTCAAAAAATCAACGAATCCAGGAGATGGTTTTTTGAAAAAATTAATAAAATAAATAGACCACTAGCTAGACTAATAAAAAAGAGAGAAGAATCAAATCAGCATAATCAAAAATTATAAGGGAGTCATTACCACTGATTCCACAGAAATACAAACAACTATCAGAGAATACTATAAACACCTCTATGCACATAAAATAGAAAATCTAGAAGAAGTGGATACATTCCTGGACACATACACCCTCCCAAGACTGAACCAAGAAGAATTTGAATCTCTGAATAGGCCAATAATGAGTTCTGAAATTGAGGCAGTAATAAATAAACTACCAACCAAAACAATCTCAGGACCAGACAGATTTACAGCTGAATTCTATCAGAGGTACAAAGAGGAGCTGTTATCATTTCTACTGAAACTATTCCAAACAATTGAAAAGAAGGAACTCTTTCCTAACTCATTTTATGAGGTCAGCATCATCCTGATGCCAAAATGTGGCAGAGGTAAAACAAAAATAGAAAATTTCAGGCCAATATTCCTGATGAATATTGATGTAAAAATCCTCAATAAAATGTTGGCAAACCAAATCCAACAGCACATCAAAAAGCTTATCCACCATGATCAAGTTGGCTTCATCCCCAGGAAGCAAGGTTGGTTCAACATATGCAAATCAATAAATGTAATTCATCACATAAACAGAACTAAAGACAAAAACCAAATGATTATCTCAATAGATGCAGAAAAAAACCCTTGATAAAATTCAACATCCCTTCATGTTACAAACTGTCAATAAACTAGTTATTGAAGGAACGTACCTCAAAATAATAAGAGCCATATATGACAGAGCCACAGCCAATATCATACTGAATGGGCAGAAGCTGGAAGCATTTCCCTTGAAAATCAGCACAAGACAAGGATACCCTCTCTCACTGCACCTATTCAACATAGTATTGGAAGTTCTGGCCAGGGCAACCAGGCAAGAGAAAGAAATAAAGAGCATCCAAATAGGAAGAGAGGAAGTCAAACTATCCCTGTTTGCAGATGACATGATCCTATATCTAGAAAACTGCATAGTCTTGGTCCAAAAGCTCTGTAAGCTGATTAAAAAAAACTAAAGTTTCAGGACACAAAATCAACATACAAAAATCACTAGAATTTCCATACACTAACAATTGTCAAGCCAAGAGCCAATTCACAAATGCAATCTCATTCACAATTGCCACAAAAAGAATAAAGTACCTAGGAATACATTAATCAGGGAGGCAAAAGATCTCTACAATGAGAACTACAAAACACTGCTCAGAGAAATCAGAGATGACACAAACAAATGGAAAAACATTCCATGCTCATGAATAGGTAGAATCAGTATTATAAAAGTGGCCATACTGCTCAAAGCAGTTTAAAAACTCAGTGCAATTCCTACCAAACTGCCAATTACATGGAAGTTAACAACCTGCTCCTGAATGACTCCTGGATAAATAATGAAATTAAGGCAGAAATCAAGAAGTTCTTTGAAACCAATGAGAACAGAACTAGAAAAAACTACTTTAAAATTCTTATGGAACCAAAAATAGGCCCAAATGGCCATGGCAATCCTAAGCAAAAGAAACAAAGCTGGAGGCATTGCATTACATGACTTCAAAGTATACTACAGGTCTACAGTAACCAAAAGAGCATGGTACTGGTACAAAAACAGACAGATAGACCAATGGAACAGAATAGAGAACCTAGAATAAGGCCATGCACCTATGACCATCTGATTTTGACAAAGTTGACAAAAACAAGCAATGGGGAAAGGAGTCTCTATACAATAAATGGTGCTGGGATAACTGGCTAGCCATATGCAGAAGATTGAAATTGGACCCCTTCCTTACACCATATACAAAAATCAACTCAAGATGGATCAAAGACTTAAATGTAAAACCCAAAACTATAAAACCCATGGAAGTCAACCTAGGCAATACCATTCTGGATGCAGGAATAAGTAAAGATTTCATAACAAACACGCCAAAAGCAATGGGCAACAAAAACAAAAGTCGACAAATGGGATCTAAGTAAACTAAGGAGCTTCTGCACAGCAAAAGAAACTCTCTGCAGAGTAAACAGACAACCTAAAGAGTGGGAGAAAATTTTTGCAAACTATGCATGTGACAAAGATCTAGTATACAGCATCTATAAGGAATTTAAATAAATCTACAAAGAAAAAAATCCCATTAAAAAGTGGGAAAACGACATGAAAAGACATTTTTCAAAAGAAGACGTGCAGCTAGAAAGCACAGGCAAAAGAGCTCAATATCACTGATCATTAGAGAAATACAAATCCAAATCAGAATGGGATACCTTCTCACACCACTCAGAATGTCTATTATTAAAAAGTCAAAAAATAACAGGTGTGACGAGGTTGCAGAGAAAAAGGAATGCTTATACATTGTTGGTAGAAGTGTTAATTAGTTCAACCATTGTGGAAAACAGCGTGGTAATTCCTAAAGATCTAAAAACAGAACTACCATTTAACCTAGCAATCCCATTACTGGGTATATACCCAAAGGAGTATATATTGTTCTATCATAAATATACATGCACATGTACGTTCATTACAGCACTATTCACAATAGCAGAGACATGAAATCAATCTAAATGTCCACCAATGGTAGACTAGATACAGAAAATGTGGTACATATACATCATAGAATACTACACAGCCATAAAAAGGAACAAGATCATGTCTTTGCAGGAACATGGATGGAGCTGGAGGCCATTATCCTTAGCAAACTAATGCAGGAACAGAAAACCAAATACTTCATGTTCTCACATACAAGTAGGAGTTAATGATGAGAACACATGGACACAAAGAGGGGAACGACAAACACGGGGCCTACCAGAAGGTGGATGGTAGAAGGAGGAAGAGGATTAGGAAGAATAACAAATCAGTACTGGGCTTAATACTTAGGTGATGAAATAATTGGTACAACAAACCCCCATGACACAAGTCTACCTGTATAACAAACCTGCATATGTACTTCCAAACATAAAATAAAATTTAAAAAAAGTAAAACCAAGGAAAATGATATATCATGGTAATTCGAATGGAAATAAATCTAGTGTGGCTATTTTGATAATAACAATATAAATTTCAGAACAACAAGTGTTACCAAAGATAAAGAGGGTCCACAGTAGATTACAGCTGAGGTAAACAATATGCTAACCAAAAAGCATAAAGCAGTCAATTGATCAAGAATATATACAAATTCTAAACATTCATGCATCTAACAATAGTTTCAAAATACGTAAAGCAAAACTGATAAAACTGTAAGAAGAAATAGACAACCCTGTAATCTGTCAGAGTTTCAAAACACTTCCCTCAATAATTGGCAGAACAAGTAGACAGGAAAATCAAGAAGGGTAAAAAGATTTTAAACAACACTATCAAAAAACTTCACCTAATTGGCATTCATAAAACACCCACATAACAATAGCAGAATACATATTCTTTGCAAATGCACTCAGAACTTTTATTAAGATAAACCATAGTCAGAGCTGATATAGCTTGAATATTTGTTCCTTCCAAATCTCAGGTTGAAATGTCATCCCTAATGTTGGAGGTGAGGCCTAGTGGGAGGTGTTTGGGTCATGAGGGTGGATCCCTCATGAGTGGCTTGGTGCACCCTTCATGGTAGTGAGTGAGTCCTCACTTTATTAGTTCACAATAGGTTGTTAAGAAATGGCTTGGTACTTCTTCCCTTCCCTCTTGTTCCCACTCTCACCATGTGACATGCCTACTCCTTCTTCACCTTCTACCATGAGTAAAAGTTTCCTGAGGTCCTCACCAGGAGCAAATGCTGGCACCATCCTTCTTGTTTAACCTACAGAACTGTGAGCCAAGTGAACATCTTTTTTAAATAAATTACCCAGCCTCATGCATTCCTCTATAGCAACACAAAATGGACTAATACAATGGCCATAATGTAAGCCTTGTAGAATATAAAATGATTCAAATCAGATAAAGTATACTCTTTAAGAACAATGGAATTACAAATCAATAGCAAGAAAATGTCTTTTAAAATACTCAAACATTTGGAAACTAAATAACATACTTCTAAATAACCCAGGGGTCAAAGAAAAAAATTAAAATGGAAATTAGAAAGTATTTTAAACTAAATATAAATGAAAACACAACATATCTAAGTTTTGGGTGCTGCTAAAGTAGTACATGGAGGAAAGTTAAAGCAATAACTACCTACAATATAAGAGACTAGAAGAAGCAAATTAAACCCTAATTAAGTGAAAGAAGAGAAAAAATACAAATTACATCAGAAATCAAGGCATATAAAGCAGAAAAGAATAGAGAAAATTTGTGAACCTAAGGGCTGCTTCTTTGAGAATATAATATTTTTAAGAATTGAGAAACCTCAAGCTACATTGAACAGTAACAAAAATAACAAAGACGGGAATGAGAGCTAAAATCACTACTAATTCTAATATAAAAGGATAATAGGGGAAGAGAATAAAACAACTTTATCCCAATAATTTGACAACATGGATGAAATGGACATATTACATATTATTTGAAAGACACAAACTATAAAATCTCACTCCAGAAAATATACATAGGAAGTCAATGGCAATGAGGGAATAAGAACTTCTAAAAATCTTCTCCTCCATAAAAGTAATGAGAATACTGGCAAAAATTTACATTTCAGAATTAACTTTTCAGAACTCTAGAAATTAGCTAAAGACTTACCGTAGTCTTCAGACTATGGTATTCAAAAGAAAGCTGAATACCAGCAAGAACAGTGAGTTTTGTAGCATTTAAACTTACTCTATTTTCCTCCACCTCTATCCTGTTCTGCTGTAGTCTTGAAAACTAACAGCCACAATCACAAAGTCACTTGAGGGAAAAAATAGGCCTGGAGCTTCTCTAAAGCCCTCTTTTCAGAGAAGTGTTATTATTTTACCTGTCTGGTGGTACCCTGGAGACCTCACTCATGAGGCTTGTCTTTATTTGACCTGACTCAAAGCTCACCTACTGAAAACAGCCTTTTCTCCAAGGTGTTTGTCAAAAAATAAAAATAAAATAAAAAAAAGAGCAGCAATTGTTTGATATCATGGCTGCCTGACATGGTAGATTATAGCTGGGGCAAACAATATGCTAGCCAAAAAGCTTAAAAGGAAAAATTGGAGACTGATACATCCATAAAGGGTGTTAGAGACTGAATTGTGTTTACCCCAAATTCTTATGTTGAAGTCTTAACCCCCAGTACCTTAGAATGTGACTGTATTTGGAGATAGGGCCTTTACAGACTAAATTGGTTTTAAATAGGGTCGTCATTGTAGGGGCCGTGTTACAATGTAACTGGTTTTCTTATAAGAAGAGACATCAGGGATGTGCATGTACAGAGAAAAAGGCCATGTGAGAACTTATTGAAGGTGGCCGTCTGAAAGCCTAGAAGAGGGCCCTAAGGAGAAACCAAACCTGCCAACACTTTCATCTTGAATCCTAGTCTCCAGAACTGTGAGAAAATAAATTTCTGTTGTTTAAGCCACCCAGTCTGTAGCATTTTGTTATAGCAGCCTTAGCAAACCAACACAAGGGGCTCTGAAAAGCTTTGCCATATGCCAGAGGATCAAAAATGTCATGCACATGTTTAAAGCTGCGCACATGCCCAGGGCTGTGTGCATGTTCAGGAAAGATTTGAGAGAGATTCTGCACAACAAGAAGTAAACATGAAGACACAACTGCAAATTCCCTGGCTGAGTGATAAAGCTATGCCCAAACATGCACACAGAATCCCTCAGTAAAGACAAGAGATTCCAGGCATTTTTTTAAAATCACAGTTTGATCATTAGTTGCTAATTAACCTGAGCAGAGATTTCAGGGGACGTACTTGGCAAAGAATAAAATTCGTTTCAGATTTAGTTCATAAAACCACTAAACAAGCAGCAATAACGGCAAGCCCTGGTGAGAGAAGAGAATCTAATTTCCCAAATTGCCTCATTTCATTATTTAAAATGTATAGTTTTCAACAAAAAGTACAAGACATTCATAGAAACAAGAATTTATGGCCTATAAGCAGGGAGCTAGAGGGAAAGCAATGAGTAGAAATTATTCCTGTCCAGATGTTGGACTTACTAGACAAAGACTTTAAATCAGCTATATGAAAGATGTTCAAAGAATTAAATGAAACCATGTCTAAAGAACTAAAGGGAAGTCCAAAAACAATGTCTCACCATCAAGACAGGACATCAGTAAAGAAGTGGAAATTCTTTCTTTTTTTTTTTTTTTTTTTTTTTTTGAGATGGAGTCTCACTCTGTCACCCAGGCTGGAGTGCAGTGGTGCGATCTTGGCTCACTGCAAATTCTGCCTCCCAGGTTCACACCGTTCTCCTGCCTCAGCCTTCCAAGTAGCTGGGACTACAGTGCTTGCCACCACGCCCAGCTAATTTTTTGTATTTTTAGTAGAGATGGGGTTTCACCGTGTTAGCCACGACGGTCTCAATCTCCTGACCTCATGATCTGCCCATCTCAGCCTCCCAAAGTGCTGGGATTATAGGTGTGAGCCACTGTACCCGGCCAAAATTATTTCTTAAGAAAAAGAACCAAACAGAAATTCCAGAGTTGAAATGTACAATAACAATAATGAAAAATTCACCAGAGAAGCTCAACAGCTGATTTAAACAGGCAAAAGAAGCAGTGAACTTGAAGCTAGGATAATTGAAATTATCCAATCTAAAGAATAGCAGAAAAAAAATGAAGAAAAATGAATGGAGATTTACAGACCAGTAGGCCAAATAAAGAAGAAACAACCCAAATATATACCATTCACCCAAATATATACCAAGTGATGAATGGATAAACAAAATATAGTATATCCATAAAATGAAATATTATTCAGTCATAGAAAGGAATGATGTACAGACACAGGCTGAAATATGGATAAACCTTGCAAACATTATGCTAAATGAAAGAATACAGGCAGAAAAATGCCAGATAGTATATCATTCCATTTATGTGAACTCTCCAGAACAGGTAAATCCATAAAAACAGAAAATAGATTAGTGGTCTGCAAAAGTTGGAGGGGAAGGAAGAATGGAATCTGACTGATAATGGATGTGGGGTGTCTTTTTGGGGTAATAAAAATGTTCTGGAAGTAGATAGTGATGATTGTTGTACAACTTAGTGTGTATAAATCCACCAATTTGTACACTTTAAAAAGGTAAATTTTATAGTATGCAAGTAATATTTCAGTAAAAAAGGTGGAGGAAAATAAAAAGATTAAAAGAAGAAATACATAATCTAAATAGCTCTATCTGTTAACAAATATAATTTGTAGTTTAAAATCTTCCCCAAAAGATGAGTTGAATGTGAATTCCATGAAACATTTAAGAAGAAAGTATAAACAAATGCTTCCAAAATATTGTTAAAGGAATGCTTTCCAATTCATTCTATAACACCAACATTACCTTGTTATCAAAACCACAAAGACATTACCAAAAAAGAAAACTACAGACCAATATCCCTCATGAAATTAGATGCAAAAATTCTGAACAAATTAAGCAAATTGGATCCAACAACATAATAAGAATAATACATCATAATGGAGTTTATCATACGAACGCACTTGATTATACAATTATGCATTGTATTATATAATGTATACACTTGGTTATACAAAAATTAAACAATAAATTTAGCATATTGACTAATTAAACATGGCTGTAAGTATGTATTTACATATAAAGCATCCATTCTTGGCCAGGAGTGGTGGCTCATTCCTGTAATCCCAGCACTTTGGGAGGCCGAGGCAGGCAGATCATGAGGTCAAGAGACCGAGACCATCCTGGCCAACATGGTGAAACCCCCCATCGCTATTAAAAATACAAAAATTAGCCGGGCATGGTGGCAGGCGCCTGTAGTTCCAGGTATTCGGGAGGCTGAGGCAGGAGAATCGCTTGAACCCAGGAGGTGGAGCTTGCAGTGAGCCGAAATCGTGCCACTCCACCACAGGCTGGAGACAGAGAGAGACTCTGTCTCAAAAAAAAAAAAAAAAAAAGCATCCATTCTTGATTATTGGAAAACTGGAAATAAAAGTGCACCTCCTCAGCCTGATAAGGGCATCCACAAAAAACTTACAGCTTGTATTATATTTGATGGTAAAATACTGAATGTTTAGTCCCTAATATAGGAATAACAACAGACATTTTCTCTCACCACTTCTATTCAATATTCAATATTGTACTGGAGGTTTTGGCTAGTACAATAAGACCAAAAAAAAAAAAAAAAAGGAAGGAAAGGAGAGAGGAATGGAGGAAAGGCATCCAGATTAAAAAGAAAAAAAGTAAAACTGTATTTGTAGATAGTGTGTTGTCTATGTAAAATGGCATCTCCAAAAAGTGATTAGAACTAATACATGAATTTAGCAAGGTTGTGGGATCACAAGTTCAATATAGGAGAATCAACTGCCTTTATATACACAGGTTTATCTTGTTTTATTGCACTTTATTGCACTTCGCAGATACTGCATTTTTTTACAAATTGAAGGTTTGTGGCAACCCTCCATTGAGCAAGTCTATCAACATTTTTTAAGAGCATGTGTTCACTTCATATCTCTGTGTCAGCATTTCTTAGCAATAAAGTATTTCAAAATTAAACTATGTACACTGTTTTTAAACATAATGCTATTGCACACTTAATAGACTATAGTATAAACATAACTTTTATATGCACTTGCAAACCAAATAATTTGTGTGACTTGCTTTATTGCAATATTGGCTTTATTGTGATGGTATGGAACTGAACCTACAATATCTCCAAGGTTTGCCTGTACTAGCAAAATAAATAATTGAGAAATTTAAACTAAAATATACCTCCATTTACAAAGCCATTAAAATATGAAATATTAAAGGATAAAACTGACAAAAGTTGTGCAAAACCTGTTCATTTAAAACTACAAATATTGCTCAGAGACATTAAAGAAGGCCTAAATGAAGAATTTAAGCCATATTCATGGGTTAAATCTTAAAAATACTCAATGTTGTTAAGATGTCAATTTTTCCCAAATTGATCCGTAGATTTAACATAGTCTTAATCAAAATCTGAGGGACTTTTTTTTGCAGAAATTGACAAGCTCAATCTAAAATATATATGGAAATGCAAAATACACAGAATTTATGCAAATTACATGCAAAATATATAGAATACAGGTTTTAGCTAAACAGCTTTGAAAACGAACAACATTGGAGAACTAATATGACCAATTTCAAGGCTTACTACAACAATAGCCAAAATAGTGTAAAGATAGACAAATAGACCAACGAAATAAAATAGACCTATGTCCATGTGAACAATTGATTTTTTAAAAAAATGCCAGAAAAATGCAGTGGTAAAAGGATAGTCCTTTCAACAAATGGTAATAGAACAATTGGATATCTGCATGCAAAAAATAAACTTTAATCCATATTTATTCATACCTCACAACATATAGGTGCTTAAGTCTCTTACAGATTATAGACCTAAATACAGAAACCTTAAACTGTAAAATTTCTACTAAAAATAAAAAATAGGGGGAAAAATCATGTGACCTTAGTCTAGGCATTTTTTAAATAAAACACCAAAAGCATGATCCATAAAAGAAAAATGGACAAACTGGACTTCGTCAAAATTAAAAACTTCAAAAAATGTCAAGAGAATGAAAAGAAGAGCTACAGACTGGGAGAATATATTTGGAAAATACATAGCTAATGAATGATTTATATTAAGAACAAATAACTCTCCAAACTTAATAATAAGAATATAAACAACTGAATTTTTAAATGGCCAAAAGATTTGAACACTTCACCAAAGAAAGACATGTAGATAGCAAGTAAGCTCATGTTTAACAAATTAGACATGAAGGAAATTCAAATTAAAACCACATGAGATATCACTATGTACCTATTAGAATAGCTAAAATTAAAAAGACCATGTCAAATGTTGGAAAGGACACGGAAATTTTCATATACTGCTGTCAAGAATGTAAAATGGTGCAACCACTTTGGAAAACAGTTTCTTTAAAAGCTACACACCGCCTTCCATATGATCCAGAAATTTTACTTCTAGGTTATTTACCCAAGAGAAAAGGAGTATATACAAAGACTTGCACGTGAATATTCATAGCAGTTTTATTTGTAATAGACCAAAACTGGAAACAAGTCCAACCTCTTTTGCATGTGTTTTATGCTCTTCCCACATAGAAATACATTCCCCAACATCCAAGACCTTCCAAGATTTCATCAAAATTACAACATCAGGCTCAAAAATAAACATTTACATCGTCAGTTGCAGTTTCTCTTGCTCTGGAGAGCTATGAATTACAAAGACAAGTTTTCTTTTTCACACACTTTATATACAATAGAGGAACTACATACCACATGAATCCTCCCATCCATTTTGAAACAGGAAGAATAGAAAGTACATAGCAATCACTAGACAAGAAAAATTTTGACATACCACTTGGCGAATGTCTGGTTTACTTATCTTGAAGGTTGAGAATATTTCTCGGTTAGACTCAATTCTGCCTCTGAGTGGCTCCTTAGTCTTTTGTTTTCTATGGCACTGACAGACAGTCCATTCTTTTCGATACCCTCCTTGGAAAATTCTGAGTAGGGCACTGGAGAATATGTCCTTTTTGAGCAGCTGAGCATCCTGCTTGTAGAATGCTGGGGACACATCTCTAAAAGTATTGGCTTCTTTTAGTCCAGAGACTACTAATATGATTTTGCTAATACAAATATCTCAGAAATACCGTGGGTTCTCAATATATTTGATTCCATTCAACTCCATGTGCCAAAAGGATTGTGTGCATTCACAGTCTTTTTTAAGATGGATGTTTCTCCCTCTAAACCTAATGTTTGGTACTCTGGGCACATCAGGCTGATGTAGGACCATACTCTTACATATTTTAGAAGCCCTTTTGTCTTAACAAAAGTATCTACTGATCTAATTAAACTAAAGAGCTTCTGCACAGCAAAAGAAACTACCATCAGAGTGAACAGGCAACCTACAGAATGGGAGAAAGATTTTGCAGTCTACTCATCTGACAAAGGGCTAATATCCAGAATCTACAAAGAACTTAAACAAATTTACACGAAAAAATCAAACAACCCCATCAAAAAGTAGGCGAAGGATATGAACAGACACTTCTCAAAAGAAAACATTTATGCAGCCAACAGATACATGAAAAAATGCTCATCATCACTGGTGATCAGAGAAACACAAATCAAAACCACAAGAAGATACCATCTCACACCAGTTAGAATGGCGATCATTAAAAAGTCAGGAAACAACAGGTGCTGGAGAGGATGTGGAGAAATAGGGACACTTTTACACTGTTGGTGGGACTGTAAACTAGTTCAACCATTGTGGAAGTCAGTGTGGCGATTCCTCAGGGATCTAAAACTAGAAATACCATTTGACCCAGCCATCCCATTACTGGGTATATACCCAAAAGAGTATGAATCATGCTGCCTTAAAGACACATGCACACGTACGTTTATTGCGGCACTATTCACAATAGCAAAGACTTGGAAGCAACCCAAATGTCCAACAATGATAGACTGGATTAAGAAAATGTGGCACATATACACCATGGAATACTATGCAGCCATAAAAAATGATGAGTTCATGTCCTTTGTAGGGACATGAATGAAGCTGGAAACCATCATTCTCAGCAAACTATCGCAAGGACAAAAAACCAAACACCGTATGTTCTCACTCATAGGTGGGAATTGAACAATGAGAACACTTGGACACAGGGTGGGGAACATCACACACCAGGGCCTGTCATGGGGTGGCAGGAGGGGGAAGGGATAGCATTAGGAGATATACCTAATGTAAATGACGAGTTAATGGGTGCAGCACACCAACATGGCACATGTATACATATGTAACAAAGCTGCACGTTGCACACATGTACCCTAGAACTTAAAGTATAATTAAAAAAAAAAGAAAAATGCAAAATTCAGTCAGGTGGAGCATACAGACAAATGAAGAAATGATTTCAAAAAAAAAAGCATCTACTAGAACAGTGCTTCTCGAAATATTTGTGTTAAAGAATCAGGGTTTTTTTTCTGCAATTTACTATAACTGATACTTTTGTAAACTATGATAAAAATATGACAGTAATGTCAAATTTCTATGAAACTCTCCAATACTTCATCTTCTTAGCTTGATCTAGCCCCTGCCTACTTTGGCAACCTCAGCCTTACTGTCTCCTCCTAGCTGACTATGCTCCAGCCATACGGGCCTTATGTTCTGTTCCTTAAACACACCAAGTCATTTGTGCCTCAAGAGTTTTACACTAGCCATCTCCTAAAATTTGGACATTCTTACCCCCAATTTTTGCCTGTCTAGCTCCTTTTTGCAATTCAAGTCTCAGATTAAATATCATCTCCTCAAAGAGGCTCTTTCTAACCTTTGTAAATTTGCCTAAGTCACTCTCTATCGTATCATTCCACTATATCCTATTTACAGTACTTGTCACTAGCAGATATTTCTTATATGTTTGTTTGTAGCATTTATTATTTCTGTCTCCTTAACTATCTCCCCCCACTAAGATTTGTGAAAGGAAAAACCATGTCTATCTTATCTACTCCTGTATCCTAGCAGTTATATCAATAACCAACATCCTCATGATTAAATAAATTAAAGGATAAACAAAAGAGTCTAATATATATATATATATATATACACACACATACATAAATAGTTGAAGGTAATCAGCATAGGTATTAACTGAAGTAATTAGTATGAGTAAGAGTTCTCCAAAAAAGATATAAAATTGAGACCAAATCCTAGAATAAAATCCTGGGAAATACCAACACCTATTCCCAGGTGCAGGGATTAAAAAGGGAGCCAGTGAAGGAACTTGTGAAAAAATAAGAATGGTCAAAAAGAAACACTGGTAAGTCGTGTTCCAGAAACTAAAGAGAGTTTTAAGAATCAAAGGGTAATCAAAAATGTCAAATGCTATGGAATACTCAAATAGGATAGAGCAAGAGCAGACACAATTGGTCCTGGAAATCAGGTAGACACTGAAAGAGTTCTGTGGGTGATGGTGCAAAAGTCAAAATGGTATGGTCCAGGGAGAGAATGGAGGTGATGAAATGGACATCAAGAATACTCTTCAAAGATCCAGTCTTGTGCCTTTAACAATGCTTCAGTCAATGACAGACCACATATATGATGGTGGTCTCATGAGATTATAATACTGTATCTTTACCATACCTTTTCTACATTCAGATATGTTTAGACACACAAATACCACTGGGCTACAATTGCTTACAGTATTCAGTACAGCAGGCCGCATGCTGTATAGGTTTGCAGCCTAGCAGCAATAGGCTAGACCATATAGCCCAGGTGTATAGTAGACTATACCATCTACGTTTGTGTTAGTTACACTCTATGATTATCACACAATGATGAAATAATCTAATGATGAACTTTCCAGAATGTATCCCCTTCATTAAGCAATGGATAACTATATTTGGATGTTGGATATAGGCTCAGGTCCAGTTGGAAACCAGTCAAAATATCTGAGAGCCTGAGTAATAGTTTAGACGAGTGGTAAAGACAGATCTTTGGCAAGTGAAAAGCAGGGGAAAAAAAATCCAAGAATTGGCCAAAGCAGCATTCTAGTTATTTGGGGGAAGGAAACATCAAAAACTAGATTTATAGTTGTTTTCAGTGTTATTGTTGTCCTACGTGATTTCAAGTTATTAACTTTCTCCTATAAGACATGCAGGGTATAAAGCAATCATGATCTCATAATGACAGTCACAAACTTTTAATGAGCTCAGGCGTTATCAATTGAGAAACACAAAGTAGTCTAATTAGCTACTGTTTTTGACTCATTGAGGGCTGTTGTGAGGGTCCAGAGAGAAAATGTGTATGAAAGTATGTTGCCAGCTACAAGGGAAATACAAATAGAAGGTGTTATTAAGGCTCTATTTGGTTCAGTGATTAGTTCAGAGAATTAGTGGCCTGGGTCTGCAAACCATCTTTACTGAGCAAATAGTTGCTTGGCTGCCAGAGGCCTGGCATCTAGAGCAGGCAGAAAGAGCACTGCATTTCTTGTTCTCAGTGCCCTAAAAACAAGTCATGCCTTCCAGTGAGGAACACAAGACAGCAGTGCCTGCCAGGCCTGTCTCCTTTGCTGCCTGTCTTCAGATTTGAAGATAGTTGCTTTATTAGCTGTGAGTCAGAGTAAGGCAATCAGAAAAAAAAAGTCAAGGGAAAATTCATCTGTCAGTTACATCCATCAGTTTTTCTGAGCACCAGTTATAGGTAAGGCCTTGGCCTAGGCAAATTTTTATGATGGAAAGAATATGAAAGTTGGTCAGGTCAAAGAGATGTGGGTTCAAATTGTTTGCACCGCTAATCAGCTCTACATACCATCTTCAGCAAACCACTTCACCTCTCCATTCCTGTTTCTTTACCTATAAAATGGGGATGATAATATCACATAAGACTGTTATCAGAATTAAATAAGACGATGCATACAAGTCCCAGCAGAGAGCAGCTCACAGTAGGTACTCAGTGACTTCATTCCTTACTAGGCAATGTGGGAGATGAGAGCAGGGAACATGATAAAAGCATGATGATGTCTGTGGAAATAATTGGGAGAGGATGTGATGGGGCCCTAACAGATATAAAAATCACGTTCTATGCAAGTTCACAGGAAGGCAAAATTACACCATACCCATGGTCATGAAAGCAGCAGCATTCAACACAGTTGTTGAGGGGCAGAAACGGACTTGAAAGATGAAAATGGCTTTCTCACAAAGAAATTCAAACTTTTACACTAATGTGCTCCTCACGACCATCATGCTGAGGGCTTGTTTGTGAAAGTGGGGTGCAAAGGCAACTGAGATTAGGAACGTAGAAGGTAGTGTAGGTGTTTTCATAATATCCCTGGGAGAACAGTACCTAAACATTGTAGCAAAGTTAATTATAAAATAAACGCAATTTCAGACTTATATTTAACAATTTCTCTTTTTTGCATGTATTAATGGCAGCAAAAATATTTAGAAAGGTATAGAATCATTATACCCAATTATTTAAATCAAAGTCAAAATGAGAACTACCATGAATGTTAGCATGTTTTCCATATTCTATGTGGAATTGGATGTATCGTGCTCCAATGGAATTCTGAAATGAGGTCAACTTCTGGCAGGTCACACGACTAATTCTATTAAGCCACTGTTCTGTGATCAGCTCCATATGCGTCACCCTTCTGCTGGGTAATTTTGTGCTCAGTCCAAAGATGTTATGAAAAATAGTAAAATTTTGGTATATTGTCAAAGGTCACACAGTATTATAAAAATCAAGATACAAATGTATAATTGGTTCAAAATCTGAGAACAAAGTATCACCTCACTTAGAGTTTCACATAAAACGGTTTTACTTCTCCCAATGAAGATCACTTAGGGAAAAAAAAAAATTTATCCTTGCAATGCATGAGTCTTGATTGTACCTTGGATCAGGAGAAAATAAAAATAGCTATAAAAGGTATTTTGGAGAAATTAAAATATGAAATAGATTGTTTTATGGAATTATTGTTCATTTCTTAAGTATAATTTTTAGGTTCTTCAGGAGAATGTTATTATTCTGAAAAGACCAAATGTCACAATATCTATTACTTATAAATGGTTCAGCAAAAAGTTATATGTAAACATATATTTTATACATGTCGGGGAAGAGAAAGAAACAGAGATGGAGACAATGACAGTGCTCAAATGTGGCAAAATGTTAACAACTGTTAAATTTAGGTGAATACAGGTGTTCATTCTACTATTCTTTATATTTGATATTTTTCAAAATAAAAAAGTTGGTAAAATAAAAATATTATATCCTTTTTTTTTTTTTTTTTTTTTGAGACGGAGTCTCGCTCTGTCGCCCAGGCTGGAGTGCAGTGGCGCGATCTCGGCTCACTGCAAGCTCCGCCTCCCGGGTTCACGCCATTCTCCTGCCTCAGCCTCTCTGAGTAGCTGGGACTACAGGCGCCCGCCGCCACGTCCGGCTAATTTTTTGTATTTTTTTTTTTAGTAGAGACGGGGTTTCACCATGGTCTGGATCTCCTGACCTCGTGATCCGCCCGCCTCGGCCTCCCAAAGTGCTGGGATTACAAGCGTGAGCCAACGCGCCCAGCCTATATCCTTTTTTAAATCTTACTTTACCTTAAATAGAATGGCAAGAATTACAAGAACTGTCTTGTTTAAATGACAAATAGAAGAGATTCATGAAAATTCATTGCCATTTTCTAGATACACCCGGTGAAAAAAATCTGAGGTTTGAAATTTTTACTGTTTGCCTTCCCTATGCTACGCTGGTATCACACTGCTATGCACATATTCTTTGATGCAGTTTGATAATGAATCCCAAGTTTAATACAATCATCCATCTCTGTGCCTCTTGCACCATTTTTTGTATTGATATTTTAATTTTAGTTTTGCTGTGATACCACCATATGCTACAGTATACTAAACACATTAACCCAACAGAGATCAATTTTTCTAAGGGAATCTAATAATACCCACATATAGATGTTCTTTAATAAAGAGCCAAATTCATTGTCCTCTAAGTAACAAATTAGGTTTAGATCAACCCATGAAACAAAAGGCTTTATACAACCAAATGTGAAGGGGAAAAAAGGAGAAAGATGAATCAAAATGTTCAACACTGAACACCTTTGTTATGCCACAATGCAGTTGCAGCTGTATAGCAGTGCAAGAGCCAGTGTGTAGATAAAGATGCATTAGTGCATCTTTATATTCCTCAAGGTATGTATTCCTTCTCTTCACAGTAATCAGTGCTGCTAGTAAACAGAACATACAGATGTTATTTCATTTGTATATACAGTTTTGCCCATAAAATTATATGTCAAGGTATTCCGATGTATCTAATAACACAGAGATCAAATTTCTGAATTCTCTTTACTATAGAAAATGAATTTCGATTAAGGGAGTAGACATACATTTAGCATAAAATAATCTCTTGGTGTGAGGATATAAAGGTCAAAAAAAGTAATGTTTCATGATAGTATTTCAAAATTCTCTACATTTACATTAAAATGTATAAATGTGAAAATTTGTGTAATGCTCACATAAATTATCAGGCTACGTGCAAGGAATTTGAATTTTGTTTAAAATTGTGAGCAAATGTGTTATATGTTGTGTTTAAGATACAAATCATTGAAAACAAGGCAACAATGTGATCCATCATAAATTAATGTTCACAAACTTTTATTAAATTATCAGATAACTCACAAACAAGAGCAGAAGCATGAAGTACACAAAAATGTTATGCTATTTCTACAACTCTGTTTAGAAAAATAACTCAGTCTAGGTAGAAATCCTTCATGGGGCTCCTGGAAATGGAAATTATGACTGGTACCCTGACTGCCTGGTGTTTTCGTATGTGAAAATACATCACATTCACTCACTCAGGACTTCCTTTGCCTAAAAAATGTTAATGTCTTAAGAGTGCATGCTTAATATTTCAATAATATTTGATTCAGTCCAAAAAATTTATAAATAAGTGCCCCAAAATGAAATGATCTGCAATTAGGAATTTGTGAATTCCTTTTCATGAGCAGTGTTCAAGCAAAGACCAGACAACCTCTCACTTGTAGGGTTGTTGTGGGGATATAAACACCAGATAGGGGATTGGATCAGGCTCTTTAAAACTCTGAAAATACATTGTCCTATGATTTCTGTAGTTTTAAATATATAAAAAGTTGGATTTTTGTTGTTTTGAAAGTCTAGATATTTTTCATTTTTAGGAAATGCAAAAGTGACCTTAATTTTCAATCGTGTGTGTGTGTGTGTTTTATGGAAAGAGAATAAATCTCAAAATGGTTGTCTCTTGTAAGCCCTTGATATTAATAATACATATCTGGAGAATAAATATAACATTTCCTTATTTCACAATGATCACATATAATGATGTTGTTAGAAATACAAATATACATTAATACACTGTGAGAGCCAACTTCTGACCTGCAGATATTGACCTAAGTAGATTTACAGATGAATGAAATAAATGATCGGCTATCACAAAAGGAGCAAGTGAAGGCTTCTCTACTGCTTTTGGAAAGTGATCATTAGTACACCAATGGAATATAATCAAGAAAGCTGAAGTGGATATATTATGTTTTCTTACAAATATTTTAAGTCAATTTCTGATATACCACTTTAATAGTTATTTCCAAAGTTGCTTTGCTTGATTACTGTTAGCGTAGTCCATATGTTAATATTTCTATAATTCCACAATTATCTCTCATTTTCCAAATTCAAGGCTTCACAAAAAAAGTAAGTCACGGTAGACATTCAAAGAATGTATGTGTCTATACTAGAAAAAAAGCATGTTGATGTAAAGTGAAAAATGTGATCATTCTGGATTCTGACTCCAAATATCTCAGTTGCTTGAAAATAATTATGGTACAATTTTTGCCTTTCATCTTATTTACCTACAACCAGTGGAAAAAAAAAACTACTCATCCCACATATGTTATTGGCCCACAAGACAATGATTTAACTGACCATCTAGAGATTTAATTCTGTTTCCACTTGGACTTTCAATGTTCACGATAATCTGGGGATTTTAACATTTTATTTAATAATTTGTCAGTTTTCTCTCCATCAACCTTTCTATTTTTTTCCTAAAACAACTTCACACACCAAAATCAAAACTGCTACATTCATTCTAATTTACCATTTTTTATATCTGATATTCCCATGGAAGGGTTAAAACTGCCTGAGATTTTAAGAAAATATATCAAAAAACTGCTTAGTTTGACATTCTGTACACTTACAGATGGTTTCATTTTACATTACCGATTCATTAGTATTTTTATCTCAAAGACAATTTTCATAAAAATTTTTGTTGTGATATCTCATATTTTTATTTCAAACTGCTATACTACAGTTTAATACCAAGAATTTCTATATATATCCCTGTTAACAAATATTAGAAACAAAAATATGCATTTTTACTTAAACTTCATGAAGTGTTTATTGCACTTATTTTTTGTAAACAAAAGTATATTCATTTCATGTCTCTTTCATACTTATTTCCCTGTTAAGAATTCTTAATATATAGATGTGCTAAAGTCTAAAAGCTATATACTTAGATAATCCTAGATATAAATTACCATACACTAATGGAGCTTAAAATCATTTTACTATTTTTTGAATTTTAGATGTAAAACCAAGAAGACTATGATAAGATGATAACATTCACGTTTAGGTTTAACACATGCATGCATACAGTATATTCAGATACTGATCTTATGTTATTTTTAAATTATTCAATTTCCTATTAACACGATAATAGAATTTTTTCCTCTAGAAAGTCAGCAAGAAACTCACAAGCTGTTATTCAAGGCCAGAACATACTAATAAAAAGTAAAAAATGTATTCACATTCAGATACCAAATTCAATGATCACTGTGTAACAACTGGCATGCTCCTAATACTCATCCCCAACTCAAGAATTTATATCTTGGTTTATAAGATAGAAGACTCAGATGTTTTTATTTCTTGGATATTTGAACACCGGTATATGCAATCATAATCTGATTATTTTAGTAAATAACATAGTTTTAAAACAATTTTAGATTTAAGAAACATATTGTTCAAGTTGCCAATAAGCATAAAGACATAAATCAAATTAATTTAAAAATTAACATCTGTTATTTTTATCTATATTTCTCAAGTATCCTATAAGAAATTCTTTTTTCTGTGTATATTTGTTTGTTGTGTATTATATAAGGACTAGAACATATGAAACTCAAAACTAAGATTATGACCATGAAAAAAAATTCTGTCATCAATTATGAAATATTTGAGATCATTACAATTACATTTTTTTAAAGATCATAAATATTGAGTTCACAATTTGTAACTTTTTTTAAAAAACTTGCTTTTAAATTTCAGGTACAAAACAACGCTAAATTTGTTTGTATAAAACAGGATATGAGCATAAATACAAATAGCCTTATGTATTTATATAAAGAATATTTGAACAAATGAAAAGTACAAAATTAGATTTTTAAAAGCCATATTGGGAACCTACACAATCCAAATTTTGTTAGCATTACACAGAATTATCTGAAGATGCTACATTTGTTACAACGATTTGCAATTGCAGAAAATATTTTGGAACAATAATTCGGAATACTTTTTCTTCCTTGATAATGGCAAATCTCAGTCTTTTGAAAGAGGATTTGAGTTAAAGAAAGCCATGCATTTTTGACAACCAAATTTGATTAAACAAGTTATTGAATCAGTGCCAATTTTTCTATTGAAACTTATTTCATCAATTTTGTGTTCTTTATATAATTGTTTAAAGACACATGAAGAAATATTTTGAGATAGTTGCATAATTCGAATAGGTTTTTATTCCTCTAATATGATTACCTTGAAAAGCAATATTCATCCGGAATCATTTTCTTGGACATTTTATTGCTTTCCATCTCAAACAAATGCATGGTACAATTTTTGCACTTTCATATATATATATATGTATATGTAATAGTAAGAAAAGAAGCAGATAAACATCCACTAGTATTTAGTGTAACTGTGACATAGTGATTTTCTAAATACTGGAGCTTATTTTTTCATAATAAAGATGAGCTACTTAAGAGATAGGTAGCTAGTCTAGGTCTGAGTTTTTCAATCTCACCACAATTGACATTTTGGGCTGGATAATTGCTATGAGAATTATCCTGTAGATTTTAGGTTATTTCCCAGCATCCTTGACCTCTACCTACTCGATGCCTGTAATATGCCCTCAGACGCGACAATCAAAAATGTCTCTGGACATTATCAAATGTCCCCCCAGAGGAAGGAAATCACTCCTAATTGAGAACCACTGGATTAGGTGATTGGAAATTTCTTTCCAACTCCAAGAGCCTATGAACCATAAAATACACTAAAATACATGTAGAGAACATTGTTATACGTTCTAAAGTTCTAAAATTTGATAAGTATAAAGAATGCCATAATTTTTCTAGTTATACACACCTTCAAAGACAACTTTGTAGTAAGATGATATGGTAAACATATTTAAAATTTGTTGTCATAAGGCACAGGCTAATAACATACTAAAAATATTAAGCTCACATTAATACACATACATATACAGATATAGATATAATCACGTTTGTACAAATCTGTAAATATATGCATACTCTTAGCAAATAATATCTTTAAACAACATGACCATTTAGTATCTGTTCAACAACCTTAAAACTTAAAAATAGTATACACTTCATTATGATTGACAAAAAAAATTTTAAATGACCTCTCATGAGGGAAGACTAGGCAAAACAATTGTGGTGGCCATTTATATAGAACCTTCTGTGATTTTTACTCACAAATAGTACCTTTTGTTACTTGCCTACTCTACAACATCTGAATTTCTGCAAAATCATTGCCTTCTTATATCTACCATTACTGTTAGTCTGTCAGGAACTAGATCTCAACCAATTAAAAAATACATTTACCAAAATTTAAAATATCTTTCCAGGTATCAACCTTTCTTAAACATTGCATGCTTAACACAAAAATCACTTGTGACAAACTAACATTAAGGTGCTATTAAATACCCAAATACAATAATATTTGGTGAAATAAAACAATAAAATAAAATCACTACAAATAGTAATAGCCCAATATTTTCTTCTTTTCTTCAAATCAACTTACCTCATTTCTGATTTAGCCAATATTATATGTCCATAGATTACTTTGCAGGACATTTCTATTGAGCTAAGACCAACCACAAGGCTAAGTTTGGATCTAATGATTTTTGAGAAAACATTACTACAAAAAACACTTATCTCAAATGAAGAAAAGATTCCCAATGGTTAGAATCCCCAGCATACTAGAGAACACTGTAAAGCATAAGTTATTAAGAGTATAATATTATGGATTGTGACTGTCCCCTAAGTAAACCTGAAGGCTTGTCATAAAGTTAAAATGATATCCTGGTAAATTGATAAAATTAATATACTATTTTAAGTCACAATTATTTAACCATAAAGAGGTCTCATGGATGTGCTGCTTTTCTTTTAATTAAATTAAAAGGTCTCCTCTGTAGTTACTGATGTGTGAACATATTTCCATAGAGAATTATCTAGATGAAGAGCAAAGCATTCAAATACAGTCAAATGTGATTTTATAAAGGTACTATAAAAATTCATTCATTAGGAGAGCGTTCTAATATAAAATCAAAAGTAAAGCATGCCATAGGTAATTATTAGTGGCTCAGTTGTCAGTTAGTCGAATCAACTAAAAGGCCAATTATTCTAAGGATAGCCAAGATGGAACGCTCATTGTTGGAACTGAGTTGTTTTGAGATAGTTATGGCCCCTTTTTATGGTAAATTAGTTTCCCAGTGAGAACATTTGGGACATAATTTCATATGTTGTAAATTATCCCTAAATTTTAAATCTTTAACATTTGGAGAGAAATATAATATTATCTTTAAAAGCCAAGTAAGGTATTAAAAGGAAAAACAGATAATTAAAATTTTAGATTAAGTTAGAAGAGTACTTCCTTTTTTCCAGTTTCATCACCTATATAACTCAAGAAACTGTATCAAAGACAAGTAAGTTTTCACTCAACTTAGTAACCATATCCATAGTTTATTTCTTAGCATGGAATTGAACTTGTTGGTATATGTTGGAATAATACATTAAGAATAATAAAAAAATTTAAGTGTTTTTAAATTTGAGAAAGAAGTGAACAACCACATATATAGAAAGCCTACAAAAGTATCAGGAGTTCTAAATGCCATGAGTGTCTAAAACTTAGTGTCAAAAACATGTGTCCAAAGTATACTTGTAAATACAGTCTATTTGTAAATATAGCCTTCCTTCATCTCAGAATTAAAATTGTACAGTGGCTCTGGTATATTAAATTCCACCTCTAGGCTCTGCCAGTATTCAGTACCAGGTTATTCAAAACATTAGCTCAGTGAGAAATTGTTCTGGATAGTCACTCCCTCCTCATTGCTACCTGGGGTCCCCATTCACTGCTCCACCATGGCACTTCTCACCAGGTATACTGATTGCCTTCTAGTCTGTCCCCTCTGTGGACTGTGCTCCCAGACAGCAAGGATTGTAGCTCATATATTGCTCTAGCCCCAGCCCCCAGCTCTTAATAAATGTGTTGGATTAAATAAACACACAAAAAGCATGATATTCAACCATTCTCAAATTCAGCTGTACAGCAGAATTACCTGAAGATCTTTAAAAACATTTATCCTCAGAAAACTTAAATCAGAATCTCTGGAGGTGAGAAGCTCTGGGATATGTATTGTTTAAAAATCTTCCCAGGCACCAGAAGCTGGGAAGAAGGGAATGAGGAGTGATTTTTAATGGGTATAGAGCTTCAGTTCTGCAACATGAAAAAGTCCTGGGGATCTGCTTTCCAACTATGTAAATATACTTCACGCTACTGAATGACAGAGTTAAAAATACTTGAAAAGACTTGAGATAATAAACTTACTTATACTTTTTTTTTTTTTTTTAGACGGAGTCTCGCTTTGTCGCCCAGGCTGGAATGCAGTGGTGTGATCTCGGCTCACTGCAGCCTCCACCTCCCAGGTTCAAGTGATTCTCCTGCCTTAGCCTCCTGAGTAGCTGGGATTATAGGCACACACCACCACGCCCAGCTAATTTTTGTATTTTTAGTAGAGATGGGGTTTCACCATGTTGGTCAAGCTGGCCTCGAACTCCTGACCTCGTGATCTGCCCACCTCAACCGCCCAAACTGCATACCAAAAACTACTTATTCCTTAAAAAAGAAAAAAGAAAAAGAAAAGGAGTCCAAGGCCAAATACGTTTCAGAAAATCTAAATGTCTTAGCCAGAATAAAAATGCTCATTAGAAAATTTAAAACTTTAAGAAATCCCACAATTCAGAAATCTAGTTAACTTATTTGTTTCCAAAGCTTATTTGATTATACCCTGATGAAAGAACGCTTCTCCCTCAAACTGGTTTCTATTCTTGAAAATGAATTATAGCATGGAGCAATGCCTCTCAACCTTTTGATGTCCACAGCACACTTTTGAGTACTAGAATCCCTAACAGTGGGCTTGAAAGGGAAAAATGACTCAAAGGAGCAATAAACAAGACAGCAATGATTACAAACCATCACTAATGCAACATAACAATATTTACAGTGTCTAAACATGCATGCATTCACAGTTACTGCATCATATTATTTTATCCCCCTGAAATGCTGTTGTTTTGTGATGGAGCTACATACTTCCCCAATCTCTCTCTCTCATATGTTCACCAGGCAGTTCTCACATTTCCTAGCGAACACTGGCACTGGCCTAACACTAAATCATGTCTCTTACCTTTACTCACATGATGTTGCATACCATGTGAGATCCTGTTTAACACAGACATAAAAATGAAAACCTATTTTAATGCTCTATATAGACATTTTATTCCCTTTGAATACAGAAAGGATACACATTTTGCAAATTTTCATCTAATTTATTTTTCATAAATTAGATGAAAACTACAGGGCAGAATGATACTATTATAAAATCTGGGCACTGCTAAACTCTGTGGTGTATTTGAGAGGCACATAATTGGGTTCCTTTAATCCAGGCGGCAACCCATTATATTCTTTCTTTCACAGTGAATTGCATGTCAGAATAGCCACCGGAAAAAAAAAAAAGACATCATGATAACCCTGTTTTTCTCAAACTGTTATTTTGAAACCTGCTTGATAGTGCAGTCAACTCTGCAGTGTGGTTATTTAGTAAAGGTGAAATTATAGCATTACAACATTAAAGAGTCCTGACTTGCACTTTCATTGACTAGTATCAGGAAAATCAATCTAAAAACATTTAAATCACTTGAAATCTGTAACTGCCCACCCCAACTCCATCATAAGGAATGATGACATTCATAACATAACATTAAATATTGAATATTTATCTTAGGTAATCTTAATGATAAATAATGCTATGAAGCCTGATTCAGAATAAAATTTGGCTACAGTTCTCCTTTTTGTGCCACAACTAGATTAATAAATGGGTTTTAGTATTTTTACTCGGTTAAAGAGTCAAGCTAGAAAAAAGAAAAGAAGAGTTTGTATAACCACACGCACAAAAAGAAATCTTGGAATAATTATTTTAACTAATGCGACTATTAAATGGAATTTTGTTTTACTTATTTGAAACACATCAACTGAGGTTGATATATTTTTGTCTTAGTGCTGTTTGTGGTTATAATGTTGACATCTTCTTCTTAAAATGTTAGACAAATCATAGGTGATCAATTAAAATACAATTTATACAACTGATGGGCTGAAGAAAGATAGACAATGTCAGAAAACAAAATCATAGTTCATTTCATTGCTGTGAGAAAACTAAAAACTCAATTGCTTTATAAAATGAGCTTGAGCCTAGTTGTAAATTTTGTAAGCCTTTTCTCATTAAAAAATATATATATAGTATTAAAAGTCTGCTTACTGAAGGCTCTCGGGCCTTCCAATCTTAACATGTACAAGATGCCTACTTGTACATCTTCCTTACATAGGAATCTTGACTACGGAGACCTTGCAGAATCTGACGCTGTTATTTTCACCTGTTAAAAAAATATGAAAGTCAAGCTGTTCTCTTAAGCAATGGGTTTGTTCTTCTTAGGCTGTATTGCTATATAAAACAATATTAAACTGTATTGTCTCTTTGCATGTGAGTCAAAAAGGAAGAACAATGATAATTTTCCTCAGAAGACTTTTATCTCCTCCCCCAACACACATACACACAAACAGATAAGTGGAAATTTTAAAAGGAAAAGAATAGTAGTGAATTCATAAGCTATTTCTTAAACACACTCATTCACTTGCATTGTAGACATTACTGTAGTGAAATAGATCGAACTGACTGAGATAAATGTAAAGAGATGTATCTTCTTCATTATCTTATTCAAGGGCATTTTTCTTACAGCATAGCACGAATTAAAGCTTCTATACAATAGCCTTAACTAATTTCATATACCTAATTCCAAAGTTCATCGTCCAATAAGAGAAAAAATATTTTTCTGTTTTAAGGTAGCACACATTTCTCTCTCAAAAGGGTCAACAATTTCTGGCTCCAGATACTACGACATCCTCTGGCTTGCTCCCCAAAAGGCCATGTCATTCTTATACAACTTAATCAGTGGCTACACAGAGGAGAGCAACACTGCAATCTTTCTGATCATTTTAATGAGGACCCCTGGCTATTCAGTCATTGAAATATAATTGACTTGCTCTCCTCTTATTTTCATAATAGACACTCCAACCTAGACCACATTTATTTGGCTATAAGAAATGTCAGGAAGAATTGGAACTTTTCTGAGTGTCCCCATTAAAACTGAAAACATGCCACCCTGTCTTTTACATGAGCTGCAATCATTTTGTGTTGGTCTCATTATGCAATACAACATGCAAATATTCGAGTTGCCTTCTCACCAAACTGCAAGACCAAGAAAATAAGCACACCAAAAAAGTCTTACTTTATCTGTCCTTTTTTCTTACAATTTAATATATTTGTCCAATGTTTAGAAAAATTAGCAGCAGAAATAAGTATAAGTGTTCCTGTTGTTACTGATATTTAATAAGGTTGCAAAGTGGGACTGATGCCTTTCTACTTAATGATTACTCTATTTTCATGAAATGCAAAACTTTTCTCCATGAAATTACATAGTCTACTTAAGGATCAACTAAACATTATTTACAAAATTATTATGTTTATACTGAGAGGTTTAGGTTTTCAAAAGTGATGTGCAAAATAAATTACTGTAATCTTTGAAATAATGTGAGTCCCACAAATTATTGTATATTTTGGAGTTTTCAAACTTACATTATTTTAAACTTGAACAACCAAAAACTGTTTGATAATAAGGAACTTTAATCACAGTATAAATTTAAAAGTTAGTCCACCATGGAAAAATTGTCTTCATAAATCCCTATAAAGTAGGCTAAGCACCTTCTTATCAGATACTTTTTTCTTAGCACAGAATATTCAGATTAGAAATGCCATTCATCATAATCATAATCTTAATCATTCCATTCATTTCTATGTCAATTAAGATAAATTTATACTTGCTTTTGGCAAAAGTGTTGGAGGAAAGGGGTTCCCATACTGTTACATACTTTTGGAGGGAAGTTTAGCAATATTTAGCAATTTTAATGGGCATTCCCTTTGACTCAGCAATTCCACTTTCATGAATATGTCCTCTAGTTGAACAATAGCATATATGTTCATATATCTTTACACACACACATACACACACAAACACACACATATATACGGTTGACCCTTGAACAACTCAGGTTTGAACTGCACAGGTCAACCTATACTGGAATTTTCTTCTACCTCTGCCACCCCAAGACAGCAAGACCAACAGTTCTTTCTCCTCCTTCTCTTCCTCCTCAGCCTACTCACCATGAAGAAAATAAGGATGAAGACCTTTTAGTTTATTTTAAGAGTACAGTATATGATACCTATAACATGCAAAATATGTGTTAATGACTGTTTCTGTTATCAGCAAAGCTTCCAGTCAACAGTAGGCTATTAGTTAAGTTTTTGGGAAGTCAAAAGGTATACATGAATTTTCTACCGCATGGGGAGCCAGGGTTGGGGACGACGATCAGCATTCCTGACTCCCACATTGTTCAATGGTCAACTGTACACACAGATTTTTGTACATGGAATTACATTTACTCAGATGTTTGTTACACCATAGTTTATATTTGGAGATAAAAGACACCAGAAGTAAACCAAATATCCCAGAGGAAGGCTGACTAGATATGTGATGACTTATTCATATTCATACAATTAAATACTATATGCCCAATAAATGAGGTAAATACAGGTATTACTACTGGCATAGATATTGCTAAGCAAAAGATAATGTTGCAAAAGTATATAGAATGCAGTCTTTTTTTCTAAGATAATATACAGGTTAACGTATTCATTTAAAAATGTAGAGAAATATACAGCAAATTATTAACAGTGATTATCTCTACAGTATTAAATTAGGGAGTCTTACTCTATATTGAACATTTATGATTCATTTATGCATTCAGCTAAATAGTTTTACTATTTATTTATTTATTTATTTTTGAGATGGAGTCTCACTCTGTCACCCTGGCTGGAGTGCAGCGGCGCGATCTCGGCTCACTGCAACCTCCGCCTCCCAGGTTCATCAGCTAATATTTATTAAACACATGCAATGTGCCAAGTGATCTTCTAGGTGTCAGGAAACCTAGGGAACAAAACAAAGTCATCAGTGTGTGATCCTTTTAAAATCAGAAAAAACAATACAATTCCTGGGATTTCAACTATTTCAAGAAAATAAAGAAGTGAGAATCATTCATCCCATTACCCCTGTTAAGACTCTTTACCCCTTTTTCTTGTCCAAAACTTTTTTAAATATTAACCTAATCACAGCCAGATTTTTTTTTTTTGAGACAAAGTCTCACCATGTCGCCCAAGGTTGAATGGAGTGCAATGGTACAATCGCCACTCCCTGCAACCTTGGCCTCCCAGGCTCAAGCAATCCTCCCACCTCAGCCTCCTTAGTAGCTGGGACTAAAGGCGTGCACCACCACACCTGGTTAATTTCTGTATTTTTTGTAGAGATGAGGTTTCACTATTTTTCCCAAGCTGGTCTTGAACTCCTGGGCTCAAGTGATCCACTGGCCTCGGCCTCCCCAAGTTTTGGGGCTACAGGTTTGAGCCATCACACCTGCAGATCTTAATATAAGCTATCATTAAAGCAATCTCTATTAGGTCCAAATGTCTTATGAAAAACATTGTATTATATTTTATTATCTATAAAACTTAAATACTTTTGTTACTATGTAACTGAACCTGCAATTATTTAAGAGTAATGAAGTACACTTGTGATTTCATTACATATACTTCATTTGACAGTAATACGATAATTATATATACATAAATATGCCTATGTAACCATACACATGAATATTTTCACAAAGCTTAAATAATAACTATAATTATTTTTACTCATGAACCACAAGATAATATTAAGTTTACGGGTCTGTAATATTTCAATACCTTATTCAACTTACTACTAACATATATTAGAAGATTTTCAGATTGGTACTAATACTGTAAGAGTATAGTAAATTTTATTAAAATGTATATGTTTCTTATGCAATATGTAAATGCTAATATTAATTCATATGCTTCAATTTTATTAAAATCTAGCATGTATTCTCTCAAAAAATGTCCTAATATGAGGGTTTTTTTCCCTTTTTCCCTTTAAATTAACAAAAAGTATTTAAAGAATTATTCACAAAATGTCTTCAACTTCAATAAAAGCTCATACTTATTAAAGGTAAAATTTTTAGAAAGTACTTAGGGTTCTTATTCATAATGTTCTGAACAAATTATAACTAACCACCACCAGGATGGACAAACAGACAGATACAAAATATATAAGGGGGAAAAAAGCCAACAAATAAATTCTAAATACTTACAAAGCAACGTTGTAATGTAATAGCCGTGGTCCCCTGACAGTGAGCCTAATCACTGTGAAAGGACATCTATTCAGAAAGTGGATTCATTTGCATCATACATGAATTGCCTAGCCCTAAACTCCCCAACGCTAAAGTACTTGTGCTATAGCTGGCTGTAATTTACACAAATTTCACTAGATGGCAGTGTGGATCGAGTAACCAAATGTTTACACGTCATCCCTTCAAATTTGATACCAGACTAAGAACATTACACAACTGGACTCCTTGTTATCATCAAAAATAGATTGTGGCTGGGCACGGTGGCTCACGCCTATAATTCCAGCACTTTGGGAGGCTGAGCTTGAGCTCAGGAGTTAGATACCAGCCTGGGCAACATGGTGACACTCTGTATTAAAAAATAATAATAAAATAAAAAGTGTTTTATAAATAAAAGACACATCACATAAAAGCATAATAAAAAGATAATGTAAAGGAGCAAGAAAATTTTAAACAAAAAACACTCTGAGCACATTTGCTCTGCTGTTTATCTCTCCTAGTATCTCAAGCTTAAGGGTGCTTAGGACACACCTGAGAAACTTGTTTAGAATTCACATTTCCAGTCCCTGCTCCTACCCTTGAGATTCTTAATGAGACGGTCTGCAACAGAACAAGTCTCAATTTTCAAGAAATACCTAAGGTTGTTCTAATACAGCAGGATCATGAGAAACACTGCTCTAAAGCATGAATCCCCAAAGAAGTGGCACATTTGTATCATCAGCTCCAATCCAGTCACTCCTGTGACCACAATACCCAGCCCCATCCCTTCCTGCATTCTCCAAACATCTGAAATATTGTATTCAAATGTCAGCACACTAGAGATATCAAAGCAAGAGTATAAACTGTTTCTAGCCTTGGCAACAGCTCAAAGACTCATCCCTTCAAAAATAACTTTAGAGGAATTTATTGCCAAGCAGAAGCCCCTGGACTGCAATGAATTTACTATTTGCATCGACTATGATAAACTTACGATTTTTAAAGAAGTTTGTCAAACCATTCACTCCTGAAGCAAAAAGAGCTGTACCAACCACCTTTTGTCATCTATCCACCATTCTGACTCTTGAATTGGACTTCTACGTATTTCTTGCATTTCTCTACTTTTTGTCCACACAAAGCCATCCCTTCCCGCTTGCCTCCTGGCCCATAGCTCTCCTGCGCCCTACACAGCATCCACCTGCTCTGTCTTTGTTCACGACCTGTCACATCTCACCTCCATCTTGGCTTCTCCCATAAAGACCTAACATCTCAGGCCAGGCACAGTGGCTCATGCCTGTAATCTCAGCACTTTGGGAGGCCAAGACAGAAGGATCACTTGAGCCCAGGAGCTCGAGACCAGCCTGGGAAATATAGGAAGATCCTATCTCTTCAAAAAATAAAATTAGCTGGGCATGGTGGCATGTGCTACTCAGGAGGCTGAGGTGGGAGGATTTGTTTGAACCTGGGAGGTCGAGGCTGCAGTGAACCCCGTGATCACGCCACTGCGTGACAGTCTGGGTGACAAAGCAAGACCTGCCTCAAAAAAAAAAAAAAAAGAGAGACCTAACATCTCATATTTTCCCACTTAAGAACCTAGCATTAGTGGCTGTCATCTGTGATAATTACCAATTCATGTCTAATCTTGAAAGAATACTGTGAGTGGCAGATTTACAGAATAAAGTATCTTTAAATCAATGCTATGTAATAGTGTTACTTGAAAATTGAGCTCTGTTCTCTTGGAGAACTTCTGATTAAGAATCTCAAGGGTGGGAGCAGGGACCGGAAATGTGAATTCTAAACAAGCACTAATTACTAAGTAATTTAGTGTTTAATTACTAATAGAAGTGCCCGCAAGTATTTCACCAATTAATGTAATTTTTATTGACTGTGGGTAATTCATCTCTATTGTGTTTCAGTTATTTTCATCCGCTCCTAGAGTTTTTATAAGGAGTAACTACTAAATTTTATCATATTTGAAGTAACTTGAAATAATTAGATGGTTTCTCTCCTTTAATTCATTAGTATGGATATTTCTATTGCTAGATTTCTAATCTTGAACCATTCTTTGATTCCTGAAATAAACTCTATGAAGTGATTGTTCTTTTACTATCCTGCTGGATTAGGTTTGGTAGTAACCTTTTCTTCAATGACTTTGCATTTATGTAATTTTTATCATCTTATAATTCTAGATTCGTTTCATCTAGGAGTTAACTGATCTTTACAAGTTGGCTAGTCCTTAGTAGTAAAACTGTCTGGGCTTGGTGCCTTTGTAATGATAGATCTTTACTTTTCTGATCTCTTCTACAGTTATTGGTCCATCATGATTTTATATTTTGTGGGGAATCAATACTAGTGTTTTCCTAGGAAATAATTCATTTTCTCTAGTTTTTCAAAATCATTGTCTTAGGGTCATATGTAATGTTTCCTTGTAAATCTATCTTTCCAATTGTGGTTGTATCTATAATTTTTCATGTTTGTCTACAGAGAGTTTTCAAGCTCCAAGACACTCTTCCCCTTCCAGTCTACTTTTGGGTAAGCTGATAAACTCCCTCTTTTGGTAGTGGTGGGAAGTTCAAACAACGCAAGCCCCAACCCACATGTGGGAACCTTCACCTCAGCCCTAAACTTTAACCACAATAAACCACAAGCCAGTCTCCTTTCCCTGCACTCTCAAGCCATTTTTGGACCTGCCTAAGAGCCTGCCCTAATCTTCCAAAAAGCTTCATTATATGAGCAATAAATCTTTTCATACTGTCTTGATGCATGTGTGGTGTCATCACTCTTGACATCCAAAGAGGCAGAGGGAAGGCAGGTGTCCATCCCACCTCTGGAGGGTAACATTAATTGGTGCTGTGAGCCATGTATGAGTAATGACCACTGCCATAAGGGTGTCTTTCTTCTCTTGCTTTGGCTTGCTAACTGGCTGTGCTGCTTCGTCTTGCATTTGCTGAGTCCTACAGAGTCTGTTCTAGATTCAACCAATCTAAGACAGAAATTTCTATAATTGGCATTTGGGAACAGAGCATGGGACTAGGGCCCTCATTAGAGTTGCCCTGGGTCGTGTGTCTTGGCCTCACTTATCTGTACATCTCAGTTTAAATACTCTGACTTGATTCCAGCATAAGCCATGACTGACATTAGACTCTGGAAAACAACTATTACTCTGTGACCTTTGGTTGTGTGTCTCAACCCACTGTTGTCTCCTACTCTATAGAGGTTTCCAGGAAAAGACCAATTACCTGTGCAATATATGGGCCCACTGCATCTTCACTGTGTGGAGAAAGAATGGTCATCATGAGGCATGCTGAGGTCACACTTTCAAACATGGCTGGCTCACCAGGACCCTGCAAAATGTCTTTATGCTGCTACTGCCTATGCCTTTATTGTTAAAATGATCCTGATCCTCGTGGTTACAGGAAAATCACCCATGGTACCCATAGCACAGTCATAGAGTTCATTCGAACCCAACTTAATCCAGGGGCCTTAATCCAAAAATGCAACCACATCCATGGACAGCCCCTAATCCTGAGAAAACTAATTTGAGACTCTGAAAGAAGAAACTTATACAGTAAATATAAGCAGGGAGAGGGGATCCACCTCTCCCACCAAATTATATCCAGTAATAAAAGAGAGAGGGGAGGGAGGGAGACACAAGTGGGAGAAACAAAAACCTGAAATAAAGGTCCACAATTAGAACCACTACAATTAATTTGGTCCCAATTGGGAATACAAAATGTATTAAAATAATTTATACAACAAGAAAATAAAAGGAGACTGACTGGCTTTTGCACCTCATAATATAGTTTCTGAATTAACTTTAATATCTGCTGAGATGTACCAAGTGGCAAAACTTCATGGCCTTAATCAACACTGGAGCTCAAATTACAGTTTTACCTGGGGATCCAATGAATTTAAACAAGGTTATCTCCTATAATCTTAGGGGAGTCACTGAACATAAACTAGAAAACAAACAGGTATGCCTCACCTTCATCTTAATTCCACATAGTCATAGCCCCCACTGTTATAAAATATCCCATGATGGGCGTGGAAACTCTGACCCAATGAGTAATAAACTAAAATTAAATTAAGTCTCTTGGCACTTATGAAACGCTTGATAAAAATGGGGCCCATGAACCTGCCCACTATCTCCGGTTAAAAGTTACTAGGGCCCAGTATAAATTAAAACAGGGCCTTCAAAGATTGAAACCTATTATTCAAGACCTATTTAGAAAATATGTGACTATCCCCACTGCTTCTCCATTTCTCAATAGTACAACAACCCAATTTGGCCTATTCTTAAAACTGGGGAAAGAACAAACGGCATCTCATGGTGAATTATCACAGCCTTATTGCCACGGCATCACCCATTAAGGTCTTTATACTCAATAGTATTGGAATTACTGACACCATGCAGTAAGCAAATAGTAGATACTTTACATCCGTAGATTTGGCTAATATGTTCCGCTCAGTGCCTATTTCACCGGACTCACAGCCGTGGCTTGCTTTTTCCTCCCGAGGAACACAATACACCTGCTCTAGGCCATCCATGAGGTAGTGCCATGGCTCTGCCATTGCACATAGTCTTTGCAGGCAAGAACTCAACTGCAGCCAACTTTCTCAGTAACATAAGTACGGCACGACACGGATGGCGTCCTCTACTGAAAACATTCATTGGTTACACTCATTCAGGACAAAAAAATACATAGAACTTCACAAAATAGAGATGGAATATTGTCCCACACATAGTACAAGGCTGCATCATCTCAGTTAAATTCTTGAAATTATTTGGCAAGCTGAGGACTTGGATCTGGCTCTGACATCATGTGCCAGTCTCTTCCTTTGAGGGGATGCTCTTCCCACCCTACCCGGGCTCTAATTCCCAAGGCTGCCCCTGCCCCACATCTGTAATGCCTTTCTTGCTGTGCTCCACATAAAAGGTTTAGTACTGAATTTTTCATAAAAAGAAAGAAGTAGATGAAAAGCTATGTGTTAACTTTCAAATGAAATAATTTTTAAGTTGTGTATAAAGAAAAAATAAGCCTCATTTCCTTAAAGTTTAATTTATTTTTCCACTTGAAATGAAAAAGAATTTTTCAATCAGATGAATGAAACTTCTTCAGTCTTTATTTTAAAAATGCAGCCAGAATTGAATATCTTTACTCTGCTGCAGTCAGGAAAATCAGTAAATCTAAGCAGGAGATACAGAAGTATGTTATCAGAAGAAAGGGAATTTTATAGTCATTGGGAAATAATTTAATATTTATTAGGCACTTACTAATATTGATTAATCATTATCATTATTTTAATAAAAATGTTTTAATTTTAATGAAAATATTTTAATAAATATTTATTAATCATTATCATTATCTTATTTATTTTAATAAAACTGTTTGTCTATTATTGTGGCACACCAAAACAGCAAGATGGATCTTTACTAAATTTTGAGGGCATATTTGAGGCAGACTTACTTGAAATATAAACTCTGTGTTACACATTCAATTTCCTTCGAGAGCCCTAGATTTTTATTTCTAACAGCTAACAAAAGTATAGAGTTTCATATGTCATCTGATCGGGGAATACATGTCCTGTGTATTAGGATCCTGAGGAGAGAAACAAACTGTGGCTTCAGATATTAGCGCCAAATCAAACATCACGAGTACGTTCACTCTCCATTACCAATTTGTGATCCAGCTGCTTCTCATGTGGATAACTCCTGACATCAAAACAGGCAGAATGGTTGCCTATGGATGATGATGAAGTTAAAGGAAATTTTTATTTTATTCTATGTGCTTATCTCTATTTTCTCAGTGTTATCCAGTACACATGGACTGCATAAGGGGAAATATTTAATAGCAATAACAGCCACTGTCTATTTTAAACACTGTCTATTCCTACAAGTATGGCTGAAGCCACTAATATAATGCAAGTAATCTGTTTCTCTTTTTCTCCTCTTACTCCCTATAACATTTTTTCTAATTTTCATGTAGCACTTTTGCATCTTGCTTCATATATACCTTGACATTATTTTTCTTCCTTAATAAGTGGAAAAACCTTTGAATTCTGAGATTGGATTTTAATCATCTGTATATCTCCACCACCATGAAACACATTATCTTACAATATGAGAGAAGATAAACAAATAATTGCCAGGGAAAATGAATGAACAAATGAATGGCTACTGTTGATTAAACGAGGCTAAACACTTTTTTTAAGGAAAAATCCATTGGTAGTGTCTACAATATTATAGGTATATGACATCCAAAAATGTTACATGGGGTCAGCATTTCTGGGAGGAAGATGGTTAGGCAGATCTGAATTAGGGAGCTTCTAGATAGCCAGAGGAAAGGGAAGGGGGATCTGGCAATACAGTGTTTACCACCAGGGTCTCAGCAAGCCTTCCAGGCTAACTGCCTGCTCATCTGCTGCAGCTCCTGATTTCAAACAGGTGAGCCATAGACACTGGCCTCTTCTTGCCTCAGGTACTTCCAGAATCATCGTAATTGGTATAGCTATTATGGGATACAACTTCTGTGCATGCACAGTGAACATCCACACTCTTCTTTCATAGAGAACTGTTCTCAAGCCAGGGAAAAACTACTCCACAGTGAGTGCCTTATCACTCTTCAACTCTCAAAAGATCTTCTTTACCATGGCTAATTTCTCTCTGTGTTTCCAGCTCAAATGAAAATATTGTTGTTTCATCTTTCACCAGCATTTTTTTTTTTATTTTAGGCTTCCTGTAAAAATAAGACTTCAGCTCTAAGGGCAGGCATTTGGACCTTTCTGGCAGGGGCTCCTGCCCTGGGCAAGCACACTTGATGATCATATGGTGCATGGTCCCTCCTCCCATGACCATCTGCTAGACTGGCTCTCTGCCACTCACAAGCTCACTGAATTGTTTCACTAGGACACAGGTGCCAGGCTATCATGAGTTTAAATAAGCAGCTCATATAATACAACAAAATGTTCCTCTTCCCTTCAGGAAGATCCTTCCCCCATGACAGCCTTAAAATAGTGCCACTACATGGCTTCTGAAGCTTGAGTAAAGCCAGAGACATGGGTGAGCCAAAGATAATATTGCAAGAAGCAAACTCTGAGAGATGAGTGCTCACAGAGCAGAGCAACAGTGGCTTCAAAAGCTGTTGTGCAGGTAGAGGGGTGGGGTGAGCCAGAATCCTAGGAATCTAGAAGGAAAGAAGTCATCACTCCAAGCATATTTAACTGGATCCTTAAAAATCAAAAAAGGAGATCTAAATTGTGTATGTGACTATACTTTAACCTACAGCAGAGAGGAGCAGAAGTAACACGGGAGTTAGAACCAAAGACATGTGTGCGCAACTCAACCCTGCCACTTGATGAAGATCAGTCAGCCTCTGAATCTTGAGGCTCTTAACAGTTAAGTGGAAATAATAATAATATTATGTTATTATCACTATGGCTATTTAACAATCATTCCAAATCTTAGGGGTCTAAAACAACGATAATTTTTAAATTCTCAAAAACTTGGGAGCAGCCCAACTGAGCAGTTCTAACTCAGGGTCCCTTGGGAGGTTGCAGTGAGTGGAGACTGTGCCTGGGTCCTCTCAAAGGCTTCTTCACTTATGCATCTGGGCTGAAAGGACTGGAAGATCTGGCAGCTGGAACCACTATGGCTCCTCAGGCATCTCTCTGCGTCTCTGTATGCTCTTTCCTTCTGGTCTTTCCAGCATGGCAGCTTCAGGGTCACTAGACTTCTTATGTGGTGCCCTTAAAGGAGTGTGGCCTGAGGGAGGAAGCCAGGAGGAAGTTGCATTATGATGCAGACTTGAAAATCAAGTTGTGTCACTTTCACACATTCTATTGGTAGGCAGTCACAAAGGTCTATCCCACCTTTTCATGGAGAAATGTCAACATATGAATTATAAGAAGAGCATGGAAGTTTTCAACCTTTGAAAACTACAAGCTGTCATGCCATACAAGGTTGTTATAAGGATTAAATTATATTATTCACATTCAGTTTATAAGCTATAAAGCACTATACAAAGTTATTTTTATAATAGTAAGAATAAAATCCTATATGTCTTTTTTTGTCCTACTCTATTATAGAAGGTAATTTCTAAAGATAAGGTGAAAGGGCATAGTAAACTTTCAAATGGAGTTAAGACAGTAGTAGTAGGACAGAAACCATCTTTATTCAAAGATTTATGGTACATTATTTATACCAATAAATTTTAACAGGTTTATGGATTTATTTTGTCATATTTCTTTTAAAACATCACCTGCCTTAAGAATACCTTTTTCTGCCTTGATGCAATGGTTCATACCTATAATTTCAGCACTTTGGGAGGCTGAGGTAGGAGGATCACTTGAGGCCAGGAGTTTGAGACCAGCCTGGACAACATAGCAAGACCCTGTCTCTACAAAAAATGAAAAAATTAGCAGGGTGTGGTACTATGCCCCTATAGTCCCAGCTACTCAGGAGGCTGAGGCAGGAAGATTGCTTGAGCCCGGATGTTCAAGGCTGCAGTGAGCTATGATGACCACTGCACTCCAGGCTCAACAACAGAGCAAGACCCTGTGTCAAAATAATAACACCTTTTCCTTTTTTGCAATCTAGTGGAACCTAAATGCAAGTCTTGGATTTTGCTGCTAACTAAACAGAATACATGTTAGGGAACTGTCTTATTTGGGGATTCAAATGATCTCTAAAGTTTCTATAAGTTCTAGAAAATTGGAAGTCTAAGAGCCAGTTGGATTCACTTTACTAATTCAATGCATTAAATTTGTAAAGTATTTACTTATAGACAGGTCTCAAGTGTCAACTTTTGATTTACAAATATGCTTACATTGAAGGAATAACAACACAGCTAGAAGATGGTGAAAGAAAGGAGATAGAACGATTGACCCTACCTAACTCTCTCTGAGTGGGTGGGTTCCAGAAGAGAAGGGCTTCCAGGGTTCAGGGTTCAGTCCCCTGTAAGGTGAATCCTAGAGGAGAGACTGAATGAGACTCTATGGTCTGAGTATCCCAGAAAGTACACTTAGCTACGTAAAGGAAACTGGGATCTAATCCCTACCTGATACCTAATTTCCAAAAAGTATTCCCCTGTAGACTCCCTCCAGATCTCAGGGTCCCCCAGTAAGATAAAGGTATCAGAAAGGTACAGGTTCCCTGAAGGCTGTAATTATTTTAGACTGTCATCACTGTTAGCATTAGAGAAGTTTGGCCATCAGTTGTGATATTTTTAAATGAAAAAAGCAAGATGCAGAATAGTGTATGCAACCGTGTCTATAAAAAAATAACATATATTCATATGTACATATATATTCATTCTATAAATAAATAAACACTTGCCCAGTGAATATATGTATTTTCATTTGCATAGAGTATCTCTCTGAAAAGATACACACAAAACCGGAGGCAGTTGTTGGCTCTGGCAAAGGAAACTGAGGGGCTGGGAGAGAGAGGAAGGGAAGGAAATCTTGCTGTCACTAAATTTACTTTTGTACTTTTACACTTTGTACCATGTACATACATTACCTATTCAAAACCTTGTTTGAAGCTACTCTGGGATAACTAGTGGCAAATGAACTAGCATGGAGCTCCATGATCAGAGAAAGAACCCCAAGCTCTTCATGCCTTGCTTCTTTCTCACACTAGGATTGCACTGGTTTCTATTTAAAATGCATCATAAAGTCATATCGTAAAGACTTTTTAATTTATCATCTTAGCCTGGGTTCCCTCTGAAAACAAAACCTAAAGAAAAGGCTTAAGTGCAAGCAGTTTATTTGAGAAGTGATCCCATGTTGCAGAATGAAGGAAAAGGTAGTTAATATAGGAGGGAAAGACTCTGCCAGGAGGGGTTCATAGTTGGCCACCACTATGCTTTCCTCAATCCTGAGGGAATGACTGAGAAGGTATCTCAGAACCTGACTGGGACAAGAGAGAATCGGATAGTTGTTCATTGGCTCCTGTCACCATTCAGCAAGGTTGCTCCCAAAAGGGTTGCATTTGCCTGTACTACAGGATTTCATAAAATGTTCCACCTGCAGGTGTCACAGAAACCCCAGACAAAAAGCAAGCGGAGTTCCTAGTGCAGGCCTGAGGTGAGGCACCGACGGGATGTACTGAGCGAGGCTGGCTGAAGCCTGCCCAGACCTGGTCACCACAGCAGCAGCTGGGATAAGATGGGAGACAGAGAAGTGTCCAATACATTTATAAGAAATTCCTTCTTCAACAACTTTCTTCATTAATTCCTTTTTCATCAGTCTTCATCCTGCTGTTGCTTTTCTTTCCCTAGCCAGAAAAAAGACATCAATCTTGCACTTTTGAAGAGGAATTTTAAATGTAAAAACACTACCAATGTGCTTGTATACATAAGGAATATTTCTGGAAGGACACTCAAGATAACTTGTTTCATTCATTTCAAAATAAAACCAGCTTTAAATATTAAAATGTTAAACACATAAAAGTAAACATCATATTTCAGAAATTTTGCAAGATACTAAAAAAAACACAGGCATTTGATTAAAGATGGAGATTTGAATGTATACATTTATCTCTATTCTGTCTGAAACCCCATTAAAATGAGAGAGTAAAGGAATATTTTCAAGTATAAACCCATGAAGCAAAGACAACACAAGATGATAAAATAGCAACAAAATATTGGAAGCTGGAAAGTACACGGGTAAATGCTAAGTGAACCAGCAGACTGGAGAATGCTGAAACCTGTGTCAGCAGTGGGGGAAACAAAGCTGTACACTGATTTGCCTCATAGAACTCCAGACATACTCGGAAATTACAGGGGCAGGTACCTATGAAAGTGGAATTTTTTAAAAAGCTAAAACTAGGGTAGTTACTTCAATTCAGTTCAGGAAGAAGTTAGAGTTTGGAGCCCCCTCTTATTCCATGGAGTGGGGGCTGCCCCTTTCCCACCCTAGTTGAAGGTAGGATAAGATAATAAGAGAAAGTCTACTCTGAGGCACACCATGCAGAGCTGGGGTTAGAAGTACTTCTAAAAAAAAGTCTATATACTGAAAGTTGAGGTCTCCAGCCCCTTCTTCTACTCAGCCCCCAGAATTCTGACAACTAGGTTTGTATCCTTTAGACAGGGGACTGAAAGCTTCTTCTCCAGAGACCAATCCAATAGAAAAGTCCTAAAGATGCTCATAAAGATTCCCCTTGAAAAACAGCTGAACTAAATCACCTAGAAGTTAAGCCCACAAATTCACAAGCCCTTTATCCTCCAGACCCAGATCTTCTAATCAGTTATGTGGCACCCACATTTTAAATATGAGAGGACTGCTGAGGATCATCCGATATTGAGGAACACCAGAAACCAAAGGAACTTAGAAGAAACAGTGACAACATTAAAGAAATATCTTTTAATAAATATAATGAAGGAAATTTTTGCAATCTATCCATCTGACAAAGGGCTAATATCCAGAATCTACAAGGAACTTAAACAAATCTACAAGAAAAAAACAAACAACCCCATCAAAAAGTGGGCAAAGGATATAAACAGACACTTCTCAAAAGAAGACATTTATGTGGCCAACAAACTTATGAAAAAAAGCTCATCATCACTGGTCATTACAGAAATGCAAATCAAAACCACAATGAGATACCATCTCACGCCTGTTAGAATGGCAATCATAAAAAGTCAGGAAACAACAGGTGCTGGAGAGGATGTGGAGAAACAGGAACACTTTTGCACTGTTAGTGGGAGTGTAAATTAGTTCAACCATTGTGGAAGACAGTGGGTGATTGCTCAAGGATCTAGAACTAGAAATACCATTTGACCCAGCCATCCCATTACTGGGTATATACCCAAAGGATCATAAGTCATTCTACTATAAAGACACATGTACACATATGTTTGTTGCGGCACTATTCACAATAGCAAAGACTTGGAACCAACCCAAATGCCCATCAATGATAGACTGGATAAAGGAAATGTGGCACATATACATCATGGAATACTATGCAGCAAAAAAAAGAATGAGTTCATGTCCTTTGCAGGGACATGGATGAAGCTGGAAACCATCATTCTCAGCAAACTAACACAGGAACAGAAAATGAAACACCACATGTTCTCATTCAAAAGTAGGGGTTGAACAATGAGAACATATGGGCACAGGGAGGGGAACATCACACACCAGGGGCTGTTGGGGGATGGGGGGCAAGGGAAGGGATAACATTAGGAGAAATACCTAATGTAGATGACAGGTTGATGGGTGCAGCAAACCACCATGGCACATGTATACCTATGTAACAAACCTGCACATTCTGCGCATGTATCCCAGAACGTAAAGTCTAATTAATAAATAAATAAATAAATGTAAAAATAAAATAAACCTTTAATTTAATCTTCTCAGAAAAAATAAGAGAATATAATATTGTACTCACACAACAAGAATATGATGCTGTAGCAAGATTCAGAAAACAAGTAAAGCATTTTTGAAATTAAATATCATGATAGCAGAAATGAACTTTCATAGAACATCTACGATTCAAAAATAAAACAATCTCCCACAAAGTAGAATAAAAAGTCAAAGAATAAAATATTAAAGAACTGATTAAAGTCCAGGAGATCCAATATTCCAAATAATAGAAGTTTCAGAAAGATAAAATATGTTAAATGGAGGGGAAGAAAATAATCAAAGAAATAATTTAGGAAAAATTTTCAAAACTGAAAGACAAGAGTTTCTGGACTGAAAGGACCTACTAAGCACATGACACAGTGATTTAAAACACAGTAAAGCCACATCAATCAGAAATTTCACAACGCTAGAAACAGAAAGATATATAAGCATGAAGACAAAAAAAATAAAGATTAGATGGGCATTAGATTTATCAACAGTAATTAAAGAATAATAAAGAAGTACTTTGAGTTTCTAAGAGGAAAACATTCCCAAGCTAGATTCACCCAGACAAATTATCAGTAAGTATGGGGAGGGGGGATCACTTTCAGATGTGCAAGTTTCCAAAAATATACTTCCCATGCACTTTCTCAGGAAGCTACTGAAAAATGTGCTCCTCCAAAATCAGGGAGTGAACCAAGAAACAGGAAGACATACTATACAGGAAATAGAGAGAAAACTTAAGAGAGAATAAAAGCAATCCCAGGATAGCAGTGAAAGCAAAATCAAGGAGATACCTACACAGAGGCCTGAGGAACAGAGTAAAAGAGTACAGAAGTTCTAGGAAAGACTGTCCTCAAAAGGACAAAATGCATTTGCATTTTACTGCCTACTAGAGAGGCTCACCGCACCATTAAAGAAAATCACCTCACCACTGAAGACTAAAAGTGAAGAGATAGGAAAAGATATTCCATGCCAACAGAAACCAAAAGTGAGAAGTAATTATACTTGTATCAGATATAATAGATTTTAAATCAAAAACTGTAAAAAGAGACAAAGAAGGTCATTAGATAATGATAAAGGGATCAATCAATTCAACAAGGGAATATAACAATCATAAATATACACGCACTCAACATCAGAGCATGCAAATACATAAAGTAAATATTATTAGATCTAAAGGGAGAGATAGACTCCAATACAATAATAGTAGGGGACTTCAACACCCCACTTTCAACAATGGGTAGATATCTAAACAGAAAGTCAACTAAGAAACATTGGACTTAAAGTGTACCATAGACAAAATGGACCTAACAGACATTTACAAAATGTTCCATCCAACAGCTGCAAAATATACATTCTTCTCAATTGCACATGGAACATTCTCCAGGATAGATCATTAGTTAAGTCACAAAACAACTCTTAAAAAATTTAAGAAGGTAGAGAGCATATCAAATATCTTTTCTGAACACAATGGTATAAAACTAGAAATCAACAACAAGAAAAACTCAGGAAACTTTACAAATATATGGACATTAAAAACATGTTCCTGGCCGGGCGCAATGGCTCACGCCTATAATCCCAGCACTTTGGGAGGGCGAGGCGGGCGGATCACCTGAGGTCAGGAGTTTGAGACCAGCCTGGCCAACAGGCTGAAACCCCGTCTCTACTAAAAATACAAAAATTAGCTGGGCCTAGTGGCAGGTACCTATAATCCCAGCTACTTGGAAGGCTGAGGCAGGAGAATCGCCTGAATTGCCTGACCCTGGGAGGCGGAGGTTGCAGGGAGCCAAGATCATGCCACTGCACTCCAGCCTGGGTAACAGAGGGAGACAATGTCTCAAAAAAAAAAAAAAAAAGTTTCTAAATAACAAATAGATCAAGGAAGAAATTCAAAGAGAAATTATAAAATTCCTTAAGACAAACAAGAATGGAAACACACCATACCAAAACCTATGGAACATAGCAAAATCAATTCTAAGAGGAAAGTTTATAGCATAAAGGCCTGCATCAAAAAAGAGAAAAAGATTTCTAATAAACAACCTAACAGTGTATCCCAAGGAACTAGATAAACAAGAACAAAGTAAACCCAAAGTTGGTAGAAGGAAGAAAATAATAATGCTTAGAGCAGAAATAAATGAAATAGAGACCTAAAAACCCAATTCAAAAGATCAATGAAATGAAGAGTCGTGTTTTTTGAAAGATAAACAAAATCAATAAACCTTAGCCAGGCTAAATACAAAGAGGGCTCAAATAAATAAAACCAGAGAAGACGTTACTACTGACACCACAGGAGTACAAAAGATTGTGACACTATTATGATCAACTGTATACCAACAAATTTGATAACATGGAAGAAATGGATAAATTTCTGGACATGTGCAACCTACCAAGTTTAAATTATTAAGAAATAGAAAATCTAAGCACACCAAAAATGAGTGAGAAAATTTAATTAGTAACAAAAAGTCTTCCATCAAAGAAAAATTTAGAACCTGATGGCTTCAGTGCTGAATTCTACTAAGTATTTAATCAATAAATAATACCAATTCTCCTTAAACTATTTCAGAAAATTGAAGAGGAAGGAATAGTTCCAAATTCATTTTATGAAGCTAGCATTTCCCTAATTCAAAACAAGACAAAGCCACAACAAAAAAAGAAAACTACAGACAGATACCGCTGATAAACATAGATGGAAAAGTTCTCGACAAGATACTAGCAAATCAAATTCTACAGCACATTAAAAAATCATTCACTATGATTAAGTGGGATTCATCCCAGGTATGCAAGAATGGTTCAATGTATGTAAATCAATAAATGGGATTCACAACATTAACTGAAAGACAAAACTTACATGATCATTTTGATAGATGAAGGAAAAGCATTTGACAAAATTCAACATTCCTGGCCAGGCATGGTGGCTCACACCTGTAATCCCAGCACTTTGGAGGGCCAAGGCAGGAAGATTGCTTGAGCCCAGGAGTTTAAGATCAGCCTAGGTAACATAGTGAGATCCCATCTCTATTTTAATAAATAAATAAATAAATAAATAAATAATAAATAAATAAATAAAAATTCAATATTCCTTCATAATAAAAACTCTCAACAAATTAGATACAGAAAGTACGTACCTCAACACAAGAAAGGCCATATATTACAAACCCGCAGCTAACATGATATTAAATAGGGAAAAGCTGAAAGCTTTTCCTCTAAGATCAGGAACAAAGGAAGAATGTGTCCACTTTCACCCCTTCTATTCAACGCAACACTAGAAGTCCTAGCCAGAGAAATTAGGCAAAAGAAAGAAATAAAAGGCATCCAAATTGCAAAGGAGGAACTCAAATTGATACTGTTTGCACACAACACAATCTTATACAGAAAACTCTGAAGACACCACCAAAAAACAGAATAAGCAAATTTAATAAAATTGTAGGATATAATATCAACATACAAAAATCAATACCATTTTCATATGCTAATAGTGAGCTATCTAAAAAAAATCAAGGAAACAACTTCATTTATAATAGACCCAACAAAACTAAAATATCTAGGACTAAACTTAACCAAGGAGGTGAAAGATCTCTACACTGAAGACAATAAAACATTGATAAAAGATATTGAAGAAGACACAAAAATGAAAAGATATCCTGTGTTCATGGATCAGAAGACTTAATATGGTTTAAATGGCCATACTACACAAGACAATCTATAGATTTAATGCGATCTCCATTAAAATACCAATGACATTCTTCACAGAAAGAGAAAAAACAATTCTAAAATTCATGGACAGGCACGGTGGCTCACGCCTGTAATCCCAGCACTTTGGGAGGCCAAGGCTGGTGGATCACAAGGTCAGGAGTTTGAGACCAGCCTGGTCAATATGGTGAAACCCCATCTCTACTAAAAATACAAAAATAGTAGCTATGCATGGTGGTGCATGCCTGTAATCCCCAGCTACTCAGGAGGCTGAGGCAGGAGAATTGCTTGAACCCAGGAGGCGGAGGTTGCAGTGAACCAGGATCGTGCCACTGCACTCCAGCCTGGGAGACAGAGTGAGATTCTATCTCAAAAAATAATAATAATGAAATAAAATAATAAAATAAAGTAAAATTCTTGTGGAACCACAAAGACCCCAAATAGCCAATGCAATCCTGAGTAAAAATAGCAAAGCTAGAGGCATCATACTACCTGCCTCCAAATTATACTATAAAACTACGGTAACCAAAACAATGTGCTACTGGCATAAAAACAGACACATAGACCAGGGAAACAGAATACAAAGCCCAGAAACAACTTCATGCTTCTATGGCCAATTGAGTTTCAACAAACGTGCCAAGAATACATGTTGAAGAAAAGACAGTCTCTTCAATAAGAGTGCCGGGAAAATTCCATATCTACATGCAGAAGAATGAGACTAGACTTCTACCTCTCGCCACATAGAAAAATCAACTCAAAATGGATTAAAGACTTAAATGTAAAACCCCAAACTACAAAACTCTTAGAAGGAAACACAGGAGAAATGCTTCATGAAATCGGGCTTGGCAAAGATTTCTTAAGGCCTCAAAAGCACAGCAACAAAAGCAAAAAATAGACAAATGGGATTATATCAAACTAAAAAGCTTCTACACAGCAAAGCAACCAATTACCAGACTGAAGAGACAACTTACAGAATGGGAGAAAACATTTGCAAACTGTGCTTCCGACAAGAGGCTAATATCCAAAATATATGTTTAAAACTCAAATATGGCTGGGCACAATGGCTCATGCCTATAATTCCAGCAGTTTGGGAGGCAACAAAGGGAGACCTCATTTCTACAAAAAATAAAACTAAATGAATTATCCAGGCACTATGGCATGTGCCTGTAGTCCCAGTGACTCAGGAGACTGAAACAGGAGGATCACTTGGGCCCAGGAGTTCAAGGCTACAGTGAGCTATGATTGCACCACTGCACTCCAGCCTGGGAAACAGAGTGAGATTTTGCCTCTAAATAAATAAATAAAAAGAAAATAACTCAATAGCAATAATAATAACAATGGTCTGACTTTAAAAATGGGCAAAAGACCGTAACAGACGTTCTGAAATAAAAAAGATGCACAAGGCTGGGCACAATGGTTCGCACATGTAATCCCAGCACTTTGGGAGGTCAAGGCAGGAAGACTGCTTGCACTCAGGAATTTGACACCAGCCTGGGCAACAAAGTAAAACCTAGTCTCTACAAAAAAATTAAAAAATTAGCCAGGTGTGGTCGTATGTGCCTATGACTACTTGATAAACTGAGGTGGGAGGATCACTTGAGCCCAGGAGGTCAAGGCTTCAGTCATTCATGTTCATGCCACTGCACTCCAGCCTGGGCAAGAGAGACATTGTCTCAAAAAAAAAAAAAAAAGATACACAAATGCCTGATGCGTGTATGAAAAAAAAAAAGTTCAACAATACTAATCATCAGGAAAATGTAAATCAAAATCACAATGAGATATTTTCTCACTCCAGTTAGAACAGTTACTATAAAAAAAGACAAAAGAAAACAAGCTTTGGGAAGGATGTGGAGAAAAGGGAACTCTTACGCACTGTTGGTGGGATTATAAATTACTACAGCCATTATGGAAAACAGTATGGAGGTTCCTCAAAAAATTAAAAATAGAATAATAAAGAATAATAAAACATGTATTCTTGGCACGTTTGTTGAAACTCAATTGGCCATAGAACAATATAATCCAGCAATCCCACTGCTAAATACGTATTCAAAGGGAATGAAATCGGTATGTTGAAGAGATATCTGCAGTCCATGTTTATTGCAGCACTATTTACAATAGCCAAGATATGGAATCAATCTAAGTTTCCTACAATGAATGAATAGATATATATTTATATACCATTTTCTTTATCCATTCATTCTCTTTATGGCTTAATAGCATACCATTATATATAATGCATATATATAATGGATATAGTATTTTCATTCAATGAATTGTATACCATTGATATATATATATAATTCCACATAATATGATATATATAATGGAATACCATTCAGCCATAAAACATAATGAAATCCCATCATTTTGACTACATGAATGAAACTGGAAGACACCATATTAAGTGAAATAAGCCAGACACAGAAAGACAAATACTGCATGATCTCATTATTATGTGGAATATAATAAAACCATCTTGAAATCATAGAGAGTAGAATAGTGATTATCAGAGACTGTGAAGATGTGGGGGAAAAGAGGATGGCGAGAGGTGGATCAATAGGTGCAAAGTTACATTAAATAGGAGGAATTAGTTCTGGGTTCTATTCCACAGTAGAGGAACTACGGTTAACAGTAAGGTATTGTATATTGCAAAATAGCTAGAGGATAAGCTTCTGAATGTTTTCAGCATAAAGAGTTGATAAATGCATGAGATGATGAATATGCTAACTACCCTGATTTTATTGTTATACTACATATACATGTATCAAAACATCAAATTGTACTCCATAAATATGTACAATTATAATGTGTCCATTTAAAAAAATTAAAATATTGTCCTCAGAAAACTGTTGTACTCAGAAAGGAGGGATCTTTGCTCACTATTGTTCATATTTATGTGATAATGTGAACATAAGCATATTCTTCAGAATCAGTTTGATTGTCACTCAGGAAAGCAGAAAGAGGCCATTAGGAGAGCATGTGCAGAAGAAAGGGCTGCTTGATGAAGCCAGGCCAGCAGACACCTGGGCAGCAGGGATGCAGCCTGCGCCTTCTAGGCTGCAGAAAGGAAAAGACTGACTACAACTGGCCCTACTTCACCAGTCTCCTCCTTACTGCTGTGGAAGATGTAAGCTGATTGAAAATGAGGAAGGTAAAAATGGAATTGGAAAATGGGAAAAATCTCCATGCCTATACCCAAATTTTCATCTTACAGCAGCCTGTACAGCAAGTCTACCTTATACATAAGTAAAATATATGCCAACTACAACTATGCTTCCCAGTCAACAGTTTTCAAATCCCTAAAAGTTTAAAGGCAATAATAGCATCAATTCTGTTTCTATTTTTCAAGAATAACAATGCATGAAATATTTACATCGTTTTCCCAGTGAACCTGAATGGTGTGAGTGTGGGGGTTTATGTCAAATGAGCAAGATCAACAGTGAATACTGTTGCTGAAGTCCTAGTTACCTCATCATTTATCATTTAGCTAAAACCAATAGCTACCTTGAGGATTTGACTATTATGCAACTTTGGGTGCTTTCATTTTTAGTCATGTGTTATTTAATTTATAACTAAATACTAGTCATTAAAAAAAAGAATTAGGAACAAGATGGTGGAATGGAAGACTCCACCAATTGTGTCCCCCACTGCAAGGACACCAATCTAACATCTATCTACACGACAAAACAGTTTCATAAGAAACAAAAATCAGGTGAGCACTCACAGTACCTAGTTTTAGCTTTGTGAAAGAGATACTGAAGAGATAGAAAAAAACAGGCTTGAATCACCAATGCCATCCCTCCCTGAGCAGTGGTGTGGGGTGGAGAGCAGTTCTGTTTGCCAGGAAGGGAGAGCTGGCAGTGGTGAGACACTGAACTCAGTGTTGTCCTGGTATAGCAGAAAGGAACACCAGACCAAACTCAGCTGATGCCCACCCAAGGAGAGAGTATTTAAACCAGCTCTACCCAGGGTGCATTCATTGATCCCAGTGGTTGGAACTTGAATTCCCACAAGCCTCACCACCTGCAAGCCTCGCCACCACAGGCTAAAGTGCCCTGGGGCTCTAAATAAATCTGAAAGGCAATCTAGGCCACAAGGACTACAACACCTAGGTGAATCCTAGGGCTTAACCAGGCCCAGAGACAGTGGACTGGTGGGGCACATGACCTACTGAGACACCAGCTGGGGCAGCTAAGGGAGTGCTGGCATCACCCCTCCGCTAACCCTAGGCTGCAAATCTCCTAACTCCAAAAGACACCTTTTCCTTCGTACCTGGGGAAAGGAGAGGCAAGAATGGGTCACATCTTGGATACCAGCTCAGCCGCAGGTGAATACGGCATGGGGCAGAGTCACGAGACCTCATTTCCAGGCCCTACCTCCCAGACATTTCTAGACACAGCTTGGGCTGGAAGAGAATCTGCTCCTTGAAGGGAAGGACCCAGTCCTGGCAACATTCATCACCTGCTAACCAAAGAGCCCTCAGACCCTAAATAAGCAGCAGCAATACCCAGGTACTACATCGAGGGGCTGAGGTAAGCCTCTGAGACTTGCTGGCTTCAGGTGAGACACAGCATATTATCAGCTGAGTGTCCACAGGCCAAAACTCCTTTTGCTTCAGAAAAGCAGAGGGACAAGTAAGGGGGACTTTGTCTTGGATCTTAGGTATCAGCCCAGCCATGGGAGTTAGAGCACCAAGCAGGCTCTTGGGGTCCCAGATTCTAGGATTTGGCTCTTGAACAGCATTTCTGGACCTGCTGTGGGCCAGAGGGGAGCCCCCTGCCCCAAAATGTGAGTACCAGGCCAAGGAGTATTCACCACAAGCTGAACTAACAGCCCTCGGGCCTTAAGGGAACATTGGCAGCAGTCTGGTGGTACTCCCTGCGGCCTTTGGTGGTGGTGCCCATACAGTGAGGCTCCTCTGCCTTTGGAAAGGGGAGGAAAGGGTGGGAAGGATTACATCTTCTGGTTTGAGTGCCAGCTCAACTGTAGTACAATAGAACACTAGGTAGGCTTCTAAGGTTTTTGACTATAGTCCCTGGCTCCAGGATGACACTTCTAGACTTGCCTGGGGTCTTGGGGAACTCACTACCCTGGAGGAAAGGACACAGGCCTGGCTGGCTTTACTACCTGATGATTTTAGAGCCCCACAGCTTGAGTGAACATAGGCAGTAGCCAAGGAGTCGTTACAGCAGGCCTTGGGCAAGAACCAGTGCTGCAGTGGCTTCAGGTCAGACCCAGTGCAGTCATAGGTGGTGGCCACGGATATGCTTATGTCACTACACCTCCAGGTTCAAGTGGCTCAAAACAGAGAGAGATTCTGTTTGTATGAGAGATAGTAAGGGAAAATTAAAAGTTTCTGCCTGGTAATCCAGAGAATTCTCTCAGATCTTGCCCAAGACCATCAAGGCAGTACCTCTATGAGTCTGCAAGAACCACAGTGTTACTGGGTTCTGGGTGCTCCCTAATGCAGATACAGCTTACATGACAACAGCCAAGTTATTCTGAATATCTGGAAAGCTTTCCCAAGAAGGATGAGTACAAACAAGCCCAGACTATGAAGACTACAATAAATACTTAACTCCTCAATGCCCAGACACTGAATAACATCTACAAGTATCAAAACAATCCAGAAAAGTATGACCTCATTAGACGAACTAAATAAGGTACCAGGGATCAATCCTGGAGAGACAGAGATATGTATCCTTTCAGAAAGAGAACTCAAAATAGCTGTTTCGAGGAAACACAGAAATTTAAGAGGACACAGAGAAGGAATTCAGAAGTCTATCAGACAAATTTAACTAAGAGATTAAAATAATTAAAAAGAATCAACCAGAAATTCTGAGCTGAAAAATGCGATGGGCATATTGAATAATGCATCAGAGTCTTTTAATAGCAGAACTGATCAAGCAGAAGAAAGAATTAGTGAACTTGAAGATAGGTTGAAAATACACAGCCAGAGGAGATAAAATAAAAAAGAATAAAAAACAATGAATCATGTCTACGGGACCCAGAAAATAGTCTGAAAATGGCAGATCTAAGAGTTACTGGCATTAAAGAGGAGGTAGAGAAAGAGATAGGGGTAGAAAGTTTATTTGAAGGGATAGTAAGAGAGAATTTCCCCAACCTAGAGAAAGATATCAATATCTAAATACAAGAAAGTTATAGAACACCAAGCAGATTTAATCCAAAGAAAACTACATTAAGGCATTTAATAATCAAACTCCAAAAGATCAAGGATAAAGGATCCTAAAAGCAGCAAGAGAAAAGAGACAAATATAATGGACCTCCAATACATCTAGCAGCAAGCTTTTCAGAAACCTAACAAGCCAGGGGAGGGTGGAATGAAACATTTGAAGTGCTGAAGGAACAAAACCTTAACCCTATGTATTAGTCCATTTTCATGCTGCTGTTAAGAAATACCCAAGACTGGGTAATTTATAAAAGAAAGAGATTTAATTGCCTCACAGTTCCACATGGCAGGGGAGGCGTCAGGAAACTTACAATCATGGCAGGAGGTGAAGGGAAAGCAAACACTTTCTTCACGAGGCAGCAGGAGAGAGAAAAGCAAAGTGGGAACTTCCAAACACTTATCAAGTTATCATATCATGTGGGAACTTATTCACTATCGTAAGAAAAACATGGAGGAAACCACTCCCATGATTCAGTTACCTTCCACCAGTTCCCTCCCTCAATACCTGGGGATTACACTTTGAGATGAGATTTGGGTGGGAACACAGAGCCAAACCATATAATTCCACCCCTGGTCCCTCACAAATTTTATGTCCTCATATTTCAAAACACAATCATGCCTTCCTAACAGTCCCCCAAAATCTTAACTCATTCCAGCATTAACGCAAAAGTCCAAGTCCAAAGACTCATCTGAGACAAGGCAAGTCCTTTCCACCTAGGAGTCTGTAAAATCAAAAGCAAGTTAGTTATCTCCAAGACACAATGGAGGTACAGGCATTGGATAAATGCTCCCATTCCAAATGGAAGAAATTGTCCAAAACAATTTCTTGCAAAGGGGCACAGGCCCCCATGCAAGTCCAAAATCCAGGGGGCAGTCATTAAATCTTAAAGCTCCAAAATGATATTCTTTGAATCCATGTTTCATATCCAGGGCATGCTGATGCAAGGGGTGGGCTCCCACAGCCTTGGGCAGCTCCTTCATGGGCTGATGTTGAGTGCTTGCAGTTTTTCCAGATGTACAGTGCAAACTGTTGGTGGGTCTACCATTTTAGGGTCTGGAGGCTGGTGGCCTCATAGCTTCACTAGGCAGTGTCCCGGTGGAGACTGTGTGGGGGCTTCAACCCCAGACTTCCCTTCTGCACTGCCCTAGCAGAGGTTCTCCATGAGGGCTCTGCCCCTGCAACAGATTTCTGCCTAGACATCCAGGCATTTCCATACATCCTTTGAAATCTAGGTGGAGATTCCCAAATCTCAATACTTGACTTCTGTGCACCTGCAGGCCCAACACCACGTGGAAGCCACCAAGGCTTTGGGCTTGCACCCTCTAAAGAAATGGCCCAAGCTGTACCTTGGCTCCTTTTAGCCATGGCTGGAGCTGGAGTGGCTGGGACACAGGGAACCAAATCCCAAGGATACACACAGGAGCATGGTCCTGGGCTCAGCCCACAAAACCATTTTTTCCTCCTACGCCTCTGGGCCTGTGATGGGAGGGGCTGCTGCCAAGATCTCTGACACGCCCTGGAAACATTTTCCCTATGTTTTGGGGATTAACATTCATCTCCTTGTTACTCATGCAAATTTCTGCAGCCAGCTTGAACTTCTACCCAGAAAATGTGTTTTCCTTTTCTATTGCATTGTCAGGCTGCAAATTTTCCAAATCTTATGCTCTGCATCCCTTTTAAATATATGTTCCTCATCTGCATCTGAGACCACCTCATCCTGGACTTCATTGTCCATATCACTATCGGCATTTTGGTCAAAACCATTCAACAAGTCTCTAGGAAGTCTGAAACCTTCCCACATCTTTCTGTCTTCTTTTGAGCCCTCCAAACTGTTCCAACCTCTGCCTGTTACTCATTTCCAAAGTCGCTTCCACATTTTCAGGTATCTTTATAGCAGTACCCCAAACTCTTGGTACCAATTAATTGTATTAGTCTGTTTGCAAGCTGCTATAAAGAAATATCTGAGAAATATCTAATTTTTAAAGGAAAGAGGTTTAATCGACTCACAGTTCCACATGGTGGAGGAAACCTCAGGAAACTTATAGTCATGGCAGGAGGCAAAGGGGAAGCAAGCATTTTCTTCACAAGGAAGCAGGAGAAAGAAGAGTAAAGGAAGAACTTCCAAACACTTATAAAACCATCAGATCTCATGAGAACTCATTCACTATCATGAGAACAGCATGGGAGAAACCACCACCATGAACAAATCACCTTCCACCAGCTCCCTCCCTCAACACATGTGGATTACAATTTGAGATGAGACGTGGGTGGGGACACAGAGCCAAACCATAACACCCTAGAACAACATACTTAGCAAAAATATTCTTCAAACATGAAGGAGAAATAAAAACTTTTCCAGACAAAAGCTGAGAGATTTCATCAACACCAGACCAGTCCTGCAAGAAATGCTAAAGAAAGTACTTTAATCACAAAGTAAATGATGTTAATGAGCAATAAGTAGTCACCTGAAGATGCAAAACTCACCAATAATACTAAGTACACAGAAAAACACAGAACGTTATAACACTGTATCTAGAGTGTGTAAACTACTGTTATCCTAGGTTGCAAGGCTAAACAATTAACCAGTCAAAAATAACAACTACAACAACTTTTCAAGACCTAGATGGTACAAAAAGAATGGAGATCCCAGAAATAACACCACACACCTACAAACATCTGATCTTCGACAAAGCTGACAAAAACAAGCAATGTGAAAAGGACTCACTATTTAATAAATGGTGCTGGGATAATTGGCTAGCCATATGTGAAAAGGACTCTCTATTTAATAAATGGTGCTGGGATAATTGGCTAGCCATATGCAGAAAATCGAAACCAGAACCCTTCCTTACACTATATACAAAAATCAACTCAAGATAGATTAAACACTTAAGTGTAAAACCCCAAATGATAAAAGCCCTGGAAGACAACCTAGGAAATACCATTCTGGACATAGGAATTGGCAAACATTTCACGATAAAGACACCAAATGCAATTGCAACAAAAACAAAAATTGACAAATGGAATCTAATTAAACTAAACAGTTTCTGCACAGCAAAAGAAACTATCAACAGAGTAAACAGACAACTTATAGAATGGGAGAAAATTTGCAAACTATGCATCTGACAAAAATCTAATGTCCATCATCTTTAAGGAACTTCAACAAGTTTACAAGAAAAAAGCAAACAACCTCTTTAAAAAGTGGGCAAAGAACATGAACAGATACTTTTCAAAAGAAGACATACATGTGGCTAACGAACATGTGCAAAAGGGCTCAATATCACTGATCATTAGAGAAATGCAAATTAAAACTACAATGCGATACCTTCTCACACCAGTTAGAATGGCTACTATTAAAAAGTTGAAAAATAACAGGTGCTGGCAAGGTGGTAGAGAAAAGGAAACACTTGTTGGTGGAAGTGTAAATTAGTTCAACTATTGTGGAAAGCTGTGAGGCAATTCCTCAAAGAGCTAAAAACAGAACTATCATTCAACTGAGCAATCAATTACTGGGTATATACCTGAAGGAATATAAATCATTCTACCATAAAAACACATGCACATGAGTGTTCACTGCAGCACTATTCACAATAGCAAAGACATGGAACCAACCTAAATGCTCATCATGACAGATCGGATAAAGAAAATGTTGTATATATACACTACAGAATACTATGCAGCTATAAAAAAGAATGAGGTCATGTCTTTTGCAGGAACCTGGATGGGGCTGGAGGCCATTGTCCTTAGCAAACTAACACAGGAACGGAAAACCAAATACTGCATGTTCTCACTTACAAGTGGGAGCTGAATATTGAGTACACTTAGACACAAAGGAACAAAGACACTAGGGCCTACTTGTGGGTGGAGGGTGGGAGGACAGAGAGGATCAGAAAAAAATAACTATTGGGTACTAGGCTTAGTACCTAAGTGACAAAATCATCTGTACATTAAACCCCCATGATACAAGTTTATATAATAAACATGCACATGTATCCCTGAATCTAAAATAAAAGTTTTTGTTTAAAGAAATTAGTACAGTGAAATAAAACAAAGTGATCTTTAGGAACAAAAAAAGTGGAAACAAAAAAAGTTAAAAAACAGGGGATGAAGCTAAGGTGTAGAGCTTTTACTGGTTTTCATTTTGCTTGTTTGTTTGTTTGCTTGCTTGTGCAAACAATGTTAAGCCGTTATCAGCTTAAAATAATGGGTTATAACATAGTATTTACAAGCCTCATGGTAACCTCAAACCAAAAAACATACAATGGATGCACAAAATCATATCACCAGAGAAAATCGCGTTCATTAAGAGAAAGACAGGAAGGAAAGAAAGACCACGAAACAACCAGAAAATAAATAACAAAATGGCAGGAGTAAGTTCTTACTTAACAATAGTAACACTGAATGTAAACATACTAACTCTCCAAAGACATAGAGTGGCTGAATGGATTTAAAAAACATGACCAATTTATCTGTTGCATATACAAAACACACTTCACCTATAAAGACACATATAGACTATAGATAAGAAGATTAAAAGAGATATTCCATGCCAATAGAAACCAAAAACAGAGCAGAAGTAGCTGTATGTATATCAGACAAAATAGATTTTGACATAAAAACTATAAGAAGAGACAAAGAAAGTCACTATATAATAACAAAGGGGTCAATCCATCAACAGGATATAACAACTCTAAACATACATGCAACCAACACTGGAGCACCCAAATATATAAAGTAAATATTATTAGAGCTAAAGAGAGACACAGAGACTGACCCCAGTAAAATAATAGCTGGAGGCTTTGACACTCCACTTTCAGCATTGGACAGATCTTCCAGAAAGAAAATCACGAAAGAAACATCAGACTTAATCTGCACTATAGACCAAATGAATCTGATAGATATTTATAGAACATTTCATCCACAGAGTACACATTCTTTCCCTCAGCACATGGATCATTCTCAAGGATAGACCACACGTTAGGTCACAAAACACATCTTAAAACACTCAAAAAACTGAAATAACATCAAGTATCTTCTCTGACCATAATGGAATAAAACTAGAATTAATAACAAGAGAAACTTTGGAAACTATACAAATACATGGGAATTAAACAATATGCTTCTGAATGACAAGTAAGCCAATGAAGAAATTAAGAAGGAAATTTTAAATTTTCTTGAGGCAAATGATATTGGAAACACAATATACCAAAACCCATGGGATACAACAAAAAGCAGTATTAAGAGGAAAGTTTATAGCTATAAGTACCTATATCAAAAAACAAGGAAAATTTCAAATAAATCATCTAATGATGCATATTAAAAAATTAGAAAAGCAAGTGCAAAACAAGCCCAAAGTTAGTAGAAGAAAAGAAATAAAGATCAGATCAGAAATAAATGAAGTTGATATTTAAAAAAAAATACAAAAGATCAATGAAACAAAAAGTTGTTTTTTTGAAAAGTTAAACAAAATTGACAAACCTTTAGCCAGACTGAGAAAAAACAAGAGAAGATCCAAATAAATAAAATCAGAGATGAAAAAAGAGACATTATGACTGATAACACAGAAATGCAAAGGATCATTACTGGCCACTGTGAGCAGTACTTGCCAATAAATTACAAAATCTAGGAGACATGGACAAATTCCTAGATACATGCAACCTACTAAACTGAACCATGAAGAAATCCAAAACCTGAACAGACCAATAACAAGTAACAAGATTGAAGGACTAATAAAAACTCTCCCAGCAAAGAAAAGCCCAGGACCTGGTGGCTTCACTGTTGATTTCTACCAAACATTTAAAGAAGAACTAATGGCAGTCCCACTCAAACTATTCCAAAAAATAGAAGAAGAGGGAATACTTCCAAACTAATTATATGAGGCCAGAATTACCCCAATACCAAAACCAGACAAGAACAAATCAAAGAAAGAAAACTACAGGCCAGTATCTCTGATGAATATTGATGAAAAATCCTCAACAATATACCAGCAAACAGAATTCAGCAATGCATTTAAAAGATCATTCATCATGACCAAGCGGGATTTATCCCTGGGATGCAAAGATGATTCAACACATTCAAATCAGTCAATGTAATATGTCATATCAAAAGAATGAATAAAAATCATATGATTATTTCATTAGAGGCTGAAAAATCAGATGGAAAATTTTACCATCACTTCATGATAAAACCCCTCAAAAACTGGGTATAGGAACATACCTGCATATTCAACAGACCTGCAGCTACTATTATACTGAATGGGGAAAAAATTGAAAGCATTTTCTCTAAGATCAGGAACATGAAAAAGATGCCCACTTTTATCACTGTTATTCTACATCCTACTGGAAGTCCCAGCTACAGCAATCAGACAAGAGAAAAAAATAAAAAGCATCCAAATTGGAAAAGAAGAAATCAAATTATCCTCGTTTGCAGATGAAATGATCTTATATTTGGAAAAACCTAAAGACTCCACCAAAAAACAATTAGAACTGATTAACAAATTCAGTAAAGTTGCAGGATACAAAATCAACATACAAAAATTGGTAGCACTTCTATATGCCAACAGTGAACAATCTGAAAAAGAAATTTTAAAGAAATCTCCTTTACAATAGCCACAAATAAAATTAAATACCTAGGAATTAACCAAAGAAGTGAAAGATATCTATAATGAAAACTATGAAAAAAGAAAGAAAACTATGAAACATTGATGAAAGAAATTGAAGAGGACACAAAAAAATGAAAATATATTTCATGTTCATGGACTGAAGAATCAAAAGTCCATACTACCCAAAGTAATCTACAAATGCAATGCAATCTCTATCAAAATACCAATGACATTCTTCACAGAAATAGAAAAAATAATCCTAAAACATACATGGAATCACACAAGTCCCAGAATACCCCCCAAGCTATCCTAAGCAAAAAGAACAAAACTGGAGGAATCACATTACCTGACTTCAATTATACTACAGAGCTATAGTAACCGAAACAGTATGGTACTGGCACAAAAACAAACACATAGACCAATGGAACAGAATGGAGAGCCCAGAAACAAATCCACACATCTACAGTGAACTCATTTTTGACAAGGGTGCCAAGAACACACACTGGGGAAAAGACAAAGTCCTGAATAACTGGTGCTGGTAAAATTGGATATCCACATGCAAAAGAATGAAACTAGACTCCTGTCTCTTACTATATACAAAAATCAAACCAAAATGGATTAAAGACTTAAAGACCTTAAACTACGAAACTACTACAAGAAAACATTGGAGAAAATCCCTAGGACATTGAACTGAGCAAAACTTTCTTGAGTAATACCCTACAAGCACAGGCAACCAAAGCAAAAATGCACAAATGGGATCACATCAAGTTAAAAAGTGGTTTCCTTCTGCACAGCAAAGGAAACAATCAACAAAGGTGAAGAGACAACCCATGGAATGGGAGAAAATATTTGCAAACTACCTATCTGACAAGTGATTAATAACGAGAATATATAAGGAGCTCAAACAACTCTATAAGAAAAATATCTAATAATCCAATCAAAACTGGGGAAAAGATTTGAATAGTCATTTCTCAAAAGAAGACATACAAATGGAAAACAGGCGTATGAAAAGGTGCTCAATATCATTGATCATTAGAGAAATGTAAGTCAAAATCACAATGAGTTATCAACTCATCCCAGTTAAAACGGCTTATATCCAAAAGTTGGCAACACCAAGTGCTAGCGAGGATGTGGAGAAAGGAGAATTCTTGCACACTGTTGGTGGGAATGCAATTTAGTACAACCACTATGGAGAACAGTTTGGAGGTTCCTTAAAAAACTAAAAATTGAGCTATCATATGATCCAGCAATCCCACTGCAGGCCATATAACAAAAAGAAAAAAAATCAGTATATCGAAGAGATATCTGCACTCCTATGTTTGTTGCCACGCTGTTCAAAACAGCCAAAATTTGGAAACAATCTGTTTCCATCAACAGATGAATGAATAAAGAAAATGTGGTACATATACACAATGGAGTACTCCTGTCCTTTGCAATAGTACTCACAATACACAATACTACTCCTGTCCTATGCAACAACATGGATGGAACTGGAGATCATTATGTTAAGTGAAATAAGCCAAGCACAGAAATACAAACATCGCATTTTCTCACTTATTCGTGGGCTCTAAGAATCAAAACAATTGAACTTAAGGAGACAGTAGAAGGATGATTACCAGGGACTGGAAATGCAGTGAGGGGGTAGGTGGGAGATGGTGATAGTTAATGGGTAAAAAAGAAAAATGAAAGAATGAGTAAGACTGGCTTGGCACGGCGGCTCATGCCTGTAATCCCAGCACTTTGGGAGGCCAAGGCGGGCAGATCACCTGAGGTCGAGTTCAAGACCAGTCTGGGCCGGGCGCCGTGGCTCACGCCTGTAATCCCAGCACTTTGGGAGGCTGAGGCGGGCGGATCACAAGGTCAGGAGATTGAGACCATCTTGGCTAACACGGTGAAACCCTGTCTGTACTAAAAATACAAAACATTAGCTGGGCGTGGTGGCGGCCGCCTGTAGTCCCAGCTACTGGGGAGGCTGAGGCAGGAGAATGGCGTGAACCCAGGAGGGGGAGCTTGCAGTGAGCCGAGATCGCGCCACTGCACTCCAGCCTGGGCAACAGAGCGACACTCTGTCTCAAAAAAGAAAAAAAAAAAAAAGACCAGTCTGGCCAACATGGTGAAACCCGTCTCTACTAAAAATACAAAAATTAGCTGGGTGTAGTGGCATGCGCCTGTAATCCCAGCTACTCAGGAGGCTGAGGCAGGAGAATCACTTGAACCCAGGAAGCAGAGGTTGTGGTGAGCCGATATGGTGCCATTGCACTCCAGCCTGGGTGACAAGAGCAAAACTAAAAAAAAAAACAACGAATGAATAAGACCTACTCTTTGATAGCACAACAGGGTGACTATAGTCAATGATAATTTAATTGTACATTTTAAAATAACTAAAAGAGTATAATAGGACTCTTTGTAACACAAAGGATAAATTCTTGAAGGGATGGATACCCCATTCTCCATGATATGATTATTATACATTGCATGCCTGTATCAAAACATCTAATATACCTCATAAACATATATACCTACTATGTACCCACAAAAATTAAAAATTTAAAAAAATTATAAGGGACACTACCATTATATACAGCAAATTAATATGAGGAGCATAATAATAAAAATAGTTCAATGAATGCTATGAAGATTTTTTTACCTAATCAATAAGTTGCAACCATCTGCTTATAATTCTCAAATAGCACATTAAGGTGTCTCTAAAACTTAAAAAAAATCAAAAGGATAAAATACTGTACTTACTAATTTGTTTTTGCATTTGTAAGAAATAAAGGCTGACCACACTATAAATAAAGGCTGACCATACTATAAATGTGCTCTTTAGATGTGAAAGCTTATAGAAAGCAACCAAAAGTATTCTTTCTTATTAGGTAAAGTAAATTAAGTTATTTTAAATACAAAATACAAAAGAAAGTCATAAAAGTAGCTTTATGTATTTGATGCTTTAAAATTAAGTTTGCCCCATGACACACAATGTACCTATATAACAAACCTGCACATGTACCCCTGAACCTAAAATAATAAAAATTAATAATAAAATTAAGTTAGACTTTTTATATTTATTACTTTGCCAATAAATAATTTTTTGTCACATAAAGTTATCTGCATGTACATACATATTTTAAAATGTCAAAATTTGTCTTTATAATATGAAGCCATTTGGGTTGAATCTTAGATGAATTTTATAATCCAAATTTTAAAAATATACTCTTCTAAATAAAAACATTTTTGCTTAAAACCATTTCTGTGGAATATCCATGCAAAAACAACAACAAAAAAATTTTTTTAATTTTAAGGAGATTTGCCAGATTATAAGTGACTGTGAAAGAGATTCATAAGTCAAAAGTATTTGGAAGACAGTGGTTAATAAAGTTGATGTCCAGAGTTTCACAGACCCCACCAAAACTGCAGGCCACGGTCTGAAAGCCCCTTAACAATGAAAACCATCAGCATTACTGTAGAGATTAAGAATAGGAAATGTGGAATCAGACAGAGTTGGGTTCTAATTACACTACCTAAGCTTTAAATTCCTCTAAATGTATAAAATGGCCAGGCCCGGTGGCTCATGCCTATAATCCCAGCACTTTGGGAGGTCGAGATGGGAGGTCCTGCTTGAGCGCAGGAGTTTGAGACCAGCCTGGGCAACATGACAAAACCTGGTCTTTATGAAAAACAAATAATAATAATAATAATAATGATAATAATTAGCCAGGCACAGTAGCATGTGCCTGCAGTCCCAGCTACTTGGGAGGCCAAAGACGGAGGGTTGCTTGAGCCAGGGAGGTGAAGGTTGTAGTGAACTCAGATCACACCACTGCACTTCAGCCTGGGTGAGAGAATGAGACCTTGTCTCCAAAAAGAATAAGTAGATAAATAAAGAAATGTATTAAATGAAGACAACAGTGCCTCCTTCTCAAGATTGCTATACCAATTAAGTCAGGTAACAAATGGAAGTGACTAGCACAGTGATTAGGCATATGGTCAGCATTCAATAAATTACAGAGGTAATATGTGTAACATTTATACATGTAAATATATAACACCAGGAGAAGAAACGCACTAACTCGAATTCTCACTAAGCTCTGATAATCAGCAACTTTACTGAGAAGAGAAGAAGGCAGAAAAGTAAAAGAGAAAGATTACTCATAATAAGGAAGAGGCACAAACATTGAAAACAAAATAGACAAAAACATACTTTTGCCTAACATGTGTTTAGGATAAACAAAATATCTACAAATATCACAAATACACTTGTCTCCCTCTAAACCAGCAAGCACCTGGGGACATGACAATAAATAAGCAACAACTTTCAGGGACTTGCTACCATGTATATTTAATACTAACTGAATATGACCACAGAACCATGGGATAATGCAGCTGAAGGGACCCAAGAGAGGACCTATGCAGCTCCAACATTTTGCAAAACACACAATAAAGAACCTAGGTGATCTGTCCAAGGTCATACTCAATTACAGACAGAGGCAAAACTTGAATCAGAATTTCTAGTTCAGAGCTCTTTCTTGTTTTCAAAAAATAGCCTTTGTGTGTATGTGACAGGAAAGGAGAGGTGGTGGGACAGCCTCTGGGGCATACAAGGCAAGGTTTCCAACACTGCAAACAACATGCACTTGGCTAGCAATAAGATTGAAGATTGACAAGTCAGCAAGGCTTTTCCCTAGGGACAGATAACATGCCGCATTCTTCCTCCTAGAAAAGGCAATTGGAGTAAAACATCCCTGCTGTCAAAATGACCACTGTTTTCAAATTCATTTCCCACCTACCCTTCAGAATGGAAATGAGCCCAGATCCCTTCCTCAGAATGGTTAAGCACAGAATCATCACTCAAATGGAGCAAGCAGCTTGCAGAATGGCTGCAATGAGTTGCTTCCCCAGTAAATAGATTGAACATTATTGCTCTACTTCATACCCTCAATGGAACTCCGTCTCATGAATGGAACGGTATATTATAACTGGCATAAAATAGGCCACCACTTTAGTTACAACACAGGATTATCCAAATAAACAAGCGTTAATCATGCACATTATGTAGAGCATAATGCTTCAGAGAGCTTCTGCAAACAGCTCCAAATGAACTCGACCAAATTATACCATCTGACAGCTGTTCCGTGACCTGTGGGAAATGAGTTGGTGGTCTCAGTCCAGTTCCTAGTGGACAGGTGTCCGAATCACAAAAACTACTCTCACAATTGGGCCTAATTAGCAACCTGGTTTTGCAGCCGCAATAAAACCTGGAGCCCATGTCACCGCCATGCTGTTAGAGGCTTGTCTTGCCATCAGGTGGCCATGAGCCCAAGGCTTAGTACAGAAACGCTCACAATGGTGCCTGCACAAAATGTTGTTGCTTCAGGAGAAACAGGGAACTGTGTCCAGGACTGGCTCTCTGTCTCCCACCTGACTCCCCTAAGCCCGACTACAAAGACATCAGAGATACAAATAGAGAGTTCTGGTTACTATTTTAATCCATGGAAGGAACATGCCTGTAACACTTAAAATGTTATGAATGCCCACTTTTCATAAGAACAATACACTCATCTATAACAACAACAACAACAAAAACAGACTGCCCTGGATGCCAGATCATTTTCAAAATGTCTCCTTTTACCTCTTTGCCCTAACTGAAAACTGACAACTGCTTCTGAGAACACTGCCTCTCCTGTAGCCCTCCCAAGAGTGCAGTTATTTTCTCCAAAGCTCTACATACCTCACTAACAGAAAAAAGAGAAGTATTATTGTTCCTAAATGTCACTGCTAGGCCATTCCTTCCCTGCCCTTGCAAACTTCTTGTTCTTTGACACCCAAAGCATTCAGCTCTGCCCCTATTAACCTTCCATTCAACTCTTTTGTTCAGAAAAAAATGTTAACTCATGGCTTACAGTCTTCTTCCCTTATCCTCTTTCTGATATCATCAGTGGTGATTTCAACACCCACTTGGGTAAACCATAAGCATTCTAGCCTCTAAGTTTCTTATCTTTCTCATCCTAATGATCTTTTTTTCCTCAATACCACAGCCACCCACTCTAATGGCTGTACACCAGACATTGTCATTAACAGAAACTGTGCACTTCAAAAAATCTTAATACAAATACTACTCCCTTGGACTACAGCCAGTCATTCCCGGCTCATTTTGTTACAGCTCTCCTCTTTACAACTCTTCTGCCACATGCAGACCAATCAGTTGGCCTACGGCTTTCTTACTATTCATTGACCTACCCGGGTGCCACCCCGCCCCCTGCCCCACTTTCCCATCTCTCACCTTTCTTGGTCTCTCATCTTTCTTCATCCTTTCATCTAAATGAACATTAATTCCTGTCAATTTTTTCTCCAAATCATATTCACTTATTTCTTATTCACCATTTAACCCCAGTTGCTGCCTTAGCAATATAAATTCAATCATATTTCCTGAATGAGTGAAGCATTAGAAGTAAATGCTGGAGGCCAGGCATGGTGGCTCATGCCTGTAATCCCAGCACTTTGGGAGGCCGAGGCAGGTTGATCAACTGAGTTCAGGTGTTCGAGACTAGCCTGGCCAACATGGTAAAATCCCGTCTCTACTAAAAATAGAAAAAAAATAGCTGGGCAAGGTGGCAGGCACCTATAATCTCAGGTACTCGGGCGGTTGAGACAGGAGAATCACTAAAACCCAGGAGGCAGAGGTTGCAGTGAGCTGAGATCACGCCACTGCACTCCAGCCTGGGTGATAGAGCGAGACTCCACCTCAGAAAAAAAAAAAAAAAGTAAATCCTGGAGACTTTCACTATTGCTTAGACTACAGAAACACAAGAGAAGGTCACTTCTACACTAACAGTGTGGAAAAAGTTGGTAATCTACAAAAACATAACTTTTGTTTATCCCAAAAAGAGATCAGAGGTTGCAATTAAAGCAAACTGAATTCCAAAGAAGAACAAACCCCAACAAAGAGAAACAGAACACATGAACGATTTTACTTTTGGCAGAGCATAGGAGAGAACTGCCACATAAATCAGTAAGAATTCAGCAAAGTCCTGGCAAGGTGGCTCATTCCTGTAATCCTAACACTTTGGGAGGCCCAGGCAGGTGGATTGCTTAAGCTCAGGGCAACATGGCAAAACCCCATCTCTGCAAAAAATACAAAATTTAGCTGAGTGTGGTGGTGTGTGCCTGTAGTCCCAGCTACTCAGGAGGCTGAGGTGAGAGGATGGCTTGAGACTAGGAGGCAGAGGTTGCTGTGAACCAAGATCATGCCAATGCACTCCAGCCTGGGTGAAAGAGCCACTATCTCAAAAAAAAAAAAAGCATTTAGCTAAAATCTTAATTCGTAAAGGCCAAGTGTGGATTAGCATGACAGTGTGGCATAGCTAGGAGGTCCAGACCAGGGTGGGAGGGAGAGAGGTTGCATTTGTTAATAAGATTTTTTCATAGACCTCTACCAGGTGCTGATAAGAAAGCTTGGTGGCAGAATAGAAAACTGGAGACATCCCCCCTTAGTGATGCAGGTGTACAAGAGCTGATTGTCAGGAAATTATCTTTGATCTAGGGCCAACCAGAGATACAAGGCAGAGAAAGTAAACTTATCGATCCAAAAGTCTAGCTTTCAACAACAAAAAAAATCACAATACATACATAGAAACAGAAAAGTATGGCCCATTTAAAGGAAAATAAAAGTCAATATAAAGTACCATTTAAAGACCTAATGGAAGATCTCCTAGACAAAGACTTTAAAATAACTAAACAACTATCTTAAAGATACTCAGAGAACTAAAGGAAGATATGGAGAAAGTCAAGAAAATAATGAATGAACAAATGGAAATAAAGAAATAGAAAAGCCAAAAAGAAACCAAAAATATCTGGAATTGAAAAGAACAATAACTAAAATTAAAAATTTACCATAGAGATTCAAAGGCAGATTCGAACGAGCAGAAGAAAGAATCCATGAACTTGAAGGTGGGACAAAGGAAGTTATCAAGTCTGAGAAACAGAAAGAAAAATCTATGGGCGAAAAGTGAACGGAGCCTAAGGGACCTGTGATGCCAGCAAGCAGAACAACATACACACTGTGGGAGTTTCAGAAGGAGAAAAAAATGGGGCAGCAAGATTATTTGAAGGAATAATAGCTGAAAATGTCCCAAGTTTGATGAAAGTCATGAATATGAACATCCCCGAAGATCAATAAACTCCAAGTAAAATGAACTAAAAAAAAAAAATACCAATACACATTGTAATCAAGCTTTTTAAAGGCAAAGAGAAAGAGAAAATAAATCCTGAAAAGAACAATAGAGAAGTAACTCATCACATACCAGGGATCCTCAATAAAATAAGCAGAAAATTTCTCATTAGAAACTTTGGAAGCCAGAAGACAGTGAGCCAATATATTCAAAATACTAAAAGAAATTTACTGTCAACAAAGAATCCTACACCTGGCAAAACTATCCTTCAAAAGTGAGGGAGAAATTAATACATTCCCATATAAGGAAAAGCTGAAGGAGTTTATTACCCTAGACATTCCCTGAAAAAGGTTACTATACAGTAACTAAAAGTAACTCAAAGCTATATAAAAAAATGAAGATTGAATAAAGATAAATACTTGGGCAATTATAAAAGCTAATATTATTGTAGCAATGGTCTGTAAAATATTTTGTTTTCTACATAATTTAATAAAATAATGCATTTAAATTAATTATTAGTTTATGTTTTGGGGCATGCAATGTATAAAGATGTAATTCTGTAACAACAACTAAAAAGGGTGTGGGTAGTGCTATAAAAGAGCAGAGTTTTTGTATGTTATGGAAGTCAAGTTAATATAAATTCCAATTAGTGTTATAACTTTAGGGTATAAATGTAATCTCCATGGTAATCACAAATAAAATAGCTATAGAATATACACAAAAAAATGAGAAAGGAATTTAAACATTTCACTACCAAAAAAAGTCAACTAAACACAAAAGAAGACTGTAATGCAGAAACAGGAATTTTTAGCAGCTAGATAATGAATAGCAAAATGACAAAAGTAAGCCTCCCCTTTTCAGTAGTCACTTTAGGTGTAAATAGCTTAAACTCTGTAATCAAAAGTCAGAGATTGGCAGAATGGATAAAAACACATGATTCAACTATATGCTATCTACAAGATTCAGTTTAGCTCCAACAACAAATAGATTGAAAGTGAAAGAATGAAAATAGATATTCTATGCAAATAGTAATTAAAAGAGAGCAGTGGTGGCTATACTGATATACAAAATAGACTTTATTATTATTATTATTATTATTATTATTATACTTTAAGTCCTAGGGTACATGTGCACAACGTGCAGGTTTGATATATACATATAGCTGTGACATGTTGGTTTGCTGCACCCATCAACTCATCATTTACATTAGGTATTTCTCCTAATGCTATCCCTCCACCCACCACCCACCCCACAACAGGCCCTGGTGTGTGATGTTCCCCACCCTGTATCCAAGTGATCTCCTTGTTCAATTCCTACCTATAAGTGAGAACATGCAGTGTTTGGTTTTCTGTCCTTGTGATAGTTTCCTGAGAATGATGGTTTCCAGCTTCATCATGTCCCTGCAAAGGACATGAACTCATCATTTTTTATGGCTGCATAGTATTCCGTGGTGTATATGTGCCACATTTTCTTAATCTAGTCTCTCATTGACAGACATTTGGGTTGGTTCCAAGTCTTTGCTATTGTGAATAGTGCCACAATAAACATACATGTGCATGTGTCTTTATAGTAGCATGATTTATAATCCCTTGGGTATATACCCAGTAATGGGATGGCTGGGTCAAAATGGTATTTCTAGTTCTGGATCCTTGAGGAATCACCACACTGTCTTCCACAGTGGTTGAACTAATTTACATTCCCACCAACAGTGTAAAAGCATTCCTATTTCTCCACATCCTCTCCAGCATCTGTTCTTTCCTGACTTTTTAATGATTGCCGTTCTAACTGGCATGAGATGGTATCTCATTGTGGTTTTGATTTGCATTTCTCTGATGACCAGTGATGATGAGCATTTTTTCATGTGTCTGTTGGTGGCATAGGTGTCTTCTTTTGAGAAGTGTCTGTTCATATCCTTCACCCACCTGTTGATGGGGTTGTTTGTTTTTTTTCTTGTAAGTTTGTTTGAGTTCTTTGTAGATTCTGGATATTAGCCCTTTGTCAGATGAGTAGATTGCACAAATTTTCTTCCATTCTGTAGGTTGCCTGTTCACTCTGATAGTAGTTTCTTTTGCTGTGCAGAAGCTCTTTAGTTTAATTAGATCTCATTTGTCCATTTTGGCTTTTGTTGCCATTGTTTTTTGTGTTTTAGTCATGAAGTCCTAGCCCATGCCTATGTCCTGAATGGTATTGCCTAGGTTTTCTTCTAGGGTTTTTATGGTTTTAGGTCTAACATGTAAGTCTTTAATCCATCTTGAATTAATTTTTGTATAAGGTGTAAAGAAGGGATCCAGTTTCAGCTTTCTACAAATGAGTAGCCGGTTTTCCCAACGTCATTTATTAAATAGGGAATCCTTTCCCCATTTCTTGGTTTTGTCGGGTTTGTCAAAGACCAGATGGTTGTAGATGTATGGTGTTATTTCTGAGGCCGCTGTTCTGTTCCATTGGTCTAGCTCTCTGTTTTGGTACCGTACCATGCTGTTTTGGCTACTGTAGCCTTGTAATATAGTTTGAAGTCAGGTAGTGTGATGCCTCCAGCTTTGTTCTTTTTGCTTAGGATTGTCTTGGCAGTTCAGGCTCTTTTTGTTCCATATGAACTTTAAAGTAGTTTTTCCTAATTATGTGAAGAAAGTCATTGATAGCTTGATAGGGATGGCATTGAATCTACAAATTACTTTTGCAGTATGGCCATTTTCACAATACTGATTCTTCCTATTCATGAGCATGGAATATTCTTCCATTTGTTTGTGTCCTCTTTTATTTCATTGAGCAGTGGTTTGTAGTTCTCCTTGAAGAGGTCCTTCACATCCCTTGTAAGTTGGATTCCTAGGAATTTTATTCTCTTTGAAGCAATTGTGAATTGGAGCTCACTCATGATTTGGCTCTCTGTTTGTCTGTTAATGGTGTATGGGAATGCTTGTGATTTTTGCACATTGATTTTGTATCCTGAGGCTTTGCTGAAGTTGCTTATCAGCTTAAGGAGATTTGGGGCTGAGATGATGGGATTTTCTAAATCTACAATCATCTGCAAACAGGGACAATTTGACTTCCACTTTTCCTAATCAAATACACTTTATTTCTTTCTCTTGCCTGATTACCCTGGCCAGAACTTCCAACACTATGTTGAATAGGAGTGGTGAGACAGGGCATCCTTGTCTTATTCCAGTTTTCAAAGGGAATGCTTCCAGTTTTTCCCCATTCAGTATAATATTGGCTGTGGGTTTGTCATAAATAGCTCTTATTATTTTGAGATACATTCCATCAATACCTAGTTTATTGAGAGTCTTTAGCATGTAGGGCTATTGAATTTTGTCAAAGGCCTTTTCTTCATCTATTGAGATAATCATGTGGTTTTTGTGATTGATTCTGTTTATGTGATGGATTATGCTTATTGATTTGTGTATGTTGAACCAGCCTTGCATCCCAGGGATGAAGCCCACTTGATCATGGTGGATAAGCTTTTTGATGTGCTGCTGGATTCGGTTTGCCAGTATTTTATTGAGGATTTTCACATCAGTGTTCATCAGAGATATTGGTCTAAAATTATCCTTTCTTGTTGTGTCTCTGCCAGGCTTTGGTATCAGGATGATGTTGGCCTCATAAAATGAGTTAGGGAGGATTCCCTCTTTTCGTATTGATTGGTTTAGTCTTGGGAGGGTGTATGTATCCAGGAATTTATCCACTTCTTCTAGATTTTCTAGTTTATTTGCGTAGAGGTGTTCATGGTATTCTCTGATGGTAGTTTGTATTTCTGTGGGATTGGTGGTGATATCCCTTTTATCATTTTTTATTACATCTATTTTATTCTTCTCTCTTTTCTTCTTTATTAGTCTTGCTAGCAGTCTATCAATTTTGTTGATCTTTTCAAAAAACCAGCTCCTAGATTCATTGATTTTTTGAAGGGTTTTTGTGTCTCTATCTCCTTCAGTTCTGCTTCGATCTTAGTTATTTCTTGCCTTCTGTTGGTTTTTGAATTTATTGGCTCTTGCTTCTCCAGTTCTGTTAATTGTGATGTTAGGATGTCGATTTTAGATCTTTCCTGCTTTCTCTTGTGGGCATTTAGTGCTATAAATTTCCTTCTACACACTGCTTTAAATGTGTCCCAGAGATTCTGATATGTTGTGTCTTTGTTTTCATTGGTTTCAAAAAATATCTTTATTTCTGCATTCATTTCATTATTTACCCAGTAGCTATTCATGAACAAGTTGTTCATTTTCCATGTAGTTGTGCAGTTTTGAGTGAGTTTCTTAATCGTGGGTTCTAATTTCATTGCACTGTGGTCTGAGAGACAGTTTGTTGTGATTTCTGTTCTTTTACATTTGCTGAGGAGTGCTTTATTTCCAATTATGTGGTCAATTTTAGAATAACTGCAAAGTGGTGCTGAGAAGAATGTATATTCTGTTGATTTGGGGTGGAGAGTTCTGTAGATGTCTATTAGGTCTGCTTGTTGCAGAGCTGAGTTGAGGTCCTGGATATCCTTGCTAACCTGTCTCACTGATCTGTCTAATATTGACGTTGGGATGTTAAAGTCTCCCATTACTATTGTGCGGGAGTCTAAGTCTCTTTGTAGGTCTCTAAGGACTTGCTTTATGAATCTGGGTGCTCCTGTATTGGGTGCATATATATTTAGGATAGTTAGCTCTTCTTGTTGAATTGATCCCTTTACCATTATGTAATGGCCTTCTTTGTCTCTTTTGATCTTTGTTGGTTTGAAGTCTGTTTTATCAGAGACTAGGAAGACTAGGATTACAACCCCTGCTTTTGTTTTTTTTTTTTTTTTTTTTTTTTTTTTTGCTTTCCATTTGTTTGGTAGATCTTCCTCCATCCCTTTATTTTGAGCCTATGTGCATCTTTGCACGTGATATGAGTCTCCTGAATACAGCACACTGATGAGTCTTGACTTTTTATCCAATTTACCAGTCTGTGTCTTTTAATTGGGCCATTTAGCCCATTTGCATTTAAGGTTAATATTGTTATGTGGGAATTTGATCCTGTCATTGTGATGTTCGCTGGTTATTGCCCATTAATTGATGCAATTTCTTCATAGTATCAATGATCTTTACAATTTGGCCTTTTTGCTGTGGCTGGTACTGGTTGTTTCTTTCCACGTTTAGTGCTTCCTTCAGGAGCTCTTTTAGGGCAGGCCTGGTGGCGACAAAGTCTCTCAGCATTTGCTTGTCTGTAAAGGATTTTATTTCTTCTTCATTTATGAAGCTTAGTTTGGCTGGATGAAATTCTGGGTTGAAAGTTCTTTTCTTTAAGAATGTTGAATATTGGCCCCCACTCTCTTCTGGCTTGTAGAGTTTCTGCCAAGAGATCTGCTGTTAGTCTGATGGACTTCCCTTTGTGGGTAATCTGACCTTTCTCTCTGGCTTCCCTTAACACTTTTTCCTTCATTTCAACCTTGGTGAATCTGAAAATTATGTGTCTTGGGGTTGTTCTTCTTGAGGACTATCTTTGTGGTGTTCTCTGTATTTCCTGAATTTGGATGTTGGCCTGCCTTGCTAGATTCGTGAAGTTCTCCCAGATAATATCCTGCTGAGTGTTTTCCAGCTTGGTTCCATTCTCCCCATCACTTTCAGGTACACCAATCAAACGTAGATTTGGTCTTTTCATATAACCCCATATTTCTTGGAGGCTTTGTTCATTTCTTTTTACTCTCTTTTCTCTAACCTTGTCTTCTCACTTTATTTCATTAATTTGGTCTTCAATCACTGATAGCCTTTCTTCCACTTGATCAAATTGGCTATTGAAGCTTGTGCATGTGTCACAAAGTTCTCGTGTCATGGTTTTCAGCTCCATCAGGTCATTTAATGTCTTCTCTACACTGTTTATTCTCGTTAGCCATTCATCTAATCTTTTCTCAAGGTTTTTAGCTTCCTTGCAATGGGTTCAAATGTCCTCCTTTAGCTCGAAGAAGTTTGTTATTATCAACCTTCTGAAGCCTACTTCTGTCAACTTGTCAAAGTCATTCTCCATCCAGCTTTGTTCCATTGCTGGCGAGGAGCTGTGACCCTTTGGAGGAGAAGACGTGCTCTGATTTTTAGAATTTTCAGCTTTTCTGCTCTGGTTTCTCCTCATCTTTTTGGTTTTATCTACCTTTGGTCTTTGATGTTGGTGACCTACAGATGGGGATTTGGTGTAGACAATCTTTTTGTTGATGTTGATTCTATTCCTTTCTGTTTGTTAGTTTTCCTTCTAATAGTCAAGTCCTTCAGCTGCAGGTCTGTTGGAGTTTGCTGGAGGTCCACTCCAGAACTCCAGATGCTGTTTGCCTGGGTATCACCAGCAGAGGCTGCAGAACAGCGAATATTGCAGAACAGCAAATATTGCAGAACAGCAAATATTGCTGCCTGATCCTTTCTCTGGAAGCTTCGTCTCAGAGGGGCAGCCACCTATATCAGGTGTCTGTCAGCCCCTACTGAGAGAAGTCTCTCAGTTAGGATACAAGAGGGTCAAGGACCCACTTGAGAAGGCAGTCTGTCCGTTCTCAGAGCTCAAACACCATGCTGGGAGAACCACTGCTCTTTTCAGAGATGTCAGGCAGGGACATTTAAGTCTGTAGAAGTTGTCTGCTGCCTTTTGTTCAGCTATGCCCTGCCCACAGAGGTGGAGTCTAGAGGCAGTAGGCCTTGTTGAGCTGCGGTGGGTTCCGCCATGTTTGAGCTTCCTGGCCACTTTGTTTACCTACTCAAGCCTCAGCAATGGTGGACACCCCTCTGCCAGCCAGGCTGCCATCTTGCAGATCAATCTCAGACTGCTGCGCCAGCAGTGAGCAAGGCTCTGTGGGCATGGGACCCACTGAGCCAGGCATGGGATGGGTATCTCTTGGTCTGCCGGTTGCTAAAACCTTGGGAAAAGCACAGCATTTGGGCGGGAGTGTCCTGTTTTTACAGGTAGTCTGTCACGGCTTCCCTTGGCTAGGAAAGGGAAATCCACTGACCCCTTGTGCTTTCTGGGTGAGGCGACACCCCACCCTGCTTCAGTTCACCTTCTGTGGGCTGCACCCACTGTCCAACCAGTCCCAATGTGATGAACCAGGCACCTCAGTTGGAAATGCAGAAATCACCCGTCTTCTGCATCCATCACGCTGGGAGCTGCAGACCAGAGCTATTCCTATTTGGCCATCTTGGAATGCACCCCTACCCACTTCACAAAATAGACTTTAAATCAAAAAAGATTACAAAAGGGAAAGAAGGATACTATATATTAATAAAAGTTTTGATACAGCAAGAAGATATAATAATTATGCATTTACTGACAAACCATCGAAATATCTGAAACAAAAACTGACAGAATTGAAGAGAGAAATAGTTCTACAATAATAATTGGAGACTTTAATATTCTACTCATAATAATGGATAGAACAACCAGATGGAATATAAGCAAGTAAACAGAGGACATAACACAATAAACCAACTACATCTAACAGACATATACAAAACATTCTTCCAAACAACAATAGCATAAATTTTCTTCTCAAGTGCACATGGGACATTTTCCAGGTTAGGCCAAGATTGACTCTCAATAGATTCAAAAAGATAGATAATATAAAAAAACTCCTCTAATCACAATGGGATGAAATTAGAAATCAGTAACACAATTAAAACCGGAAATTTTACAAATGTGTGGAAATTAAACAATACAGTCTTAAACAACAAATAGATAAGGAAGAAATCAAAAGGCAAATTAGAAAAACACTTAGATATTAATGAAAACAAAGATACAATTGCCAAAACTTACAAGATTCAGAGAAAGCAGTGATAAGGGAGACATTTATAGTTCTAAATGCTTCCATGTCTAAAAAGACCTCAAATCAACAACCTAACTTCACAACTTAAAGAACTAGAAAAAGAAGAACAAACTAAAGCCAAAGCTAGCAGATAGAAGGAAATAATAAATATTAGAGAAAAGATAAATTAAATAGAGAATAGAAAAAAATAGAGAAAAATCAATAAAACCAAAAGTTGGTTCTTTGAAAAGATCAACGAAAATGACAAACCTTAAGCTAGATGGACCAGAGAAAGAAGCGTCACATTACTAAAATCAAAAATGAAAGAAGAGACACTATTACCAAATCTACAAAAATAGAAAGTATTATAAGATAATACATAAATAAGTATATGCCAACAAATTCAATAACTTAAACGAAATGAACAAATTCCTAAAAACACAAAACATACCAAGACTAAATTACAAATAAACAGAAAATCTGAATAGGCTTGTAATTAGAGAGGTCATTGAATCAGTAATCAAAATATTCCAACAAAGGAAATCCCAGGACCTGAAGACTTGACTGGTGAATTCTACCAAACATTTGAAAAAGAACTAATACTAGTCCTTCTCAAACGTTTCAAAAAAGTTGAAGTTGAGGGAACATTTTCTAACTCATTCTTTGAGGTTGGCATTACCCTGATAAGCTAAACAAAGCCCAACAATGATAATACAAGAAAATAAAACTACAGGCTAATATTTTTACAAATATTGATGCAAAAAAATCCTCAAAAACTACTAGCAAGCTGAATTCAGCAGCATATTGAAAGGACTAGACATGATAACCAAGTGGGATTTATTCCTGGAATGCAATGGTTCAACATTTAAAAAATGGATCAGTATAATACACAACAACAACAAAATGAAGGAAAAACAACACACAATTATCTCAATTGATGCAGAAAAAGCATTTGACAAAATTCAACATCCTTTGATAAAAACAACATTCAACAAACTAAGAATAGAAGGTAATGCCTAGGCAGCACAATGAGACCTTGTCTCTACTAAAGAACGTTTTAAATTAGCCAGACAGTGGCACACAACTGTAGCACCTCCTCAGGAGGCTGAGGTGGGAAAACCACTTGAGCCTGGAAGTTTGAGGCTGTGGATAACTATGATTGTGCCACTCTACCTCAGCCCATGTGACAGAGTGAGACACTGTCTCAACAATAACAAATAGAAAGACACTATTTAAACATAATAAAAGCCATATACGAAAAATTCACAGTGAACCTCATACTCAATGGTGAAAGGCTGAATGCTTTTCTTCTAAAATCAGGAACAAGGCAAGGATACCCACTTTCATCATATCTATTCAACATAGTATTAGAAGTTCTAGTCAGAGCAATTAGGCAAGAAAGAGAAATATTTGGAAGCCTTTCAGATTGGAAAGAAAGAAGTAAAATTTATGTCTGTTCACAGATAATATAATTTTATACATGGAAAACCTTAAAACATTTCACACACACAAAAAAAACCGTTAGAACCAATAAACAAATCAGCAAAGTAGCGGGATATAAAGTCAACACAAAAATCAGTTGCATATCTATACACTAACAATGAACAATGTGAATAGAAAATTTTATTTAAGATTGCAATCAGTGGGTCAGATGCAGTGGCTCACATCTGTAATCCCAGTATTTTGGGAGGCCAAGGTGGGCAGATCGCTTGAGGTCAGGAGTTCAAGATCAGCCTGCCCAACATGGCAAAACCCCATGTCTACTAAAAATACAAAAATTAGCCAGGTATAGTGGCATGTGCCTGTAGTCCCAGGTACTTGGGAAGCTGAGGCATGAGAATCGCTTGAACCCCAGAGGCAGCGGTTGCAGTGAGCCGAGATTATGCCACTGCACTCCAGCCTGTGTGACAAAGCAAGACTCTGTCTCAAAAAAAAAAAAAGATTGCAATTGGCAATCCCATCTCCATTAACATCAAAGAGGATACAATACTTAGGAATTAGCTTACCCAAGGAGGTGAAGTTCAAATAAAAACTACAAAATAAAGCTGAAAGAAGCTAAAGAAGACACAAATAAAAGGAAACATATCCCATTTTCATGGACTGGAAGACAGTGTTGTTAAGATGTCAATACCACCAAAGTGTTCTAAAATTCAATGCAATCCTAATTACAATTCCAACGACAATTTTTGCAGAAATAGAAAAACCCACTCTAAAATTTGTATGGAATCTCAGGTGACTCCAAGTGGCCAAAACAATCTGGAAAATGCAAAACAAACCCAGAGACATCATAGTTCCTGATTTTTTAAATTTGCAATGCTAAGTAATCAAAACCATGTAGTACTGGTATAACAACAGACATATAGACCAAGGGAATAGAGTAGAGAGAAGTAAACCCTCACATATATGGTCAAAGGATGTTTGACAAAAATACCAAGACCATTCAATGGGAAAAGGACAGTCTTTTCAACAAATGGTGCTGGGGAAACTGGACATCCACATGCAAAAGAATAAAATTCAACCCTTACCTACCACCATATACAAAATTTAACTCAAAAGGATCATAGTTTAAAATGTAAGACCAAAACGATGAAATTCGCAGGAGAAAACAGAGCAAAATCTTCACATCTTTGGATTTGGCAAAGATTTCTTAGATACAACACCAATGGCACAAGCAACAAAAGAAAAAATGCACAAAGTAGACTTCATGACAATTTTAAAACTTTATGCATCAAAGACTATCAACAGAGTAAAAAGGCAGCCCACAGAGTGGGAGAAAAGATTTGCAAATCGGGCCGGGAACGGTGGCTCACGCCTGTAATCCCAGCACTTTGGGAGGCTGAAGCACGGGGATCACCTGAGGTCGGGAGTTCGAGACCAGACTGACCAACACGGAGAAACCCCATCTCTGCTAAAAATAAAAAATTAGCCAGGCATGGTGGCACATGCCTGTAAGCCCAGCTACTTGGGAGGCTGAGGCAGTAGAATCACTTGAACTTGGGAGGCAGAGGTTGTGGTGAGCCAAGATCACGCCATTGCACTCTAGCCAGGGCAACAAGGGCTAAACTCCATCTCAAAAAAGAAAAAGGAAATATTTGCAAATCATATATCTGATAAGCGACTAGTAATTTGAATATCTAGAGAACTCCTAAAATTCAACAAGAAAACAGCCCAACTTAAAATGGACAAAGAATTTGAATAGACATTCCTCCAAAGAAGGTACAAAAATGACCAATAAGCACATGAAAAGATGCTATACATTGCTTATCACCGGGGAAATTCAAATTAAACTTTTCACACCCATTAGGGTGCCTACTATAAAAAGAAATAAATAAAAAGGTGTTTGCAAGGATGTGGAGAAATTGGAACTTCTGTGCATTGTTGGTGGGAGTGTAAAATGCTGCAGCCACTATGGAAAACAGTATGGTGGCTTCTCAAAAAATTAGAAATAGAATTATCTATGATTCAGCAATTCTACTTCTATGTATATACCCAAAAGAATTGAAAGTAGGATATCAAGGAGATATTTATACACCTATGTTCATAACAGCATTCTTCGTGGTAACTAAAGGTTGGAAATAACACAAGTGCCCATCAACAGATATGTAGGCAAGTAAAATGTGACACATATATACAATGGAATACTATTCAGCCTTAAAAAAGAAGGAAATCCTGTTACATGCTACAATATAAATGAACTTGAGGACACTATGGCTAAGCAAAATAAGCCAGTCACAAAAGGACGAATATGTATGATTTCACTTATATGAAGTATTTAAAGTAGTAAAAATCACAGAAGCAGAAAGTAAAAGCATGGTTACCAAGGACTGAGGGGAAGGTAGAGAGGGGGGTAGTGTTTATTAGGCATAGAGTCTCAGTGTTGCAAGATGAAAGTGTTCTAGAGATACACTGCACAATAATGTGAATATACTTAACACTACTGAACTGTACATTTTAGAATAGTAAAGATGAGAAATGTAATGTTATATGTTTTATCATAATCAAAATAGAATTTTTTAAAAAGACAATGGCCAAGAATATTCCAAAAATAATGAAGGAAAACAGATTATTAATACAATAAGCCTGAGAACTCCAAGCTTATTGTTGGAGTTCTCACACACACACATACACACACACACACACACACACACACACACACCCCTAGACCCATCATAGTCAAATTACTGAAATCTGAAGATAAAAAGAGAATCTCACAGGCAGAGAGAAATAAAACAGAAATATTGCAAATAGAGGAATGAAAACAAGAATTGCAGCAAATGTAGAAAGTATGCAAGCTATCAACACTGGAGAAACCTCTTTAAAGTGCTGAAATGAAAAAAGTCAATCCCCAGTTCTAGACACAGCTAAAATAACTTTCAAAACTGAAGATAGGAAGGCAGAGCAAGATGGCAGAATAGAAGACTCTACTGATCATGCCCCTACAACGACACTAATTTAACAAATATCTACACACACACCAAAAAAACAAAACAAAACAAAAAAACCTTTATAAGAACCAAAAATCAGGTGAGCACTCACAGTGTTGGTTTTACCTTCATATTGCTGAAAGAAGCACTGCAGTAGTAGAAAAAGTAGTCTTGAATCATGGATGCCACCCCTCCCTCACCCCCTAGTAGCAGTGGCATTGTACAGAGATTATTTCTGTGTGCTGGGGGAGGGAGAGCACAGCAATTGTGAAAGATCGAATTCAATGCTGTCCTGTTACAGCAGAAAGGAAAACCGGACCAAACTCAGCTAATGTCCATCCATGGAGGGAGCATTTAAACCAGCCCTAGCCAGAGAGGGATTGCAGATTCTAGTGGCCCATACTTGAGTTCCCACAAACCTCACCACCTTGGGCTAAAGTGCTCAGAGGCTCTAAATAAATTTGAAAGGCAGTCTAGACCACATGAACAGCAACATTTACATGAGTCCTACAACTGAACTTGGCCCAGAGCTAGTAGACTGGGCAGGGCGGGGACACGCAACCTGTGGGTCTGTCATATATGGTTTTTATTATGTTAAAGTATGTTCCTTCTATACCCAATTTTTTCAGGGTTTTATTATGAAGATAATGTTGAATTTTATCTAACACTTTTTCAGCATCAATTGAAATTATCATATGGTGGTTGTCCTTCATTCTGTTAATATGACGTGTTACATTGATTGATTTGCATATGTTGAACCATCCTTGTGTCCCAGAGATAAATTCCACTTGGTCATGATGAATGATCTCTTTAATATATGTTGAATTTGGTTTACTAGTATTTTGCTGAGGATTTTTGCATCAATATTCATCAGAGATATTGGCCTGTAGTTTTCTTTTTTGATGCTTCTTTGTCTGCTTTTGATATCAAAGTAATACCAGCCTTGCAAAATGAGTTTGGAAGTATTCCTTCCTCCTCTATTTTTTGGAATTCCTTGAGTAGCATTTGCATTAGTTCTTTAAATGTTTGGCAAAATTCAGCAGTGAGGCCATTGAGTCTCAGGCTTTTCTTTGCTTGGAGACATTTTATTATGACTTTCATCTCATAACTTGTTATTGGTCTGTTCAGGTTTTTGGTTTCTTCATGATCAAATCTAAGTAGGTTTTATGTGTCTAGAAATTTGTCCATTTCTTCTAAATTTTTCCAACTTACTGGCATATAGTTGCTCACAGTAGCCAGTAATAATCCTTTGCATTTCTGCATTATCAGTTGTAATGTTTCCTTTTATAGCTCTGATTTTATTTATCTGGATCTTCTCTCTTTTTCTCAGTTAGCCTGGCTAAAGGTTTGTCAAATTTGCTTATCTTTTCAAAGAAATATTTTATTTCTTTGATCTTTTGTATTGTTTTCTTTATTTCAATTTCATTTATTTCTGCTCTGATCTTTATTATTACATTTCTTCTGCTATTCTTAGGTTTGGTTTGCGCTTGCTATTCTAGTTCCTTAAAATGCATCAGTAAGTTGTTTTTTTTGAGGTTTTTCTAGTTTTTGATGTAGTGCTTATAGCTATAAACTTTCCTCTTAGTCTTGCTTTCACTGTATCCCAGCAGTTTTGGTATGTTGTGTTTCCATTATCATTTGTTTCAAGAAATTTTGACTTTTCCTTCTTAATTTCTTCATTGACGCACTGTTCATTCAGGAGCATATTGTGTAATTTCTATGTGTATGTATAGTTTCCAAAATGTCTCTTGTTACTGACATCTAGTCTTATTTCACTGTGGTCAGAGAAGATACTTGATATAATTTCAGTTTTTTCAAATGTTTTAAGATTTGTTTTGTGGTCTAAGATATGATTTATCATTGAGAACAATCCATGTGTTGAGGAGAATGTGTATTCTGCAGCAATTGTATAAAATGCTCTGTAAATATCTATTAGATCTATTTGGTCTATAGTGCAGATTAAGTCAGATGTTTCTTCTTCTTTTTTTTTTTTTTTGTGAGATGGAGTCTCACTGTTGTCACCCAGGCTGGAGTGCAATCGTGCGATCTCAACTCACTGCAACCTCCGCCTCCCGGGTTCCAGCAATTCTCCTGCCTCAGCCTCTTAAGTTGCTAAGATTACAGGCACCTGCCACCACGCCCAGCTAATTTTTGTATTTTTAGTAGAGACAGGGTTTCACTATGTTGGCCAGGCTGGTCCGGAACCCCTGACCTCAGGTGATCCATCCACCTTGGCCTCCCAAAGTGCTGGGATTACAGGTGTGAGCCACCACGCCCAGCCTAAGTCAGATATTTCTTTATTTTCTGTCTGGAAGATTTGACATTGCTGAAAGTGGGGTGTTGAAGTCTCCAGATATTATTGCACTGGGGTTTATCTCTCTCTTTAGCACTAAAAATATTTGCTTCATATATCTGGGTGCTCCAGTGTTGGATGCACATATATTTAAAGTTGTTATGTTCTTTTGCTGAACTGACCCCTTTCTCATTATATAATGACATTCTTTGTCTCCTCATAGTTTTTGTCTTAAAATCTACTTTTGCGTGATATAAGTATAGCTACTTCTGCTTTTTTTTTTTGGCATGGAATATCTTTTTCAATTCTTTTATTTTTAGTTTATGTGTGTCTGTATAGGTGAAGTGTGTTTCTTGTAGGCAACAGATGGTTGGGGGGTTTTTTAAATTTTTTAAATTATACTTTAAGTTCTAGGGTACATGTGCACAACGTGCAGGTTTGTTACATACGTACACATGCGCCATGTTGGTGTGCTGCACCCATTAACTCATCATTTACATTAGGTATTTCTCCTAATGCTATCCCTCCCCCCTCCCCCCACCCCATGACAGGTCCTGGTGTGTGATGTTCCCCACCCTGTGTCCAAGTGTTCTCATTGTTCAATTCCCACCTATGAGTGAGAACATGCAGTGTTTGGTTTTCTGTCCTTGTGATAGTTTGGTCAGAATGATGGTTTCCAGCTTCATCCATGTCCCTGCAAAGGACATGAACTCATCATTTTTTATGGCTGCATAGTATTCCATAGTGTATATGTGCCACATTTTCTTAATCCAGTTTCTCACTGATGGACATTTGGGTTGGTTCCAAGTCTTTGCTATTGTGAATAGTGCCACAATAAACATGCGTGTGCATGTGTCTTTATAGTGGCATGATTTATAATCCTTTGGGTGTATACCCAGTAATGGGATGGCTGGGTCAAATGGTATTTCTAGTTCTAGGATCGCCACACTGTCTTCCACAATGGTTGAACTAATATACACTCCCAACAACTGTGTAAAAGTGTTCCTATTTCTCCACATCCTCTCCAGCACCTGTTGTTTCCTGACTTTTTAATGATCGCCGTTCTAACTGGTGTGAGATGGTATCTCACTGTGGTTTTGATTTGCATTTCTCTGATGGCCAGTGATGATGAGCATTTTTTCATGTGTCTGTTGGCTGCATAAATGTCTTCTTTTGAGAAGTGTCTGTTCATATCCTTTGAGGGTTTTGTTTTTTATCCATTCAGCCACTCTATGTCTTTTGATTGAAGAGTTTAGCTCATTTACATTCAATGTTATTATTGATAAGTAAGGACTTCCTCCTGCCATTTTGTTATTTGTTTTCTGGTTGTTTTGTGGTTTTCTCTTTCTTCTTTATCACCTTCCTGTTTTACTTTTAGTGAACATGATTTTCTGTGGTGGTCTGTTTTAATATCTTGCTTTTTTTTTTTGTACATCTGTTGTATTTTTTTATTGGAAGTTACCATGAGGCTTGCAAATAATATCTTGTAACCCATTACTTTAAACTGATGAGAACTTAACACTGATTGCATAAACAAAGAACTTAACAAACAAGCAAAAAGAAAACTAATAAAAACTCTACCCTTTAACTTTGTCCCCTCACTTTTAAACTTTCTTTTGTTTCTATTTATATCCTACTGTATGATATATGTCTTGAAAAACTTATAGTTTTTTATCTGTTTATCTTATAGTCTTTCTACTCAAGATATGAATAGTTTATACACCACAATTACAGTGTGATAACATTCTGTGTTTTTCTGGGTACTTACTATTACCAGTGAGTTTTAAACCTTCAGGTGATTGCTTATTGCTTATTAATATTACTTTTCTTAGAACTCCCTTTAGCATTTCTTGTAGGACAGGTCTGATGTTGATGAAATCTCTCAGCTTTTGTCTGGGGAAGTCTTTATTTCTTCTTCATGTTTGAAGGATATTTTTACTGGCTATACTATTCTAGAATAAAAGTTTTTTCCTTCAGCACTTTAAATATGTCATGCCACTCTCTCCTGGCCTGTAAAGTTTCCACTGAAAAAAATCTGCTGCCAGATATGTTGGAGGTTCATTTTATGATATTCGTTTCTTTTCTCTTTTTTCTTTTTTTTTTCTTTTCTTTATTATACTTTAAGTTTTAAGGTACATGCGCACAACGTGCAGGTTTGTTACATATGTATACATGTACCATGTTGGTGTGCTGCACCCATTAACTCATCATTTACATTAGGTATATCTCCTAATGCTTTCCCTCCCTGTTTCCCCCACCCCGCAACAGGCCCCGGTGTGTGATGTTCCCCTTCCTGTGTCCAAGTGTTCTCATTGTTCAATTCCCACCTATGAGTGAGAATATACGTTGTTTGGTTTTTTATTCTTGCAATAGTTTGCTGATAATGATAGTTTCCAGCTTCATCCATGTCCCTACAAAGGACATGAACTCATCCTTTTTTATGGCTGCATAGTATTCCATGGTGTATATGTGCCACATTTTCTTAATCCAGTCTATCATTGTTGGACATTTGGGTTGCTTCCAAGTCTTTGCTATTGTGAATAGTGCCGCAATAAACATACGTGTGCAGGTGTCTTTATAGTGGCATGATTTATAATCCTTTGGGTATATACCCAGTAATGGGATTGCTGGGTCAAATGGTATTTCTAGTTCTAGATCCCTGAGGAATCGCCACACTGACTTCCACAATGGTTGAACTAGTTTACAGTCCCACCAACAGTGTAAAAGTGTTCCTATTTCTCCACATCCTCTCCAGCACCTGTTGTTTCCTGACTTTTTAATGATGGCCATTCTAACTGGTATGAGACGGTATCTCACTGTGGTTTTGATTTGCATTTCTCTGATGACCAGTGATGATGAGCATTTTTTCATATGTCTTTTGGCTGCATAAATGTCTTCTTTTGAGAAGTGCTGTTCATATCCTTCGCCCAGTTTTTGATGGAGTTGTTTGTTTTCTTCTTGTGAATTTGTTTGAGTTCTTTGTAGATTCTGGATATTAGCCCTTTGTCAGATGAGTAGATTGCAAAATTTTCTCCCATTCTGTAGGTTGCCTGTTCACTGTGATGGTAGTTTCTTTTGCTGTGCAGAAGCTCTTTAGTTTAATTAGATCCCATTTGTCCATTTTGGCTTTTGTTGCCATTGCTTTTGGTGTTTTAGACATGAAGTCCTAGCCCATGCCTATGTCCTGAATGGTATTGCCTAGGTTTTCTTCTAGGGTTTTTATGGTTTTAGGTCTAACATTTAAGTCTTTAATCCATCTTGAATTAATTTTTGTGTAAGGTGTAAGGAAGGGATCCAGTTTCAGCTTTTCTCCTGCTGCTTGTAGGATCCTTTCTTCAACCTTGACCTTTGAGAGTTTGATTATTAAATGTCTTTAGGTAGTATTCTTTGGCTTAAATCCACTTGCTATTTAAAATCTCCTTGCAGTTAAATATTGCTATCTTCCTCTAGGTTTGGGAAGTTCTCTCTTATTATCTCTTTAAACAAACTTTCTACCCCTATCTCTTTCTCTCCTCTTTAAGGCCAGCAACTATTAGATTTGCTCTTTTCAGACTATTTTGTAAATCTTGTAGGCATGCTTCATTCTCTTTTAATTCTTTTTTCTTCTGTGTCCTCTGACTATTTTCAAATAGCCTGTCTTCAAACTCACTAAGTCTTTATTCTGCTTGATCAAGTCTACTGTTAAGAGACTCTGATGCATTCTTCTGTATGCCAATTGCATTTTTCAGTTCCAGAATTTTTGCTTGTTTAATTATTTCAATATCTTAATTAAATTTATCTGATAGACTTCTGAATTCCTTCTCTGTGTTCTCTTAAATTTCTGTATTTCCTCAAAACAGCTATTTTGAATTCTCTTTCTGAAAGGTCATATATCTCTGTCTCTCCAGGATTGGTCCCTGGTGCCTTATTTAGTTCATTTGGTAAGGTCATATTTTTCTGGATGGTCTTGATGCTTGTGGATGTTCATCAGTGTAAAGAGGTGGGCATTTATTATAGACTCTGCAGTCTGGGCTTATTTGTACCTATCCTTCTTGAGAATATTTTACCGATGTTCAAAGGGACTTGGGTTTTGTGATACTAATTTTTGGTCACTGCAACCATATCTGCATTAGGAGGCACCCCAAGCCCAGTAACACTGCAGCTCTTGCAGACTCATAGAGGTACTGCCTTGGTGGTCTTAGATAAGATCTGGAAGAATTATCTGGATTACCAGGTGGAGACTTGTTCTCTTTCCTTACTTCCTCCCAAAGATATAAAGTCTCTCTCTCTGTGCTAAGCTGCCTGGTGCTGGGGAAGAGGTAACACAAGCATATCTGTGGCCACCACAACCAAGACTGCACTGGGTCAGACCTGAAGACAGCACAGCAGTAGGGCTTACCCAAGGCCCATGGCAACCACTGCCTGGCTACCACCTTTGTTCGCTCAAGGTCATAGGGCTCTATAATCAGCAGGTAGCAAAGCCAGCCAGGCTCGTGTCCTTCCATTCAGGGCAGTGAGTTCCTTCTGGACCCAGCTGAGTCCAGAGATGCCATTCAGGAGCCAGGGCCTAGAGTCAGTAACCTTAGGAATCTACTTGGTGCTCTGTTCTACTGTGGCTGATCTGGCACCCAAGCCACAAGATAAAGTCCTTCCCACACTTATCTTCCCTTTGCACCAGCAAGGGAGTCTCTTCCCATGGCCACTACTACCCCAGAACTATGCTGAGTACTGCCTGGCTACCATCGATGTTCACTCAAGGCCCAAGGGCTCTTCAGTCAGCTTATGGTGAGTGGTGCCAGGCCTAGGACTCTCCCTTCAGGGCATTGGGCTCCCCTCTGGCCCAGGGCAGGTCCAGAAATGCCATCCAATTACCAAGGCCTGGAATCAGGGACCCCAAGAGCTCACTTGGTGCTCTACCATACTGTGGCAGAGCTGGTACCTAAGCTGCAAGAAGCTGATACCTAAGCTGCCTTTCCCAAACAAAAGGAGTCTCTTCCCATAGCTACAACAGCTGGGAATGTGCTGGGTCACATATGAACATGTCTCTGACTCTCACCCAAGGCCCTCAGCAAGTACTGCCTGTTTACCACTACTAATTATTCAGGGCCCAAGGGCTCTTTAGTCAGTTGGTGATGAATCTTGCCAGGATTGGGTCCTTTACTTCAAGGCAATGAGTTTCCTTCTAGACCTTCTAGACCATTTCCTGTCTAGAAATGTCCAGGATCTAACACCGGGAATGAGGGCATCAGGAGTCTGGCTGGTGCCCAATCCTACTGCGGCTGAGACAGAGTCCTTTTTACTCTCCTCTCTCTTCTCCCCGGCAGTGGGAAAAAGTTTCTCCCATAGCTGTGCTGCCTGTTGTTGGGCTGGCACAAGCACTGCTGTGGTGGCCCTGGCTGGTGTCTCACTGGGTTGCATGCCCGCACTGTCTCCCAGCCCAGCACAGCACCAAGACTTGCCTAAGAATTGTAGTCCTTGTGGCCTGAACTGCCTTTCAAGTTTATTTAGAACCACAGAGCACTTTGGCTGTCAGGGGTGAGGCTTGCCAGAACTCAGCTTTGGACCATTGGAATGGGCAATTCCCCTCCTGGCTTGATCTAAATGCTCCTTCCATGGGTGCTGGCTAATTTCTGCCTAATGTTGCTTTCCACTATGCAAGGGCAGCACTGAGTTTCAATGCAAAGTCCCACAATCACGGTGCTCTTCCTTTCCCAAGCACACAGATTCTGTCTCCACACCACATAGCTACTACCAGCGAATGGGGAAGGGATAGCATTGGAAATTCAAGACTGTATTTCCTACCCTCTTCAGAGCCTTTTTCAGTGACATAAAGTTAAAACCAGGTACTGTGATCACTCGCAGATTTTTGGTGCTTATGATGGTGCATTTTTTTGTGTGAATAGTTGTTCAATTTGGTGCTCCTACAGAGAGGACAATCAGTGGAGGCTTCTATCCAGCCATCTTGCTCCACTTCTTCTTTTTTTTGTTTTATTATTCATCTAAAAGGTAATTAATTATCTAGCTGAGAGTAGTGGCTCATACTTTTAATCCCAGCACTTTGGGAGGCAGGTGGATCACTTGAGCCCAGGAGTTTGAGCAGCCTGGGTAACATAGTGAGACCCTGTCTCTATTTCAAAATACATAAATAAAAGCTGATTAACTAAGGAAAAAATAGAAACAATGTATTGTGGGCCTTATAACATTTATAGAAGTAAAATATATGATATCAACGGCACATAGGAGGAGAGGAAATGAAGTATACTATGGAAAGTACACTATATATTATATACTATATTATGTGAAAGTAGATTGTTATAAGGTAAAGATACCCATTATAAACCATAGGAAAACCACTGTTGGAAAAAACATAATAAGCCAATATTGGAGATTAAATGAAATTACAAAAGAAGGCAGGAAAAAAAATGAACAAAGAAAAGATGGTGCAATTAGAAAACAACACAAGGTGGTATATTTAAATACAACTTAATAATGACTTAATTAAATGATGGAATCTGAACACCCCAAATAAGACAGAGATTATCAGATTGAATTTAAAAACAAGATATGTTATCTTTAAGAAACCTACGATAAATATAAAGACATAAATAGGTTTCAAATAAAGGGATGTAAAGGAATATACTAAGCAAATACATTAAAAGAAAGGTAGGTGGCTATTTTAATATCAGATAAAGTAAATCCCACAATGAATAGCATTGCCAATTTTTTTTTTCAAATTAGCAAATTGAATTCAGCCACACATGCAAAAGATAATACATCACGAAAAAGTGGGGCTTATCTTGGTTCTGTAAAGTTGGCTCAACTTTAGAAAGTCAATCAGTGTAACTCACCATATCTCAGACTAAAAGCTAAAAATCAATAAAGAAAAAGATTTGAGGAAATTCAACATTATGTCATGATAATAACTGTCAGCAGACTAAAAGTAGAAGGAAACTTCCTCAACCTGATAAACAGAATTTACTAAAATTTACAGCTAATATAATAACTAATGGCAAAAGACTAAATAAATTCCCACTAGGATCAGGAGCAGGGTACAAATTATTTTTTTTTTTTGACAGAGTCTCGCTCTGTCACCCAGGCTGGAGTACAGTGGCATGATCTTGGCTCACTGCAACCTCCGCCTCCCGAGTTCAAGCCATTCTGCCTTGGCCTCTTGAGCAGCTAGAATTACAGGCGTGCACCACCATGCCCAGCTAATTTTTGTATTTTCACTAGAGACAGAGTTTCACCATGTTGGTCAGGCTGGTCTCGAACTGCTGACCTCATGATCCGCCTGCCTCGGCCTCTCAAAGTGTTGGGATTACAGGCATGAGCCACCGTGCCTGGCCACAATTTTTTTTCTCACTATTCCTACTCAAAAACGTACTGGAGGTCCTAGACAATGCAAAATAAGGCAAGAAAAAAATAATATGCATACAGTTTGGAAAGGAAGAAGTAGAACTGTCATTTTCACAGATGTCATAATTGTCTACATAAAAAAATCCCAAAGAATCTACAAAATGTTACTAGAACTAAGACATGAGTTTAGCAAGTTTTCAGGATATAAAGTCAATATTCAAAACTCATTTCCATTTCTGTGTACCAGTAATGAGATATTAAAACTGTATTTTCAAATGTCATTTACTGTCACTTTAAAAATCATGGAATATTTAAGGGTAAATTCAACAAAATATATACAAGAGTTCTCTACTAAAAACTGTAAAGTGTTAATGAGAGAAATTAAAGAAGACATAAATCAAAGGAGAGATACTTGTGTTCACAGATCAAAAGGGGCAATAGTTAAGACGTCAGTTCTCCCAAATTTGATACATAGATTCAATGCAATCCCAAGCAAAATCTCAGCAGGCTTTTTTGTAGATTCTGACAAGCTGATTCTAAAACTTATATGGAAAAGCAGAGATTCTAGAATTTCCAAAGTGATTTTGAAAAGTAAGAACTAAATTACAAGATTCACATAACCTGATTTCAAGGCTCACTATCAAGCCACAGTAATCAATGCAGTGTGACACTGGCAAAATGGAAAAAACAGAGTCCAGAAATAGGTCCACAAATATATGGCCAACTGGATTTTCAACAAAGATGCCAAAATAATTTAATTAGGGAAAGGACAATTTTTCAACATAGAGCACAGAAAAAATTAACCAGATTTTCATATGCAAAAAAATAAACAAACTTTGATTCTTACCTTATGCTATATAAAACAGTAAACTCAAAATGGATCATAGACCAAAATGTAAAACCTAAAACCATAAGACTTCCAGAGGAATGCATACAAAAAATATTTTATGACTTAGGTTAGGCAAAATTTTCTTACATATCACACCAAAAGCACAATCTATTTTTTTAAATTCATAAATTGGATTTAATCAAAGTTCAAAACTTCTGCTCTTTGAAAGGCAAGGCAAAAGTGAGTCATGAAGTGGAAGAAAATATTTGCAAAACACATAACTAACAAAGAACTTGTTCCCAGGACATATAAAGAATGCTTAGAATTCAATTATAAAACATCAAACAGTCCAATAAAATTGGGGAGGGGGCAAAAACAGACACTTCAACAAAGTAGGGATAGCGAAGGCACTATGTATGTGGGGGAAATGCGCGATATCATTAGTCATTAGGGAAATAAAAATTAAACCACACTCAGATAGCACTTTACACCTATTGCAGTACCTAAAATTTAATTTTAAACATAACTACCAATATCAAGTACTGGCAAGGATGTGGAAGAAATAGAACCTTCATGCATCGCTGGTAAAAGTAACAAAATGGTACGGCCACCTTAGAAAACAGTTTGCCCATTTTGTATAAAGTTGAACATACATTTACCATGTAACCCAGTGGTAATATGTACCCTAGCTATGTACCTAAGATCAATGAAAGCATACATCCACACAACACACCATTACACAAATCTCTATAGGAGCTTTATCCATGATTGCCAAAACCTGGAAAGGGTCCAAATATCTACCAACTACCTAGTGGATAAATTGTGTTACATCCATGAAATAGAATACTTCTTAACAGTAAAAAGGAAGGAACTACTGATATATAAATGATTCTCAAAAGTGTTATGCTAAGTGAAAGGAGCCAGAATCAAAAAATGCATACTGTTTGATTCCATTTATATGACATTCTGGAAAAGGCAAAATTACAGCGACAGAAATCAGTTGCCAGCACCCGGGGGAAGCGGGAAAGGATTGACTACAAAAGACCACAAATAAACTTTTGAGGATGATGGAAATATTCCATATCTTGAACACATTATACAACTATACATGTTTGTCAAAACTCACCAAAGGGTGAATTTTACTGTACATAAATTATATCTTAATAAACCAGACTTCTTCAAAAAGACTATCAAGAATGGATATATATAGGCTCATCATCCTATATTCGTCAAATTGAGTGTAGTTTTACATTTCCAAAATAAAACATTTTAAAATGAATTGCAACATCATGCAAATGATCTTCAGCTTCAGTTTTTAACAGGCTATTTATTTCAAATGTTAAATGCAATGCAAAATAAGCCACAGACAGGGAGTAAATGATTACAGAAAACATTCTGATAAAGGACTTGCAATAACATACATAAATGCATATATAAACATGTATATTATTATATATACATATATATATTCCTAAGTGTTGAAAAATTTTGCCCAAGTAAAGTTGCATGGAGCAAAAAAATTCTTAGCAGAAAGTTTTGCTATAATGTAGATTCTAGTTTCAATACCCTCTTTTCACTAACAATAATTCATGATATCCCAAGTAATTCTAAGCTTAAGCCAGTCTTAATTTAAGGGCTGTTAAGAAGACAAAAAATTAAAGAATTTTACAAAATTCATTTAGATCCAAGGCATCTTATACTATGGGAACAATTAAGGAAAATCATGATACAAAATGTATTAATTCCCATCCTCCCAAACTTTCCACAAGTAGACAATGCCTTGTATACAAGAGCTACCTGATGATTACTTGTACTTTTTTTAAGCCATAGATCTTATTTGTAAGGGACAAGTCTTAACAACAAATCTGAGAAATTACACACTGTTATTAATGTTCTTTTAAATATAAAACTTTATAAACTTGTACCTGTATCCAAAAATGTCCTCTTTCTTGAAGACATATATAATATCTCTAACTTAATCTTAGTGTAAAAATTATATAACTCTGCCAGTGTAAATAAAATCATGCCCTTTCATAATTTTATTGAACTGACTTGTAGGACTACCGGGGCCATCATGTATGGCTGTTGTCAGTTGCATCTGGAATAAAGGCACGCAGCCCACGGGACATGGATGTGCTTTGAAATCCAGCCCTTAGTCTGTTGCAAGCCTTGTGTCATTACTAATAAAAAGTGGCATGTTTTTTCTAATAGTCCCCCTAACTGAGGACCTTTGTATAATTGGTGAGCTCAAAGGGTGCCCCCACCGCCTTGTTTTTGTTTGTTTTTTTTGGGTGTTTTTTTTTTTTTTTGAGACAGAGTTTCGCTCTTCTTGCCCAGGCTGGAGTGCAATACCACGATCTCGGCTCACTGCAACCTCTGTCTCCTGGGCTCAAGCGATTCTACTGCCTCAGCCTCCGGAGTAGCTGGGATTACAGGCACCTCCCACCACGCCTGGCTAATTTTTTTGTGTTTTTAGTAGAGACAGGGTTTCATCATGTTGGCCAGGCTGGTATCAAACTCCTGACCTCAGGTCATCCACCCGCCTCGGCCTTCCAAAGTGCTGGGATTACAGGCATGAGCCACCGCGCCCAGCCGAGGGTACCCCTTTTTTAACACACACAAAGATACTGTGAATGCTAGAAGTGGTCCAAAGGACCATCCATCTTCCTTAAAAACAGTTTCAGAATAACCACCCATGTTAGGAATTAAATACTATCAGTTTTTCCTCCATTCTTTCAATATATCATACACAGAATAGCTCTGACAAATATAGGAAGAAGAGAACATAGTTTTGCATAAGTAAGTAAGCAACCACTGACTTCATTTTGAAACTCTGTTCCATCACTGGATTTCCACATAATCTATATCATCCCAATCATTAGCTAACAGACAAAAACTGCTCTACATACATGCACAATTCTCTCTTTCAGGAAAACTTATATACTATTTTTCCATCTTCCTTAAGGACAGCCAAATTTTCTTTGTTCTCTCTGAGGTGTGAAAAGCTGATCATCCCTGTGTATACAGCAAAATAATTTCTGAGAATGGTAGCAAAACAAGATTGTATAGAGATTTTGCAGTCTATTGCAATTGACGGTACCTTTAGCTTAGGGATACCAGAAAAAAATATCACAAATATATGCCACCACTCTCATCCTGCCTTCAATAACCATAACAATAACTTCTAAAATCTTTTCTTCTTGATGCATCTATAAACAATTAGCATGTCTTTGTTAAACTCTAATTGCTCTTCCTACACAGCTGTGTCACTGTACAGCTCAAGAAAGAGGGCCCAACTGTTAAGACAGTTATTAATAAAATAATGCCATAACAAACTGAAAAGGCCTGGGGAGTTCAAGAAAAGCAGGTCTCCCCGACATCCCTTTGGAAAACCAGCATTTAAATGCTGAGCTTCTCTACCTTCTTCTTTTAAACCTAAGTCCTTAGTAAGAGATGCAAGAATGTAGAGGTAAGAACATGACCTCTTGAGATAGACTGCCTGGATTTGAATTCCAGCTCTTCCACTAATTACATTGTGTGAATAGGACATACTACTCTACCTCTCTATGCCTCAGTATTCTCATCTGTAAAGTGGGGCTAATAATGATTCATACTGTTATGATAACTACATGACTTAATAAAGAACTTAGAAAAGCATCTTGGAGGCATTAAATGCTCAATATACTTAAAGAAACAATATGTATTGCTTTTATGTATTGTATAACTTCCCATTACAGGTGTGTTTGTTTTGTTTTGCTTTGTTTTTTTTTTTTTAATTTTTAACTTTCCCCTGCAACCTAATTACATCTTTAGTGACTAGACAAAGCTAAGGTCCAGTATTTAAGTCTGCACAAACCACCTGTTAGTGCTTCAACAACACCATGGCTAAAGCAAAGGAAAAGAGTCTTTTTCTGGGAAACAGTTGCAAAGTGCTGGGGATATTCATTGAATGAGCCAAGTCTACTCTAAACCTTAGAGTTTTTCACTCTTCAAAGTGACACAATATAGGATGACAACATTCCCATCCCTTTCTACTTGAGAAACTCCAAAAGCTGTTTGTCCCAGAAATATCTTGACATGTTGGAAGTTTTCAGCTTCAGGAAATGAAATTTTCTGCAGTGGAGGATCGAGACATCTATAATTTTGACATGAAATTATTTCACATAGTAGAGAAGAAAAATATTCTTCAAGAATAAAATCCTGAGATTAAATAACTCCAATGTATTTTAACCCACATTTGGTCTTTATCTGTATGTCCCCATAATCATACAACTTATTTGTCAAATTTAGTGACCAAAAATACAGTTTCTACACTGAATCAGCTAAGCTCCTTTTGATTGTTAGTAACTGAATCTCTCACCAGCAATGGATTAATGATAAGCAGATTTCATTTTTCACAAAAGGCAATAGTAGGTGGCTTACTTCCTCCTGACTTTCTGCCATCCTCAGGAGATTGGCATTCCCATCCTCAGGCTCATTGTCTCACGGTCACAAGGTGGTTGCCTCAGCTCCACATCATAAACTCAACATAGCAGACTCCAAAGAAAGAGGGAAGAAAAGAAGCCTCTTCTTGGACATTTTTCTATTTCTCTTTTCAAGAAGCACCCCTCACCTCAACCCAGTAGTCTTGACCTTACATCTCATTGGCCAGAATTGCCTAACATGGACAGTCCTGGCTGCAAGAAAATGTGGCAAATTGTTGGGTATTTCCAGTCTTTATCATGGGAAGAGGAAAAAGAGGAAGAGAAATGGCTATTGAGTAGGCAACAACAGCATCTGCCACATCTGCTTATAGATTATATTCTTTCCCCGATTTTTCTTCTGCAAAACTCTTAATTATCATTTAAGAAAAATTGTGTCTGTTGCTTTCTTGGTAAACCTCCTCTGGTCCAGCCCTAGGCAGTGTTGGGTGTTCATTCTTCAGTGATTTGACAGCACTTTGCACACGTGTACATGAACATGTACCACTTGGCATCGTGATGGTTGTTGGTATTTGTTTCCCCATTGCAGAGTGAACTGGAATGGGAAACATTATCTTAGCCACTATATCCCAAATGTCTATGGCAATATGGTGGAAAAAATTAGATCAAATCATTTAAACTGTAATGATGGAACTATTCCTAAAGATCACACATACGTTGTACTATATTAGGCAGCATGTAAAATCACTAAATAATTTTCTGAAAGAAATTAAATGTAAGGGTCAAATTGGTCATATTGATGATCATCCAGTTAACTAGAGTCACTCTTTTTCAACAAGATTTTCTCTGGAATAACAAACAAAAGAGAGAAAAAAAAATAACATACAGTGTCCACCCTGGCTCTACCCCCAGGAACAGGGCTTTTCAAAACTTCAGAATGTTAACTGCATGGCTCCCAAATGCCTGGGTTCATAATACAAGCCTTTCTTCCTGATGTCCAGAGCCCTAAAAACAATGACAAACCCAGTAACACCAAGTATCTAGGTGTAGGACAGGAAATAAGCAAGGTGAGCCTAGAATATCTTGTCCTATCAGATAGCATAGAAGCTAAAAAAGATTAGTGGAGTCATATCAAAATAACTGACGCCTGTCTCCTTGGCTTGCAGATGGCCATCACCTTGCTTGTCCTCACGTGGTCTTTTATCTGTGTGTGACCATCCCTGATTCTCTCCTTATATCCAATTTTCCTCTTCTTATAAGGGCACCAGTCAAACTGGATTGGAGCCCACTCTATTGACCCTATTTAACTTAATCACCTCTTTCAAGGACTTATCTTCAAATATAGTAACATTCTGAGGTACAGAGGTTGAAGCTCTAAAGCTTCAACATATTAATTTGAGGGGCGGACACAATTCAGCCATAACAGCTGCCATACTTAGCAATCCTACATCATGACCTAACATTCTGGGAATTTGTCTGACTAGCCAACCTTTCTCCACAAACCTAAAAAAAAGCCAAGAATTGAGTCAAGTTTGGCGGGGGCACTTCCTTTACTTTTGCTCCCAACAGATTCTAGGTGTCCAAAAAGCCAAATCAGGTCTAAAAGATATTCTGCCTAGAAGAAAACAATAATTTTGTATAGAGATGAGTTTTTTTTAAAGTCTCACAAATTGGGGTGTGCAGTTTCCCATCCAAATCCAATGAACCTGTCATAGCCATAGCTTGAACAACCAATGTCTTTCTGACTTTGCTTGAGGCACCTTATCCCATGCAGAGAATGATGTGTGCAGAGAAAACATATCTTTGCCTGCATATAAGGTTGCAAATGGTCAACATGAACCCCTCTGTGTACCATCTGCATTAACAGGGAGTGACATAGGAAACATCCTGCCAGGAGCAGCAACAGAGCTTACCGTCTAGTGCCCAACCATCCCCCAAATGGCCCTCATACATGTACTGTCTACCTGAATTCCCTGCCAACATCTTGTTCAAGGGTTCAGCAGGAACAAGCAGAGCATTCTGTTCACAGGTGGTTTGGTTTGCGTCCTGTTCCAAATTTTCTAGGCACCTAAACAAATCACATCCCTCCTCCCTCTCTCATCATTCTGCCAATGAGATACAAAATTGTGGCTGTTTCATGGGGCATTGTTTTGCTACCTAAAATGAGGTTATATTATCAAGGACTCCCCCATCCCTATCCTTTATGAGAGCTTACTTAATCCAAGGTCTCATCTAATCAAATATATTGGCTAAGCTGGCACTATTGTAGGCTCTAAACCAGACCACTGAAGCCTGTCAGATCCACCTGCATTGTGCTTTACCTTCTCACATCAGAAAAAATGTACGAAGATTTTTTTTCCAAAACAGCTCTGCCCAAATTTGTATATTTATATTAGGATTTGCAGAAGTTGGTAATTTCTAGATTTCTCCTTATTACAACTTATGAACACAAAAGTATCCTTGTTCCTTAATTCATCAGACTGACATAACGAGTTATATATGTTACACCCTCTCTCTTCATAAGACCACCAAGATTCCAGCACCCACAACTCCCAATTATTCTGTATTCCTGACTTCCCCACAAACAATTAGTCCAAAACAATCCTACCAGATAAGACCTTGGAAAAGTCAATATTCAAAGTCACTGGAAAGAAGCTAGAGCATGAAGTCTTATAGACAAAGCTGTGGGAAGAAGGAAAAGACCTGAATATTCTCATGTTGGAGAGAACAGCTCCAGTGGCATTGACAGTGGGAGCAGAGAAGGGGTTGTGCATGAGAGGACTGGGAGGTGATTAGCCTGGAGTGTGGTTGCAGAAGGTGTCCTTGTCCCTACCATGCTCTGCTACAGAGAACTTCTGCCCTTGTGCTATCCAGGCTGTGGACCACAAGTCTTAGAAATCAGAAATCTGGGCTTTGATATGGGCACCTGTCGGCTGAGCAAAGGAAACTGTGGGAAACTCTTCTCAATCCTTCCTCTTAGATACAGCAGAAGCATAGAAAGAACCTACATTTTGGAGTCAGGAGAGCTTGGTTTCTAATATTCTACCCTTCTACTTGCCGTATTTATAGCTATGGGCAAATAACTTTCCGGAATCTCCATGTTCTTACATGTAAAATGAAGAGAATCCCCTCAGAAGGTTATTTGTTTGAGGATTAAATTATATACTGTAGGTAAAGTACCTGCCATGTGGTACAGCTCAGTAATTGTTTTCCTTCCAGAAAAAGTCCTGAGAGTCAAGACAGAGAATCGTTGACCAAGACATCTTTTTAATTATTTAATAACAGGAAGCATAGCATATCTAAGAAGAGACAAACATTTCCGTAGTACCAAAACAATGTGAGAAATAAGATTAAAATGTATTAAATTGTGTCAACAAGAAACTTTACATTTAATTCTTTCATCTGCCACATTTCAATGAAAGAGTTTCAGTAATCATGAAATATAACCAAAAGCTCAGAGGTTGGGAGAAATGCAGCCATTTGTCTTTTGCAGCCTTCTTTGGCTTCTAAGTCAACACCATCAGCGTAGTATTTTTAATGCTAAGACACAGCCCAGATGTCCAATTCCTTGCAGTAGACCCTATGTGACTCCCATGCCAGCCCATACAGTTATTCTGCAGGACCTGGATAATGGCTGACCATGGTTCTAAACTGTGGCTGCCCAGGCCACACTCCAGATCAGAATCTTAAACAGTTTATTTTTAAATCTCCCTAGCTAGTTCTGACTTGAGAACTCTGGTTTGCAATATTAGCAGAAAGGTGGTTAAGGAGGTTCCTGGGAGGCAAAAAAGACTGTCCTGCCATCTGACATTGAGGCTGCCAAGGAAACATGTCATAAAAATGAAGCCAAGTTCATGGCAGAATAAGTCTCAGAAGAATGTGAGCAAAAACAAAAGTTAACTAATCTGTAAAAACATCTTTCTAATTTAATAACAGACCCTCTGTTATGTCTCCTGGCAATGCTAAAAGAAAAGGTAAAATACTTTAGCTAATACAAAAATGGAATCAAGCTAAATGCCTTTCAGTAGAGAAACAGATAAATAAAGCATGGCATTTTCACACATATATGGCAGTTGAAAATGCACGAATTAGATCTACATGTATTAACATGGGTAGATCTTGGAAACATAATGTTGAGTTTTTAAAAAACTGTTGGATGATGCATAAGATACAATACCACTTAAACAAAAATTTAAGTGCAAAACAATATATACTATTTTAGATATATATGTAGCAAAAGTATAAAAATATAGATCAGAGAGGTAAAAATAATAATAATAGTAATAGTTACCTCTAGCAGGAGAGGGGACTAGAAAGGTATAAAAACTAATTTTAGTGCAGAAACTTTAATGGAATCTTCATTCCAGAAAAAAAGTAGCCATAAAAACATTCTTAGAATAACTGGGGAAATTTTAATAATGGACTGGACAATAGATAACTTCATTCAGTTATTGACAATTATTTTAGAAATGATGAAGTTATGATTTGTGTAGAAATCTTATTCTTAGAAGATGGATATCAAAGTCTAATGATCTCTACAACTTACTTTTAAATGGTGTAGCAAAGCTTATGTGTTATGTGTACACACACATACCAAAGAGACAAAATCACCTTAGGGCTTGGTAAACTAAAAAGAATACAGAAGTCCCTAAGTGGCAGCCTGAGATAACTGCAGCAATGGCCATTTCCAGGAGAATTGCAGATGAAGGTTTATGTTTCCAGGTCCAAAAACCCCAGTAAGAGAGTGAAGGCCAGAGTCCCCAGGCTTGTTTCTCTAGTCTAGACTACACATGGATGATTTCTACTACCTGCAGGACCAATCTGTCCTCTCAGCACACTTTGCTTTCTGCCATTATAACTCTGATTAACACAGAGAGCAATTTTCTGTTTATTTGTCTCTATCCCATACCAGTCCATGAGCATCATGAGAACAGAGACCATGTCTGTCTTTTTGGTATTGTACTTCAAGCACAGACTGCAACAATGCATGGCACATAGTAAGTACTTAATAATTATTTGTTTAATTAATCTATTATGGCCATCTTCCAAGAGGAAGATGCCCCATCTCTTCTCCTCAGCTACCCAGCCATGCCACAAAACACAACAGGTCCTAGAAATAGGCCCTTTAGAGTTCATTTCAGATCAACAACTTTCGTTAAAGTGCTGTGTACACTGAAATCACAGTTGAAGCTGTCATGAGCCCTGCCTGTCCAACAGTTACTTTTAGAAGTGTCTATTTGCACAAGATGGCCAAATAGGAACAGTTCCAGTCTACAGCTCCCAGGGTGAGCGACGCAGAAGATGGGTGATTTCTGCATTTCCAACTGAGGTACCAGGTTCATCTCACTGGGGCTTGTTGGACAGTGGGTGCAGGACAGTGGGTGCAGCACAGTGGGTGCAGCCCACCAAGCATGAGCCAAAGCAGGGCAAGGCATCGCCTCACCTGGGAAGCACAAGGGCTCAGGGAATTCCCTTTCCTAGCCAAGGGAAACTGTGACAGATGGCACCTGAAAAACCAGGTCACTCCTACCCTAATACCGTGCTTTTCCAACAGTCCTAGCAAATGGCACACCAGGAGATTATATCCCATGCCTGGCTCAGAGGGGCCCATGCCCACGGAGCCTCGCTCATTGCTAGCACAGCAGTCTGAAATGGAACTACAAGGCAGCAACAAGGCTGGGGGAGGGGAGCCCACCATTGCCGAGGCTTGAGTAGGTAAACAAAGCATCCAGGAAGCTCGAACTGGGTAGAGCCCACCGCAGCTCAAGGAGGCCTGCCTGCCTCTGTAGACTCCACCTCTGGGGGCAGGGTATAGCCAAACAAAAGGCAGCAGAAACCTCTGCAGACTTAATGTCCCTGTCTGACAGCTTTGAAGAGAGTAGTGGTTCCCCTAGCACTGAGCCTGAGATCTGAGAACGGTCAGACTGCCTCCTCAAGTGGGTCCCTGACCCCCAAGTAGGCTAATTGGGAGGTACCCCACAGTAGGGGCAGACTAACACCTCACATGGCCAGGTACCCCTCTGAGACAAAGCTTCCAGAGGAACGATCAGGTAGCAACATTTGCTGTTGAGCAATATTCGCTGTTCTGCGGCCTCTGCTGCTGATACCCAGGCAAACAGGGTCTGGAGTAGACCTTCAGCAAACTCCAACAGACCTGCAGCTGAGGGTTCTGACTGTTAGAAGGAAAACTAACAAACAGAAAAGACATCCACACCAAAACCCATCTGTCGGTCACCATCATCAAAGACCAAAGGTAGACAAAACCACAAAGATGGGGAAAAAACAGAGCAGAAAAGCTGAAAATTCTAAAAATCAGTGCACGTCTCCCCCTCCAAAGGAAAACAGCTCCTCACCAGCAATGGAACAAAGCTGGATGGAGAAGGACTTTGACGAGTTGAGAGAAGAAGGCTTCAGATGATCAAACTTCTCCAAGCTAAAGGAGGAAGTTCAAACCCATTGCAAAGAAGCTAAAAACCTTGAAAAAAGATTAGACGAATGGCTAACCAGAATAACCAGTGTAGAGAAGTCCTTAAATCACCTGATGGAGCTGAAAACCATGGCACAAGAACTATGCGACGAATGCACAAGCTTCAGTAGCTGATTCCATCAACTGGAAGAAAGGGTATCAGTGATTGAAGATCAAATGAATGAAATGAAGCAAGAAGAGAAGTTTAGAGAAAAAGGAGTAAAAAGAAATGAACAAAGCCTCCAAGAAATATGGGACTATGTGAAAAGACCAAATCTACGTCTGATTGCTGTACCTGAAAGTGACGGGGACAATGAAACCAAGTTGGAAAACACTCTGCAGGATATTATCCAGGAGAACTTCCCCAACCTAGCAAGGCAGGCCAACATTCAAATTCAGGAAATACAGAGAATGCCACAAAGATACTCCTCGAGAAGAGCAACTCCAAGACACATAATTGTCAGATTCACCAAAGTTGAAATGAAGGAAAAAATGTTAAGGGCAGCCAGAGAGAAAGATCGGGTTACCCACAGAGGGAAGCCCATCAGACTAACAGCGGATCTCTTGGCAGAAACTCTACAAGCCAGAAGAGAGTGGGGGCCAAAAGTCAACATTCTTAAAGAATTTTCAACCCAGAGTTTCAATATCCAGCCAAACCAAGTTTCATAAGTGAAGAAGAAATAAAATGCTTCACAGACAAGCAAATGCTGAGAGATTTTGTCACCACCAGGCCTGCCCTACAAGAGCTCCTGAAGGAAGCACTAAACATGGAAAGGAACAACGAGTACCAGCCACTGCAAAAACATGCCAAATTGTAAAGACCATTGATGCTAGGAAGAAACTGTGAGCAAAATAACAACTAACGAGCAAAATAACCAGCTAACATCATAATGACAGGATCAAATTCACACATAACAATATTAACCTTAAAGGTAAATGGGCTAAATGCTCCAATTAAAAGACACAGACTGCCAAATTGGATAAAGAATCCAAGACCCATCAGTGTGCTGTATTCAGGAGACCCATCTCACATGCAGAGACACACATAGGCTCAAAATAAAGGGATAGAGGAAGATCTACCAAGCAAATGGAAAACAAAAAAAGGCAGGGGTTGCAATCCTAGTCTCTGATAAAACAGACTTTAAACCAACAAAGATCAAAAGAGACAAAGAAGGCCATTACATAATGGTAAAGGGATCAATTCAACAAGAAGAGCTAACTATCCTAAACATATATGCACCTAATACAGGAGCACCCAGATTCATAAGGCAAGTCCTTAGAGACCTACAAAGAGACTTAGACTCCCACACAATAATAACGGGAGACTTTAACACCCCACTGTCAACATTAGACAGATCAACGAGACAGAAAACTAACAAGGATATCCAGGAAGTGAACTCAGCTCTGCACCAAGCAGACCTGATAGACACCTACAGAACTCTCCACCCCAAATCAACAGAATGTACATTCGTCTCAGCACCACATCACACTTATTCCAAAACTGACCACATAGTTGGAAGTAAAGCACACCTCAGCAAATGTAAAAGAACAGAAATTACAACAAACAGTCTCTCAGACCACAGTGCAATCAAACTAGAACTCAGGATTAAGAAACTCACTCAAAACTGCTTCATGGAAACTGAACAACCTGCTCCTGAATGACTACTGGGTACATAACGAAATGAAGGCAGAAATAAAGATGTTCTTTGAAACCAATGAGAACAAAGACACAACATACCAGAATCTCTGGGATAAATTTAAAGCAGTGTGTAGAGGGAAATTTATAGCACTAAATGCCCACAAGAGAAAGCAGGAAAGATCTAAAATCGACACCCTAACATAACAATTAAAAGAACTAGAGAAGCAAGAGCAAACACATTCAAAAGCTAGCAGAAGGCAAGAAATAACTAAGATCAGAGCAGAACTGAAGGAAATAGAGACCCAAAAAACCCTTCAAAAAATCAATGAATCCAGGAGCTGGTTTTTTGAAAAGATCAACAAAATTAATAGACCACTAGCAAGACTAATAAAGAAGAAAAGAGAGAAGAATCAAATAGACGCAATAAAAAATGATAAAGGGGGTATCATCACCAATCCCACAGAAATGCAAACTACCATCAGAGAATATTATAAACACCTCTACGCAAATAAACTAGAAAACCTAGAAGAAATAGATAAATCTCTTGACACATATACCCTCCCAAGACTAAACCAGGAAGAAGTGGAACCTCTGAATAGACCAATAACAGGCTCTGAAATTGAGGCAATAATTAATAGCCTACCAACCAAAAAAAGTCCAGGACCACATGGATTCACAGCTGAATTCTACCAGAGGTACAAGGAGGAGCTGTTACCATTCCTTCTGAAACTATTCGAATCAATAGAAAAACAGGGAATCCTCCCTAACTCATTTTATGAGGCCAGCATCATCCTGATACCAAAGCCTGGCAGAGACACAACAAAAAAAGAGAATTTTAGACCAATATCCCTGATGAACATCGATGCAAAAATCCTCAATAAAATACTGGCAAACAGAATCTAGCAGCACATCAAAAAGCTTATCCACCATGATCAAGTGGGCTTCATCCCTGGGATGCAAGGCTGGTTCAACATACGCAAATCAATAAATGTAATCCAGCATATAAACAGAACCAATGACAAAAACCACATGATTATCTCAATAGATGCAGAAAAGGCCTTTGACAAAATTCAACAGCCCTTCATGCTAAAAATTCTCAATAAATTAGGTATTGATGGGACGTATCTCAAAATAATAAAAGCTATTTATGACAAACCCACAGCCAATATCATACTGAATGGGCAAAAACTGGAAGCATTCCCTTTGAAAACTGGCACATAACAGGGATGCCCTCTCTCACCACTCCTATTCAACATAGTGTTGGGAGTTCTGGCCAGGGCAATCAGGCAGGAGAAAGAAATAAAGTGTATTCAATTAGGAAAAGAGGAAGTCAAATCGTCCCTGTTTGCAGATAACATGATTGTATATTTAGAAAACCCCATGGTCTCAACCCAAAATCTCCTTAAGCTGATAAGCAACTTCAGCAAAGTCTCAGGATACAAAATCAATGTGCAAAAATCACAAACATTCTTATACACCAATAACAGACAGAGAGCCAAATCATGAGTGAATTCCCGTTCACAATTGCTTCAAAGAGAATAAAATAACTAGGAATCCAACTTACAAGGGATGTGAAGGACCTCTTCAAGGAGAACTACAAACCACTGCTCAATGAAATAAAAGAGGAAACAAACAAATGGAAGAACATTCCATGCTCATGGGTAGGAAGAATCAATATCGTGAAAATGGCCATACTGCCCAAGGTAATTTACAGATTCAATGCCACCCCCATCAAGCTACCAATGACTTTCTTCACAGAATTGGAAAAAACTACTTTAAAGTTCACATGGAACCAAAAAAAGAGCCTGCATTGCCAAGACAATCCCAAGCCAAAAGAACAAAGCTGGAGGCATCATGCTACCTGACTTCAAACTATACTACAAGGCTACAGTAACCAAAACAGCATAGTACAGTTACCAAAACAGACATATAGACCAATAGAACAGAACAGAGCCCTCAGAAATAATACCACACATCTACAACCATCTGATGTTTGACAAACCCAACAAAAACAAGAAATGGGGAAAGGATTCCCTATTTAATAAATGGTGCTGGGAAAACTGGCTAGCCATATGTAGAAAGCTGAAACTGGATCCCTCCCTTAGACCTTATACAAAAAATAATTCAAGATGGATTAAAGACTTAAATGTTAGACCTAAAACCATAAAAACCCTAGAAGAAAACCTAGGCAATACCATTCAGGACATAGGCATGGGCAAGGACTTCATGTGTAAAACACCAAAAGCAATGGCAACAAAAGCCCAAATTGACAAATGGGATCTAATTAAACTAAAGAGCTTCTGCACAGCAAAAGAAACTACCATCAGAGTGAACAGGGAACCTACAAAATGGGAGAAAATTTGTGCAATCTACTCATCTGACAAAGGGCTAATATCCAGAATCTACAAAGAACTCAAACAAATTGACAAGAAAAAAACAACCCCATCAAAAAGTGGGCGAAGGATATGAACAGACACTTCTCAAAAGAAGACACCTATGCTGCCAACAGACACATGAAAAAAATGCTCATCATCACTGGTCATCAGAGAAATGCAAATCAAAACCACAGTGAGATACCATCTCACACCAGTTAGAATGGCCATCATTAAAAAGTCAGGAAACAACAGGTGCTGGAGAGGATGTGGAGAAATAGGAACACTTTTACACTGTTGGTGGGACTGTAAACTAGTTCAACCATTGTGGAAGTCAGTGTGGCGATTCCTCAGGGATCTAGAACTAGAAATACCATTTGACCCAGCCATCCCATTACTCGGTATATACCCAAAGGATTATAAATCATGCTGCTGTAAAGACACATGCACACATATGTTCATTGTGGCACCATTCACAATAGCAAAGACTTGGAACCAACCCAAATGTCCATCGATGATAGACTGGATTAAGAAAATGTGGCACATATACACCATGGAATACTATGCAGCCATAAAAAAGGATGAGTTCATGTCCTTTGTAGGGACATGGATGAAGCTGGAAACCATCATTATCAGCAAACTATCGCAAGGACAAAAAACCAAACACCGCATGTTCTCACTCATAGGTGGGAATTGAACAATGAGAACACTTGGACACAGGAAGGGGAACATCACACACCGGGGCGTGTCGTGGGGTTGGGGGAGGCGGGAGGGGTAGCATTAGGAGATATACCTAATGTAAATGATGAGTTAATGGGTGCAGCACACCAACATGGCACACGTATACATATGTAACAAACCTGCAGGTTGTGCACATGTACCCTAAAACTTAAAGTATAATTTAAAAAAAGAAGTGTTTATTTGCACCCATAAAAAATGCTTGCATGGTATTATTTAATTAATCTAAATAGTCTTTACTTTCCTACTTATCCAAAAGCATTTAAAACATCTCTCTGAAAGGATGGTGCTAGACAGATACATTTACCATCTTTTGTTTATTTACAAATGTAAATAAGTTAGATTCAGGGTTTCTTTATTCCATAAGTCAGTTATAGACTCAGTAACCAGAAATTCATCTCATGTATGACATAATACTTGGTGGTGGTGTCCTCATTATTAAGTTTTCATAGACAGATATACTTGCTGCATATACTCACAACTTAAGTACATATATTTCATTCAAAAAGCTACCTGGAATACTCCCAGTTGAGGAGCCAAGATAATTCTCATTCCCTTTCAGTGGCTAAGAAAGTGTCCAGGAAGGGCCGGGCGCGGTGGCTCACGCTTGTAATCCCAGCATTTTGGGAGGCCGAGGCGGGCGGATCACGAGGTCAGGAGATCGAGACCACTGTGAAACCCCGTCTCTACTAAAAATACAAAAAACTTAGCCGGGCGTGGTGACGGGCGCCTGTAGTCCCAGCTACTCGGAGAGGCTGAGGCAGGAGAATGGCGGGAACCCGGGAGGCGGAGCTTGCAGTGAGCCGAGATTGCGCCACTGCACTCCAGCCTGGGCGACAGAGCCAGACTCCGTCTCAAAAAAAAAAAAAAAAAAAAAAAAGAAAGTGTCCAGGAAGATCAGCCTGGCTGACAAGGAAGGCAGTACCATAGAAGAGACGTTGGCATGAGGGGATATCCAGAAGAAAAGATCGGTAAAATACATCAATAATCAAATTCCCTAAAAAATCAGCAGATGAGGAAATATTGAAGCTGTATCTCAGCAAGTAAATATGATTCTCATAAAATATGGAAAGATAAAGGACAGAGAGAAGAAACGAGAGGAGAGTAAAGAAAGAAGAAGCAGTGCTACACGATCAACAAAATGTGCAGTTAAGAAGTACTTTGGGAGACATGTCAGTAGGTACAGCAGGTTGATAAGCCAGACCTTCCTACCTAACTCAAACTGTCCTGCTTCACAAAATCGATGTGTGAGTAGAATGTCTATTAACTGAATTACATATTAACGTGTGACAGGAGTTTGCCATGTGAAGTATTTCTGTTGGTAAACTAAACCATATTTCTTTTTCTTTCTTTTTTTTTTTTTTTTTTTTTTTTTTGAGATGGGATCTCACTCCATTACCCAGGCTGGAGTGCAATGGCGTGATCTTGGCTCACTACAACCTCCACCTCCTGGGCTCAAGCAATCCTCTCACGTCAACCTCCCAAGTAGCTGGAAACAAAGGCACGGGCCACCATGCCTGGATAATTTTTTCTATTTTTAGTAGAGACGGGGTTTCACCATGCTGCCCAGGCTGGTCTAGAACTTCTGAGCTCAAGTGGTCCACCTGCCTCAGCTTCCCAAAGTGCGGGGATTACAGGTGTGAGGCACCACACCTAGCTTAGGTAAACTATGTTTCCTTAATGAAGAATCATTTAGTAATGTGTATTTTGTCCCAATAGGTCTTTATCCATCCATTTTGTTAAAAATATAGAACACCTGCAATTTCACTTCTCTCTGAATGGTAACCAAAATATCAAAATGCTCTTCCCAGAAATCCTGAAATTTCTTGACAATTTTTTTGTTATTTGGTATAAGGAAACCAACACTATTTAACTCTTTTTTTTTTTTTTTTTTTTTTTTTGATACAGAGCCTCGCACTGTCACCAGGCCAGAGTGTAGTGACGCAATCTCGGCTCACTGAAACCTCACTCCCAGGTTCAAGCGATTCTCCTGCCTCAGCATCCCAAGTAGCTGGGACTACAGGTACACATCACCATGCCCAGCTAATTTTTGTATTTTTAGTAGAGACAGGGGTTTCACCGTGTTGGCCAGGATGGTCTCAATCTCCTGACCTTGTGATCCGCCTGCCTCGGCCTCCCAAAATGCTGGGATTACATGCATGAGCCACCACACCCGGTCCCTTGACTCATTTTTTAAACCATGAAATTGCAAACAAATCCTCTTAAAAATTAGAAAGATGTGATGTTTTTATTTAAAAGTAAAAACACTTCCCAATTAACATAAATACTGGTTACAATCTATGATTTCCAATAAACCTTCATGGAAATATATTTCTAGTATATTTACTAACTCCATTCCCTGAAAATACTTTCAAACCTTTTATTTTGAAAGTTTTTAATTAAAAATATGTTATACTTTCCTCAGGAAATAACTTTTGAAATGTAAAATTAAATACATCATCTAGATTAAAACAAGGAAGTTTTTTAAATTTTAAAAATAGACTTTTGAACATAATGTACACCAGCAATAATCTTTCGCAAAAAAAAAAAAAAAAATTCTGGAAGATATCAGCCTTCAAGAAGGTCCCTCTATAGCAACCTGTGGCCTGCCCACGAACCTTAATTAGTTTGAGAGATCATGATATAAAGCCTCTTCAGACTGGATAGGAGTGGTAGCTCTCTGTGGAGAAATAGAGCAAGCCTTTGTACCAGGTAATTTAAGGAGCAGCAACAGGCTAATATGTAGACAAGAGAGGGTGTAGCATGTGGTGTGGTTCTCAGCAGAGCAGCAGGCCTCTAATGAGGCCCAGTAGTGGATAGCAGCTGGTAAACTTGGGGCACAAAATAGGAGGTTCTGAAGGCCTTTATCTGCTAACAAAAGACTGCAAATTGCTCAAAGGCCTGAGTGGGCAATGAGAACATGTTCATATGGTGAGCCAGTATATAAATTTTCAGAACAAATATTACAATATATGAATTTACATTGCAATGACAATCAGTAGAGTTCTGTGATTGTAGACATTTTGGCAAGAATAGATACAAGATTTGGCTATTAAATTTTGTGTAAGAAAATCACCACCTGCTCTTCTGTTCGTTCTGGAACGCCCAGACTGAGATGCATACATGTATGTTGTAACTATTTGTGTAACCATGACATACATTCTGTCTGCAACCCCGGGCAACTGACAATTAAAACATGATATGTTTTATAGAGTAGTACAAAATGAATGGAATTTATGCATGATGAAATCACTTCCTACTTACCCAATAAGAAATTAATAATGTAACAGCAAATCATATAAACCACAAGAAAATGCTCAAATCTTTGTGATAAGAGAACAAGAGTGATCCCAGATTTTGATGATTGATCCTAAATAGGTTTTTGTGGATGCTTACATCCTTTTCTGCCCTCTGTACAGTTTGTTTTCTGACAGCAAGCATTCTCTTCAGTAGTTCTATTGGCGGGGTGGCACAACCAGGGATTCCCAAAGGAAAACCACATGTCTGGATACTAAATATACTATTTAGTTAAATACTGAACTTTTTTAGCACTGATGTGAACAATCTCAGAAGTTTGTTTCTTGCATTCTATATCGCTTGAGAAAACAGTTTTTCCAACTCTATGTGTATGGATACACAGGATAAATTTTCAAGGAAAAGGAGAGCATATCTTGCACCCATTACAGATCCAAAGCAAAGAAAGACTCAGTCTTAAAAACACATGTCAACAGCTGGGTGTGGTGGCAAGTACCTATAGTCCTAGCTTCCCAGGAGGCTGAAGCAGGAGAATCACTTCAGCCCAGGAGTTTCAGGCCAGCCTGGGAAACATAGCAAGGCCCTATATCAAAAAGAAAAAAAAAAAAAAAAAAAAAAAAAAAAAACAACAACAACATAAAATCACATGTCACAGGTCATGCGTCTTCTACTCTTGTAATAATCTGAAGCACTCATTTAATTTTAGAAGAACCCCCTTTGCATTTCTTAACACCCTACTTGCAAGGCTTTGTTACTCTTGAAATTTGTGGACCACCATAGTTGTACCTCCATGATTTATAATTTGAAATGATTTTTTACTCACATTTTTTCTCATCCTCCCCACATCTAATTCTTCACGTTTTTTCTAGTCCTTCTTCTGATGTCTCACTTCCATAGCCATCCTGTAGGTCAGTCCCCACCACCTCAGCTCTGGGTCAGGGCTAAGAAGACAGGCTACTCCCTGTCTGGCATCTCTATCTTGTCAATACTGTTCAGCCCTGGAGTGCCTCAAACTCTGTGCTCTCTTCTGTGTTACTCCTTGACCGAGAACCTGCAGTGGCTCCTTATTTCCTGAAGGATCTGTCTAACATGGAGGCTTTCCACCAACTGTCCTCAAGTTCACACTTGTCTGAACTTTCCTCCCAGTGCATCCACTTTCTGGCAAGCACTACTTCCCAAAGCAACCCTCTGCCTCTTTATGGAAGCATCTCAACCTACTTCTCCCATCAGCCTGCTTCTATCTCCTATTTACTCATGCCACCTCCCCTACAAGTGTTTCCAAACTATTCAACATATGTCTTAGTACTCAAAGTAGATCGTAGGCAGGAAATTAATTTTCTGCTGGCACTCCAGTAATTTAATAAACATGTATTGAGGGCCCTGAATGAAAAAAAAGTACAACGTTGTTCATTCCCAGTGATCTAGATAGAGACATTTGAGATGCAAGTTATAACCCACATCCTAGATCAGATATTATTTTTAAACTTTCTTCCTCCATTGGGATGTTTTATGCTACAGGCTCTGTCCACCAGAGAAGATAATTACATTGACCCAACAATTACAAATTCTTTTGTTTTTCGCACCAGGAAAAGTCTATTTATTATTATTATTATCATTATCAACATTTGACAAAAGAGGAAACTGAGACTCAGAGGTTAAGGAAGTTGCATATGGGAAGATCTAGGATTTGAACTCATTTTGTCCGACACCTGAATCTGTGCACAAAAGAAGTAGATTGTAACCATGAACGCTTTCCTCTTCTGGGGAGAATTTCACTGTCTGATGTACCTGTAGTGCTCTGTTTGGGGATTGCTTTGAGTATGAAGCAGAGCTATCACTTTTAACGACTTCACCTCACACAATACACACACATCCTCCCTTTCATTCTCTCTATCTCTCCTCAACTACCCACTGCATTAAACCTCATTCATTGTTCACAACTTCGTATGTAACAGCCTCACTGGAAAGTGTCCTATCATTCATTGGTGAATAGGGTAACTATTCAATTAACAGAAAATGTGAGCAATAATTAGCCTGGAAGAGGACGAGGACATGCAGGCTCACCCTTTTCCTGCTCAGACCACGTACTCCCAGGCAGAGTACGCCTTCATTCAAGTTAGGTGTTGGTGCCCATGACAGAACATGGAGAAGGATCCTGAGATAAGCACAGTTTACCTCCATAAATTGCATATATACATAGCAAGTTGATTCTTCCAGCCAGGAATATTTTTGTTTTCATTCATCATTATTACTAAAGACACAAATTTTTGTTTATAATTCATGCCATAGTAAATGGATAATTTTGGGCTCTGAAAACAGATTCTTGCCTCTGATTTGTTTCAGCAAATGACTGAAGCAAAGCATAGGCGAGAGCAAGTGTGCCCAGCTCCCCCCCACCTCTTCTCCCTCACACAGCCTCCCTCAAATCCTGATGAGCTGAGCTCATCAAAAGTCTCCAGTGTGTGATGCTCATTCAATTACAAAGTCCATTTGACTTGATTATGGATCATAATGAAAATACCCGCCTTAGGCTAGAGGAATGGCCTGGTCGGAGGTGAGAGAATAGGAGCCACTCGGCAGGGGCCAAGTGAAGCACCAGGCAGCTAGGGTTGGTGGCCTTAGGGGTCAGTCATTTGTCACAAGCCGCAGTCAGTGAGGTTCTAGCAAAATTACCTAACCTCTGAGATGCCACACTGCAGCTCCCCTACTGACAGATGGAGCCCTTGGTTAAAATATTCCCGGGCTTTTGCTTAAAAGAGTTGGTCTTTTTATAAAGTTTATGTTTCAATTTCCTATTAGCAAATTGTTTTGACCCCTATAATGGTCATTTCTAAGACTGATTTGGCTCAGTGATAGTCTTCCTTTATATGCCCAATTTTACTAGGAAATCCCAACACTAATGACTATTAGCTTTTATTCCAGTGGTAAGGGTAGCACTCTTTTCAGATATCTTCTTTGGTAAGTGCTCAGTCCACTTATATTTGAAAATAACATTGTTAAGCACACTCTTACTCACAAACTAGTTAGAATCCTCTACTGTACATAAAACAATGATAATTACATTTTCAATGTCTTTCTTCTCTACTGGGCAAGAAGCTCCAAGAAGACAAGGAGGAAAGAATCTCCCCTGTTTTGTTAATGAATGTATGCCCAGGCCCTAAGACAGTGCCTGCTCAAAAAAAAAAAAAAAAAAAAAAAAAAAAAATGTGGAATAAATAGTTAAATCATAAAAATGACATGTTAACTTCAACCTCAGTGCTATCATCAAGATATCGATGTCCAACATTTTAATATGAGACAGTGTTTTCCAGGTGTTCCTAAAGCTGTCCTTACAGGGCTAACAAGAATTCTGGATAGAAATAGTTATAATTAAGCATTTATCAGGCTGCACTTTGGCCCACTTCCTTGTAACAGAAAGTCACCATAGCACTAGATACTGACCATTTGCATCCCAAAGTTTCTATAGATAGGATTTCTGATGTTAGAATCATAAGGTTTTTGTTTAAGAATTGCTAAAGCAGATCCTGAATTCTAGCAGAACAGCTGATGCTAATCATTGATGCTAATCATTTTAAAGACCCCCCAGAGAGGAACAGAATCAGCCTGAGAATACAGTTTCTTCACCTCCCAGTCCCATAACTTCACACTGCACTCTAACCAACCAATGATCTCCACACTTTGACTCACTCCAAAACCCTTAAAAATCTTAACCCCAAGCCTTTCAAATAGATGGATTTGAAGATTCCTCCCATTTCCTCTTTTGGCTGTCCTATATATTTAAACCTCTTTTTCTGTTCTAACCTGGAGTCTCAGCAATTGACTTGCTGTGCAACAGACCTATTACAGTTACATTCCTTAGCTTAGTCTAGTAAGACCAGTCATCATCAAAAAAAAACCTTATTTAAACTCAGAGGGTAGAGAAAAGCCAGGAAAAATCCCAAGGGAATGGAAAACTTCACTCATGCCCCCTCAGCTTCCTATATCATGTGATATTTTTAATGACAGGGTAATTTTCCTCCTTTCTTCCCTTGGGTCCCAGCAAAGATAAAGGATGCCATTCTCCAGGAAGTCATCCAGCCTGAATTGAGTCTATGTGTGAACAAGATACTGGGATGCATTTCCTGACTTCTTTGGCCTCAAAGTTCATACTTCAGCAATACCAAATTACCTATAGCCTTACACTTCCATGCTTATGTCTGTAATCTGCCCTCTGCCTGGAAAACATGCCCTCAGTACCATGATCTTCTTCATTTGGCTATTTTCTATTTGTCCTTCAAGTCTCACTTCAGGTCATTTCTTCCAGGAAGCCCTCCTTGACTGCCCTAGGTTGGTCTCCATACCTCCCACAGAACACTGTGCTACCTCTGTCATCATACATCACATTATATTAAGAGGATCCATTTATTTGCCTGTGTCCTTCTAGATTTCTAGCTCTGAATGTGCAGGAATTGTGTCATCTTCTTAATTTCCTCAGCTCCTAACACAATGCTGGACAAAGAGTAGTTGTTCCATAAATATAATGGGCCAATAGCCTTCCCTTGAGAAGGAACAGAGATGGTGAGGCAGGACACATCCATGGACTATATACTCACCTGGAGAAGCAGCAAGGCGTGAGTGAGAGTGAAACTGTGGTGAAACAGAGCAAGGCCAAAAAGGCTCTGAAGGCCTCATGTGGGCAGCTGGCAAGGAAGGGAGTGAAGAAGGAGGGATTGAGGACAATGGGCCCAACCCTTTCATCCAGTTGATGGCATCAATTCAATCCAGTACATTAAGAAACCAAACAGACTGAAAATAAAACCAGTTCACAAAAATTCATAAATAATAGAGATAAACAAGAGGTCAGTACGGGACAAAATGGCCACTTAGATTACATAACTAACTTGTCAGAAAGGACACGTGCTCTTGCCAAGAAAGACCCTGGACTGTATGGACCACAATAAAGCCCTAGGGGATCTGAATGTTGAGCCACATTTTTCTGGTAATGGCAATTTTTGTTACTAACTGTATGACTTTCCATTTGAAAGGCCTGGCTTATCAAGGGAGGTAGAGAGTATTTCATTTTTGGCTCATTTACTACCACCTTTAATCACTGCCATAGTCACATTCTTACTTATTACTTCTGCATAAAAGAAGCAGAATAAAGTTTCAAAAGGGCTCAAGGGCTCAAAGCATTGAGCATGAAAATCTTCATAAGACAGCCTAAATCAAAAATAGCATACAGTTTACATTTCCCTTGAACCTCTATGACAATGAACTCTTTTTGCTGACTAATTAGTACCCAGTATGAGATTCATCATAAGAGTAGAGAGAATATTTGCTTTATAAAATGCATTTTAAATTAAGCCATTTTTAAATGTGATTAAAATAAACAGGCTAAATCAGAATTCCAAAAAAAGAGCGTTTTTAATACAAATTCCAGAAAATGTTAATAAATAAGTCTGACTATAGGGTTCCAGGGTTAAATAAATTTTGGAATACTGAATTATCTGTAGACAGGCAGGCTTCTTTGCTGCAGGACTTCTCAGAACCTTTGTTATGTTAATATGCATTATAAATCTCTAAGAGGATAATATATTATGCAACATTTTACCAGTGTATTTGACTATAAACCCCTTTTCATGGCACATACTTTGGAAAGCCTAGGCTACATGCCCTGAAGGGTGACTAAATATTCTTGAACCAGTTGGTAGGTAGATAGCAGCTTGTGATAGAAGAGGTAGATACTCTAGACCCTGAAACCATAGGCTAGCTTCACAGCTATCCATCCCCTTACAACACATAATAACTCTGGGCATGGTCTGCTTCCAGCTCCCCAGAAAACCCCAGTAGAAGTAGCATATGTGAAGACAAACCAGCTGTAATCAAGCGACCTTCATCCTGGGGCAGGAAGAATGGGAAATTAATTAGAGCAAGACACACTGATGTCAAAAGTTCCCAAGGAAATCTTAACAAATACCTATTATGTGGTCACTCATCTTTTGACTAGATTGAAATGTCAAAGGAGAGCAAAACTGCACCAGAATTTTAAATAGGCTATCTAGTTCTATCCCAAACTGAATTAAATTGAAATTATGGATCAAAAGCACTATCAGAAAAACTATGAAAATTATGGCATATAAATTACTTTGGGAAAAAATTTGAAACAAGAAAAACCAGCAGTGCAGGAAAAATTATAGCAAATTGCAGTGTAGGCTGGAATGTCAGCAGACAGGACCCAGAGGCAAAAGGGTGAAGAGACATATTATAGTCAATTCTGATTTCCCAAGTTTTGCCACACATAAGGTCCCTCGTAAGAAATGCAGCCACTGGAACTGATTGCACAGAAGTTGCCTCACAATGTAGGTCAAGTGATGCCACCACACCTACGACAGCTAAATGGTCTAGGGATGAAGCTGAACCCAAAGGTGGTCATCTATAGGCCAAGTGCAGTGAAGAAAGACTAGGTTGGGAAACTTGATTACTCTTTGCTTTGTCTTCTTTTAGATGGCAAATCCGATCTTCTGGGATTTGTAATTCCATTTTCTTTTTTTGAGATGGAGTCTCACTTTGTTGCCTAGGCTGGAGTGCAGTGGCGTGATCTCGTCTCACTGCAACCTCCACCTCCCAGGCGATTCTCCTGCCTCAGCCTCATGAGTAGCTGGGATTACAGGCACCTGCCACCACACCAGGCTAATTTTTGTATTTTCAGTAGAGATGGGGTTTCGCCACGTTGGCCAGACTGGTCTCGAACTCCTGACCCCAAATGATCCGCCCACCTCTGCCTCCCAAAGTGCTGGGATTACAGGCATGAGCCATCGCACCTGGCCTGAAATTCCATTTTCTAACGAAAATGGTTCTGACTTTGGGAGAAGATACATGAGCTGAAAAAATTTAGGTTGTAGATATAGAAAAAGTGGATTTACCTAATTATTCAATTTCCCTTCAAAGTCTAGAGATTGTCAGTCACATCTATTTCTTCTGTTCTATTCAACTGGTAAAATTTAGTTAATGTTATTTTTATAACTAAATGTTCAGTTTTCCCATTCCCCCAATAGAGGGATAGTATCTTTAAAACGGAATTTTTGTGAAAAGAGATATATTTTAACAACTATTATATTATCCATAGGAAAGGGAGACATTCTTACATGATATGGTTTCTCATTTATAATAAAAACACAGGCTGGGCACGGAGGCTCATGCCTGTAACGCCAACACTTTGGGAGGACGAGGCGGGTGGATCACTTGAGGTCAGGAGTTTGAGACCAGCCTGACCAACATGGTGAAATCCCATTTCTACTAAATACAAAAATTAGCCGGGCATAATGGTGGATGCCTGTAATCTCAGCTACTCAGGAGGCTGAGGCACAAGAATTGCTTAAACCCAGGAGGCAGAGGTTGCAGTGAGCCAAGATTGTGCCACTGCACTCCGGCCTGGGGGACAGAGTGAGACTCCATCTCAAAAAAATAGAAAACAGAAGAAAAAAAGACATTAACCTATATTTTTCCTTATTCTATAAGTACCATCATAATATGCAGCCCAATATTCATTTTTAAGTATCTCCTCCAAACTTATTGAAATTATTCATCTATTTTCAAACCACATTACATTTTTAAACAGGTCTTTAAATAAAATCAGCCACTTTCCCCAATGAGGCTCCTTCCTGATTACTAATTCATTTCAAAAGATTACATAAAAATAGATATATTACCCCTCCAAAATTACAAAATGTTGCCAATCTCCAGATGAGTGATAACACACATACCATCCTAATATGCCTTCTCTTGTTCTGGCCATGAACCAGTTTCTAACGTTGGAAGTCAGCTTCAAACAGGCTTTTGTTTGTTTGCATCTGCCAGAGGCAAGGCCAGAGGGCCTGGATGTATAAAAGTATCTCACACTCAGAAGGAGGCCCTCAGGCCTTTGTGCCAGTAGATGTGCGAAGAAGTTTAAGTAAGTGTGGGAAAACAGCAACTGTGGATCAGAATTTGCCATAAGGCAAGATCTAACACAGATTTTTTTCTGGTTTGCCACAGACAGATGGAATAGCAGCATAATAGGCTTGGCCAAAGGTTCTCCTGAGCTATTCTCTCCGTTGTACACACACAAGGGAGACAGCAAAAACACAAAGAAACAGTGCTTAGGAAGGAAGTGTCTCCTTAAAAGCAAAGCCCTCTACCCATTTATTATTTTGATCAAAAGGTAAGAAAGGGGATTGATGCAAAATGCTTCCATGTGTCCTCCTTGAAGGTCAGTGCATTTGTTTTTGAGGGTCAAACTTGCCACGTGGGTACCACCAGTCTTCACTCTCGGTGCAAAGACAGGCAACTGGGCAAAGGACAGCCAGGACTTTTTTAAAGCTGTGTCTTAGTTCAGCACCACCTACAGACTCAAATCTTACTCTTTGGCAAAACAGCTAGGTACCAGTCACTGTATATCACCAAAGCAAAGAGCAGTCAAAAGGAGCTACAGGAACGGTTTCAGCTACACCTGTGCAGCAGAACTATGTCTTGATGAGGTATACAACTGTCCTGTCCCTCAAAATAAATGAAAACAAGGAACGAAGAAAATTTTCCTAAATATTCTATATCATCTCAATAAGAACTTTTTTTAAAACTACTGTTAAATGAGATCATTAAACAATTGAAGAAAGAATGAATGAATAGCAGAAAAGTGATATTTTTTCTCAAAATGGCTTAAATAGATAAAATAAAATTGGCCACGAGTTTATCATTGTTGAAACTAAGATGGATGCATAGGGCCTTGTTATACTATTTTGTCCACTTCTTGTATTTTTTAAATTTTCTATAAAAAAGTTTAGTTACAAGTGTATAACTTTTCAGCTTTTCAAACAAAATATAGCATTACTATCAATAGTATAAATAGTATAATGTTTACTTTTAAAGTTGTTTTTTAATCTGAGGTTAAGAAAATAGCCTGGTTAAAACAAGAACTTGTTCCCAAATACAATTTTTCCCATAAAACAAGTTACCTACAAGTACCCAAGAGGGAATGATATAACTGTAGTACCCTTTCAGAGAGGTTTTAAAAGAAATTCAGGGAGTTTTTCCATAAAATTTTAGTTTTTCTAGGAACTAGAAAAATAAACTAAAAATCATTGTTTCTATCCACTAAGAAGCTCTGCACAAAACCAAATGTCTCCAAGAAACTCATCCTGATCGCTAGTGTTCCCTGATGTAGACTGATATATACAAATACATTTCAGCACAATTTCAATCTGTTCACAGAATATGTTTAAGTTCAAAAAGGAAAACCTTCTACTTTTAGTTTTTTTTGTTTTTGTTTTTTGGGTTTTTCGTTGTTTTTTTGTTTGTTTGTTTGTTTGTTTTTTCACAGCCTAACTTTCTATGTATGTATATGTTGTGAATGTAGCATAGGCGATCCTTTGTGAAGGTCATCCTGCAATAACACTCAAGTGCAAATGATTCCTTTTAAAGCCTTTAAATATTTTTTAAGTGTGTTCCATTTATGTCATTCAATTGAAGAAAATTTTTATGATTTAATGCTACAAAACATAGAAATATCTATGGGCCAAGAGCCAGAATAACACAGCTTGAGAAAAGATTTCCAGTTAAACCTAAAAAATGACATTTAGAGAGAAATTCATAACATTTCAGAGAAATGGCTGGATTGGTTTCACCGTACATATTGAAAGTAGTGAAATAAATAAAATCTTTTCAAGAACAGGCTGTGACAATTTTCAACACAACACTTAACACACAATGAAGACAGAACATCTTCCACTCCATATCTGTAAAAAATAAAAATTAGCATTAGAAATCCTACCAAAAAAATTAGAAAAAAATTTACCATTTACAGTCATTGATACAATAAACATATTGTACCCAGCAGGGTGCTAGGAACCCCATATCCAGAAATCAGTAAGACACGATCCTAGTTCTCTGGGAAAGTATATTTGACACTGAAACATATACAAGCAGACACTGACATTTGGTATTCTTTTCATTAAAATAAAAAGTTGGTTCTTCCTAACCATGAGCATGGAATGTTCTTCCATTTGTTTGTGTCCTCTTTTATTTCATTGAGCAGTGGTTTGTAGTTCTCCTTGAGGAGGTCCTTCACATTCCTTGTAAGTTGGATTCCTAGGTATTTTATTCTCTTTGAAGCAATTGTGAATGGGAGGTCACTCATGATTTGGCTCTCCGTCTGTTATTGGTGTATAAAAATGCTTGTGATTTTTGCACGTTGATTTTGTATCCTGAGACTTTGCTGAAGTTGCTTACCAGCTTAAGGAGATTTGGGGCTGAGACGATGGGGTTTTCTAAATATACTATCATGTCATCTGCAAACAGGGACAATTTGACTTCCTCTTTTCCTAATTGAATACACTTTATTTATTTCTCCTGCCTGATTGCCCTGGCCAGAACTTCCAACACTATGTTGAATAGGAGTGGTGAGAGAGGGCATCCCTGTTATGTGCCAGTTTTCAAAGGGAATGCTTCCAGTTTTTGCCCATTCAGTATGATATTGGCTGTGGGTTTGTCATAAATAGCTTTTATTATTTTGAAATATGTCCCATCAATACCTAATTTATTGAGAGATTTTAGCATGAAGGGCTGTTGAATTTTGTCAAAGGCCTTTTCTGCATCTATTGAGATAATCATGTGGTTTTTGTCTTTGGTTCTGTTTATATGCTGGATTACATTTATTGATTTGCGTATGTTGAACCAGCCTTGCATCCCAGGGATGAAGCCCACTTGATCATGGTGGATAAGCTTTTTGATGTGCTGCTGGATTCGGTTTGCCAGTATTTTATTGAGGATTTTTGCATCGATGTTCATCAGGGATATTGGTCTAAAATTCTCTTTTTTTGTTGTGTCTCTGCCAGGCTTTGGTATCAGGATGATGCTGGCCTCATAAAATGAGCTAGGGAGGATTCCCTCTTTTTCTATCAATTCAAATAGTTTCAGAAGGAATGGTACCAGTTCCTCCTTGTACCTCTGGTAGAATTCGGCTGTGAATCCATCTGGTCCTGGACTTTTTTTTGGTTGGTAGACTATGAATTATTGACGCAATTTCAGAGCCTGTTATTGGTCTATTCAGGGATTCAACTTCTTCCTGGTTTAGTCTTGGGAGGGTGCATGTGTCCAGGAATTTATTCATTTCTTCTAGATTTTCTAGTTTATTTGCGTAGAGGTGGTTATAGTATTCTCTGATGGTAGTTTGTATTTCTGTGAGATCGGTGGTGATGCCCCATTTATCATTTTTTATTGCGTCTATTTGATTCTTCTCTCTTTTCTTCTTTATTAGTCTTGCTAGTGGTCTATTAATTTTGTTGATCTTTTCAAAAAACCAGCTCCTGGATTCATTGATTTTTTGAAGGATTTTTTGTGTCTCTATCTCCTTCAGTTCTGCTCTGATTTTAGTTATTTCTTGCCTTCTGCTAGCTTTTGAATGTGTTTTCTCTTGCTTCTCCAGTTCTTTTAATTGTGAGTTAGGGTGTCAATTTTAGATCTTTCCTACTTTCTCTTGTGGGCATTTAGTGCTATGAATTTCCCTCTACACACTGCTTTAAATGTGTCCCAGAGATTCTGGTATGTTGTGTCTCTGTTCTCATTGATTTCAAAGACCATCTTTATTCCTGCCTTCATTTCATTGTGTACCCAGTAGTCATTCAGGAGCAGGTTGTTCAGTTTCCATGTAGTTGAGCGGTTTTTAGTGAGTTTCTTAATCCTGAATTCTAGTTTGATGGCACTGTGGTCTGAGAGACAGTTTGTTATAATTTCTGTTCTTTTACATTTGCTGAGGAGTGCTTTACTTCCAACTATGTAGTCCATTTTGGAATAAGTGTGATGTGGTGCTGAGAAGAATGTGCACTCTGCTGATTTGTGGTGGAGAGTTCTGTAGATGTCTATTAGGTCTGCTTGGTGCAGAGCTGAGTTCAATTCCTGGATATCCTTGTTAATTTTCTGTCTCGTTGATCTGTCTAATGTTGACAGTGGGGTATTAAAGTCTCCCATAATTATTGTGTGGGAGTCTCTCTTTGTAGGTCTCTAAGGACTTGCTTTATGAATCTGGGTGCTCTTGTATTGGGTGCATATATGTTTAGGATAGTTAGCTCTTGTGGTTGAATTGATCCCTTTACCATTATGTAATGGCCTTCTTTGTCTCTTTTGATCTTTGTTGGTTTAAAGTCTGTTTTATCAGAGACTAGGATTGCAACCCCTGCGTTTTTTTGTTTTCCATTTGCTTGGTAGATCTTCCACCATCCCTTTACTTCAAGCCTATGTGTATCTCTGCATGTGAGATGGGTCTCCTGAATACAGCACACTGATGGGTCTTGGACTCTTTATCCAATTTGCCAGTCTGTGTCTTTTAATTGGAGCATTTAGCCCATTTACATTTAAGGTTAATATTGTTATGTGTGAATTTGATCCTGTCATTATGATGTTAGCTGGTTATTTTGCTCGTTAGTTGATGCAGTTTCTTCCTAGCATCAATGGTCTTTACAATTTGGCATGTTTTTGCAGTGGCTGGTACTGGTTGTTCCTTTCCATGTTTAGTGCTTCCTTCAGGAGCTCTTGTAGGGCAGGCCTGGTGGTGACAAAATCTCTCAGCATTTGCTTGTCTGTAAAGGATTTTATTTCTCCTTCACTTATGAAGCTTAGTTTGGCTGGATATGAAATTCTGGGTTGAAAATTCTTTTCTTTAAGAATGTTGAATAATGGCCCCCAGTCTCTTCTGGCTTGAAGAGTTTCTGCCAAGAGATCCGCTGTTAGCCTGATGGGCTTCCCTTTGTGGGTAACCCGACCTTTCTCCTTGGCTGCCCTTAACATTTTTTCCTTCATTTCAGCTTTGGTGAATCTGACAATTATGTATCTTGGAGTTGCTCTTCTCAAGGGGTATCTTTGTGGTGTTCTCTGTATTTCCTGAATTTGAATGTTGGCCTGCCTTGCTAGATTGGGGAAGTTCTCCTGGATAATATCCTGCAGAGTGTTTTCCAACTTGGTTCCATTCTCCCCATCACTTTCAGGTACACCAATGAGACGTAGATTTTATCTTTTCACATAGACCCGTATTTCTTGGAGGTTTTGTTTATTTTTACTCTTTTTTCTCTAAACTTCTCTTCTTGCTTCATTTCATTCATTTGATCTTCAATCACTGATGCCCTTTCTTCCAGTTGATGGAATCAGCTACTGAAGCTTGTGCATTCGTCACGTAGTCCTTGTGCCATGGTTTTCAGCTCCATCAGGTCATTTAAGTTAGGAAGAATCAATATTGTGAAAATGGCCATACTGTCCAAGGTAATTTTATAGATTCAGTGCCAACCCCATCAAGCTACTGATGACTTTCTTCACAGAATTGGAAAAAACTACTTTAAAGTTCATATGGAACCAAAAAAGAGCCCGCATTGCCAAGTCAATCCTAAGCCAAAAGAACAAAGCTGGAGGCATCACACTGCCTGACTTCAAACTATGCTACAAAGCTACAGTAACCAAAACAGTATGGTACTGGTACCAAAACAAAGATATAAACCAATGGAACAGAACAGAGCCCTCAGAAATAATACCACACATCTACAACCATCTGATCTTTGACAAACCTGACAAAAACAAGAAATGGGGAAAGGATTCCCTATTTAATAAATGGTGCTGGGAAAACTGGCTAGCCATATGTAGAAAGCTGAAACTGAATCCTGTCCTTACACCTTATACAAAAATTAATTCAATATGGATCAAAGACTTAAATGTTAGACCTAAAACCATAAAAACCCTAGAAGAAAACCTAGGCAATACCATTCAGGACATAGCCATATCAAGGACTTCATGTCTAAAATACCAAAAGCAATGGCAACAAAAGCCAAAATTGACAAATCGGATCTAATTAAACTAAAGAGCTTCCACACAGCAAAAGAAACTACCATCAGAGTGAACAGGCAACCTACGGAATGGGAGAAAATTTGTGCAATCTACTCATCTGACAAAGGGCTAATATCCAGAATCTACAAAGAACTCAAACAAATTTACAAGAAAAAAAAACAAACCACCCCATCAAAAAGTGGGCAAAGGATATGAACAGACACTTCTCAAAAGAAGACATTTATGCAGCCAACAGACACATGAAAAAATGCTCATCATCACTGGCCATCAGAGAAATGCAAATCAAAACCACAATGAGATACCATCTCACACCAGTTAGAATGGCCATCATTAAAAAGTCAGGAAACAACAGGTGCTGGAGAGGATGTGGAGAAATAGGAACACTTTTACACTGTTGGTGGCACTGTAAACTAGTTCAACCATTGTGGAAGTCAGTGTGGAAATTCCTCAGGGATCTAGAACTAGAAATACCATTTGACTCAGCCATCCCATTACTGGGTATATACCCAAAGGATTATAAATCATGCTGCTATAAAGACACAGGCACACATATGTTCATTGTGGCCCTATTCACAATAGCAAAGACTTGGAACCAACCCAGATGTCCATCAATGATAGACTGGATTAAGGAAATGTGGCACATATACACCATGGAATACTATGCAGCCATAAAAAAGTATGAGTTCATATCCTTGTAGGAACATGGATGAAGCTGGAAACCATCATTCTGAGCAAACTATCACAAGGACAAAAAACCAAACACCGCATGTTCTCGCTCATAGGTGGGAATTGAACAATGAGAACACTTGGACACGAGAAGGGGAATGTCACACACTGGGGCTTGTCGTAGGGTGGGGGGTGGGGGAGGGATAGCATTAGGAGATATACCTTATGTAAATGATGAGTTACTGGGTGCAGCACACCGACATGGCACATGTATACATATGTAACAAACCTGCACGTTGTGCACATGTACCCTAGAACTTAAAGTATAATTTAAAAAAAAATTAGGAGAAGATTGGATTATAGTTTTCCTGACAAGCTCCCTATTCATTAATAATAAACTTAAAATTTAACATTCATGTGCCAAGGGTTCTATGATTAATAGTTAAACTATTAGAACTTTGATAAATATAATATTTGTTATCTATTAGTAATAATTCAAAATATATAATTCACTTAATGCATTACCTATTATTTTCTCATTAAAAAAATGAAAAATATTCACAACTGTTTTTTATTATAACTGGCTTTCATTATTCTGATTATACTGAAAGCATTTACACCTGAGTATCATTCTCACAGAGTCGTTATATTTTGTAAAGGAGAAAAGACTAGAAGTGATCAGTCTAGTAGCCCCCGGAAACAACAGTAACTCCCCTTGGACCAACAGGGGAGTTCCGGGAAAGCAGTAAGAGAGTTACCACTTAACCACACAGTATCACAGAAATAGTAATTACCTATAAAATCTCCTGCTTCCTTTTCTCTTTTCTCTGTTTTGTATTCCTGATGCTTCTTCAACTGGTATAGGCCATGAAACAGATTAATCTCACATCAGACTCAAGAAAGCTGAGACAGAGTTATATGGTGAGATTTTTTAAAAGAGAAAAAGAAAAAAAAACACAAAGGGAAGTATTTCTATTACTGTGACAGGAAATATGAAAATAGATATAAATAAATACATTTTTTTCACTATAGCATTAAGTTCCATTGGTACATAGTGTGTGTTTTACTCTGTTGGCAATGGATATCTGATTAAAACCCAAATTGCCTGCTACTTCCATGCCGTAAATCTGGAAAAGATTTCTAAATAGGATTTTGGTATACTTGTGTCATTCATCTCCCCCAAAAATGGTAGTCCTTATTTTTAAAAATAAGAGCTTATATTCATTGACAGGTTTACAAATAGTGTACAACTATATTATGAGGTAGATAGTATCATTACTCCCATAGACACAATGTTATCACATGGAGTGATAGGTGAAGTGTGGCATCACCCAGCTCTTTCTGAAGAGTGGGAGGATGGTGGAATCTCCAGAAGACCTACCTTGGGCCAAGACCTGGGATATAAATCAGAACCCAACAGTTAGACATGGGCTTGATGAAGGGCACCTAGTCAGAGGGACAAAATGTGCAAACGCAGAGAGGTATGGGTAGTTATGCATGGCGGTAAGAAGTTACATATGTCGGGGGCAGGAAGAGCACTGGGGGTAGTGGCTGGAAATAAAGTTGAAAAAATCACGAAGAGCTTGGTCTACCAGGCTGAGAAGACTCAGCTTTACGCTTTAGGCACTGAAGAGCCACTGGGGAATTCTGCAAATAGATGATGAGATTTGCATTTTAGAAAGATCTCTCTGATGGTAGTTTAAGGATAGATTTCAGTGAAACCAGAATGAAAATAAAATAAGCAATTGATAGTTAATTTTTTAATTTATTTTTTATTTTGTATATACAAAGTGTATAACATAATGTTTTGATATACATATACATAGTGAAATAATTACCAAAGTCAAGTTAACGTATCCATCACCTTATGTATTAGTTCACTCTTGTATTGCTATAAAGGCATACCTGAGGCTAGGTAATTATAAAGAAAATATTTAATTGGCTCATGGTTCTGCAGGCTCTACAGGAAGCATAACACAGGCATCAGCTTCTGGGGATACCTCAGAAAGCTTCCAATGATGGTGGAAGGTGAAGGGGGAGCAGGCGTCTCACATGGCAGAAGGAAAAGCAAGAGAGAGGGGGAAGGTGCCACACATTTTTAAATGACCAGCTCTCACAAGAACTCACTCACTATCATGAGGACAGTACCAAGGGGACAGTACTAATCATTCACAAGAAGTCTGCCCCTATGATCCAATCGCCTCCCACCAGGCCTCACCTTCAACAGTGAGGATTACATTTCAACATGAGATTTGGGCAGGGACACACATCAAAACTATATCACCTTCCATAGTTATCCTTTGTGTGTGTGTATAGTAAGAGTACCTGACATCTACTCTCTTAGTAAATTTTAGTATACAACACAAGATTATGAACTATAATCCTCATGCTATACATTATATCTCTAGACTTAATCATGGTCAGTCCAGGATAGAAATTATGAGACCTTGACTAAAGTAATGTCTGGGCAGACAGAGAAAAGAGATATTTGGAAGATAGAAGTTAGAAAAATTCTATATAATTTTTCCAGTTATATAAATTTATTCAATAGATAGAAGGAATTACTTTCATTTGTTTCCGTTAACTTCTGTGTCCCACTCAGCAAATATAATGTTTGGAAAAAATTGGATATAAACATTTGGTTTAACTGAATTTAACTTTCCTAATATTCTTTTCTAACACATGCTTGTCCATAGAAATCATTATCCATGAAAAACTACTGTTCTAATCTGTCAGTAAAGATTAGTTATGTGTTTTAATTTTCACATATAAAGATTCACAAAGAAAAAAAAATGGCCCTTTCTCAAGAGGAAAGAAAAAAAATTCTTGGTCAATAGTAAACCTATGAGGGTTCTAGAAGAAGGCGGGGGGGAGCGGCTGGCATACAGCAGACACCACCAACAGAAAGCGGTAGATGAATGTAAATTGAAAGATTAAGAGGTCAATATTTAGGGTGCTAAAATCAACTACACAAAGAAACTCTTAATTAGTTTTAGGACCTGCTGAAAGAGAAATATTTAGTGTTTGGTACTTCATTTCTACATCAGAGGAACAAAGGGATCAAAACCAAAGAGTGTCTGGTCTTCTTCAAGGCATTAAGTTGACTTTTAGGGATTTTTTTCTTGCATTTTTGCTGTAACGTTGACTCTTATTTTTCTCTACCTAAGTATAGATTATTAGTGTATGAATATGTATGTTGTTTAACACAGAAGTACACAGAAGTTACTTTCACATAAGAAGCTTGTTATTTATTCTTAATTGCTATCGTATTTACACAGGACTAGCTTTCTTCTCTGCCTATAAAACTTAATAATGGCTAGGCACGGTGGCTCACACCTGTAATCCCAGCACTTTGGAAGGCCAGGGCGGGAGTTCTAGACCAGCCTGATCAACATGGAGAAACCCTGTTTCTACTAAAAATACAAAATTAGCCAGGTGTGGTGGCACATGCCTGTAATCCCAGCTACTCGAGAGGCTGGGCCAGGAGAATTGCTTGAATCCAAGAGGCGGAGGTTGCGGTGAGCAGAGATCGTGCCATTGCACTCCAGCCTGGGCAAGGGAAACTATGATTCCCATTCTACATGGGAAACTATGATACTTATCAGAAAACATGATCAAAACTGGGTAGGAGAGAGGTTCACCTAATAGGCAATATTGGCACTCAAGAGTTGTGCCTGGGACACCGAGTTCCTTGTGAGATCAGCTGAAGTTGATTCTGAAAGAAATAATGAAGATAGCAAAACAGTCACTGAATCCAAAATCCAGGAAAGTAACCTAGTTCTAAGCTGCAGAAGATTCTGGGGCCAATGTTGACATACATCCCTTGTCTCTAAAAGAACAGACCCCGGTGCTTAAGATTCAGCATAAACCTGAGGCAACGTTGGTTCTAGCTCTGAAAATATTAAAAGACAGAGGCAAGAAAAATGAGGTAGAGGGTGACATTTTGAAATTGTTATATATTTTTTCGAAAAAAATAGTAAGGGGAAGTTGCTGTAATTCAGAAAAAAATTGCAGCCCTGTTCTTTTCTTTCTAAGCCATTTCTATTCTTCTCTCTCTATTGTTCCTATTCTGCTCTTAGAAGACAATGAAAAAGAGAACTAAAACATGACTTTCCCCAGAATTATTCATACAAGGGAACAGACCATCTCAAAAGCAGCCTGGCATATACTACTCTAGCAGAAAACCCTATTCTGTGGAATCACTGGCATATCATGCTTACCGTGTGGAGCTACTTGGTTCCACTGTTCTTCATTTAATTTAGCAGTGTTTTATTACCTTCTTACTACGACCTCAGCACTGTAAAAGACACACAGAAGAACCAAAGCAAATGTATGACTCCAAAAACTTAGTCTAGTTAAGAGGCAAGAAAATAAGAAAGGCAACATATAACCAAGTGCTAAATGTTCTTAATGTCACTAATTATAAAGAGATAAAGAACTCCTGAATAAGAAGTAAACATGGAAACAGAGAAATTACAATAGAAATCCATTTGTCTTCTGCTGGTGCATTTATGAAAATATTGACACATTCCCTATGATTATAACCCCCTATGAATATAACCCAGATGACAAATGTGAGAGAAATAAGAAAAGGAGGCAAACATTTTAGGGTAGAGCAATAGGAAAGGACTTCATAAAAGGTAGTGTTGGAGCTAAACCTTGAAGGAAAAGCAGAAGACATTCCAGGAGTGGGAGACTGAAAAAGCATGGCATGTGCAAGGTACTGAAAAGATGCCAGCAGTGGTTTCATTTGGGGGATTACAGAGACGATAATGAGTATTGAGAAATGCACATAGAAGAATGGAGAATTGGGGATGGAGAGGCTGCAGAATTGTAGGTTCTTAAGGGTAAATTTGCAGAATCATTAAATCAGAGAAACTCAGAGTTATAAAGGACCTCAGAAATCATCAAATCCAATTTTCAACTCAATGCAATAATATCTGTACGTGGTCATACGGCCTCTACCAAAAAATTCCCAGTAAGAGAAAGAAAATTCACCATTTTTGAGAGAGAGTTCTAAATGTTAGAAATGTCTTCTTTATAGAGTTATCATTGTTCTCTTCTTGACCCATGGAGATATACCATGGAGATATAAATATGTTAAAATATGTCACCCCATTTTCACATGCCAGGCTGTGTCAAGAATAAATTGGTATTTATGGCATGCTATCCAAAACATACTAGAAAGAATGGACTGTCAGCTTCAAGGTGATCCTAGCTCAAACTCTAGATCCATCTCACTCTAAGAGACTACTAGAAATTGTGTGTATTCAAACAAACTATACTTTGATTAGATAAATTAATGTCTGAGCATCACCAAGTTGCTTTGAGAAGACTGGGTTTGGTGTCAAGACTACAACATCAGGATTTTCTAAAAATGGAGTCTAACCTCAAGATATGAAAGAAGCAAGCAGGCTTTGGCTAAAATACATCTGATTATAACATTCATGGACCATGTAATTTCTCCCTGCTGGTAAAAGAATGTGGTTCTGTTAGAGAACTTATCAGTAATTCAGAAACATGTCAGTGTTTAGCATATTGCTTCTATTACACTCATGCAACAGTAAAAAATAAGTTTCTACTGTAATTATGAGAACAAGGGTTTTTAATCTTTATTTTTATTCCTTATCTATTATCCATAGAAGTCCCCACATCAGGACATGGAAAATTCATCCCCTTAGCAATTAATTCCAATTTTCCTACTCAATTATTCCCCCAAATCATATAAATAATTGACTGTTGGGAGTGGGGATCAAATATACCACAGGGCTCCCTTCATAATCATATGAAGTAGAGTTTCTCAGCCTCAGCACTATTGCCATCTCTGAGTCAGATAATTCTTTATTGTGGAAGACTGTCCTGTGCATTGTAGGATGTTAAGCAGCATCCCTGACCTCTACTTACTAGATGCCAGCTATCCCTCCCCACATCAGTCATGAAAACCACAAATGTCACAGACATAGCCAAACATCTCCTGGGAATAAAAATTGTCCCAGGTTGAGAACTGCTTATATAAAGATACAGTCTTAGTTAAAACCTACTCTGGGCTGTACTTTTCAGGCACATTTTTAAAGTGGTGGTGACTGCCCTTTCTGGCTTACATCCACATAAAATCTGTTGTTTATTCCAATCTCTTCAGAGAAAAGTGTGAACACCCTATTTCTTGACAAATGACTTTGATTATTAGATTGTACCACAATGTGCATCAAAGTACAAGGACAGAGTTTTAACTCTGCTGTCAAGACAACCGCTGCCTCTTCAAGCGAAAGAAAAATCAAAGATTTGTAGGATGCCAGTTGAGAAGGAATCTTAAGCCAAAGGCAAGTGCTGTGGCCACGACTGAGCACCTGGCACTTCCCCGTGAGAGCTGAATACTCAAGAAAATTGAAACTTCAAATGAGCTTCCACCTAACAAGCTGTAATTTTGCTTCATTGGTGGAGGGTAGAGGACGAGTTGGGGGAAGAAACCAGAGGAGAATTCAACATGACAGTCCATTTGCTAATTCAACGAGGAGGAGTTAAAGACAATCTTCAGAATGCCGCAGGACAAAAGCATCATTATCTGTAATTACTGCTTACCAGTAGCACAGACTGATAACAAGCTTCCTCCGCCAATCTTACCCCGCCATTATGAGAAGAGGCGATTAAACTAATTAACAAATCAACTTTTCTGTGCAACATTGGGCTCAATAGCAGAAAATAATGAGAAGAAGCTAGTTACTTGAAGGGATGAAATGAGACAGAAATCTGAGGTTAACAATAATATGGACAGGGAGCTCGAATAATTGAGGAATGTGTACATTTTAACATTAGAAAATCTGATTCCACATGGAGAAATATGGAGCTATTTGATCAAAGCCACAGTTTAAATGCAAAGTACTTTATTTGATCATGAAAAGCATTACAACAATCATGCACAACCCTGATATGTGACAAATACAAAATAATGCCTCACCTATGGAGAAGTCAGACTGTCAGCAACCTCAGTGATCTCAGTTATAAACACTAACTCAAAAGGAATCACAAAAAGAGGTCTTTTAGCCATAAAGTCACATTTGTCTATAGGAAGAGACAAAGAACTACTCTCACACCACTGCTATATTTTGTACCTCTCTCAACTCCTCCACTCTTGAAGAGGCGAGGGGCAATATGTCTTTAACTTATCTCTACCTAAGGCCTTTTTATACATCATAGGTATTCAGTAAGAAGTATTTACCAGCGTGACAGCCATACCACATGTGGCTACTGAGCACTTGAAATGTGGCCAGTTAGACTAAGGATCTGAATTTTGTTTTATTTTAATTTAAAAACTGCTTGCTATTGTTTGGCTGTTCCCACCCAAATCTCATTATGAATTGTAGCTCCCATAATCCCCATGTGTCATGGGAGGAAACTTGTGGGAGGTAATTGAATCATGGGGGCGGTTTTTTCCCATGCTATTCTGGTGATAATGAATAAATCTTAAAAGATCTGATGGTTTTATAATGGGTAGTTTCCCTGCACACGTTCTCTTGCCTGCCACCATGTAAAACGTGTCTTTGCTCCTCCTTCACCTTCCACCATGATTGTGATTCTGAGGCCTCCCCAGCCTTGTGGAACTGGGAGTCCATTAAACCTCATGTTCTTTATAAATTACCCAGTCTTGGGTATTTTTTCATAGCAGTATAAAAATGGACTAATACACTGCTATTCAATTCACTTATTGAGAAACTTTTAAATAGTCTCAAAACAATTTGGATACATGAATCCACTTTTTCAACTGTAAATTTTATGAAATCTAAATAAATAGCACATATCTAACAAAAATTCAGCATTCCAATTGAGTTGTGTTGCAAGAGTTAAATACACACCGGATTTCAAAGACTTGGAATTTAAAAAATAATATAAAATACATAATTAATATTTGTATATTGATTACATGTTGAAATGATAGCATTTTGGATACATTGTGTTATATAACATATATTATTAAAGATAATTTCACCTATTTCTCTTTACTTTGTTTAATGTGACTACTGGAAATTATAAATTACATATTTGGCTATTAGATGGTGTTGGTCTATAGAGTGAATGAATGCAACATACAGCAGTATATCAGAAGCAGCAAGAGAATACTGACTAACAGCAACAAAAAATGATATCTACAACAAAAAAGAGTCAAATAAAATCAAGAAAGCACAATGACCTAGAGTCATTTAAAGCATGAGTATATATTTTCACCTATTTAACAGGTGTCTGAGGGTATCACAGTTATTTATGTATTATAACTTTTCATATATATTTATCATGCACAACATGTTCTTTTGAAATATGCATACACTATAGAAAGGCTAAATTGAGCTAATTAACATATACATTACCTCACATATCAATGTTTTTGGTGAGAACATTTAAAAATCTACTCTTAGCAATTTTCAAGAATACAATACATTGTTATATACTATAATCACATATTGTACAATAGATCTCTTGATTCCTCCTAACTGGAATTGTGTATCCTTTGGCCAACATTTCTGCAATCCCTCCTCCCCACAGCCCCTGGTAACCATCATTCTATGAGTTCAACTTTTTAAATTCCACATGTAAGTGAGAGCCCATAGTATTTGTGTTTCTGCACCTGGCTTATTTCACTTAATGTAATATCCTCCAGGTTCATCCATGTTGTCACAAATGACAGGATTTTCTTCTTGTTAAGGCTGAATCATATTTTGTTAAGTATTTATGCCACATTTTCTTTACCCATTTATCCATTGTTGGAAGCTTAGATTGCTTCCAAATCTTGGCTATTGTAAATAGTTCTGCAATAAGCATGGAACTGAAGATATCTCTTCAACATACTGATTTCATTTCCTTTGACTATATACTCAGTAGTGGGATTTCTAGATCAAATGGCAATTCTATTTTTAATTTTTTTAGGAACATCCATACTGTTTTCCATAATGGCTGTACTAATTTGCAGTCCCACCAACAGTGTGTAGAGGTTTCCTTTCTCCACATCTTCTCCAACATTTACCTTTTGTCTTTTTTTTTTTTTGAGAGAGAGTCTCATTCTGTTACCCAGGCTAGAGTGCAGTGGCACGATCTTGGCTCACTGCAACCTCCACCTCCCAGGTTCCAGTGATTCTCCTGCCTCAGCCTCCCAAGCAGCTGGTCACAGGCGTGTACCACCATGCGTGGCTAATTTTTGTATTTTTAGTAGAGACAGGTTTCACCATGTTGGCCAGGCTGGTCTCAAACTCCTGACTTCAAGTAATCTGTCTGCCTCAGCCTCCCAAAGTGCTGGGATTAGAGGCATGAGCCACCATGCCTGGCCTATCTTTTGTCTTTTTGATAAGTCATTCTAACCAGTGTAAAGTAATATCTTACATTGTGATTTTAATTTGCATTTATCTGATGATTACTAATTTTTATACATCTGTTGGCCATTTGCATGTCTTCTCTGGAGAAGATATACATGTGTTGTAACTCAGCCACAAAGAAAGATACGATGGTGGAACTTGTCATTATTTTAACACTTAACAATAAGTTCCACTTATCTAAATATTTCACTAATGTATAACAACTCATTTAATTATCACAATAACCTTATGAGACAAATATTACTATTACCTTTCCAATTTTTTAGGTAAGGAAATTGGAGCATAAGGAGGTTAAGTAATTTTGTCAACGTTACATATATTTACTATGATTTTCTATTATTCCTGTCAAAATTCTTTTCCAACATCCCCCTATATATGTGTTTGATCGAAATGCTTTTTTCCTCTGTCTTTAAATATTGTCCTTTTCAGTGGAGCCCTTAGCCTGGAATGATTTAGCCAAATCAACCCTAGGAATGAAATTTCTGCCAGATGTCACAGGCAAACCTCCATTATATTCTCTAACATTAGTAAAAGTCCTGCTGATGAGGGGTCTATCAGGAGACTAGTTTATAAAGTCTCTCCTCTAATTTCTGGTTAAGAGTGCTACGATTTCTACAAGTCTCTGGTTCTTTTACATGGCAAATAACATTCTAGCAAGGACTTAAAAATACTACGTGAAACCATAAACTGGTAATATTTGTATTGCATTACCTCTGATGATATAACAAAATAAAAAATAAATATTGCGGTTTTTAAGGAAGTAGAAATTATCTTTAATCTCTGTGGCTTCAGTTAATATATAACAGTTTCACCAATAAAAGTTCAGTAAGAAAGACTAAGATATGATAAGACACCTAAAAAGATGAAAGGCTGATTGAGAATAGTGGAAGAGGGTAAGAACTAAGAAGGTTAAATAATTAAGCAAATGGTTTGAATGAAGAGAATCAAGGGATCAGAAGGCAAAATGATAGAGAAACAGCAAAAAAATGCAGCTGGTTCGAAGATAGTGTTATCTCAATTAATTGTTCACAGTCAGTTACAGATCAAACTCCTTGTTCTACTCTTTCCCCCTTTCTCACTACTGCACTCGACTAGTCTAGAAAAAAAAATTAAACCCACCTGAAACACAAGGGAAGAGAAACTGCACAGCTTAATGAGGAATTTATTTAAAGCAATAATAGCAGCACACATTTAAGAAAACTGAGCACTTTTTAAGTATGAGCGTTAACGTAATTTAATAGCACAGAAGGCCAATGTGCTTTGTAGTAAGCTGGTTAATTTTTCTATTTTCTATTCACTGCCTTATTTTCCCCTCTTTGGTTATTTGTTTTCTTTTTCTAAACAAAAATTAATACACTAAGAGTCCAGGTATTAAAATTTAAGACATGAAAAATTAAGCATATGGCATCAAGATTCTTTAGTTTTTATAAAAGGAAAATTAGAGCATCACTCTTATTCAACCATTATCTGTTTTTAACCTATTTAATAATATGAAGACATGGGGAGAATAGCTATTAGAAAGGTTGTAGACTAAAGAATAATCAGGATTCTGTAGATGGTGAGCACTGTTCTGACTTTTTCTGTGAGTACCTTGGAGAACATCATCCTGTGTACATTTAATTTTCTTCTAGTGGCTTCGGGATTACTTCTGGGAAACAAGCCCTTGTCAGGAAAGAGAAATAAATCAATTTTCTTTAATCTCATTAAGTCCCCACAGTGCAGGCTGACTTTACCAGAAGCTCTTTAGTGATTTTTATTTGTTGCATTTTTCCAAACAGAAGACACAAAGGAAATGAGCACTGGTGGCCTGTCAGTTCTCAACACTCTGCCAGAAGACCTGGCTGTCATCATGAGGATTTATCAGCTTGCCTTACAGGACATCTAACCCTGTCATGTGGCTCAGGGTTCCTGACCAAAGTCACTAAAGAAGCAATTACCTGAGAGCCCAGCAAATCCTGTGGCCTGGAGCAATATTTGGTATGACCAACAGCATGTGCTGTTACCAGAACTTTTGCTATAAAACGCTGGAATCAGGAAGGATTACTCTAGAGAAAATTTAACGTAAAGAAATTTAAGCCTTTGACCAAAGTTGTCTTATCTTGAAACAGTATCTTTCTCAAGATTTTTTTTTAATATAACCTTTCATAAATCCCTTACAGCTTAATCCCTTGTGAAACAGCATGTATCTTTAATATTACATTATTTTTCCAAATTTGTTGTGTTTAAATCCTAAGAACAAGTTAGTAAACAGTTATGATAGAAACTGCAATTCCAAACCACCTTAACAAAAAGATCCACATATAGAGATGTGATTGAATTTGGTTTATTTTTTAGTGCTTATAAATATTCTACCCTTTTCATCTTTGTTTCTTTTAGATAAGCATTTGGACCTTCAAATAGAATATACTTTTTTTGCATTCATTTGAACATCTTTTCTGACTTAGAACTTGTCTCAAGGGAAAACCTTGAAAGAAAATTAAAATTTCTTTTTTAAAGCCCATAGCAATTCATTAATATTTTCAAGCTTTTCAATACAATTGCATTCACAAATTGGATTTGCACTGTTTGATATAAAACAATTGTTTTTCACTTCAAGTGCTCCACTGTTTTCAAGCTTGTTAATTAAATGTTTTATTTTTAAAAATACTGTACAAGTTTCTCAAAACTTCATCTGCACCTGCTCCGTAAATGAAAAGATGTCCTTGGAACAACTCCAGTTTATTAAGTGGAAAGCCATTTATTTCACACAAGAATTCAGTCTTTTACCTGCAAGCTTTAACATGAGTTACTGTGCATTGTATTATTTCACCTTTTATCTGCTTTCAATTAATAGAAGCATTTTTAATGTGTGGAGGGGGAAAAGACATGTTGTTTGGAATGTCACTTCCATTGCCTGATGCTCCTATGTGTGTGCTGAACTGACATCTCTGTAAAGCTATTTGGTGGCTTTATCTTTTAGCCTGGCCCTTTTGGTCTTGCCCCATCATCCTTTTTCCCAAAGAGATTATGTAGTGTGATCTGATGAGATATGCAGATGGCGTGGAGCAGTAAAACTGCTACAACCTCTCAGGGATTTTTCACAGCACAGCTAAATTAGTAAACTGCTTTCTAACACGGAAAAGAAATTAGGGACACATGGGATCTGATACAGTTTGGATATTTGTCCCTACCCGAATCTCACGTTGACTTGTAATCCAAAATGCTGGAGTGGGTCCTGGTGGGAGGTGTTTGGGTCATGGGGGCAGATTCTATCTCAAAGACAAAATGCATCTCAAAAATGCGTCTTTTCCACTAAGCGGGGAGAGCATCTTAAAATTAAAGGGAAAAAAATTGTATGTAGTCCCCTTAGCTACAATTGGTAATCTAGTTCTCAGGGTAGTACTCTTGGTACAAGATGGGTACCTATAACAAGAACACTGCCCAGAAAGAGACAACTTTTGAGGCGCCTGTTTATACTGCTCCCACCTCCATTCTCCTTTTAGCTAGAACTTAAACGAGCTGCCTGTGGGACTCTCTCCCTCCCTCTTGTTAAGAGTAGGAACAGAGCACACATTTTGCAAATTAGTGACTGTTCCACTTTTCAAGGCTAGAAGGAAGTGAGGAGCCAAGGTAGTGCATCCTATGGCCTTAATTCCACTATATTGCCTGAAGACTCCTACCCAAGACATCATGAAGGATATAGATACATGGAAGAAATTTTTAAAAAGTCCATCTAAATAAGTTATTTTATCCTCTTTAATAAAGGCAGTATTTTGGCATGAGCAAATAGTACTTATTTGCATAAATAATAAAGTATATTTACTTCTCTGTCACACAGCCCATTTGGATGACTTCCATGATGTAAAATAAGGCATGTTATGGTATTAATGTCATTAGAACTGATGATTCATTATTCGGCTGGAAATAGACTATAATAATCCTCAAAAATTAATACTGCTCTGTGATTGGTTTTAATGTAGCTCTTAAAATAATTTTATTTAATAATAATTTAATAATTACTAAATTGATTAAATGATTTAATAATGTGTTTGCTTAATGTAATTATTGAAATTTTTTTCTACTTTGATCACATCTTGAAACTTATGTTGGTAAATTTGAAGATTTGCTTTCTCGCTTTCTAAATATAAAGAGAAAGACATTAATATATTGTATAGATATTGATATTACAGATATATAGATATTGCTGAATTACTTGAGAGTCAGTTGAATACATTATAATACTTCATTTCTCAATAATTTAGCATGCATCTAGTAAGAAAAAAGCATTCTTCTTTATAACCTTAATACAATTATCATACTGTGGTAGTTGAACATTGATCCACCACTATTATTGTCTATATATTATATATATCTTATATATAAGCCATACTCAGATTTTCCTAATTGTCCTGTGATACAGTTTGGCTGTGTCCCCACCCAAATCTCACCTTGAATTGTAATAATCCCCATGTGTCAAGGGCAGGGACAGTTGGAGATAATTGAATCATGGGGGCAATTCCCCCATACTGTTCTCATGGTAGCGAATAAGTCTCATGATATCTGATGGTTTTATAAATGGGAGTTCCCCTGCACAAGCTCTCTCTTGCCTGCCACCATGTAAGATGTGCCTTTGCTTCTCCTTTGCCTTCTGCCATAATTGCGAGGCCTTCCTCGCCATGTGGAACTATGAGTCCATTAAACCTCTTTCCTTTATAAATTACCCAGTCTCAGGTATGTCTTTATTAGCAACATGAGAACAGACTAATACAGTAAATTGGTACCAGGAGTGGGGTGCTGCTGTAATGATATCCAATAATGTGGAAGCAACTTTGGAACTGGGTAATAGGCAGAGGTTGGAACAGTCTGGAGGGCTCAGAAGAGGAAAGGAAGATGTGGGAAAGTTTGGAACTTCCTAGAGACTTGTTAAATGGCTTTGATCAAAATGTTGATAGTGATATTAAGTCCAATTACTGGACTTCCTGTCACAATCTGGACAATGAAGTCCAGGTTGAGGTGGTCTCAGATGAAGATGATGAACTTGCTGGGAACTGAAATAAAGGTGACTCTTGCTATGTTTTAGCAAAAAGACTGGCAGCATTTTGCCCCTGACCTAGAGATTTGTGGAACTTTGAACTTGAGAGAGATGATTTAGGGCATCTAGCAGAAGAAATTCCTAAGCAGCAAAGCATTCAAATATGACTTGGGTGCTGTTGAAAGCATTCAGTTTTACGTATTCACAAAAATGTCGTTTGAAATGGGAACTTATGTTTAAAAGGGAAGCAGAGCACAAAAGTTAGAAAATTTGCAGCCTGATGATGTGACAGAAAAGAAAAACCCATTTTCTAAGGAGAAATTGAAGCCAACTGCAGAAACTTTCATAAGCAACAAGGAGCCAAATATTAATTGCTAAGAAAATGGGGAAAATGTCTCCAGGGCATGTCACAGACCTTCATGGCAGCCCCTCTCATCACAGGCTGGGAGGCCTAGGGGGTAAAAATGGTTTCATGGGCCAGGCCCAGGGTCCCCCTGCTCTATGCAGCCTCAGGACATGGTGCCCTGTGTCCCAGATGCTTCAGCTCCAGCCATGGCTAAAAGGGGCCAACATATAGCTTGGCCCAATGCTTTAGAGGGTACAAACCCTAAGTCTTGGCAGCTTACATGTTGTATTGGTCCTGCAGGTGCACAAAAGTCAAGAATTGAGGTTTTTTAATCTCAGCCTAGATTTCAGAGGATGTATGGAAGTGCCTGGATGTCTAGGCAGAAGTTTGCTGCAGGGGTGTGGCCCTAATGGAGAACCTCTACTATGGCAGTGTGGAAGGGAAATGTGGAGTTGGAGCCCCTCCACAGAGAATCACCACTAGGGCACTGCCTAGTGGAGCTGTGAGAAAAGGGCCACCATCGTCCACCATCTTCCAGACCCCAGAATGGTAGATCTACTGCTTGCACCATCCACCTGGAAAAGCCACAGACATTCAACACCAGCCCATGAAAACAGCCAGGAGCAGGGTTGCACCCTGAAAAGCCACAGGGGTGGAGCTGCCCAAGGCTGTGGGAGCCCAATTCTTGCATCCTGTACATGAGACATGGAGAAAAAGGAGATCATTTTGGAGCTTTAAGATTTGACTTCCCCACGGTGGCACATGCCCATAATCCCAGCTACTCGGGAGGCTGAGGCAGGAGAATCGCTTGAACCCGGGAGGTGGAGGTTGCAGTGAGCCGAGATCATGCCATTGCACTCCAGCCTGGGCAAAAAGAGCAAAACTCTGTCTCAAAAAAAAGAAAAAAGATTTGACTGCCCCGTTGGATTTTGGACTTGCATGTGGCCTGTAGCCCCTTCATTTTGGCCAATTTCTCCCATTTGGAAGGGGTGTATTTACCCAATGCCTGTACCCCCATTGTATCTAAGAAGTAGCTAACTTGCTTTTGATTTTACAGGCTCATAAGTGAAAGAAACTTGCCTTGTCTCAGATGAGACTTTGGGCCATGGACTTTTGAGTTAATGCTGATGAGTTAAGAATTTGGATGAAGGCATGATTGGTTTTGAAATGTGAGGACATGAGATTTGGGAGGGGCTGGGGTGGAATGATATGGTGCAGCTGTGTTCCCACCCAAATCTCACCTTGAATTGTAATAATCCCTGCATCTCAAGGGCAGGGCCAGATGGAGATAATGGAATCACGGGGGTGGTTTCCCCCACCCCATACTGTTCTCACGGTAATGAATAAGTCTCATGAGATCTGATGGTTTTATAAATGGGAGGTCCCCTGCACAAGCTCTCTCATGCCTGCTGCCATGTAAGATGTGCCTTTGCTTCTCTTGTGCCTTCCGCCATAATTGTGAGGCCTCTCCAGCCATGTGAAACTGTGAGTCCATAAAACCTCTTTCTTTTATAAATTACCCAGTCTTGAGTCTGTCTTTATTAGCAGTGTGAAAACAGACTAATACATCCTAATAACATCCTTTATAGTTGGAATTGGGGGATTTTTTTATTGTTTTTTGTTTTTTTCCAATTCTGGCTCCAATCAAGGATCACATATTATATTTAATTGTTTTCTCCTTAATGTCCTTTAATCTAAAACTATTTTTCAGCTTTTTGGTCCTTTGGTAACATTAACATTTGGGAAGAATCTAGGCAAATTGTTTTTAAAGAATGCCCCTCAGTTTGAATTAGCCTGTTGCTTATGATTAGATTCAGGTTAAATACTTTTGACCAGAGTGCTCCATGGTTGCTGATGGGTCCTTACAAGTGCATCACATCAGGGGACACAACTCAGTTTGTCCTATTACTGGTAATGTTAAGTTAGATATGTTGGCTATGTTGTCTCTAATACACTGGAGAGGTACCTTAATAAGCACGCTGCAGTATGAAACTAGGATTTTAATCCTACCAAGTTGTTACAAACAATTTTAACCCAAAGTTTTCCAATTTTATGCAGAATTGTAGAGCTCTTATTACTGTCCTGATGCAGTTCTCTCTGGCAGTCCATCCTCCCCACATATTGCTCTGACCTCTCCCTGCAGTCCTCCCCCAACACCTTCCACTTCTCTTTCATGGCTCAGTCTTCTGTTATGCTCCTACAGCTTACTCTTTTATTCTTCCATTTGGGTCTTCATTCTATCATCAACAAGTTTCTCTATACTCTAAACCTTCAACACAGTGTTCCCTGAACTTATAGAATTAACTGAAACCTAGACTTCCCACCCTACTAGGACCCAGCACCCTGGGGGCCCTTCCTATTGAAGAAGGATCCCTTTCCTCTACCAAGGAATCTAGGAACAACATTATCCTACACCCCTCTGCATCAAAGCAACTCCACTTGCACACAAGTCTTTGAAAAGCATGCCATGCCTCTCTGTACCACCCTCTAAATCTTCTCACAGTTGTCATCTACCAGCCTCCAAATCTTGCCTCTCATGATCTTGGCACTTGTTTACTTTCTTCCCTCTACGTTGGCTTCTTCCATTATTCTTTGGGACTTCAATCTCCATTTAAAAAATAAAAACAACTTTTTTATACAATACCACATTTCTTAACCTTTTAAACCCTAAAGATTTTACCTCTGCTCCATTTCAGCAATCCATATCCACAATCACAGCTTGGACCTTATTAATACCCAGAAAAGTTTCACATCTGAAATCTCAAACTCCCATGTCTTAGTCCCTTGCATCTTTCAAGCTTCTTCCCACCTTACTGTAAATGCAATCTTAAATGCGTCATGACTTTCAGCACCATAATTCTTTCTTCTTCTCTACCACCTTGGTAAACTCTTTTCCTGTGCAACTGCGAAGTTGTCAACTCCTCAACTCCCTTTGCAAACTGAATTGCAGAATAATCCATTCACCTACATTCTCTTAATTCTGAACTGTTGCTGAGCCCTTCAGGAAAAAATCACAGATCACACAGAGCTCCTGTTTGCCCATTTCCCCAGCTGCTCATCCCCAAGCCTTCTTCATCTTAGTAACACCACCACCAGCCACCCAGTTTGCAAGCCTAAAATCTAGAAATCAACACTGATTCGTCTCTTTCCTTCTCCTTCTACATGAAATCCATCTACAAGTGTTTAAGACTCTGTCTCCAAAACATACACGACTATCCAACCACTGGTTACAACCTCTACTACAACCATCATCTTTCCCTTCAAATACTGCAGCCTTTCTGATTCTACTCTTGCCTCATTCCACAACACTTTCTCCACCCAGCAGCCAACGTGATCTTCTTAAAACACCACCACCCTCCTTTAAGCCTTCTAATGGCTTCCCACCACACTCAAAACAAAAATCATTATTCCTGCCTTGACTTATAGAGCAAGCCCTAACTTTCCTCACCTCTGCTTACCTCAGGTGCCTCAGCCCATCCTACTTTTCTCCTCATCACACTGGCCATACTCTCTTAGAAGCACCAGACTCATTGCTGCCATAAGCATTGCTGCCATAAGCATTGCTGCATTAGCTTTGTCCTTTGCCGCAGAGAACCTCCCCTTGATATCCAATGTCTGGCTCCTCTGGCCAATCAGACTTCATGTTAAGTGTCACATCCTCAGAAAGGCCCCTCCTACCATCTGATTCATAGAAGTTCCCCAGCCCCTCCTGTCACATCGCTTAATTTTACCTGCAAAACACTTAGTTGAAGTATTTTGTTTATATACATATTTGTTCCTGTTTGTCTTCTGCCACTGGAATGTAAGCTCCAGGAGGACAGGGACTTTGTTCACCTCTGCAACCACTAACACCTAAAATGGTACCTGGCACAAAGCAGACGCTCAAAATTGTTGGTTGAATAAATACAATCCAAATTGGAATCAAATATAAATTTATAGCTTACTAATTGTTCTCATCAGTAAAATTGGAAATAATAGTATTACCTAACTCACAGGATTAATAATGAGGATCAAAGTAGTTAATAATGTACAAAGGGCATAGAACAGTATCTAGCACATCAATTGCCATTATTATTATTTGTTACAGAAATAACAAAACAAAAAGGTCACCATCCACTAGAAAAAAACTTTGTGAGAACAACCACATACTGATTCATTAATTTCACTTAACAGATACATATCACTTACTATATTCCTATTGCTATAGGTGGCACTGTAGATATTAAAAACAATACATAGTTTCAGTACTAGAAGACTTTCACATTTCAGTAAAGATGAAAGTTTCATAAATGAATATTTAAGATGTGGTATAAATACTATAATATACATATGTAGAAAATACATTGGGAATATTACTGCTGCAGGGAAAATCCAGGAAGACTTCACCAAAAATGACATTTGAGCTAGACCTTTCTTTCACACTGAGAAAATAAAAAAAATTCTAAGCAGAAGTAATGGCATGGGAAATAACAGTCCATGCCTCCCTCCTGCCGCACCCTCATCAGCCCCCCTCATCTTCCCACCTATAAACCCAATCCTGCCCCAGCTCTGGGGTGACTCTGTGGTATCATAACGTATCCAAGGTCACAACAGACCAAGTAGAGCTAAGATTCTCTTTCTGGGTCACCTATTCATTTCACACTGAATCAGTAGGCATGCTCCCAAGCACTGTCTGCACAAGCATGCTGAATTTCTGGGATTCATCCATCTTGCCATCTCACACAGAGAACGAATGAAAGCCTCTCTCATCTTACTCTGATAATAAATCAGCATCATCAAGATGAAAACTGGTCATTCACTTTTTCTTTTGCACTCCCATTGAACTTTGTATTTCTAAAATCCTTGTTTACCTGCCTGGGTCCTCTCACAAACTGTACTCCTTAACAGCCTCTCCAATAGCCTCTCTGACTCCACTCTTGTCTCACCCCACAATACCTTCTCCGCCCAGTAGCCGAAGTGATCTCTCGGCCATCCATGTCTTCGTAGCTCTAATAACTGCACAGTACCTGGCATTAACTTGACAAATAAAAATAACCTGCAAATGAATAAATAAGACTTTATAATTTGTAATGATTTTTATAAGTAATTCTTATATACATCTGCAAAGATATTATAGTCTATTATCTATATATCAACATTATTTCATGTGAAATATTTTTAAATATTAGAATTTAATAAAGATGCTATAATGTATGATTTGAACATACTAAATACAAAAATTAAATGTTAGCTAATCTAACTATAGATCTATAACACATTTTATTTTTTCCTTCTTTTATTTGACTTTTTTTTTTTTGAGACAGGGTCTCACTCTGTAGCCCAGACTGGAGTGTGTAATAAATTTATGAAAAGAGAAAACAGTAAATTTTTTTTCAGTTAAGAGAAAAAGTATTATTCTATTTATTATTTCTCTTGCAATGTATAGACAGCAGACATACAACCACCTGATCCCATCACTAAATAGGAAAAGAAAGCTCTGGGTTTTTGGGGTTTTTTTTTCTGTCTTCAATTTTCTGCCTTGTATTCAAAGGATATTTCATGAAGGAGGAAATAACCAATGAAGCCAAAGTTAATGGAGAAAAAACCATACATGTCTATATATTATATGTTATTATCTACCAGTGGAAGAGTTGCAGGTAATTAGAAATTGTTGGCTTAAAGTGATCACATTTTTTATCAAGAGCCACTTCTCCCTGTACTGGCGGATTTCCACTGGTTTGCCTGAATTCTGTTTGCTTGCATTGGGTCTGACAGGCGAAGAACATGGCCAGCTGGTTTCCAAAGCAATACGCTTCCTGGTCTGAGGAAGGCCTGTGAGACATGTCATAAAACAGCTGCCTCTATCTCCCCAACCAGCCAGAAAAAAGCTGAGCAGAACAAAACCTTGAATAAAAAACCTCGACTTTTCATGCAAGGACAAAAGGCGGTTATTAAGCATACCAGGAAGGTTCTTTTATACCTGGTAATTATATATAAATTGGGGACATATAATAAGAAAAAAATCATTTCCCTCTTCATTTACTTAAAAATGTGATTTCTGCAGTCATTATATAATTACTGGTATTTTTCAGTAACATTATTAGGAATAAATGGACTACTGTTTCTGAAATTATCATAAAGATAAAAATACTGAAACTTCCTTATTAGAACTGGTTGTTGAGTAGGTGAAAAGAGAAAATGGTCTATTTCTGTAAAACAGCAAACTGAACTTCCTTCTTTGTCAAAAGGGATCAATCTGTCATCTTTTGCCTTTAAAAAGTGATTCCTCCTATTTCCCTCATACTCTTATAAGCCCCCCATCTTGCTTAAATTCCTCCTTTGAACATTTTGTTCTTTATGACTGCTGATCTCTAATGAAAACTCCACTAGGACTTAGAGCGTAGCACTGTTTTGTGCTCCCCAACCAACGCAGTAGTAAAGAAAAAAATAGGAAACTGATTCCTGTTTTTCCTATCTGTGCTACTTTGAGAGCTTAAGTAGGAGTCCTCAATGGAAGTATTAAGGAGGTAATTTGTTTTCCCACATCTTTTAACATTTTCTTTCTCTGCTTTCTACCCACTCAATAGTCCTCATTCTTGGAAATCACTACATAAAAACCTGAACCAAGCCCCAAGTATGCACATTACCTGTATCAATTGCAACCCTCTTCCCTCATCCAAGCTAATACACCCATGTTGCATTCCCAGCTACACATTTCAGTTATGTGTTGCAGACCTTACCATGTGGAGTGAACTGGTGGTAATCAGCTAACAATCACATTTTTAAAATTGCTTTTAATGTGTTCATTAACATGCTGGTCTTTGCTCCTCCCATCCCGTCTTCCAGATAACATCATACCTTACCCTGGTTACAATTCACAAGTCAGCTGAAGGCCCTTAAGGGAGAATACCAGTGTTGGGGTGTCAAACACCATTGCTGGAGAAGAGGAAAATATTTTTATAGGCCAACCTTTCAGCTTTTCTCAAATCATATTACACAGATGTCAAAACTATGTCAAAGCATAAATCTGACACTGTCTAAATTGTCATTACCTCAAAAGTTTACAGCTGAAGAAGGGAAAATTACAGAAGCCAACTTCCAACTGTGCCAACAACTTAACCATGGCGCATTTCTAGGGGAAGTGTGAGTGAACTGGGTAATGCAATTAGCCACAGAGGCCTGAGGTTTAAAAGATGACACAAAGAAATAACAAATGCAGAGAAATATTAGAATTTGAAAACCACTGTTTTGCACCCCTAATGAAAGAATGGATCTAAGCAAGTTTCATCAACGGCTGCCAAAACCATTAGTTGAAACAATGATGATTACACCTAAATCCAATATCAGTCTTAATCATCTCTAAAAGTGGAGCATACACACATTACACGCCTCCTAAAGTGATACTATATAAAGTATGCAGCACCACCTATGAAGTATTCTTGTCCTTCCAAAAAAAAGGAAACTAAATCTTAATTTAATCAATCATCTAGTTGTAACCACCAGTTTACAGAAAATATGAGGGGTAGAGGAATATGATAAACACTGTGGAGAAGCAGATTCAGATTATGGAAATTCTAAAGGACAAATGACCTGGTTTCTTCAACAAATAAAAGAGAGGTGGAAGGAGGAGAGCCATTATAAATGTAAAAAAAACTTTAGAAACATGAATCAACGTAAATGAGTGTCCCTCATTCAGACTGAAATTCAAACAAATTCGACTACTTAAAGTATAATAATAATAAAATAAAATAAAATAAAAACAAAAGTATACCTCCAAAAACAAAAACAAATTCGACTATAAAAAACATTTTTTAGATAACTTGAGAAATTTCAAAATGGACTAGGTATTAGATGATATCAGGGAATAACTGTCAATTTTTTGTCAGGTGTAATCTGTTAACAGGCGAAATGATACAGTTCTGGGAATTTATACTTAAGCAAAAGTAAATGAAACAAGACTGGTAAAACATTGGGAGGCTCATCTTGCCATTTTTTTCCGCTTTTGTGAGTTTTGGAAAACTTTCATATTAAAATATTTTTAGGTTAGCTTTTGTTTTGCTTTGGTTTTGCTTGTTTGTTTTTACAACACAGACTTGATAACTTTATTAGTCACATCCTGCATTGAAGATTCTTTTTAAAGCCTGATTTAATACAGAAGATCCAACCAATCAAAAGAAGAGACAGTTCTTTGTATAAACCATAAAGAAGGTAAATCGGCAAAAAAAAAAAAGCCAGGTGTTTAGGAGCACCAAGCAGAGTAGGGAGGGTTGTGTGAAATCTTGGGACCTTCCACAACTGACTTGACAAAAACAACGTTCCAAAATTACTCAGCCAAAGCACAGACCTGCTGGCTGGTTTCCCACTCCTCACTGCCAGCTGGCTCCAAGGGTCTCAGCCTGTGCCCCCAGCTCCCAGGAGCAGAGGGCAGAAGAAAAGAGGCAGCTCTACTTGCAGATGGAACTGACCATCTCGGAGTCAGCTGTCCTCCTCCTCTTAGGGCTCCATGCTGAGAGGCCCAGAGGGCGGATAGCTGAACACTCCCAAGCCACCAGCCTAGGGACACTCACCACCATGGCACCAGGGGCTGGGATCCAGTCAGCAGTACTCTACCCAGCAGTAAACAATCCCACTGGACAAGGCAGATTTATCAAATCATTCCATTTTTGGAAAGGAAATGTAAATTGGACAAATTTGATTGTGGCCTGAGTACTAGATCATATTAAAAACTATTCATTTTGTTTGCTGTGAAATTATAGTGCTATGGTCATGGAAGAAAATGTACTTGAGGCACACTATACTATTGAAGGGTAATATATCATGATGAGTAAGATGTACTTGAAAATACTTCAGCAAAGAAAAATAGAAAAATGTTAATAATTACTAAACACAGGTGACAAAACTAGACTTACTAAAGTAAAAACAAAAAGAGCAATGTAGTGTGCGTGAGAATATGCATAGTCTAGTATAACTACTTTCGTGTTGTGCATATTATTTTCCAGTCTTAATCTATACAAATACATATGCTTAAGTAACTACGAACATAATAGACAATCATTTTGGTCAGTTGTTCTCATTTAATATTTTCAATTTTTCATTGTTTTGTCTTAATAATTATTTTTAACAATACTTTATAATGTGCCATAATATTGATACTCCCTAAAGAATACTACCTTAATTTTGAATACTTGAGTTGCTCCCCTGCTTTTTTGCTGTATGATTTAATGTTGCAGAGAAAAACCTTGTATATATAGCTTTATGCTTTTGTTAAATTGTTTCACTAAAATAAATCCTCAGAACTATAAGAATGGAGGACAAAAATGTACACATTTATAGTTATATAATTTTATTACATATTATAGTTATATAATAAAAGTATATAAATATATAATAAAATATACAATACAATAAAAATGTGTAAATATACAATCCATAATAAAAACATAAATATGTACATATCTGTGTTCCATTTTTATAGTTCTGAGGATTTATTTTAGTGAAACAATTTAACAAAAGCATAAAACTATATTCACACTGTTTTTCTCTGCAGCATTAAGTCATACCACAAAAAAATGGAGGAAGCAACTCAAGTATTCAAAATTAAGGTAGTGTGTTTTAGGGAGTATCAATATGGCACATTATAAAGTATTGTTAAAAATAATTTGTAGACAAAACAATGGAAAACTGAAAATATTAAATAAGAACAGCTGACTAAAAATGATTGTCTATTATGATTGCAGTTAAGAATATGTATTTGTATAGATTAAGACTGGAAAATAATATGCAAAAATGAAAGTAGTTGTACTAGACTATGCATATTCTCATGCGCACTACATTGCTTTTTTTGTTTTTACTTTAGTAAGTCTAGTTTTGTCACCTGTGTTCAGTAATTATTAACTTTTTTTTGCTTTTTTTTATTATTATGCTTTAAGTTCTGGGATACATGTGCAGAACATGCAGGTTTGTTACATAGGTATACACGTGCCATGGTGGTTTGCTGCACCCATCAACCTGTCATCTACATTAGGTATTTCTCCTAATGCTATCCCTCCCCTAGCCCCCCACTCCCTGACAGGCCCCAGTGTGTAATGTTCCCCTCCTTGTGTCCATGTGTTCTCATTGTTTAACTCCTACTTAGGAGTGAGAATATACGGTGTTTGGTTTTCTGTTCCTGTGTTAGTTTGCTGAGAATTATGGTTTCCAGCTTCATCCATGTCCCTGCAAAGGGCATGAACTCATCCTTTTTATGGCTGCATAGTATTCCATGGTGTCTATGTGCCACATTTTCTTTATCCAGTCTATCACTGAAGGGGATTTCGGTTGGTTTCAAGTCTTTGCTATTGTGAACAGTGCTGCAATAAACATACATGTGCATGTGTCTTTATAGTAGAATGATTTATAATCTTTTGGGTATATACCCAGTAATGGGATTGCTGGGTCAAATGGTATTTCTGGTTCTAGATCCTTGAGGAATCGCCACACTGTCTTCCACAATGGTTGAACTAATTTAGACTCCCACCAACAGTGTAAAAACATTGCTATTTCTCCACATCCTCTCCAGCATCTGTTGTTTCCTGACTTTTTAATGATTGCCATTCTACCTGGCATGAGATGGTATGTCATTGTGGTTTTGATTTGCATTTCTCTAATGACCAGTGATGATGAGCTTTTTTTCATATGTTTGTTGACCACATAAATGTCTTCTTTTGAGAAGTGTCTGTTCATATCCTTTGCCCACTTTTTGATGGGGTTGTTTCTTTTTTTTCTTGTAAATTTGTTTAAGTTCTTTGTAGATTCTGGATATTAGCCCTTTGTAGATTCTGGATATTAGCCCTTTGTCAGATGGATAGATTGAAAAAATTTTCTCCCATTCTGTAGGTTGCCTGTTCACTCTGATGATAGTTTATTTTGCTGTGCAGAAGCTCTTTAGTTTAATTAGATCCCATTTGTCAATTTTGGCTTTTCTTTTTTTTTTTTAATTATTATACTTTAGGTTTTAGGGTACATGTGCACAATGTGCAGGTTTGTTACATAGGTATACATGTGCCATGTTGGTTTGCTGCACCCATTAACTTGTCATTTAGCATTAGGTATATCTCCTAATGCTGTCCCTCCCCCCTCCCCTCACCCCACAACAGTCCCCGGAGTGTGATGTTCCCCTTCCTGTGTCCATGAGTTCTCATTGTTCAATTCCCACCTATGAGTGAGAACATGCGGTGTTTGGTTTTTTGTCCTTGCGATAGTTTACTGAGAATGATGTTTTCCAGTTTCATCCATGTCCCTACAAAGGACATGAACTCATCATTTTTTGTGGCTGCACAGTATTCCATGGTGTATATGTGCCACATTTTCTTAATCCAGTCTATCATTGTTGGACATTTGGGTTGGTTCCAAGTCTTTGCTATTGTGAATAGTGCCGCAATAAACATATGTGTGCATGTGTCTTTATAGCAGCATGATTTATAGTCCTTTGGGTATATACCCAGTAATGGGATGGCTGGGTCAAATGGTATTTCTAGTTCTAGATCCCTGAGGAATCGCCACACTGACTTCCACAATGGTTGAACTAGTTTACAGTCCCACCAACAGTGTAAAAGTGTTCCTATTTCTCCACATCCTCTCCAGCACCTTGCCATTGCTTTTTGTGTTTTAGTCATGAAGTCTCTGCCCATGCCTATGTCCCGAATGGTATTGCCCAGGTTTTCTTCTAGGGTTTTTATGGTTTTAGGTCTTACGTTTAAGTCTTTAATCCATTTTGCATTAATTTTTGTATAAGGTGTAAGGAAGGGATCCAGTTTCAGCCATTTATTAAATAGGAAATCCTTTCTCCATCAATTTTTTTTGTCAGGTTTGTCAAAGATCAAATGGTTGTAGATGTGCTGCATTATTTCTGAGGCCTTGTTCTGTTCCATTGGTCTATTGGTACTGTTTTGGTACCAGTACCACATTGTTTTGGTTACTGTAGCCTTGTAGTATAGTTTGAAATCAGGTAGCATGATGCCTCCAGCTTTGTTCTTTTTGCTTAGGATTGTCTTGGCTAAAAGGACTCTTTTTTGGTTCCATGTGAAATTTAGAGTAGTTTTTTCTAATTCTGTGAAGACAGTCAATGATAGCTTGATGGGGATAGCATTGAATCTATAAATTACTTTGAGCAGTATGGCCATTTTCACGATATTGATTGTTCCTATCCATGAGCATGGAATGTTTTTCCATTTGTTTGTGTCCTCTCTTATTTCCTTGAACAGTGTTTTTTCTTTGCTGAAATATTTTAAAGTACATCTTAGTCATTATGATATACTATCCTTTAATAGGGTAGTGTGCCTCAAGGACATTTTCTTCCATGAGCATAGTACTATAATTTCACAGCAAACAAAAAATATATGTATATATATGTCCCTGGCACAACTTTTTACGTTGCTGGACAAATGGTTCTAATGACATCAGCAAAATGTGCTTGTATCAATTTCAGACGATTACTAGCATTTTCTTAAATTTTTATCAAATTTTTATATATAAGGATGTTTACATCTTTGTTTATTGGCAACTTGGTTAATTTTTTTTAAGCTTATTCAGGGTTTGTTTTTTTTTTTTCGGAGAGGTAGTCTCACTCTGTTACCTAGGCTGGAATGCAATGGTGTGATCTTGGCTCACTGCAACTTCTGCCTCCAGGTTCAAGCGATTCTCCTGCCTCAGCCTCCCAAGTAGCTGGGACTACAGATACAAGCCACCATACCTGGCTAATTTTTGTATATTTAGTAGCGACAGGGTTTTACCATGTTAGTCAGGCTGGTCTTGAACTCCTGACCTCAAGTGATCCATCAGCTTCAGCCTCCTAAAGTACTAGGATTACAGGCGTGAGCCACCACACCCAGCCTCAGGATTTTTTTTTCAAACGAAATCACAGGAAGTACTTGACAATGATATTTGAACATGAAACCTAGCTGGCTGACCTTAGAGAGCCAGAATTTGAAAGTATAATTAAAATAGTTAATTCTTATCATTTGCTATTTATCTATTGGAATCATGACACTTTCTCATAAATTTTAATGAACTATTTACATATTGCTATTATCTTCTATTCTTGACAAAGCTATTATTTTTCTTAGGCTGTGTTATCATTATTTCAGTTTAGTTTTGTTTTGTTTGTATGGAGAGATAATATAAGCTTTTGTTGTCTATACATTCAAATACATTGGTCTCTTAATTTCTTAAGGTTTTATTTCCCAACAAAACCAAACACTTCTAAGATCATCTTGACCTACAGTGCATTTGCCAATAGTGATCAACACAGTGCAACACTACTGAGAACATTATAACTGTCTTATCATTAATATGCTAGACTCCTTACTCTTTCTCACATTCCTCCGCACAGTGACAAAATCCCATCAACGTTACCTCCTAAATATTTAACTCTATCCTCTCCTCTCCATCCCTATTACCACCATCCCTCATCATCTGTCACCTGAAATGCTGAATGTAACTGCCTTCTAACTAGTCTCCCTGTCTCCAAAATAGTCCTCTTGCAATGCAAAACTGCCATTAGTGCCAGCTTAAACCTTCCAGAGTCCCTCGCTTTATGTCCCCTCATCCCCTTGCACCCTCCCCCACAACTCTCCAGTCTCTCAATAACAATTGGCCAACATGCTTTTAATGTTTACCTGAGTTAAGCACTTTGCAAACATTACTTCAATTACCCCTCATAAGAATGTTTTAAATACAATGCCATTGTTGTTCCCATTTTACAGAGTAACTGAAGCATATAGAGGTTACGTAGTTTCACCAAGTTCTCATAGGCAGAAAGATGCAGAGACAGGATGCAAACTCAGCTCTACTGAACTCCAAAGCCCACATACTCTCTTAACCACTGCATCACACTTCCTCACAGGTGGATCTTCATCGCTCAGCAATACTGCCTGTTTGCCATTCTGCCCCATAGCAACACTGTAATGCCTGGAATTCCTCATATACAGTCGTGCTGCTTCCCCACTCACTATGCTCATGCTATTCTGTCTCTTGCAAATGTCCTTCCTTCTCCTTTTAACCATGACCTAGATGACTCTTACCCATCTTGTTTAAGACTCAGCTCAGGTGTTGCATCCTCCAGGAAGCCTTTTCCTATATAATTCCTTCCCTGCCCTCACCCTTCTCACTCTAAGGAGGTACCCTTCCTCTGTGTTCATCTCCATCACTATACCCACCACATTGTGTTATCAATTTCTGTTCTTATGTTTGCCTTCTCCACTAGACCATGAGCAGCTTGAGACAATCTTTCTGTTTTCTTTTGTTTTGTTTTGTGTTTTGTTTTGTTTTTAGACAGGGTCTCACTCTGTCACCCAGGCTAGAGTGCGACCTCTGCCTCCTGGGCTGAAGCAATCCTCTCACCTCAGCCTCCTGAGTAGCTGGCACCACAGGCACACACAACCATGCCCGACTAACTTTTTCTGTTTTTGATAAAGATGGGGTCTTGCCATGTTGTCCAGGCTGGTCTCACACTCCTAAGCTCAATGGATCAGCCCATCTTGGCCTCCCAAAGTGCTGGGATTATAGACGTGAGTCACTGCACCTGGCTTGAGACCATCTTAATCATCCATATGTCCCCAGCCAGTGCTGTGCCTGGCATGTAGTGGGCTCTCAGTGCTTCATCAATGTTCAGAATAAGAAATAAAGAGTGTTTAATCAACTAATTCTCAAATATTTGTTGAGTATCTACTATGTCTAACGTATGTATTAAAGTTTTGGGCCGGGACAGTCAGGGAAGGCTATAGAGAAAAGAGAAGATTTTAAATGGGGTCAAAAGATGTACAAGGCTCAGAAAGCAAAGCCACATATCAATAATCTAAATCTAATGTCTGAGCAAATGCTTAGGCTGGGGACCATGATTAGCTATAAATGGCAAAGCTGAGAAGTTGATCGTCTTCCTCTTGCTCTTAAATTCTATCAGATCAGCTGTTTCCTTATCCAAGAGCAAAGTGTCAGATTCAAGTTGTGTTCCAGGGCATTTAACCTTTCAATGATGAGCATCTCACCTTAACTCTAAGATCATCTCCTAGGACAGAAAATTGTAAATGCTTCTAAATAAATTAAAAACCTAGAGACTGTTAGATCATGAGATACATTAATAATAATGAAATGTCAGAAACATGTGCAGCTACATGTAATGAATTCAACAACTGTCCGAAGGTCATAGAGGTCTTCCTGCAAAATACATGTCATTCTGTTTACATCAAACACACAAAACTCATTTACAAGTGAATGTCATTTTCATCTTTGTTCCATGGCCAAGTACATCTCATTTGCATTTGTTTGTTTCCCTACTGGAGTGCTTGTCACTATTCTACAGCTGGTGTGGGTTGTGCTCAGTACCTGCTACTTACCATAGGCTCAGGCTCTAGTCATCCAGTTACAAGTCTGAATCATAATCCCAAAGATGGTTTTACATAAGGTATTTTTAAATAATATGCATCATTGGGAAATCAAAATTTGGTGATAGTGTTCACAGGAAAAAACTAAAAGTTCAAATGCATGTGCATGCAACATACTCTTTTCCCACGTGAGCCCAACATTAGGATTTCTATATTGCTAGGCCTGGAGAAGTACAGTTCTATAGCTAAGGCCTCCCAAGGATCCTTTGCCAAATTCCCAAGAGAACAAAAGAATGGGGTGGAGGCCCCATTGTTGTCTCCCTATGTACAGAGTATGATCAAGAGCTAAAGGTAACTGAGTTTTCCAACTATGGAGAGAAGGACCAGTTGAACAGTCAGCCAATCATCCCTCTCCCAGAGGCTGGTCTGATTCTGACACTGTCCTCAATAGCTCTTTCCTCACTGCAATCAAAGCAGTTACACCTTCTGAAACATGCCTGCACCCCACCTACAAAATCACTTAACACAAGTTATTCATTGAAGTGTCTTTAAGGTAATAAAAGATTGAAAACAACCCAAAGGTCATCAACAGGAGAATTGGTTAAATCTGTCTTTCTACATCTACACAATAGAGTACTATGTAGCAATAAAAGAAAAAAAAAGTGAGGAGGCTCTCTTTGAATTATCATGGAAAATTTCTCCACAGTATATTAATTTGAATAAAAAGCAGGATACAGAAGAGTGAATATTAAATATTTAAGACAGGGAAGAAAATAAAAATACATTCATTCGTGGATATTTGTATTTACAAAAAGAAAACTAGACGTATACAAGAAACTAAAGTGATTACAAGCATAGATCAAGATTTTTTTGGTTTTGAAATTCATAGTATTTGGGGGATCTACTTTAAGAAATAAAACACAGAATTAGGTACCGGTCTGTATTTGTCCATTTTCATGCTGCTGATACCTGAGACTGGGAAGAAAAAGAGGTTTAATTGGACTTACAGTTCCACATGGCTGAGGAAGCCTCAGAATCATGGTGGGAGGCAAAAGGTACTTCTTACATGGCAGCAGCAAGAGAAAAAATGAGGAAGAAGCAAAAGCGGAAACCCCTGATAAACCATCAGCTCTCCTGAAACTTATTCAGTATCATGAGAATAGCACGGGAAAGACCGGCCCCCATGATTCAATTACCTCCCCCTGGGGCCCTCCTACAACACTTGGGAATTCTGGGAGACACAATTCGAGTTGAGATTTGGCTGGAACACAGCCAGACCATATCAAGGTCTTATATAAGGATTTCATGCCAGTGAGCTTCGTGGTACCTCTACCTGTGGTGATTACCTATGAGCTGACAGAAGTGCACAGAAATGAGATTGGATTAAGAATCCTAGATAGATACCTATTTAGACAGTTTTGCTCTTTGAAAATGTGAGTATATTTCTTATTTAGAATGCAAAACCAACCTTTTTTTTTGGTAGATACAGGAGTCTCGTTATGTTGCCACGGTTGGTCTTGAACTCCTGGCCTCAAAGTGATCTTTCTGCCTTGGCCTCCCAAAGTGCTGGAATTATGGACATGAACCACCTCACCTGAGCATCTCAATCATCTTATTTAAGTTTGGCTCCATTCCGCAACCTTGTGTCTGCAGGGATTCTCCCTCAGCCTGACTTTTTCCTATGACAATGTGCCTAGCATTCTGTTTTGAGTTTGCCCTTGTATTTCCCTCTTTCTGATCACTCTCAGCTCTGTCATCAATAGAGCAGCTTCAGACCACCCCAGCCCCACCTCTGCCCCCTGCCTGGCCCAGATTTCCAGGAATACAGCCTGCTATATGTGAAAAGAGTTTGAACGTTGAATAAACCACACCACAAATGATCTCCAATACCATGGGATGCTAGGAAACTGGGAACTTTTTTAGGTACTGACTTGGGAATTCGGTGATTCTCTGGCTGTGCACCATAGTCCCGAAATTCTCAACAGAATCAAACTATTACACCTTCTTCCTAGGGTCCTCAGGATCACAGGTGGACCATTTTAAATCTATCCTTATACACATCTTCTTGTTTAATAAAACCAAGTAAGTAAGCCTAGACTAGATAGGACACAGCCTTGCAGGGATTTACCAGAATTCAAATGTCTTCAAATACATAACAAGCAAAAGATGGTCTCTAACTTAACTGTGGTTCCAGCTAAGAAGCCTGGGGACCCACTTATCTTTCAGTTCACCTCATCATCACCCTGTAAAACATTCACTGGATCTAGTTACAAAGGATTCAGATCGAATTTCTGGAAACCTCTTTCATCAGGTGACACCGTTTTAAAGAGGTCATATGGCAGGGTGTGGTAGCATGTGCTTGTAATCTCAGCTACTCAGAAGGCTGAGGCCAGAGGATGACTCAAGCCCAGGAGTTCCATACCAGCCTAGGCAACATATTGAGAACCCATCTCAAAAACAAACAACAACAACAACAAAGCCCTAAATAAATAAATAAACTAATAGAACAAGAGGGCATACATTAACAGTATGTTGAGAATAAGGCTGTGTAGTGGAGTCATTAGGCTTAGGAATGAATCTTAGGAATACTTCTAGCTTGGTATTGAAACAAGCCCCATTTCCCTTATCTATAAAATAGATTGTTATAAAGATTAAATGAGATAATAAAGATTTAATTAAATGAGTGCTGTCAAGGAAACCTTGAGGCAAAGCTATTTTTTTTCCACTTTATGAGAATATTGGCCCATATAAATGTCATGAAGTCTCAAACTACTAATTCAATACAATAATATACAAATTAATTTAGAAACCAATGTAGGGTATAGTATATATACAAACACCTATAGATGGCAACGCCAGTACCCTGAGATCACATTTCAGCATGTTAGCTTTAAATAATTCCAAAAGCCTATCCCATAAACCCTCTGATGTATTTTCTTTTCTCTCCATCCTCTTGGTTGCTAAGGCATTTCTTTCTTTTGCTTTCTGAAAAATCACAAATAAGCTTATAAAATGCGACATCCTACATTGACTTGTTTCTCATTGGATTGACTTTCAGCATACCTGAAAGCATTTTGTTGCTCACAGATGTGTGCTGCTACAGTCCAATGCCCTCAAGAGAGCTTGAATCTGACCTGGTAACGTCTCCATTTCCCTTAAGGTGACAATTCAGGAATCAACTGCTCAGTGTCAAGTATAGAATCTTATCTCTCTGCCTTTTTTTTTTCCAGGGATTTAAACAAGATTAAAAACAATCTTTGACCTTCGCTATGTTCTTATGTAAAGCCATCTGCTATTGCATCTATCTTCACTATATCTCCTGTCACATAAGACATTTCCACCTAAGGCTTTCTACTCAAATCACTAGATTTAAGTGTCTCCCACTAAAATACAACTTCCATGAAAGTCATTCTCTACTTAAAGTTAACTCCCAGGAAAACTGCTGCACTACCAGCATTAAGAATAGAATATTTGTATTTGCAGCCATTTCCTGCAATATCAAATTATGCAAAAGTATATACGGATAGAAAAAAAGTAGAGAACGCTCATGATGTTTGGATATTTAATTTTTAATAGTTTCCTCACTCGAAAACATTTCTTTTAATCTGTTTAACTCAAATTACAAAAAATCTATGACTTTTATATTCTTTAATGAACTCATGATTTCGTCTTTATTGGCCATTTACATGAAACGTCAAACTTTAAATAATTAAAATGTACTTAAAATAAAGTTAGTGTCTTCAGAGGGGTTACATGCATACGTATAGTCCACCCACTTTCGGTCCCTTTTTGAAGGACTCTTGGAGGGTTTGCAAGCTAAAGGCATTAACAAGTTGTCTGTGGTACAACAGCTTAATTTGAATTAAACTACAGTCGCGGATGACAGAAGCCCTCCTTTCATCTTTTGTAGGGAGGTCGCCGAGCCCAGAGCGAGAGCCACGCTCCTTCTGGAACTAAACACGTTGGCCCAGCCGTCTGTTGAGTCCTCCTCTTCACAACTCACACCTGGGTGGCCAAGGGTCACGCTTGACCTCGCGACGGCGCCGGCGCCTCTGCCCTCTTCCTGTTGGGAAGGCGGCAGATGGCGAAAGCGCACCGCGCGGGTGCCGCCATCTCCCCTCCACAGCGGGGTCGGGCGGTTTCCACAAGGACCAGTTAAGCCTGAAACTTTCCCGTCCTCCTGCCGGCATCGCGGGTCTTCCCGGGTCCTCCTCTCCAGCAGGACTCCTGGACTGTCCACCTAAACGCGGCGAGACTCCCGCACCCCTGCTCCTACTAGACCCCAGAAACCCCTGTTCCCAGGGAGCGCGAGACTCTGAGTCCAGGGAGCGCGAGGCTGTCAGTCCAGGGAGCGCCACGCCACAGGATGCTGCTCGCACTCTCACCTCCGGTTCCGCCTGGCCGCCGCCGCACTAGCCCAAGCGGCCGGCCCGGGGTTCTTTCGCCGCGGCCAGCTCGCCACCAATAGCAACCCTGGCTCCAAGGAATGCACCAATGGGAGCGCTCGGAGTAACCAGGCTCAACCAATCACCGCCCTCTCGGCTCTGGAACCCCACCAGCAGTGTAGTCACTGCTCCTTAACTCCGCCAAACGGTAGTTCTAGCCACTCCCGTCCTTCCCTCAGAGTCTAGACGTTAAATATACTTTCCCCTGAGTAGAGTCTTGCGGAATTGCAGCTTATGCTCGGCTCAGGAAGACATGCACGCGCGCTCACCTCCACTGCGTTCTTCTGCTTAAGCTCATCCCTCGATGCCCAGCCAAGCTTTTCAAAAATTAGTGAAAACAAACGAGAATTCTTTTTACCACGCAATTGACCTCCATGAACTGTTTGAACCGTTGTCTGGCCGCTATGAACTATTCGAACCTTTGTCTCAGCTTAAAATGGAAAGATGGCCTGAGAAGGAAGAGGTCTGAAGAAGTCTCTCCTTAGCAAAAGCATGGAAAGCCTTTATTTACTGAAGCTGATGCGAGTTGGGGGCTAGAAGTGAACCAAGAGGAGAGTGTTCTGCAAAAAGATGCTAGTGTTATACAAGGCCGTCAACCCTTATCTCCTTAGGTTGATATCTTCAAAATGAAAACACAAAGAGTTGCTAGATTTTAGCGTTTTTTAAAAATATATGTATCATTTGATAGCTCACTATGCGTCAGGTGTGATCTAAGCTGCTGGCCTGCGTTAACTCATTCGATGTTCACAACTATCCTATTGCTTATTTCGCCCTATTTTTACAAGTGAGGAAATTGAGGCAATAGAGAAACTGGCCCAAGATGCAAAGGTACTAAGTGACAGAGGCAGGACTAGAACCCACGTCTGTCTGAGGTATTTAGATTAACAAAACAGTTTAATGCCCAAACTAACTAGGTTCAAGCAATCTAGAGTCTTTCACTTCTAAAGAAAATGAATACGCCTCCTATCTTTAAAAAAAAAATTTGGTACAAAATATTCAGTTAGAATCCCAGAAACTTCCAGTGGCATTAGCATAACCCTCAAAGTTAGTTGTGGTTACCAAGATAAGAGGAGTTGAATGGTGGGTGGCAGGGAGAAGAAAGAAGGGGATAGGAAATAGAAAGAAATAATCTGAGAAACACTAATTCAACTGAGGCACTTAAAATAAACAATGTTATTGTTCCTGATTGTATATCACTGATATGACTTTGTCATTAAAACGAATAATGGCATTATGTATGATAGTATGCACATACATGAACAAATATATGGGTTATCTGAGGCAACCTATGGAGAATTACACATGACTTTTGATTAACAGACACTTTGTTCAATTTTTTTGTATTGGAATCTATTTTAACAACGTCTAGAAGATATCAATTCACAAAGGGGAAACAGAATATTGGGTCCTTTGTTTTATTAAATTCTAAATGTACATCCTTTAACCAAACTAATTTTAGGTTTATTTTTTGAGATGGGGTCTCACTATGTTGCCCAGGCTGGAGTGCAGTAGCTATTCACAGGCATGATCATAGCACACCGCAGCCTTGAATTCCTGGGCTTAAGCTAGCCTTCTGCCTCAGCCTCCTGAGTTGTTGAAACTACAGACATGAGCCACTGCCACCGGCTTATTTTTAATTTATTTTTATGAGCTATTTTCAGAAGTTACAGGAGTTGGTACTGAGCCAGAAAACGGGAGAAGGAGGCAATACTGTTATAGCTGATAAAATGTTTCCCATGTTTCAAATCTGGGCAGCCTTTGTCACTTTCCTTGAGAATTCATATGCTCTGATTTCAGAAAAGCTTTTCCAATATTCTTCTATAGTGGTCGATTTGGTTTGAAGCAATAATTGCTTCAAAGGGCAAGACCACAATACTAAACAGGCAGCAAGAAGCTCTGGGCTCTTGGAGCCGATTTAGCAGGCAGATGCTTGAATTCACTTCTAGTTCTGTGTGACGAACTGTGAACCTGGTGGGGCAAGCTGATGGTCCTCCTCCATGGAAAGGAAAGAGCTGCAAGTAGCATAAGAATCTGGCACAGTATAGGTCCTCAATAAATGGTAGTATCTTTGTCACCATATTTACATGTTGATACTTTCTCTCTCTCTCTCTCTCTCTCTCTCTCTCTGTTAGCTTTCTTTTACAAAGCGAAACATTGTCTGGTCAGCTGACACTAAAAACCTATAATTCCTAGCATACATTTTCTCATAGAAGAAATCTTGCAGATCATCACCAATAGGAATCACATGCCCTCCCCTATCCATGCCCTCCTGCTGTGATATGCCAGAAAATGTTCCTGCCAGCCACCAGGTGACTAAAGCAGTGTTGCCAACAGGAAGACAAGGTGAGGACTTGCAAATCATTCAGGATTCAGAAAATAAAGGGCATTTTTAACTGAGTTAAATTATCAGAGTTACATCCAGACCCTTGGGGGTGACTCGCCAGAATCTTCAAACTGATCTCTGAAAAGTACTGCAGACATGGGCCCTTCAGGTACCTGCCCTTAGCTAAGGGGTTAACCGATCCTCCACTTTCTACAGTGAAATCCTCCCCAGAGTGTATATGGGGAGGAAGATGGGTGCTTTCCAATTTTAGTCAACAAAATTATATTCTTTATGATGTCTGCCCATTAACTAGCATTTTTTTAAAACCAGTAAATATAGTCATTGCTTCTAATTTTGCTGTTCTAATTATAGGCATCCCAGTGACCTTAAAGAGTACGCTTTCTTTTCTGTAAGATGGGACCAATACTGACAGCAGAAGACCATTGGAAGAAGTACATGGGAAAAAGAAACTTATGAGTAAAGCAAATAGATCAGCACTTCCAACAAAACAGACCCTCCTTTAGTATTTGTTGAATTGATAATAAAATATATGAATCATAAAAGACACTGAGCAAGTTTCCTTTTTTGCTTCCCAAGGAAAGTTCTGTCAAAATGGAACACAACAAGAAATAGTGATTCTACAGTTCCATACTTTTTTGACAATATGTGGGGTTTTTCTTCTTGAAGGTCATGAACTTCTTTCAGTAAACATGAAAACATTCAGCATGATTAACAATGGTTTTAAGAAACGATTGTTTTGCCTGCTGTTTGGGAGCCTGTGAAATGCACATATTGAAACTGGTATATTTCCCTGTTATAATACAACACTGCTTAACATTATTTTATGAATAATCAAAGTATTCAAGTGTCCAATTATTTATTTTATTATGCAGTCTCCTCGCAAATTGTTTTCAAATTAAACTTCTTTAAAATATCTGCTGAAATCACTAAGTGAACAAACTCTCGTTTGTATCTTTATTCTTCTTAAAAATTGCACAATCTGGAACCAAAACCAAAATACTATATCCACGGTACAGCAGTCATTATAAAACAACACACACCACATCTGTATTCTACCAAATAGAATATTTTCTTTACAATTATATATTGCGTGCTCTTAGATTCATGCTTTAGATATTTTACATTTATCATTATTCTCTCATAAATAATTGCAACTTGACCAATTTGCACACCTGCTACCACTATATACTCAATGGGGCAAGGCGTAGTCTTTCACATGAGAACAGATAAAACGGAAACCAGTATATGGATGTCACATCTACCCAATTGGACTAGTGTTTTGCCTATGCAATGAAAGGCTAATGTAAAATACACACACAAAACGTCGTTTAAAAAGGCACAATTTCCTCCACAGAAAAACTTAGAAATACGTGGCAGTTAAAATCTGCGCCCTCGAAGGCGCTGTGACGTTCGCATTGATGTGATTCTGAACACCAAGAGCAGACCGCCTGGGCGGTTCAGGGTGAGCTCATCCAAGAAGTCCAGAGGCCAGGGGTGCGGAGGTACTGGTCGCCCTCGAGCTGTCCAGGTGGCCAGATTTACGCCAACTCTGAACTTTTGCTCTGAGTTTCAGTCCCAGCTCACTGTTTCAAATCTGGCGCCCTCTCAAAAACAAAAATGGTTTTGTCCATTGGGTGCCTCTTCCCACCACCAGGAGTTCCTCTTCTGCGAGAATAAACCCTCCACTCCTCTCTGTCCTCGCCCCGCCCCTTCCCGGGAAGACTCGTTACAAGTCGCGCTCCCCGCCGCCCCCAGCCTCGGGGTCGCTCTGGTCGTCTGTGAAGCAGACGTCCACGTCGCTGTCGTCGCTCTTGGAATCCCCGGGCTCCGGGGGATAGCCAGGCTCGGCACCCGGGCCGTCGCCCGCTTTGGCAAGCAGACTCTGGCCAGGGTGGCGGGACTTGACATGTCGCTCCAGGTCCCGGCGGCGCACAAGTACCTTGCCGCAGAACTCGCAGCGGTAGGGCGTGTTGCCCTCGGCGTGCAGCCGGATGTGCTTGTTGAGATTGCTGGGGTCGCCGAAGGGCCGCAGACAGACTTTGCACTTGAGTGGCTTGTAGCCCGTGTGCGTCCGCATGTGGATCTTGAGCCCATACTTGCGCGAGTACAGCTTGCCGCAGTAGAGGCACAAGTGGCCGGTCTTGGGCTTACCTGCGCCGCTGCCTCCACTGCCGCCGCCCCCGGTGCCTCCCGCCGCCGCGACGGCCGGTGGCAACGTCCCCGAGTCCAGGCGTCCGCGACCCTTCCCGGCAGCCATCTCGGACAGCTGCTGATTGTGCATGGCGATCTCTCGGTCGATGTTGGCCAGCGAGCCCAGCTCGGCGGGGCTTAGGGCGGCCGCTGCGGGCCCGCTGAAGTAGGAGATGGACTCCGGATACTTCAGCAGCCCGCCGAAGTGCAATTTGAGCGGGTAATAAGCGGTGGTGGCCGGTGAGCCGTAGAGCAGCTCCCCGTTGTAGACTGTAAAGGCCGGCATGACTGCGGGCAGGTGGCTGCACTCACCACCTGGATAGGCTTTGAGACCGCCCGTGTCGAGGGGCGGCAGCGCGCAGCGCTCGAGAGGCAGCCCGGGAGCAGGGGGCAGCTGCGCATAACGCGCTCCTGGCAGCGCGGCGGCTGCGGGCGGGGCGCGCTCCACGTGCTTGAAGGCGGACGCCTCTTCCGGGGGGACGGAGAGCACAGGCAAGCCGCGCAGGGCCCCAGAGCAGGGCAGGCCAGGCGGCGGCGGCGGCGGCAGCGGGTCCCCCGCGAGCAGGCACTTGGGATGGTGGTGGTGGTGCGCGTGGTGGTGATGGTGGTGACCCGCGCCGCCCGCCGCCGAGTTCTCCCCGCTCCCGGGGCGCCCGCACGCCCGGCCCCCGCCCAGCAGCCTACCCAAAGCGAGGCCGGCCCCTTGCTTGCTGCTGCTCTCCTCCCGGTAGGGGTCGCCGTGAGAGGCCGCCGCCGCCCTCGCTAGGCCCGCGGGCTTGAAAGCTGAGCGCACGCCGGGGTAGAAAGCCAGGCTGCCGACCCCCGCCGAGGAGCCGCCCGCGATGCCGAAGAAGTGCCCTTGTCCTCGGGCGGCTCCGCTCATGTCCAGGGCACGGTCCAGCTGCTCCTTGCCCTTCTTGGGCTGCCCCCACTTGCCTGGGGTCGGCGAGGTGGCCGAGGGCGCGGAAGAGGCCTCGCGCTTGATGCCCTCCCGCGCACCGCAGGCCTGAACTGGTGGCGGGCCCTGGGGGTTGGGTCGCAAAGTTCCTGCCTGGGAAGGCGCGGCGAAATCGGGCGCCGGGGGTTTTGGGGAGAGACCGAGGCCATCAGCCGCTGGGACGGCGCCTTGGCGAGCCGCGTGTTCGTGGTGCAGGAAGGCGCCGCCTCCACCGCCGCTGAACACGCAGTGGAAACGCAGGTGTGCCTTAAGGCTGTTGGGGTATCTAAACGTCCTCCAGCAGTACCAGCAGATGTAGCGCTCCTCCCCTGGGCAAGAAAGAATGGAAAAGCGACCCGGTGAGAGGCGAACAAGCGAGACAGAAAGAAAGCGCCAGTGCACCCAAGGGAAAGCCCAAGTTTCGACTAGTGGTATGGGGAGTGGGTGAAATGTAAGTTCGGTAGCCCTACTGTATCAAGGACCCCGAAAAGCCCCAAATGGCCAATCCTTATCAGTGTCTCCATCCTCTGGGACTACTCAGAGGCCAAAAAAGGTGACGGGGCCTTTCCAACGAAGACTTCTTCCAGGCCATCCCAGCAAAATCTTCGTTGGAAGGGCAGCACTTAGGCAGGCTGGCCGGGTAAGAGCAAAGAGCAGCTGTTGCTTTAAATCAAGTGTTGAGGCTGTGCAGTGCCTGGGCCCATCTGTTGGCGTTTGCAGAATAGGTGGCGTATGTCAAGGAGTTTTTGGATAAACTGAACAAAGACCAATCTAATGGTCGTGAGTGCCTCATTACGAGGCGAGACAATATCCTGTATGTATAGGCCATATGTAATCATTCCCTTTCATAGAACAATGTCTTTTGTGTCTCCTACCCACCCATTCCACCCCCTTCCAGCCTTAAACACTTCGCCCGAGGTTTTCCTGGAGCGTGACCAACTGAAGGACCACATAGGGACTATGATTTGCCATTCTTCAAAATTATTTGTATCTTTATTTCCTCTTTAACCCCATTTAATTTGCTGGGAGAAAAGAAAAAATTCTTATGCCCTGATACTCTAAAAAGGATGATGATAATCTAAGAAGGATGATGTTGCATTGTCTTGTCTTGTCTGCCACTTGGTAATTAATTAACTCCTAGATAGCTGCACAAATCCAAGCTTAGTAAAGTCTTTGGAGAAAATATATTAGTTTTTTATTATATGAATATATATAAATGATATAGATCGATAAATAAATATAGATACTCAGCTTTTAATAAGTGCAGAATTCTCTACCAGGCACTATATACGTGTTTGGTGTCAAATCTTTTTTTGTGTTTAGTATTATTAGTATTAGTTTTTTCATTTTGCCCGAGTTTGTGAACACAATCAAGAGACACATATATGAGACATTCTGATCACATACTAGAAGTTAATTTCCACTTAAAAGGGTCATATTACTGCTGTAGAGAGAAACGATCTTGCAGTTGGGTTTCTTTTAAAATGTGGTTGATTGATAATACTGAAGGGAAAGATGTCTGTGAGAAAGAAGTTGAACTGCAAGGAAATATCCAAAATATACATCAGTCTCGTAAAATTTAACAGGAAAGTTAAATTCTCCCTCTGCATATACAAGCAGCTCAAACTTCTGAAATATTACTACAGAAATAACAACAGGGAAGAATTCCAGATCTTCTTCCCTTTATGTATATTAACTTCTGGGTTTGCATAACACAAGTAGCTCCCACCCCTACCCCGTAAGGCCTGTGAAAACTCAAGTGATAAGCACTGCATTCCAACTGAGTCCAAGGAGAGCAAAAAGAAAAATGGGGAGAGAAGTATTTGCCTATGACACCGTATCCTAATTGTTTATAGAAGTCTTAGATAAAACCATTTCAATGTTCTGTTACCTTGTACTGAACATTCATGTAAAATAAATCTTGAAAAAAAGAATAGACCTCCTGGGTTCTCTTGGTGGATATGTTGTCTTAAACAACCTTCCTTCTCACTTCAGAGCCTTTCTCTCTCTCATCACCCCTTTTGAAAGAGGGAGTTTTCAGAGTCTGCCGCAGAATGACTCAGCTCACTGCAAAGCCACATAAGCTTTTTTCTTAAAATGAAGGGGCAGTATTTTCCTCCATCTTACTATGAAATTGAAACCCACTGAAGTTTAGCTAGTATTAGGAGAATAGCAGCCATCCCTATTTATTTCTTCCTCTTTCCAAGCTTTAAGCAGCATACGTTTAATGTATACTTTTTTTCAGTTATCCTAACCAACTGACATGTTCTCCAGACTCTGAGATCCAAATCATGCCAAGAGTATCAAACACATTTAACAAGTGACTGCCTCCTCTTCATGTAACTCTAAGGTGGTCAAGAGTTCAAACTTCTCCAAGCTGGGGAAGTCAGGGTTCAAAATCACCCATGCCTTCTCACCTCCAGAAAAAAAAAAAAACATGGTGTTTATTTTGACATCTGTTACCATATGATGTTTATAAGCTCAATTGGCTGAAAGGAAAACACAAGGACCACTATTCCAGTTGCTTTTGTACTATTTGGGACTACCTAAGGAAGGGTGTTCTGTGTAGAAATGGCTGGCTCCTAAAGGTCAGTGGCCCGCCAAATTCTATAGTGGCAGATTTGAGAGTTCTCCACTATGTGGCTTTTATTCTACTTCTCTTTTTACTGGAAGAAGTTGACAACAGAATGTAATATAATATGATTCAAGGAACACACTGTCTTAGGATAATTTGAATACTGTACATACAAAATAAACAGAATTAACTTACAGAGGACGATGATACTTTAAAGTACAGTGACTCATTGTTTTGAATAAACTTCATTCTGTGTTATTCATGAAGTGTTTCCTAATTCACATACTTGTATTAATTTCTCTAAACCTATTTCTAAAGGGATGAGATTGAGCAGGCAATTCAGGAAGACAGCATGTTAGAATATTTCACAGCATTCATTATTTTGATGTTAAATAATAAATGCGTCTTTAGGAGAAATTACAGACAATTGTCAAGGAAAAAAAGCCATGGAAGCTTTGTGTGTGAAAAGGAAGTCTCCAAGACCTTACCTATTCTAGCACCTCCTAGACTTCTTTCCACAGGAAGTGTTCTTCAATGTTCAAGGTTTAAAAATGTTTTTCTGTTTAGTTACTGCACCTTAATTTGCATAAATCCGCTCTTGGCTTTGAAGGGATCAAATAAATCTGAGAAGAAACTGGGATACATCCCAGATTCAATTTAAGTAGGCAAGGGGAAATGAATAAATGCCACTTAAATGGAAGGGTCTCAGTACCTGCCAACTGACCAGCTGTAAGTACCGTAATACTTCTAAAATGCTGTAGAAATGCACTGCTCTCCTGGAAAGCCAATGGAGAAGAAATGTCCATGGACTTTGTAAAAGCATTCCAGGTTTGAGTTATACTCTGTGGAACTCATGGTGTAATTACTGTAACAACAACTTAAGTCTCCTTTTTTATTATTTATTTATTTATTTATTTATTTATTTATTTATTTATTTATTTTGAGACAGGGTCTCACTTGTCACCCAGGCTGGCATGCAGTAGTAACATTACGGCTCACTGGAGCCTTGACCTCCTAGGCTCAAGTGATCCTCTTGCCTCAGCATCCTGAGTAGCTAAGACTACAGGCATGTACCACCACACCTGGCTAATTATTTTTTTGTTGCAGAGACAGAGGTCTCACTATGTTGCCCAGGCTGGTCTCGAACTCCTAGCCTCAAGTGATCCTCCTACCTCGGCCTCCCAAAGTGCTAGGATTACAGGTGTGAGCTACCAAGTCTAATTTTTTTTATTTTAATTGAGTAAATTATGGTCTCTTTGAATATGCAACAGAAAAAGGATGGCCCCATTAAGTTCATAGAGCCTACTTTTTCCCCTGCCATTGTGAGCCAGATTACTACTATCACTGTTATTGTTTATGGTTGATTTTAAAGAGGTAGCGGCAACCTCTCTCCTCTTTGCCTTGAAATACAGGGAATGTGAATTCCATTTTACATAGGTCGAGCTATGTCTACGGACTCGCTTCAAGACAGGAGGAGGAGGGCTGGACTTTTGCCCATCCACGCTTTTGGAGTGGGTACCTTTCTCGTCGTGAGTCGGAGTCGCCGTGGTGGGGATGTCGAACCACTGAGCCAAGGAATTAGAATACCACACTGTCAGCTCCTCCCCTGGCTGGACGTCTCGCAATGCTCGGTAGAAGATCTGGGACGCAAGGAATAGAACAGTTCAATGTCATTTCCTGGGTAATCGGTCAAAAAGCAACTGAGAAGAAAGGTTCAAATCCCGATTCTGATGCTGTGTGACCCTGGAGAAGCTACTGGAGCTCTCTGAACCTCACTTCCCTCATCCTTCAAACGGAAAAACAATAGTAGCTACCTTATAGGGTTGTCGAAACGTTTACATGAGACGTCTAGCTAAAAGCACTTTGCTCTTAATATTTTTGGCCACCGCAGGGACCGTTAGGTAGACTGAATTGGCGGTGGGGAGTGGGGGATGTGGAGAGAAGCCCGCAGTACCTGTCCTCCGGGTAAGTCTGCAATAGCTTCCAGAGTCTGTTCCTGGGAGTTTCTGGCTGCCCGGATTAACCCTATCCACTCCAGAGGGGAGCCCCCCGACTCGTCCACCAGCTCCCCTCTCACCATGCGCACCTGCAACACAAGTAGTGGTCGTTCTCCCCCGCACCTTGGCCAGGCCCACAACCCAGACAGAAAGTTTATCCTCCACCCCCACCCAACACAGGAAAGTGGTTGTTTTTGGTTTGGCCAGACCACTATGCGCTACTGGGAGGAGGAGAATTCCTTAGGACCTTGCCTGGGGGAGGGAGAAAGAGGAAAGTCTACCTATGCTAACAGTACTCCCACTTCCCTGCGCCCCACCTTGGCAAGACGGGGAGGGGGGATGGGTGTTGAGAACATCCTCCCTGAGTGCTTAGGCACATCTCGTACCAAGTTGTCCCCCACACCCTACCCCAGCTCTCCCATTTGCACTTCTGAGAGCAGCCCTCACATCACCGTAGAGACATTTCTAGGTCAGTCCCAGGGCCCAGAGCGTCCCCCCCACCGACAAACAAACAAACAAACAAACAAACAAATTATCTTATGCCTCCTCTATTCTGTGTGCATCGCACCTAGGTGCCTGTGAGCCCTGCAGCTAGTCTCGGAACAAAGCCCAAGCGGGGAAAACTTGCCCGCAGCTGGCAGGCCATTTAAAAGCAATTAAAACGCGTTTAAAGAGGAATGCGCGGTGGGCACCAAACCCTGCTTTAGACTGTAGTGGGGCGGCGTGATTGCAGGAGGAGCAAGGTGCAAGTCCCGCTGGCTGGACACCGGAGCTTTTTCTTACTAGAAAGCTCCAAGCAAGGCAAGCTAAAGCCAAGGAAGCCAAAGTCCTTCCTTCTACCCCAGACTTCTGCCTTCATTTCCCGGTCGCTGTTTGCCGACCTTTGGCTCCTGGGACGCCCCCAAAGCGGGCGAGTGCTTTAAGTCTCTCTGGTCAGGGGTCGCGACGGTGTTTGGGGTGTGGGAGTCAAAGCTAGTGATTTGGCCCTGGCGCCTCCCAGTTGGGACTCTGGACTCTCAGAGCCCCGCTGCGGGCGCTCTGACCCGGTGCCCCGCGCGGATGGGCGCCCCTCGCCCTTGGAGCCCGCGTCAGAGCCAGTACCTTGCTTATCCTCTCTCCATATGCCCCAAACCCACAAGCCGACATCAGCAAGGGGAAAAAAATATATATCTGAGGAGGTTCTAGGAACTGAGAGCCTCCGAAAGATTTTTTTTTTCGGGAAAAAATTTAAATTATTTTAAGGCGAAATTAGGCCTCAAATTAACATATTGAAGGGCAGAAGGGAAGAAAGGGTCTCGATGCCCTGAGCCCCCAGAAAGAGGGTGCTTTTGCAGAGAGAGCTGCGGACAGCGTGCGGGGGTGGGCTTCTGGCTTCTGACTGAGGAGACCCGAGAGCGCAGAGGAAAACACAAGCTGCGAATGGTCCCGGCGCCTACAGCGCTCAGTGCACCCCACCCAGGGCTGTCGCCTCTCGGCCACATCCTCTCCTCTCAGCCCGACCCCGTCCAGTTCTCACAGTTAAAGAGGCTACTTGCTCAGAATAATAGGAGTCCCCTTCCACCCGGCAGAATTAGCAGGTAACGACTCAATCACTTCCTTCCTCCACTTTCTCTCCTACCCCTTTCCCGGGTTAGGGCACTGAAAGGCGAACGGCAGTGGGCAGAGGTCTGAATGGTCAATACCTTTTTCTTAGGCCCGGGTTCCTTGCGGTCTGACAGGTACTTGCCCAGCTTGAAGGTACCAGGCACCGGTCCGAGGCGCAAGCCGGCCGGGATGCAGCAGTCGGCACTCACGCTGGTGGCTGGAGCTCTGGCGGCTCCGTGCATTGTTGCCGCCGCCGCCAGGCAGGCTCTCGGGTGCTCCAGGTCCTTGGAAGGGCGCAAGTGACAGAGCTGGAGCTGCGCGCTAGCCAGGGAGCCGCTCCCCGACGTGCGTCCTCCGCCGGCGGAGTGACGCGAGCGGGCATGCACTGCGCCTTTTCAATCGGGGCGGGAGCCTTTTGGCACCGCGAGCGCAAGGGCGCGGAGTTTGGTGAGAGAGTTGCGCTGCGAAGCAGCTGCAGAGTCCCACCCGAGAGGGTCACATGGAGTGGTTCCCTCAGCCCCCTGCATAATCGAGGCCTCTGAATGGCTAGCACACAATGGTCCAGGCGACCTTCCCATTCCTAAAAATCCAATTTGTCAAGGGCGAAGAAAAGGCACTGGTGAATCAAAGGTCCGGCGGGACCATTAATCCTCAGCATGGGGTATTGTCCTCGAGACAGTTACGATATTTTAAGTGACAAATCCACTGTATAATTTCTCCATAAATTTTACTTCCTTTTATTGTTCCCCGACAAACCAGTTTTGGGAAATAAGTGACTACTTTAAGTCTACTTGGCTGATTCCTTTGAGCCTTGGTCTACTTCAAAGATTTTTAATTCTCTCCCCTTGGCTTTATTGTAAAGGAGATTAAACAAAGAGATGGAGACTGTTTGGAGGACTTGTTAACTTCTATTGATTTCTGGCGTGTGCCATACAGAAATTAGGCAGGTACTTGATGGGAAAACACCAGAAAATACCTACACTTTTTAAATAAAGACCATATTACCATTTCAGGGGATTGGGTTCAGGCCAGTTGTCTATTTAGAACCGCTTTCTCACTTCTGTCCCATTTCGTCCCAAAATATGATGAAGCCTCCAGACCAAGTTGAGAAGGCGATGTCAACTGTTCATCACTTTTCTCGGGCACACCCCCGGCCTGCACTTTCTCTGGAGAATGGGAAACAGCCCCAGAACCAATAGTTTCGAATGGGGATCCTGTGCCCTGGTCCGCGGCCCAGGGTTGAAGAGGAAGAAGTTCTACAAGTGGGTTATTGATCACGTCCCCTGGAAGAGGTCCTTGGACTAACTCCCCTAAAACCAACAACCTGGACTTTTCTATTAAACAAAAAAAACCAGAATAAACAAAAACGAAAATCACCGCAATCTGTTAAATGTTGTAAAGAGGGGCGAGGTGGGCGTTTGGGATAACTCTTTCTTACATCTACTTTGTGAACTAACAAGACGTTGTACTTCAGAGTTAAACCGGAGAGCTCCCCGTTTTCTTTTAGGGAAGCCTCCAATTAGCGTGAGGACATTTATTTTCATAAATAGTAGCCTAGTAATCAAGTTCATCAGATATTTGTGACTCCTGCCGGCACCTGCCGCGTGCTGCTCGTTCTGGGCACAGCTCCCCAAATCCTATGAAGCCAGCACCCGAGCCCGATGCAGTTCTTCCAAGAGAGGCCTGAGTGGTGGTGTATTTCCAAGCCTAGCGCCAGAGGCCCAACCACTGCACAACAGGGCGGAGGGCCCTCAGCAGCACCCATGCTAGCTTCTCCTCGAGGCTTTGTCGGCTGAAGGTGCTGGAGCGATTGTGGTTAGCAAGGGTGGCAGGACGCAAGGTGGCGACACCTGCAACTCAGCAGTTTATCTGAGGAGGGTCTTCAAAGAAGCTCCGTGTGGTGCCCCTCACTCGAAACCTATGTTCACCACACTGGGCAGGTCCAGGACACTCAGAATCATTCACCCTGTGCTCTCCCACTCAAGACTCGGGGAACCTTTAGTGGATTGCTTCGGAGGCTCAGCCTGCTAGTCTGTAAAATGGGAATGATGGATACAAATAAACACTTTGCTTCCTCTCCGCGGTTCACTTCGGTTTGTAACAACAATCTGTAGAGTGCATGCATTCTGGAAGCTCCAAAACTGGTTGTTTGCCTAATGGGAAAATCCAGGCCAGGCCAAAGGTTTCAAGTCTAAGCATCTCAAGTCAGACCGTGAGAGGACACATGGATGACTGGCCTCGGGCCAACTCCAGGGCCTGTGTATACATGGCTGCCGAGGCAGAGAAGAGCCGCTTGAAAGGTCTGGAGGGCCACACACTGCGGCCTCTGGGACCGTGCAGCCACACTATGCCCAGGTCACTTTCTGAGGGAGCTGCCACTGATTTTTCCTCGGAAGCCTCCAATTGCGCCTCTGAGGGCTGCGAAGACTGCCCTCAACGGAGAAGAGGGAGCCTTTGATCCAGCGGCCCATGAATGGCAAAAGCCGGGGGGTGGGGAGGAGGAGAGGAAGCGGCTCCGAAGAGTCAGGGCAATAAATTTAAGCCATGAACATGTCCCTCTAACCTCTGGCCTGGCGACTCCGGGATGACACCCAGTTTAAATTACCAGCACTGCAAGCGGGAAGGGGCGAGCGCTGGGCCTGGGTTCGGGGCGCCTCCCCGGCCCTCCTTAAAGAGTGAAAAAAGCGTGAACGACACGCGAACAATTTTATCAATAGGACCATGTAAAGGCCGACTGTGAGGAAAGTTATTTATTAATATAGCCAGTTGTGGTTGGTTCCCAGCCCCGCGAGAAGAAAGAGACTGCGCCAGAGGCATTCACACCAGCTCGCCGAGTTTTATTCTGTCCTGTGGCTCAGAGTTGAAGTTCCCCAAGTGAAATAAATTGTCCACAAAGGAGAAAAGGAACACGTTTTCTTTTATTTTTCCTCCCCTAAAAAGCAAGGGTGAAACCAATCTAATGTGCCCAGTGGAGCAAGATGGGCCGTGAAAGGCTGGGTGTTAAAAGTAAAAGCGGGCTGTGCAGCAAATGGGATGGAAAATTAAATGAAATTAAATAGCTTGAACGGCCGTATTGTCCCTTATTAAAAAGACACATTAATTACATGGTCTCAGCCTTATTCAAAGACAATGTTGAGACTCAATCAAAACATTCCACTCGGCTTTTTTTTTTTTTTTATCGACTTGAAATGGGCGTCCAGAGGCCCCGTTAAAGCGAAATCTCTCCTACACCGAGGTGCGGGGAAAGGCGGTTTAGGGGCGTCCTGCTCCCTGCCCACAGTGGAAGCGTTCGGGCAAGGCTCCCGCTCCGGTAACAGGTTGCCCTAACGAGGCTGGAATGCTCACCAGCAGCCGCCCGCCCTCCGAGGGGCAGGCTGCGGAGAGCTAAGTCCCACCCGCGCGCGGCTTTCGAACCCGGCAGCGTTAGGGGGCGGCCCCGCCCGGCGCATAGTCGCGAATGAGCGAAGAGCTGGGAATGCGGCCGGCGCCGAGCACGTGTGACCTGACTCGGCTCCTCCTAGAGGAAAGGAGCCCCTTAAGACTTTGAGGCTGAGATGAGCGGCTTCTTTCAGACCACACTTCTCCGGGGCTGCTCGTCACCGTCGCTCAAAGGCCTTGAGTTTCAGGTCCCTAAGGGGACCGAGTGAGTTGTCCCGGGGGTTGGGGGAGGCTTAGCCTTGGAGGCCTTGGTGCTGGTGACTCACCAAACACCCCTCCCTCCTAGGTCAGCACGGAATCCCGAAACTGGGGGCGGAGGAGTCCTGAACCCAGGAATACAGAGAGCCGCGCGGGGTCAGAGACCCCAGGCGAAGGAGGTTAGGGAAAGCAGAGAGAGGCCTGCAAGCCCCGCTTTCAGTAGCCGAATTTTGGCCTGAGGTGGCCTGGGCTGCACCCCCCGAGGGTGTCCGCGCGGGCCGGGCGGGCGGGTCAGTTCGGACCAGCTGCGCGGCCCCCGAGGCGCGGGTGGGACATTAAGGCGGTGTCTGAATTAGGGCGGCGGCGATGGGCTCTGGGAACGCCACCAGATGACACGCCGGCGATGAGGCCATTTTCCCCTTAATTGCATGGCCGGTGGATGCGCGGCGGCCGGGAGGCTCCAAAGTGGCAGCCAGGACGCAGCCCGGACGCCGCTGGTGGGTTTTGTGGTGGCTTTTTTGTTGTTTTTTAAGTCCTCCTTTGGAAACGGCTCAATAAAAGTATTCAGAATCCCCCTCAACTTGCCTTTTAACCGGAGTTCTCCAACTTATTTCTTGCTTCTTTCGGTTGACATGGTGCAAAGAAAAGTCAGCGAGCGTGTTGCTGAATTGCAATGTCTCGGGGCACCTCCACATTCAGGGCTTCTCTGCCGGCCGCTGCCGAATGAGCCCGCACTCAATTCGATTTTCCTTGCTGTTGGGCACATTTAGGAGCGCCTCTATTTGTGAAGTTCATTTCTAGGCAAATGTATTCAAGAGCTGATGGGAATGAATAGGACCGTGTGTCAGCCGCCCCTAATTGGGATTAAAGCACTTAGGAGCATATGCAGACAGTGACAGAAATTCTCAGGTTGCATTGTGTTCAGACTTCCACCCGCTCCGACACTCCTCCTCCAGGGGAGATTTATAAAGATTGCACGGAGAAACTGAGGAAAGAAAAGCGAAACGGGAAACAACCGGGCTAATGGCTCACGATGGGGCTGCGGTTCCGCAAGTGGTGGTGACAGCTTCTGAGAAAAGATGCTAGGGAATAATTGAACGCGGGCGGGGGAGCAGGTCTGAACTCTTTAATCAGAAAGGCGGAGAGTTAAAAGGCGAAATAAAGATGTTCTTGAGATTCCCAGACGGTATTTCCCCCTTTTCTTCTTTTTTTTCTTTTCCTTGAAGAGCCTGGATACATTTCTTTTTATCTCTACCCTCCCACACCCACACTAAATAACATATCCTCTCTTGGAGCAATAAGAAGAACAATTTGGTACTCGAATTAGAGAGGGGAAAAGTCACAAAAGAAACAAAAAAATTTTTTTTGTATGTTGAAGTCTTCACACCCAAATAAATCAATGAAAGTATTTTCTGACCTATGAATGTGTGTGTAAAGTATACACATGCTATGTTAAACACAATCATAATATGTATTTATATAATTAAGACTATGTGTAGATATATAGCGTGGTAAATCTCCACCTAGAAGAGGCTGCTGGGTTTCTGAGCTGAAGTGACAAAGCTTCCCCCAACCCCCTGCTCTGTCACCAAAGCTGGAGGGCAGTGGAGTAATCATGGCTCACTGGAGCCTCCATCATGGTTCACTGCAGCCTCCACCACCTGGGCTGAAGCGATCCTCCCATCTCAGCCTCCAGAGTAGCTGAGGCTACAGGTACTTGGCTGTTTTTTTATTATTATTTATTTTTTGGAGATTCCATCCAGGCTGGTATCGAACTTGTGGGCTCAAGTCAGCTTTCCAAAATGCTGGGATTACAGGCATGAACCATGGTGCCCGGCCCACAAGGCCTTTTAAAACCTGAAAATCGACATGGAACTAAGGCTAGGACAGTTGTCTAGGCAGAGAGAAGTGACAGCCTCTTTTAGCCCTTAAGGAGCAGAGAAGCCAGAAAGGACAGATGAACACTAAACAAAAGAATGAGGGGGAAAGCAGATACTTCTGAAATTATCTGGATTTTCTTTTCTGTGTCTTCTTTTTTTTTTTAAATTCATCTGCAAACATTGGTTCCCAGGAAAGGTGAGAGACTCTGGTCGTCTGAGCTCAGGATAGGAGAGACTTCTCACTATATTCCTTTTGGTATCATTTTGGATTTGGTACATAAGAATATATTTCCAATTAAAAGTTATTCTTGCTGGATGTGGTGGCTCTCACCTATAATCCCAGCATTTTAGGAGGCTGAGGCTGGGGGATTGCTTGAGAGTTTGAGACCAGCCTAGGTAACATAATGAGACCCTCCGTCTACAAAAAAATTTTAATAATAAGTTATTCTTGGTATTACATTTTTTAAATCTGTATGAGGACAAGGGGAAAAGAGGGAAGAAATAAAAGGATGGTAACATGGAAATATGAAGAAGAGATGACAACCAGCAATTTTTATAATAAATTCCTATTCAAAATTAGGCTCCCAAACTCACTCTAGAAACACCTGCTAACCACAGGCTTAGCCATGGTGGGAAGCTGTGTTCTCCAACTACAAAGGAGATTCTTGATAAAGGGGATGACCATGCGACAGAGTGACAAGCTCCCCCCACCCCACAACCACGTCAAGCCATGAGTGGAATATTTTATTTCTCCTTCAATTCCTAAAACCTTCTTTCTCCCCCAGGCTAGCCCACCTCATAAAGAAAGAACATGTGAATCTGTGTTCAGGAGGCACAGGATTTTCCTTTAACCACAAATCTGGTTTTAAACTTTTTGGAAAGTAATGCATTATCAGAGGAAGCTGGCCTGGCAGATACCTTGGTAGCCCCTGGGAGAACCTGTGAGCAGTTGAAGTTGATCCAGTGGTCACCATGATAGCAAAAGAAACAAAACAATACAAATTTCCTGCTTATGTCACAACTAAGAGCCAAATTTAGGTTCATAACCAGCATCTTCGAATAGCAATTAGAAAGTTCACTAGTAGGATCTGTGTGTTCTTCTACTGTCACTAATTATGTGTCTGATGCAATGCTATCACTCGTGTTATCCACACTCATGTTATTTATATGCGTGAGCAAGTGATGATACATTTCAATTTCCTGAAAGTATAGTTGAATTTTATATATCCCTCATTTTACAGTAGGATAAACATTCAGATAACCTTTCCAACACATAAATAATCACAATCTAAAATTTTGGTAAGGTTACACAAGGTAAATTTTATGTACATACAAAGATATTTTTAAAATAGTTTAATTGAGATTCACAAGCCATAACACTCACCCATTTAAAGTGTACAATTTTTTTAGTGTATTCACAGTTCACAGGGTTGTACAACCATTACCGCAAGCTAATTCTGGAACATTTTCATCTCCCTCACTCAAAGAAAGTTCGTACACAGTAGCTACCACTCCCCATTCATCCCCAGCCTCTCCAGTTCTAGGCAACCACCAGTGTTTTTCAGTCTCTAAAGATTTGCTTACTCTGGACATTTTATCTAAATGGAATCATACAACATGTGGTCGTGATTTTTTACTTAGCATGTTTTCAGGGTTCATCCATGTATCAGAGTTCATTCCTTTTTGTGGATAAATAATATTCCATTGTAGAGATATATCAAATTTTATTTTTCCATTCATTTGTTAATAGGCCTTTGCTATTATGAATAATGCTGTTTTGAACATTGGTATACATGTTTGTGTGTGTGTGTGTGTGTGTCTGTGTGTCTGTGTTTGTATATGTGTGTGTGTATATATACACACACACATATATATATATATGCTTTTGTTTTATTTTATTTTATTTTATTTTTTTGAGACAGACTCTTGCTCTGTTGCCCAAGCTGGAGTGCAATGGCACAATCTCAGCTCACTGCAACCTCCACCTCCTGGGTTCAAGAGATTCTCCTGCCTCAGCCTCCCAAGTACCTAGGATTACAGGTGTGCATCACCATGCCCAACTAATTTTTATATTTTCAGTAGAGATGGGGTTTCACCATGTTGGCCGGGCTGGTCTCAAACTCCTGACCTCATGTGATCCAACCACCTCGGCTTCCCAAAGTGCTAAGATTACAGACGTGAACCACTGCACCCAGCTGTTTTTATTTCTTTTGGATATATACCTAGGAGTAGAATTGCTTGGCCATATAATAACTATGTTTAATTTTGGGGGGATTGTCAAACTGTCTTCCAAAGCAGCTACACCATTCTACATTCCCACCAGGAGTGTATAAGGGCTTCAGCTTCTTCACATCCTTGCCAACACTTATTATCTTTTTAATTATAGCCATCCTAGTAGGGATGAAGTGGTGTCTCACTGTAGTTTTGATTTGCATTTCCCTAATGGCTAATGAATAATGCTCAGACATACTTTCATGTGCTTTTTGCCATTCATGTATCCTTGTTAGGGAAATGTCTATCTAGGTCCTTTACCCATGTTTCAATTGGGTTATTTGTCTTTTAATTATTGAGCACACACATTTTTTATAACGTTTTAAATGCCCAACACATAACAGGCTATTAGGTTGAACGATCATAACAACACTATGAGGTAGAATTTATTATCTATCTTTTACCAATGAGAAAATTTCAAAGAGGTTAAGAAGCTTATTGGGGTCACACAGTAAACAATGGAGACAGAATTCCTCTCACATCATTCTGGGCTTAAAGTCCAGGCCATTTACACTCGACCTCACTGCATTAAGGGGCTTAATTGATGTCACTTATCCATTCTTCTCTATGCAAATGATTAAGTTACCACAGGACATCCTAGTAGTTGAGAGAGTGGGCTCTGCAGTCAGAGTGCCTAGATTCAAATCCTTCTTCTGATACTTAGACACGTGAACTTGAGCAAGGGTAACCTTTCTATTCTCCAGTTTCCTCATCTGTAAAATATGAGTAATAAAAAGACCTACTTCACAAGTGCTCAGCAGAGCACTCAAGACATAGGATATACTTAGAAATGTTACTTATTAATATTCTAATAATGATACTATGCTCACCGTTTACTGAACCCTATGATAATGTATTTGTACCGTTAGGCTAGGGATTGTATATGATAAATTAAATGGAGCAGGACTTCTGGCACCAGAGGCTACTTGGACAGTCACATAAGATACAGTCATGCATAGCTCAGGGCAACAAATAATTGATGAAGGGAAGCCTCTCTTTGTAATGTATTCTATCTCATAAGTGAATAAAGAGTTTGAGAATTCAAGCATTATTGTTTTGGAACCCTTAGTGAAATAATGAATCCAGGCAATGATCGTCAGTGATGGCTAGCAGCACAAAAAGCAAGACAACTACATATTATGTGCCTCTGAACGGAAATAAGCAACACCGCCTGTGAAATAATCTTGCCAAAGCAAGCAAGCAAGCAAATAAACAAACTCAAACCTGAACCTGATTGTTCTCTCATAATAGAAAATAGAGAGGAAAGATGAACATGATCAACATCGGTGGGACCCAATCAGCAAAAACAAAACAAAACAAAAACAGACTGTGGCACCCTTTACTGGACAAATCATTTTTATTTTTAACAAATAAGTTGCAAGGTGAAAGGGAGAGGGAGGGAGAACCAACACATTTAAAGAGATTTAAAGAGTGTGATGGTTTAAAAATATGTCCACAGTTTCTTTAACAACTCACACCTCAAAAAGCAGAACCTTGAGTGTGGGCAAAATTTAATCATTTGTTTGTAACAAACAGAATATGGCAGAAGTGACAGTGTGTGATTTTTGAGACTAGGTCATTGAACATTCCTCCTTGATATCTCTACAACACTGACTAGATATTTAGTGATATTAGGAATTAATGTTAATTTTAAATTAAATAATTTTAGTATGGTTATGTTTTTTTAAATCCTTATTTTTCAGATACATGCTGAAATATTCACAAAGAAATATGATGTCTGGGATTTGCTTTATGTAATTCTAAGGTGAGAGGGCAATGAGTAGAGGTATAGATCAGGATTTTTCAACCTAAGCACTAACGACATTTTGGACTTTGTTGTAGGGGCTGTCCTGTCATTGTATAATATTCAGCAGCATCCTTGTCTCTACCCACTAGATGCCAGTAATATCCCTCCCCCATTGTGGTGCCAGACATTGACAAATGTCCCTGAGGGAGAAAATCACCCTTCGTTGAGAACCACTGGGTATACATGAAACAAAATTGGCCATAAGTTGATAATTATCCAATTTGAGTGAGTGATGAGTACATGGGCATTTGTTACAATATTCTGTCTATTTTTGTATGTGTTGGAACTTTTCAAAATAAAATGTTATTCAAAAATAAGATTTTTTTTAAAAGTCCAGTAGGAGAGAAGAGATGTGAGACAGTCAGTGGGTATGTGTACATGCTCTCAAATCTGAGAGGGAAAAAAAAAGCAAAAACAGGTTATTTGCTTCTGTGATCTTTTAAGAAGCTATACCAGCTATGGGCTGGAGAGAATGTGCTGAGTTGCAGGGTGTACAATCTAAATAGCTGCCTGGAATCTTCAAAGCTACAGTGGTACCTTGCTAGACCTAAGAAATCCACAGGCTTCACAATGAAAAAAAAAAAGGTACTTCTGTGGCATTGAATAAAAGTCTTTCTACTCTTCTCAGTTGGAGTAGGAACCACTAAATGTAGTCTGAACTTAAGCCAATTATAATGGCCTGAATTCATTTTACTTATACAAATACCTTCCTTGTTAAAAAAAAAAACTGGTGAAGTTATTCCACATTCATCCTTGACTTTTAAGCCTCAAAGTCATGTTTGGAAAATAGCATGGAGGAGAAGAGTCTTCAATATTATCCCTCAGTTTGGGGATACTGTGCTCCTAACAATATCCTAAGACATGTCTGGATCAGTGAGGGTTCTGAGGTAATGGGGAACTGTGTCCTCCCAAAATTCACATGTTGAAGTCCTACCCACCAGTACCCCACTCAGAATGTGACTTTATTTGGAGACAGGGTCTTAACAAGATAACCGAATTAAAATGAATTTATTAGGTTGACTCTAATCTAATATAACTGGTGTCCTCATAAGAAGAGGCATTTGGACTCAGACATGCATATAGGGAGAATGTCATGTGAACATGAAGACAGCCACCTATAAGCAAAGAATGAGGCCTGGAACAGATCCTTCCTTCACAGCCCTCAGAAGAAATCAATCTTATCAAAACCTTGATTTTGAACTTCTGGCCTCCAGAACTGTGGGACAATAAATTTTTGTTATTTAAGCCACCCTGCTTTGTGGTACTTTGTTAAGGCAACTCTAGCAAACTGATACAAGTACAAACACCAAAAACTCTCTGTGAAGGGTTGAAGCAGAAAGGGATAAGAGGTGGTTCTGATTCTATGTAAATGTAAGAAATACTGACTTCAAGGCTACTTCCCCAAGAAAACTCAAATTAAACCATAAGATGGCTCGACTGGAGACACCACAGCCAAGGCACAGGACACAGACCTGACAAATTACACCGCTATCTCTGAGAATGGCTCTCTGCCCCTACTGCCTCAAGAAGTTTGATACTCTGCTGCTGACCTCACAGAAAGGGATTCCACACAGGTGTTTGCTTTTTCACATTACTTATTTCCAAATCAAAGTCTTGGGTGATAGTTTCTGACTTAGAACCTAAGCCATATTGCTATGTCCTATATGCAATAAGAAAGCTGAGAAAATGAGCATCTGATTTATAAATAGGGAAAGGATGGAGCCATAAGTTAGGATATTCCCAGTCATAGTTGAAAGGTCTTCACAAGCATGATACAATTTCACTACACTGCCTTAGTCGCTGTAACAAAGTCTTCTATTACCTTCCCAAGTATTCATTTTTTCCATCTTCTAATAGAACTGTGATTGTGTCATATTACTGCTAGTTGCATTGCTGTCTGGAAAAAAGACTATGTGTCCCAGCTTCTTTGTGGCTGTGTAAGTCCTGGTCAATATGATGTAAAAAGAAATGTCTTTTAAGACTAAGGAGACAACTCAGCCCCCTTTGACTTTCCTCATGCTTGAAAGGCAGACATGATGGCTGGGGCTACAGAGGCCATCTTGGTCCATGATATAATCCTGTGTATAGAAGACATGTACTGAGGATGGCCAAACAGAACGATAGAAGGAAGCAGGATCCCAGATGACTTAATGGAACAACCACACTAACCCTGGATTACCTATGGCTGGACTTCTTTTAGGTGAAAATAAACTCTGGTGTCTAAACCACTACTTGGCAGGGGGAGGGAGAAAGTTCTTTTACTCAAGGCTGATAGCAATCCCGAAGTGGTACTACTAACATATGGAAGATGTTGGTTTGTTGCCTTTTTGGCTTTGGCTTTGTGTGTGTTATCAATAAATTAACTTTTTAGATTTCCTTGTAATTTGTATTCATTTTTATATTTGAGAGTCTTATACATAAATATACCTTTTAAAATGAGATACTATTGATTTTATTTTACCAAAAATATTTGGAGAATAAAAACAAATGTTTAAGTCATTAACATAGGAACCATTCTTCTGAAAATTGCTATTTAATGTTTAAAAATAAAGACATCCTTTGAATCCAGGACATCATTGCTGTGCATTTATGAATTTGTAGTCTGTCTTGATTCATTTTGTGTTGCTATAACAGAATACCACAGACTGAGTAATTTACAAAGAAAATAAATTTATTTCTTACAGTTCTGGAGGCTGGAAAGTCCAAGAGCATGACACTGGCATCTGGCAAGGGCCTTCTAGTTGTTAAGAAGGTGGAAGGACAATGGCCAGGTATGGTGGCTTACACCTGTAATCCCAGAACTTTAGGAGGCCAAGGTGGGTGGATCACCTGAGGTCAGGAATTCGAGACCAGCCTGACCAACATGGAGAAACCCCATCTCTACTAAAAATACAAAAAAAAGTTAGCCAAGAGTGGTGGCGCATGCCTGTAATCCCAGCTACTCAGGAGGCTGAGATGGGATAATTGCTTGAACCTGGGAGGTGGAGGTTGCGGTGAGCCGAGATCGCGCCATTGCACTCCAGCCTGGGCAACAAGAGCAACACTGTCAAAAAAAAAAAAAAAAAAAAAAAAAAAAAAGAAGGTGGAAGGACAAGAAAGTGCTCTCGAGAGAGCAAGAGAGACAGAGGGGGCAGAACTCACTTTTACAACAAGCCGTTTCTCCCAATAACTAAGTCGCTCTCAGGATAATGATAACAACGTTAGTCCATTTATGAGAGCAGAGCCCTTGTGACCTAATCACCTCTTATTAGGCCCCTCATCACAGAACTATTGTATTGGGGATTAACTTTCCAACCCATGAACTTTGGGGAACACAATCAAACCAATAGCATGGTCTGTGGTCTAAATTCCGGATATTGTCAACCCCAACATTTAATTATATTTTAGTAGATGCTTAATGAAGGATATTAAACTATTCATATAGCATCTATCTTCTTCAGAGTTGATCAATTTATTCATTCCTAATCTTAAACCAGCTTTGTGATATATTTTAGGCTTCTAAGGGAAAAGTAACAAATGCAAAAATATTTCAAATGCAGGGAGAAGAAGTAGGTTCACATCACTGAACATGAAAGAGATACCCATACATGTTTCCAAGGTCAAACCAAAGGCTATCATTATATGGTTCTTAATTTTATCACTGATGGTGATGCAGAGGACTTAAAAAAATTTAAGCTGCTTCATCTTGAGTCATGTGAGCGTTGAGATTATTTGATAGAAAGAAATAATAAGAAAGAATTCAGTAGAGAGAAATAGATGATAAAGGAGTGGGAGAAAAAAAGTAAAAGAAAGGAGGAAGTGAGAAGCTATTAGAAATAAGTTCTATACTTGAGCAACAGATAAAAATGGAATGATTTGCTGATTAGTATAACTGAAAATATGGGGATGGGTGGATTCTGCAGGACAGCATCTGGATTAAATACTTTATAAGAAAAAATGTAATTCAGCAAAAGTCTTTCTCTTCTGTGATAACATGACAGACACTTCAGTGCCTACTTGCCTCAAAAAGAGGAGCTTGACACAGAGCAGCAATCAGAAGCTATTTACTCTTTCATAATTAGACCAGAAAGGAAAGGACATGTTTTTTTAGAATATGTTGCCGAATAATTAATGAAGTTGACAAGTTGAAGGCAATTTTCTGGTTCTTATTTTGACAACAACTTAACTTTGTTTTTTATAACCCAATGATGCTGGATAAAATAAAACCAATTGACAGAGAAGTCAGGACAGGACTTGGTTGTTTCTGAATATGAAAAATATCTAGAAAGATGCTTCATCTTTATCCTTTACCTTATTCTGTTGCCATCATAGCATATATGAATTCAGTTTTTAATTACTTATTTTTAATTTTTAAAATATATAACAAATCATGCATAGCAAAAGTTTTATTCTGTAGAATTGATACTCTCATTCTCTCATTGTTACATTTCACTCAGTCACAGCTTAGAGAAGTTGTGTAATATTGCCAAAAAGAATGGCTCTTTTGATTTCCACATAATTTTTCCAGTGATTGTTTTTACTCTCTTCAGGGGTTAATTTCTTGTAGTAAACTGTTACATAATCATCCCCAGTGAATCGAACCTCCTGGTATTCATTCTCTTGTATAATCTCCTTTCATAATGATGTTAGGCTTTGCCATATGACTTCCTCTGGTCAGTGGGACATCAGTAAATGTGACACAGCAGAAGTTTCAGTACTTGTACCTGTGTGTCATCCCCTTTTAATATGCTATTGATTACCATATGAAGAAGCCTGATCTAGTCTTCTTAAAAGACCACGTGGAGCAAGAGGTCCATCCCTCAGCTCTCTACCAAATGAGTATAGCCACTTTAGTGAGCCTAGGTGAGACTAGGGAAAGATCCATCCAGGTAAGCCCAACACAAATTGCAGAATGGTGAACAAATAAAGTATTGTTTTATGTCACTAAGTTTTAACAACCAATTAGTTATTCAATGACAGGTAATAGATAGCTACACCTCCTCTGAATGAATATAATTAAATACAACAGAGATAAATGTGGGGGAGACTGCCTTGATTCAAATGATCAGTGGTCTAGAAATGTGAGAAGGTAAACTATTTAGACAAGAGATAGCCAACAAACTGGGGATTGTGACTGATCACAAGTATGGAAGATATTAAGATATCAACCCAACAACCATCGTCCCCATATGTTTTTTGCTAGCAGAACCCTGAGTTTGTGTAAAAGTGGTCAAGTGCTTTAGGGACTGCGAAGTCCCTCCAGACTCCAAGAGGTGAATCTTGATTAACTTAAGTCAGTCATGGTAGTTCCTTTACGCTCATTTTTGACTGGTTTAGGAACAGGCATGTGAAACAATTCTGGCAAAAAAAAAAAAAAAGAGCAAGTGTTTTGGAAGTACATGTTTTTTTTTTTTTTAATCTTAAAAGGGGTATCTAAAAGAAAACAGTCTCCATTATTTCTGTCTTTGCATGTTTTGTAAGAATGAGATTCTTAGAAAAGCAGCAATCAATTGTGAAGAAACAAACCTGAGGACAGAAACCAACATCCACATCAAAGAATAAAGAAATGTTAGGTGTTTATTTGAATAATTAGACAATAGTTTCTGTAATCTAAATGTGAGATGTGGGTATTTTGCTTTGCTTCTTTCTCTTGCACATTGGGAATTGAAATGAGAAGGTGTTTTGACTAATTTTTCTAACTAATGTTTTGCCTCCTATGCTTGCAATTAATTTACTTTTCAGTATTGTTTGGTCTTTTAAAAACTGGTTAGAAACTTGTAAGAACATTACAACTCTATCACCTTTTCCGAAAATAAATGTGAACAATCGATTCTACATTCTTGATACAAGAAATGTTACAATGAACGCTGGAATCTCAAAAAGACTTCTCTCTCTGGAGCAATGCAATTAGATTTTCCAGTGATTAAATGGGTCATCGCCGACAAGAAGTTATTGCTCAGGGCATAAGATTGTACTTCATTCCATCAAAGTGATGCTCAAGTTCAGAAAGCCGCACAGAAAGCACCCTTAGACAAACACAGACGTGGGAAAGGAATAAACTTGTGAGGCTCCATCAATTTCCCCATTTGGTTCTCCGGCCTCTTGCGAAACTGTCTGACCTCCGGCATCTTCGGAAACGCAGACGCTGAGGAAGCACGGACAGAGAAGAGCTTGGGATCTCTGCGGGCCCAGCCCAGGCCAGTAACCTGCAGCAAATGACTGACGTCCCAATCCCTAGTCTGGGGACTGGGGGCTGGGGCGGCGCCACGCTGCTTTCCCGGGAGCCAGAAGACTCTGCTGGACCACCGAGCTCACGTGCAAAAAAGCTCGCGGCTCGGCCTCTGCCCCTGTGACAGGCGCCCAGGGAAAGAAGAGAGCCCTGGCTTCCTCAGGAGTCGGGGGATGGGGATGGTAAGGACGCCGCGCCGGGGTCCCTCTCCTCTTGGGGGTGGACGTGCCAGCAGATCAGGCTGTTTTCCTGCGAGGACGGAAAGGGAAGGCTCGCTCCTGTCTCCTCAATCCCAGGGCCCCGTGGAGCCCCCATTCTGCGCTGGAACTTCGCCTCTTCCCTACAGTGTCTCCCCCCAAGTCTCAGGCCGAGCTTATGCCTTCTTAGAGATCGGCTTCTGTCGCTCTGGCCCTTTCAAATCCTAGAAAGCAGCCTGCGGAGAGAGAACCGCGCGCTGAAGTGCGAGTGGCCACGCGCCTCCCGGCGGGCGCCAACAGCTGCCTCGGGACAGCCGGCGGAGCTAGGCGGCTGCGTCCGTGGGCACCCCGCCCCTGCCGGGCACCACCGCCCCGCGCTCGCGCCCTACACCCTACCTGGTGCCTCCGATCCGCCTCACATCCCTCGGGGAGCGCCGCTAATTTGCCGGGGGCAATGCGCAGGGAGCCGGCCTCAGGGTTCCGAAGCTCGCACAAGTGGGAGGAAGGCGAGGAGGGGAAGGAAGGCAGATGCCCGCTGTGACTGTACTAAGCTGGTATTGGACTCCCTAGGCAAGAAGCCTTTTAAAATAATTTCATTAAATGCTTTTTTGCTGATGATAATGACATCAATAATAATAAAAGAGATCCTGGCGCTCACATTCGTCTGTAAGAGTTTGGTAGCAGATCTCTTGGTGTGACCATCATTCATGCTTTCCATGAACACGCAGTGAGCACTTACTGTGCGGCAGCTCTGCTCGTGCTTGACTAGCATCATCCTAGCCCCTCCCAGGCCTCTCAAATATGAACTTCCCCCGTGTTTTCAGGAGCACTGCAAGGTAACTGTTACACGTAGTTTTCAAAAGGTCTGGAGAGCCTGGTGACCATGACAGAGAAAGGCACAGTCATACATAGGAAAATGATGTCTAATTTACTTGTATTGTTCCAGGCTCCATGCCAGAGTGAGGCCTAGGTTTTGATCCTCTGGAGAAAATGTACCAAAGTCGATGGTTTGAGGGACATCAGTCACTGCCTTGTGGAAGACTAGGAAGACTGGAAAGATTATTTTTCTCATGCTAAACTGTTTACCTTTTTTTTTTTTAAGACAGGATCTCCCTGTGTTGCCCAGGCGGGACTCAAACTCCTTCGCTCAAGCGATCCTCCTGCCTCAGCCTCCCAACAGCTGCGAGTGCCATCGTGCCCTATTACTTTTGTTTAAAAAGGTTCGAATATGTAAAATCAGTTCTATTTAGTCAAAGAGTTACAATTATAGCTCAACTAAATCTGCAGTCAATATAAGTATTCACACCCTAAGAAAAAGCACCACAAAATGATGACTGTGATCGTAAATGGTTGATTGGTTTCCTGTGTCCACAATGGACAATATTATGAAGCACAAACAGGAAAACATGTTTATTAAGAAGTTTTTTTTTCCTTCCAGGAAATTCTGTAGGTGAAAATGTTGAAATTGTCAGTTGAAATATCTGGTGAAGTCTAACATTACCATTAAATAAAACGCAAGTGACAGGAGAGTACTGATGTATATTCCTCTTGGGAGATTAACTCTTTCTCTGCTAGTTCCCCCCTCACACCCCCACCCCTGAATTTGCCCACAGCCATGGCAGGGCCGTCCGTGTTTGGGGATGCCAGGCAGACGTAATTCGGCTTCAGAGCGCGTTGTTTAAGCAAAAGGGTGTGTGTACGTTCCCCAGGCGTCCAAGGACGGGCAGGCTGGCAAAGGCTGGCCCTGGACACCGCTGGGAAAGGACACCACCGGGTTGGCTGCTGTTGCTGCTGGGGCTACTCCTCCCCGCCCCGGCCCTCCTCCAGCTTCTCCGCCGCAGCCGCGCTTCCTCCTCCGGGGCTCTCGCAGCTGTTTAGGTTTAAGGTACAGGAGTAATTTCAAGCTTTTTCTGATCCCACCCCACCCGCTCCCACACCCCGTGAGACTGGCCTCTGGGCACCACGGGCTCTTCTGTCTCCATCCAGCTCAAATCGAAGCTTGGAGAGGAAGCCCCACAGCTGCGATTCGACCCTGCCCCAGCCGACCGAGATGAAAGCAGCTTGCGGAGGCTCCTCGGGCACCTGGCGCGGGCACTCGAGGGAAGAAGCCCTGCGCCGAGCAGCGCAGCCTCGGCTTTTGAAGCTGCCCTCTATGCACTTCCTTCGGCTTCCAACCCGAATCTACGCCCCATCCCCAGAGCGGGCTGGGTGAGGTTGTGCGGCAGCAGCAACCCCGAGGGAAAGAATTTTGTTTCTTTTTGAGGCCCTGCTGCATTTCTGGTTCCCAGCCCGGAGCAGGGGGCGCCTCGCTCCCCGGAGTCCCACAGGCCTGGGCCGCAGCTGGGCCGGCGCGGTCGACAGGTGTGTGACGCCGAACCCCAGAGCACTGGGAGGCGGCTGGGAGCCAGGGCAGAACGCCCGGGGCGCATCCTCAGGGAGAAATCATCTGGCGTTCAAGCCGCTCTCGAGTCTTTTGCTGGATCTGCAGATCGGCTCACTCAGCAGGAGCCCAAGGAGCAGAACCTGGGCACGCCAGACTTTGCAGTCGCGCACGCCACCCAGCGCCCGCCTTGCGCTGGTCTCAGCCGGCATTCCCTCTATTAGGCAGATCGCTTAGCGCTTGGGTCGGTTTTAGTTCTCCAGGGTCTCTCTCCAAAGGAAACGCAGTGTAGTCGTTACCTCTCTACTCTCAGCTCCTAGAGCGATACCGGGCACACAGCAGCGCACAGTAAAGTATTGGTTCTTTCATTTAACATGTGTCTGTTGAGCACTCACTATGTCCTAAATACCGCAAGGCCTCTGGCCTCGGGAAGCTTAATTTGAATGGGAAAAGAACAAGGTATTGTTCTTGCATTGCTATAAAGAAATACCTGAGGCCGGGTAATTTATAAAGGAATTTATAAAGGTAATTTATAAAGGAAAGAGGTATAGTTGACCCACAGTTCTTCAGTCTTTACAGGAAGAATGGTGCTGGCATCTGCTCAACTTCTAGGGAAGCCTCAGGAATCTTACAATTGTGGTGGAAGGTGAAGGGGGAGTAAGCACGTCACATGGAGAGAGCAAAGGCAAGGGAAAGAAAGAGGGAGAGAGAATGGACGATGTGATTGGAGGGATCTTCCACAGTGATCAGCTCTGTGTCCTGTGGACAAATTACCTGCTTTCTATGGAATTTGGTATATTTTCTCTTTACCTAGGTAGGAAGATTTAGGTATAAATGTAACCTGCAATTCCAGTCCTTTGGAAGAGGACTTAAAGAGGACAAAGACTTAATAAGTGAGAGGAAAAAAATGAGGGGAAAAAAAGAATAAAGTGAAAGGGGCACCCAGACCGCCCAACGATTAAAAACAAGCCCATAGCCAAGCACGGTAGCATGCACCTGTAATTCCACTTACGGGGGAGGATAGTTTGAATCCAGGAGTTTGAGGCCAGCCTGGGCAACATAGTAAAACCCCCATCTCAAAAAACATGCTGGGGCTAACCACATGTCTCGTTTTCCCTTTTCACAAAGAAGCATCATGAGTTTAAATCATATGAACTTTTCTCTGTTTTTAATTTAGTTCAAGGACTGCCAATCAAAGGAACTAGAATCATAAAACAGGTACATCCTGACAACCTCACCCTGAAGTGGGAATACCACTACCCCAATACTTCTAGCTTTCTCTTAAGCCACTTTAGCTTCTGGCTTTGAAAAAGACCTGTGAGGCCTGAGGTAAGAGAAAAAAGACAAAGTGTTTCTTCTTATGTTCTTTGAACAGAATGCCCCTGAGAGTCTAACCTCTGGGAGGCACACTTTTTTCACTTCAGCTCCTGAAAATGACTTTGTAAAGGAAACTGATTAGTTTGGATGGAGGGATGATGGAGTCAGATGAAAAAGTCAGGAAGATAAGTTCAGGGAAGTAAGACCAAATGAAAGATTCCTGAGTTATTAGCCAGACTTTTACTGGGATGTGGAATTAGGTTTACAGTCTGTGATTAAGAGGTTGAGCTGTTTTTTTCAGAAGTGTGGTACCCTGTCTAGTGGGCCTCTTTGAACTTAGATTTTGGGTCTGTAAAGCTTTTCATTTTTTTAATCACATTTTCTGAAGAATTCCATACATAGTCCCAATATTAGGAAGTAGTCCTAGCAGTTATTATTATTCTAATTTTTTAAATGAGCCTCAGATAAGTTACTTATCCAAAGCCACATGGTTGGTTAATAGAGGAGCCTTTGTTAGCATCTGGGTCTGATACTCAGCTCAGCGTTCTGCCCACCATTCTGCAACAGGAAAAAAATTTTTAAAACTTAACCAATAAATATCTATTGAGGACCTATTAGTAGCTCAGCACAGTAGGAAGGCCTGTGGAACTGTGCTATTTGCTGGTCCTTAATGTGTTCAACTTTGACACATACCTGCTTTGTTCCTTCTTGGCACTACCAGTATAATATAGAAGTCATACACACTCTAGGCACACAGTCTGGAATTACTTCCTGGCTCCAGGATTCTACAGCCACACTTCATTTTATTGTGTTTCACAGATATTGTGCTGTTTACAATAGAAAGTGTGTGGCAACTCTGCATTGAGTACATCTATTGGTGCCATTTATCTGTTATGGTGATCTGCGATCAGTAATCTGTGGTGTTATTGTTGTAATTGTTTTGGGGTTCCATTAACCATATTTATGTAAGTCACCAAACATAATTGATAAATGTGTGTGTTCTGACTGCTCTACCGATTGGCAGTCCCCACCACTTCCCCTCTCCTCGGGCCTCTCTATTCCCTGAGACACAACAATGTTGAAATTAGGTCAGCTACACCCTACAATGGCCTCTAAGTGTAGGGTGAAAAGTGAAAGTGTTCAAGTGAAAAGAAAAGTTGCATGTCTCTCACTTTATATGAAAAGCCAGAAATGGTAAGCTTAGTGAGGAAGGCATATGGAAAGACAAGATAGGCACAAAGCTTGGCCTCCTACACCAAACCGTTAGCCAAGTTGTGAATGCAAAGGAAAAGTTCTTGAGGAAAACTAAAAGTGTTGTTCCTGTGACCATACAAATGACAGGAAAGCAGGACAGCCTTATTACTGATGCAGAGAAAGTTTGAGTGGTCTGAATAGAAAATCATACTAGCCACAATACTCCCTTAAACCAAAGCTTATTCCAGAGCAAAGCGCTAACTCTCTTTAACTCTGTGAAAGGTGAGAGAGGTGAGGAAGCTGCAGAAGAAAAGTTTGAAGCTAGCAGAGGTTGGCTCATGGGATTTAAGGAAAGATGTGGTCTCCAAAACATAAAAGTGCAAGGTGAAGCAGCAAGTGCTGATGCAGAACCTGCAGCAAGCTATCCAGAAGATCTAGCTAAGATTGCTGATGAAGGTAGCTATACTTAACAGTAGATTTTCTATGTAGGTGAAACAGCCTTCTATTGGAAGAAGATGTCATCTAGGATGTTCATAGCTAGAAAGAAATCAATGCCTGGCTTCAAACTTTAAAGGAAAATCTTCTGGAAAGGATCATCATTTGTCATAACCATTAAGAACATTTGTGGGCTGGGTATGTTAGCTCACACCTGTAATCCCAGCACTTTGGGAGGCCAAGGTGGATGGATTGCTTGAGCACAGAAGTTCGAGACCAGCCTGGGCAAAATGGTGAAACCCCATCTCTACAAAAAATACAAAAATTAGCTGGTCGTGGTGGCATGCACCTGTAGTCCCAGTTACTCAGAGGCTGAGGTGGGAGGATCATTTGAGCCCAGGAGGTGGAGGTTGCAGTGAGCTGGGATTATGCCACTGCACTCTAGCCTGAGCAATAGAGCAAGACTCTGTCTCAAAAAAAAAAAAGTTAAAGTGTTAAAAAAAAATTTGTAACTCATGGGAGGAGGCTAAAATATCAACATGTTATTCACAGGAGTTTGGAAAAAGTTGATTCCAACCATCGTATATGACTTTGAGGGGTTCAAGACTTCAGTAGAGGAAGCAAGTTCAGGTGTGGTGGAACTAGCAGAACTAGAAGTGCAGCTTAAAAATGTGACTGAGTTGCTGCAACTCATGATCAGACTTGAAGAGATAAGGAGGTACCTCTTACAAATGCTCAAAGAAAGCGGTTTATTGGGATGGAAGCTATTCCTGGTGAAGATGCTGTGAACATTGTTTAAATGACAACAAAGGAATTACAATACTACATAAACTTAGTTCATAAAGTATTGGCAAGGCCTGAGAGGACTGACTCCAATTCTGAAAGCAGTTCTACTGTGAGTAAAATGCTGTCAAACAGCATAGCATGCTACAGAAAAATGTTTTGTGAAAGGAAGAGTCTACCGATGCAGCAAGCTTCACGGTTGTCTCTTTCTCTTTCTTCTTTCTTTCTTTCTTTCTTTCTTTCTTTCTTTCTTTCTTCTCTTTCTTTCTTTCTTTCTCTTTCTTTCTTTCTTTCTGAGAGATTTTAACACATGTCTCATAGTAACTGATAGAAAAAAGCAGACAAAAAGATCAGTAAGAATATAAAATATTTAACCACATAATTAACAAACTCGCTGTACCCACAAATGTATAATAATAAACACACACCTTTCAAATCAGAACACTTCAGTTAGTTTGCCATGAATACAGCAAATCATAAGTTGTCTTAGTTTTTAAAAATTACCACAGCCACCCCAACCTTCAGCAACCACTACCCTGATCAGTCAGCAGCCATTAACATGGAGGCAAGACTCTCCACCAGCAAAGATTATGACCCACTGAAGGCTCAGGTAATCATTAGAATTTTTACCATTAAGGTGTTTTTTGGCCGGGCATGGTGGCTTACGCCTGTAAGCCCAGCACTTTGGGAGGCGAAGGTGAGCGGATCACCTGAGGTCAGGAGTTCAAGACCAGACTGGCCAACAAGGTAAAATCCCATTTCTACTAAAAATACAATAATTAGCTGGGTGTGGTGACACACACCTGTAATCCTAGCTGCTTGGGAAGCTGAAGCATGAGAATTGCTTGAACCTGGAAAATGGAGGTTGTAGTGAGCTGAGATCATGCCACTGCCTTCCAGCCTAGGTGATAGAGTGAGACTCTGTCTCAAAAATGAAGTTTTTCTTTTTGTTTGTTTGTTTTGTTTCTGTTTTTTGGGGTTTTTTGTTTGTTTGTTTGTTTGTTTTGAGACAGAGTCTCACTCTGTTGCCAGATTGGAGTGCAGTGGCGCAATCTTGGCTCACTGTAACCTCCGCCTCCCGAGTTCAAGCGATTCTCTTGCCTCAGCCTCCCGAGTAGCTAGGACTACAGGCGCCCGCCACCATGCCCGGCTAATTTTTGTATTTTTAGTAGAGATGGGGTTTCACCATGTTGGCTAGGATGGTCTCCATCTCTTGACCTCGTGATCCGCCTGTCTCAGACTCCCAAAGTGCTGGGATTACAGGCGTGAGCCACCGTACCAGGCCAAAAGTATTTTTTGTTTAAGGTACATACATTGTTTTTTAGACATAATGCTATTCCATACTTAATAGACTACAATATACTGTAAGCATAACTTTTATGTGCACTGAGAAACAAACAAAAAAAATGTGTGGCTTCCTTTATTGCAATATTTGCTTTATTGTGGTGATGTGGGAATGAACCCACAATGTCTCCAAAGTGTGCTCATGTCTATGTGGACTTGGGCATGTTATTTAACCTTTCTCAGCCTAAGTTTTCTCATCCATAAAAAGAACATCATAGTAATACCTCCTTAACAGGCTTGTCAACAGGACCAAATAAAATGTGTGCATGTAACTGTTATTAACTAGGGTAACATTTCAGGTTGCTGAGTTAGATGTTTACTCCTGAGTTAGATTTTTACTGCTGAGTTAGATTTTTACATAGGTAGATCAAGAATTTATTACCCAGGAGCTGAATAAGGATTTCTGTTTTTAATAATGTGCATTAAAAGACTAGTGAGATTAAATGTGTTTCTACTGGCTTTACAATTTGTGAGTAAAGGTAGCATTACATAAAATAAAATCCTAGATAAAAAGTAGTATCGCTGGCTTACCAAATTCAAGTATTGTTTTTATCATAACTTGACTAAATCATGGCTTTCACATTAAGGAAAACTTTTAAATTAGCACATCCAAGGCCCTGGCCATAGGAGCCTGATCTTGCCTCCAGTGTTGTCACTAATTGTCTCTTCTTAAAGAAATACTTCCTGTAAGACCATTTAAACTTTTCACTATGCTCAATATGCCTTGATTTCCCCCTCCTATCACATTAGAAAGAGGGAGAAAAAAACAAAAATATAACAGCTTTTTCTCCATTTTAATCTATTCCCATTTACCCACTGTTTTAATAATTCACATAAAAATTATTTTCCAATTTCAATTGCAATTTTTTTTTTTTTTTTTTTTTGAGACAGAGTCTTGCTCTGTTGCCAGGCTGGAGTGCAGTGGCGCGACCTCGGCTGACTACAACCTCCATCTCCTGGGTTCAAGCAATTCTCCTGCCTCAGTCTCCCGAGTAGCTGGGACTACAGGCGTGTGCCACCATGCCCAGCTAGTTTTCTGTATTTTTTTAGTAGAGATGGAGTTTCACCGTGTTAGCCAGGATGGTCTTGATCTCCTGACCTCGTGATCTGCCCATCTTGGCCTCCCAAAGTGTTAGGATTACAGGCGTGAGCCACCGCGCCCGGCCCAAAAATGTTTCTAAGTTGCGATTTTTTTTTTTTTTTTTTTTTTTTTTTTTCTGAGACAGGGTCTCGCTCTGTCACCCAGGCTGAAGTGCAGTGGTGCAATCATAGCTCACTGCAATGTCAAACTCCTGGACTCAAGGCACCCTCCTGCCTCAGACCTGAGTAGCTAGGCTAGAGGTGTGTGCCCCTGAGCCTGGCTAATTTATTTTTATTTTTATTTTATTTTATGTATTCATTCATTCATTCATTTAAGACAGGGTGTCTCTCTCTCTATTGTCCAGGCGGGAGTGCAATGGCGCAATCTGGGCTCACTACAACCTCTGCCTTCCAGGTTCAAGCTATTCTCCCACCTCTGCCTCCCCAGTAGCTGGGACTGGCACGCACCTCCACACCTGGCTAATTTTTGTATTTTTTGGTAGAGATGGGGTTTCACCGTGTTGCCCAGCCTTAATTTTTTTCTAGAGATGGAGTCTTGCTATGTTGCCCAAGCTAGTCTTGAACTGCTGGGCTCAAGCGATTCTCCTTCCTTGACCTCTCAAAGTGTTGGGATTACAGGCATGAGCCACTGCATCCAGCCTAAATTGCAAATTTAAAGAGATTATGTCCTTTTTTCCTTTTCAGCGCTTTAAATGTCTTTGAAGGTCAATGCTTCTTGATTAGTACAAATGGCAAATGTACATTTTAAAATTTTTAATAAAAAACTAAACATCTGGCCAGGCATGGTGGCTCACACCTGCAATCCCAGCACTTTGGGAGGTCGAGGCGGGCAGATCACCTGAGGTCGGGAGTTCAAGACCACCCTGACCAACATGGAGAAACCCTGTCTCTACTAAAAATACAAAATTAGCCAGACGTGGTGGCGCATGCCTATAATCCCAGCTACTTGGGAGTTGAGGCAGGAGAATCGTTTGAACCGGGGAGGCAGAGGTTGCGGTGAGCCGAGATCGCGCCATTGCACTCTAGCCTGGGCAATAAGAGTGAAACTCCATCTCAAAAAATAATAATAATAATAATAAACTGAACGTCTTTGAACAGAAAAGTTTGGGAGCTGTTTCCTCAAAGAATATATAAAAATATAACAATGTTCCCTGATTTCAAGTCACTTTCAGATAAGTTTTGTTCTAAATCCTGATAAGTGGAACAAATAAAATAAGCATAGCCTACTGTGCCGGAAGTGTTCAGCTGAGCATCTGTCTTGACAACACTGAAAGTTATTTTGGTGACTTCTCAAAGCAAGTGGGATTTCAGTTAGAATTTCTATCAGATGGACCGTTTTTCCCCTCCCCAGGACACACTGTGCTTGTGGCCCCACAAAATTTGTTGTACTTCTTCTTCTTTTCCTATGTCAATTAGAATGCCAACAGAGTTTTAAAACAATAAAGAGATTTATTTTTACCTAAAAAAATGTCCGAGCAGGACAGTGACCATGGAAGTTAGAATCCACTAAGGAGTGTGTAGCAACTCACCTGCCAAATCAACTAAAAAAAAAAAAAAATCCGGATATAGGCACTTGAGAGGTTGTTTAATTCAATGGTTCCTCAACATTGTCACCATGAACTAATTTTTTTCATGCCCTTTGGTTCTGTCATCCTCAGCTTGTCTTCACAGTCATAGCACATCTGCCACACAACAGTGATCACATACAGCAGTTTCTCAACTTTGGAAGTTGGTATTTGGGGCTGAATAATTCATTGTTATGGGGGGCTGTCCTGTGCATTGCGGAATGTTTAGCAGCATCCCTGTTTTCTGCCCAGTAGATGCCCATAGCACTCTCCCCACAGTTACAACAAGCAAAAGCATCTTCACTCTTCAGTCATTGCCAAAAGTCCCATGGGGAGTGGGGGCAAAATCACCCCCAGAACTGCTCACTATAGACACAACAGTCAGTAGCAGAAAACAGACTGATTTTTTTTTCCTCCAAATACTTTAGTTTAAGACCTCGCTCAGAAGTTCTCAGCAGACTTCCTCCCCATGGCATTGGCTAGAATTGTCACTTGCTCATGCCTAAACCAACCACATACAAGGTAAATGGGAATCAATGCAGCCCTCAGACTCAGGCAAGTGAGATGCTATACCAACCCATACCTCAGCATCTTTGGAGTATATATATATATATATATATATATATATATATCACACACACACACACACACACACACATATATACACACACACACACATATACACAGACACATGTATATATACATATATGTATATACATATATACACACATATATACATACACACACACCTATGTATATATATTAAAAAATTTTTTGAGACAGAGTCTCACTCTGTCACCCAGGCTGGAGTGCAGTGGAATGATTCCAGTTCACTGCAATCTCTGCCTTCCAGGTTCAAGCGATTCTAGTGCCTCAGCCTCCCAAAGTAGCTGGGATTACAGGCTCATGCCATGTAATTAAAATTATGCCTACCTAATTTTGTATTTTTAGTAAAGAGTATTTTTAGTATTTTTAGTTTCACCATGTTGGCCAGGCTGGTCTCAAACTCCTGACCTCAAGTGATCTCCCCACCTCAGCCTCCCGAAGTGCTGGGATTACAGGCATGAGCCACTGCACCTGGCCTGGAGTGTATTTTTAAAGTAAACTTTGTATTAGGCCATTCTTGTATTGCTATAAAGAAATATCTGAGACTCAGTAATTTATTTTAAAAAACAGGTTTAACTGGCTCACAGTTCCACAGGCTGTACAGAACAGGCATCTCTTGGCTTCTGGGGAGGCCTCGGGAAGATTTTACTCATGGCAGAAGGTGGAGCAGAAGCTTGCACATCACATAGCGGGAACAGGAGCAAGAGGTGGAGGCTGGAGGGCCACACTTTATAGCAAACAGATCTCATCAGAACTCATTCACTATCATGAGGACAGCACCATGCCAAGAGGGATCCTCCCCCTGACCCAAACACCTCCCACCAGGCCCCACCTCCAACAATGAAGATTAGATTTCAACATGAGATTTGGGCAGGGACAAATATCCAAACTATATCAAACCTTTTATTTTGGAATAATTTAATTTAAATTTACAGAAAAGTTATAAAGATAGCACAGAGAGTGCCTATTTGTCTCTTACCCAGTTTCCCCTAATATTAACATCTTAACATAACTATGGCACATTTGTTAAAATTGAGAGACTGTTATTGCTTCATGACTATTAATCAATTTTCACAGTTTATTCAAATTTCACCAATTTTTCCTACTATGTCTTTTTTCTGTTCCAGGATCCCACGCAGGATACCACATTACACTTAGCAATTAAGTCTCCTTATTCCCCTCTGGTCTGTGACAGTTTCTCAGTCTTTATTTGTTTTTGATGACCTGGATATTTTTGAATAGTGCTGGTCAGATGTTTTGTATAATGTCCCTAAATTTGGGTTTGTCTGATGATGTTTTTTTTTTTCTCATGACTAGTTATAGGGTTACAGACTTTTAAGAGGAAGACCACAGAGGTAAAAGTAGAGTTCTCTCCTTATCACATCATGTCAGGAATACATACTACCAACACGACTTATCACTGTTGATGCTAACCTTGATCGCTTTGTTCAGGTAGTGTGTGCCAGGTGTCTCTGCTGTAAAGTTACTATTTTTTCTCTTTACATAATCTATTGTTTGGAAGCAAGACACTAAATTCAGCCCATACTCAAGGGGTGAAGCTTTAAATTCCATCTCTGGAGGGGAAACTGTCTACATGTATTATTTGGAATTCTTTAGTAAGGAGGATTTATCTTTTACCCATTTATTTATTTACTTAATCATATACTTACATATGTATGTCAGCATAGATCCAGGTATATTTATTTTATTATTTGGGTTAAAATACTATACTGTTTGGTTGTTATGGGTGGTTAATTTTAGGAGTCAACTTGATTAGGCTAAGTATGCCCAGGTAACTGGTAGAACATTATTGCTAGGTGTGGCTATGAAGTTTTTTCTCCTCAAAGAGAAAAAGGACATAGTAGGAAGAGATTTCAATCAGTTGACTGAGTAAAGAAAATAGCCCTCACCAATGAGGTGGGCATCATCCAAACTGTTGCATGATTAAACAGAACAAAAAGACAGAGGAAGGGTCAATTCACTCTCTCTTCTGGAGTCTGGACATCCATCTTATCTTCTGCCCTTGGACATCAGTGCTCCTGGTTGTCAAGCCCTCAGGCTTGGACTGAAACTACACCACTGGCTTTTCTGGATCTCCAGCTTGAAGATGGCAGGTTGTGGAATTTCTCGGCTTCTATAATCAAGCATGCCAATTATATATATAATCTCATATTGGTTCTGCTTCTCTGGAGAACCCTGACTAATATAGTTGTTGCTCATTATCATGTGGTTGTTCCCATTATCATTTCAATGTCTTGATGTACATTCTTCCACTTATTTCTTCTTGCTTAGATATAAATAAGTACACAGGCGTATAAATATGTTTGTATGTGTATTTATTCTATAGAAGAAATTTGGTCTGGAAGTCAAGTCTGAAAAGGATGATTGTTTTAGAAGCACCCTCAAGTAAGTCTAAAGCACAGTGAAGATTAAGGACCACCAACCATCCTAAGCCAATTATGGTTGTTCTCGTCAGGGCAGTCCCTAGTTGTGTGGGGCCCTAGACACTTTTTTTTTTTTTTTGGTGTGAAACCTCTATGTATATAAACAAAGGAAATAAGGAGAGAATGAAGTAGAATGGAATTAAAGCTGAAAGTTCATGATAAATAGAAAAACTAAGAGCATACAAACTAAAGCTACAATGCAGAGACTATGAAGCAGACAGAAAATACACAGAATGGGGAAATAGTATAGGCCAGTTGGAACAGGAAAACAAGAAACACACAAAAAGAAGTATGTCTCAATTCCAGATAGTTTTCTAGTTACAATTCTAGCGCCAATCCACGTTTCTTTTTTTAATGAACTGTAAATTTATGGAAGTAACTTTGCAATGAAAAAAGTTCAATTATAGTATGTAGATGTGAAAAAAATGAATAAAAACAAGGAAGAGAATTGGCCAATGCTGCAGGGATAAATAGCATAATGAAAGAAGTTAGGGGAGTATCCAGTTTACAGCCAGAAAGTGAGATCCATTCTGAGCTTTAGTTTGAAAAGCACATCAAAATCAATCATTTCAGAAGACCACTAGACAGATAGACTTCCCCAGAGTTTGCAGATCTGGTCTTTATTTTTGCAGACTCAGAAACATGAGCTGCCAGAGTACTAAGTCTAGTCTGTCTCTTGGGTGTAAATGCATTGATCAAGCTCATAGAAACTCATACATAAAAACCCAACCAGGCGCAGTGGCTCACACCCATAAATCCCAACAGTTTTGGAGGCTGAGGCAGGAGGATCACTTGAACCCAGGAGTTTGAGACCAGCCTGGGTAACATAGTGAGACCCCATCTGTAAAAAAAAAAAAAAAAAAAAAAAAAAAACCCTGCAAAAAACCTAATATATAATCTGTCACGGGATTAGAGTTAAAAAAAAAAGAAAAAACAATACAAATTAATTGATTTATAAAGATAATTGCCAATTGACTAAATACTTTTTTTACTGCTCATAGCATTATATTTCCATAGGCAAATTAATGTGGGAAACCAAATTATTATTGAAAGATTGCTTCATAAGTACAAAATTAGATCAATAGAAGTTGATTGAAGTTAGTGCTATCAAGCTATAACAATCTGATGCATCCACTTGTGTCCTAAGAACATACTTGCTGAAGAGCCTAGATACTTAAGTCTGTGGGCCAGAGCTGATTAACAATCTGAAGACACTATAGCAGTCAAAATAATAGTCTCCAAAGATGTCCTCATCTGAATCCCCAGAACCTGTGAATATGTCATGTTACATGGCAGGGAGGAATTAAGGTTGCAGATGGAATTTAGGTTGCTATTGAGCTGAATTTAAAATAAGAAAATTATCCTAGATTATCCAGGTAGGCCCAGGGTAGTAATCACAAGGGTTCTTTAAATGTGGAAGAAGGAGGTACAATTTAGAGTGATGCAATATGAGAAAGACTCAACTGGCCATGGCTGGTTTTGAAGATGAACGGGGCCATGAGCCAAGAAATGTGGAGACCTCTAGAAGCTGGAAAAGGCAACAATACAGATTATCCTCTAGATTCTTTAGGGAGGAATACAGCCCTGCTGACACCTTAATTTTAGCATAGTGAGATGCATATACGACTTTAGGACTTTTTTCTTTGTACAAGATTTTATTAAAGTTCTTTATAGAACACCATCCAGACTCCAGACACAGCTGCTAAGGAGACCCTGTTATGCTGTGGGGACTGGTTGGGACATGGCAGGTGGCTCTGGCTTCCTACCCTTCTGTTCTGAGATGGGAGTGGTGGAGAGTATCTCATCTTTGGGTTCCATGAACCCAAAGGTTTAAAAAATCCTCAGCGAAAAAAGGCAAATCTACTAGATAGCTCGTGATCTTTCTCCATGAACCCAAAGATGGGTCCCCTGCCCCTGGTCAGGCAGGGGCTTCCTAGGGCTAATCTTACCAGCTGGTTCCCAGGGAAGCATGATCTTCACCTTGATGCCCAGCACACCCTGTTGGAGCAGCACATGGTGCACACTGGTGTCAACATAGTATTAACAGGGTCCCAGCTGTGGATCATCAGGCCATCCACAAACTTCATGGATTTAGCCCTCTGTCCTCAGAGTTTCCCGGACACAATGACCTTGAAGCCTTTGGTCCTACGCTCCATGATGAACCGCAGCACACCATAGCAGGCCTTCTGCACAGCAAGCCCTCCTAGGTGTTTGTAACACAGAGACTCTGCCTGGACAATGGCACATATCTCTTGTGGACACCTTTTCGGCATAAAGCTCTAATTTACCCTCTGAAAAGCCAAACCTCTTCTGAACTACTGCAGTCAATTCCCAAATATGCCAGCCCTTCTCACCAAGAACATTCTGTGTTCTGGTGGCTAAGGTAAAGATTTCTGTCCTAGTTGGTGTAACTCAGACCTCAACTCCAGAGTAGCTATCTTCAGCCAGCTCCTGAATGAGAACTTCATTCCGTTCAGCTTTGAAGATACCATCAGTGACAAACTTCCTCTTCTTGGAAAACTGAACCACCATCTTGCTGTGGCACACCAGTGAAAGGAAAGGATGACATTTAGGACTTCTGACCTCCAGAACTGTAAAATAAGGTAATTTGTTATAGCAACAATGGGAAATGAACACAGACACCCTGCCAAAATTTGATCTTTCTGACCTCTATTTATGGATTCCATAAATTTTCCTTTCACCATCTTTTAAAGCAAACTAATATAATAACTTGGTGTAAACTTTTAGTTACATCACAATCCAGACAGGCTTCCCCAGCTGGATCACCTTGATTGGTGTTCACCAATTATTTGGACACTTCTTGTTCTGGCGAATCTTGTATGCGGGCCATTTCTTGATCTTGGGAATCTCCAGACAATAGGATTGAAGAGATCTGGCTCTAAGATTTCTTATTGATACATTTTGTTCTCTCAAAGGCCATTCTAGACTAACCAAAAATGAAAGGTGAATTCTGGAATCCCTCCAAATGTCTGGGGACACCAAATCTCGGAGTGTACAGGGCAGAACAAATATCTAATGGCATGAGTAAGCTGGCATATTGTAACCCAACATATTTGATTATTGTTCCCTGCAGAATACAACTGCATTACAGTGTCAAAGGCTTGTCTTAAAAGACAGAGCATGTTCCTCCTTGTATCAAGCTAGATACAAAGAGATCTTCCTCATCTCTGAAAACAGAGTTCTTTATAGTCCATGTTATAAAGTCCAGATTTGTTCTAAATTTAAAAAAAGCTAACAGTTATTGAGCTTTTACTATGTATCAGGCACTATTCTAATTTCATTTAAGTTCATTTAAACTTCACCACAACCCTATGACTTACCAATAATTATCCCTGTTTTACGGATGAAGAAACTGAGGCTCAGAGTGACTAAGTAGTTTGACCAGGGTTAGAAAACTGGTAAGTGGCAGAGCTATTATTTGAACCGTGTTAGTCTAGAGACTGAGTTCTTAACTAATACACTTTATACTACAGTTTGAATATGTCCCTCAAAGCTTACATGTTGAAAACTTGATCCCCAATGCCATGATGTTGAGAGGTGGAGCCTAATGAGAAGTGATTAGGCTATGAGGCCTCTGCCCTCATGAATAGATTAATGCTGTTATCCTGGGAATGGGTTCCTCATAAAACGATGAGTTTGGCCCCATCTTGCTCTCTCTCTCTGTCTCTCTCTCTTTCTCTCTCTCTCTCACCTTCTCTTTGTCCTTCTGCCATGGGATGATGTAGCAAGAAGGTCCTCACAAGATGCCAGCCCCTCAATCTTGGACTTCCCAGCCTCAAGAACCCATGAGCTAATAAATTTCTGTTCATTATGTGAAAGTTGTCAAGATCAAAATGGAGTCACTTGGCTTAAAAAATAAAAATAAAAAATAGAGCCTCAAAGGGCCATGAATGAAGGGTTCTCACAAATAAATGCCTGGTAACAAAACTATCACAAAAGATGCTGCAAAAACCATAACATTGCACAAACACCACAGCAACCTTGCACACAAAACAGTATTTCTGTGAGGATATCTGCCCAGCAACTGCCTATCTAACCTTGGACTGGTGTCACCTTTGTAATTGATCCTTGTAGCCATGGCTAAATGATCTCAAAACAATTATGTAACCCTTTTCATTTTTTCTTTAAAAACCTTTGTGTTCTTTCACCTCCCTAAATACCCACGTAGTTTACTAAGGGTGCACATACTCCTATTGCAATGCCCTATTCCTGAATAAAGACCATTTTCCTTTACAGAGCTTCTCTCTGTTACCTTGGTTGACAATTATAAATTACCCAGTCTGTGCTATTCTCTTATAGCACAAAACAAAGACACTTTTCCATAATTTAGAAGTGTATTCATCTTCAACAAATACAGGTATACCAGAACGAAACTAAAGGGAGGTACAGGGGATGACTACATAAAGAAGAGGATGTTTTTCACAATAAGGACTATTAATAACAAAGCAAAGTAATTATCATAATAATTTAATTAAAAATGAGAGGATTATCTCCAATAATTGTGTTTGAGAAGAAAAACTTGTACTACAAACTTGGAATAATGTGCTTATAGCAGTTTAGTCATAGTAGTTCTGTTGAAGCTGTCTAGTTGGATAAAAAAGTTATTGCACTGTGAATCAGAAGAATCGGATTCCAGGTATTCTTGCCACTATTTAACTAAGTGAGCCTGATAAAGCCACTAACCTTCTAGCTTCTAGTTTACCAGAAATAGTATTCATGCTGCTGGAGAAAGCACTGTAAGAATTAAAGGGATAAATGCTTTCTTGTCACAGGAGATTGAACACTAGCATCAAGAATTTATTAACATTTTAAAATACTAAAAGAGTATAATTGGATTGTTTGTAACACAAAGGATAAATGCTTGAGATGATGGATACCCATTTACCCTGATGTGATTATTACTCATTGTATGCCTGTATCAAAATAGCTCATGTACCCCCATAAATATACACACCTACTATGTATCCACGAAAATGAAAAATTAAAAATTTTTTAAAAAGAATTTATTGAACACATCCCACTTGAAAAGCACAAGGTAAGTTGAAAACTGGAAGGGACAACATTAATTTATTTCATCAAGTTTAAATTAGTGGGTAGTGAGGCCTGAAAAACAATACTCCTAAAACTATAAAGAAAGGTTTAAAAAATCCTCAGCGAAAAAAGGCAAATCTACTAGATAGCTCATGATCTTTCTGCATCCAGGTAAGCTGGGATATCTATGCATTTTAACAGCTTTTGTAAATTTCTCTATTCCACTAGAGATATCCTTAAATGAAGTTAGCTTTCGGTTCAAGTCAATTTAATTCAACCTACATTTATAGAATGCCCTCAAAAGCAATTTACTCTGAAACTAAGGAAGCCTAAGCCCCAGGCCTGTCACTTGCACAGCCCCCATGAGCACTGGGAGCTGCTGGGCATTTGGTGGAAGCAGAAACCAGGTCACAAACAGGAAGAGATTCTATGTAGCACTTAGGGTAAATTGCCTAAAAGAGTTCACAGAAGGAAAGGACCTGAATTTCCACAGCTCTAGTTAAGTTTTTGTGGCTCTTTTTGCATTCTAAATGTAGTACTCACTTTTCAACATAATTTTGTATCCATAATGTTATATCAAAGCAAATTCTATAAGAGATTTATACAAAGATGAAGGATCTCACTGTTTTGTAGGAAGAAGAGTGCAGAATTAGGTATAAAACAAAATTGCGGGGCACGGTGGCTCACGCCTATAATCCCGGCACTTTGGGAGGCTGAGGTGGGTGGATTATCTGAGGTCAGGAGTTTGAAACCAGCATGACCAACATGGTGAAACCCCATCTCTACTAAAAATACAAAAAAAAAAAAAAATTAGCTGGGCATGGTGGCAGGCACCTGTAATCCCAGCTACTTGGGAGGCTAAGGCAGGAGAATCGCCTGAAGCCATTGCACTCCAACCTGGGTGACAGAGCAAGACTCTGCCTCAAAAAAAAAAAAAAAAAAAAGTGCTAGTCCAGTAATAGTAACAAAGTGTAATAGGATCGCTTAGAATAAAACATTAGTAATACTAATTCGTTGCAGTATCCTTATCCTCTGGATGATGCCAGGCTTACAAAAACAAACAAAACAAACCCTGAAAGAGTTGAAGAAATCCTGAATCTGTGAAATAGCCCATGGCCTGGAGTTTCTTAAGGTAGGGTCTTTTAAATATAAACATAAAGATATATATATATATATATATATACATATATATATATTTTTTTTTTTTTGAGATGGAGTCTCACTCTGTCGCCCAGGCTGGAGTGCAGTGGCTCAATCTCAGCTCACTGCAAGCTCTGCCTCTTGGGTTCATGCCATTCTCCTGCCTCAGCCTCCCGAGTAGCTGGGACTACAGGCGCCCACCACCACACCTGGCTAATTTTTTGTATTTTTAGTGGAGACAGGGTTTCACCGTGTTAGCCAGGATGGTCTCAAGCTCTTGACCTCGTGATCCGCCCACCTCAGCCTCCCAAAGTGCTGGGATTACAGGCCTAAGCCACTGCGCCCGGCCAATATTTTCTATTGTGATCTGTAGTGTAACAGACAGTAGTGTTCATCAAGTATACTACACACTCCTTTACATTTCTCAGCTTTCTTTTTTTTTTTTTTTTTTGAAACAGAGTCTCACTCCAACACCCAGGCTGGAGTGCGGTGGCGTGATCTTGGCTCACTGCAACCTCCACCTCCCAGGTTCAAGCGATTCCCCTGCCTCAGCCTCCCAAGTAGCTAGGATTACAAGCATGCGCCACCATGCCCGGCTAATTTTTGTATTTTAGTGGAGACGGGGTTCACCATGCTGGCCATGATGGTCTGATCTCCTGACCTCCTGATCCGCCTGTCTCAGCCTCCCAAAGTGCTGGGAGTACAGGCGTGAGCCACCGTGCCTGGCCTCAGCTTTCTTCACAGTTAAAAATTGGAGGCATGTGTCTATTCTGGTCAATGGCCCATGAGAGAAGGTGATTGGGTTGTTTCTGTTTCAAGGCTCTTAACCCTGGGTAAGCGCTAGTATGAGTCCTCTGTGCTCTCTCTAGAAAGATTTTAAACCTAGAAGTAAAGACCATCAAGATGGAGTAATTGAAGGATATATAAATATTACATTCTTGAAGATCTGGAACACAACCACCAAGGAGAGCAAGCCGACTTTATGGGACTTTATGGGAGTGACATATGACATGTAAAATACTTTGATGTTAAGCTATGCTGATTGGGGTGGGGGTGGGGAGGTGTTACCACAATTTCACCTAGTGTAGCTTACCCAGACTAATTCATTCTTTTTTCTTTTTCTTTTTCGATTTGGAGTCTCACTCTGTTGTCCAGGCTGGAGTGCAGTGGCACAATCTCTGCCCACCGCAACCTCTGCCTCCTGGGTTCAAGCGATTCTTGTGCTGCAGCCTCCCAAGTAGCTGGGAGTACAGGTGCGCACCACCACACCCAGCTAATTTTTGTATTTTTAGTAGAGACAGAATTTCACCATGTTGGCCAGGCTGGTTTCGAACTCCTGACCTCAAGTGATCTGCCCATTTCGGCATCCTAAAGTGCTGGGATTACAGGCGTGAGCCACCACACCTGATGCAGACTAATTCTCACATATAAATAAATGCATTTCACATCTTGACTGTGTGTATGTGTGTGTGTGTATGTATATACATACACATATATAACTGAACCAAATTTAAATATAATATCCTTGCTATTTCTGATTTACTTAGTATTTTCTGTTCTATTTAGGAAAATGATTATACTTAATTTTACCACAACCTAATAGGTCTCCACCCACAATGTGAAAAATACTGTCTTAAGTTGCCTCAGATGCTGACTGTCTATAAACAATTTTCTGGCGTGTCCAATTATTTAGAAAAATAATTATAAGTTTTACAATAAATGCATTGCTACAATGAAAATGAAATGGAAAATACAAAATATTTCATCTTGTAAAATTAAATTATGGCTTTTTTTTGCAGTATGTTTCTATTTGGTGCATATATGTACATACATGTGCATACATATATGCATGAATGTTTTTAGATGTTCTGCAAAAGTGGGGGTTCCGCTGCTCTGTAAGTTTGCACTTTATCACTCCAAAAGAACTCCACTAAGATCGCGGCCGAGATCGCGCCACTGCACTTCAGCCTGGGCGACAGAGCGAGACTCCGTCTCAAAAAAAAAAAAAAAAAAAAAAAAGAGATCGCGGCCAGGCGCGGTTGCTCATGTCTGTAATCCCAGCACTTTGTGAGGCCGAGGTGGGTGGATCACGAGGTCAGGAGATCGAGACCATCCTGGCCAACATGGTGAAACCCCATCTCTACTAAAAATACAAAAATTAGCTGGGCGTGGTGGTGTGAGCCTGTAGTCCCAGCTACTTGGGAGGCTGAGGCAGGAGAATCGCTTGAACCTGGGAGGCAGAGGTTGCAATGAGCCTAGATAGCACCACTGCACTCCAGCCTGGGCGACAGAGCAAGACTCCGTCTAAAAAAAAAAAAAAAAAATCGCTCAATCCAGGCCGGGCCTGGTAGCTCACGCCTGTTAATCCCAGCATTTTGGGAGGCTGAGGCTGATGGATCACCTGAGGTTAGGAGTTCCAGACCAGCCTGGCGAAATCCCCTCTCTACTAAAATACAAAGATTAGACGGACGTGGTGGCACGTGCCTGTAATCCCTGTAATCCCAGCTACCTGGGAGGCTGAGGCAGCAGAATCACTTGAACTCGAAAGGCAGAGGTTGCTGTGAGCCGAGATTGTGCCACTGCATTCCATCCTGGGTGACAGACCCAGACTCTGTCTCAAAAAACAGGCCGGGTGCGGTGGCTCACGCCTGTAATCCCAGCACTTTGGAAGGTTGAGGCAGGTGGATCACGAGGTCAGGAGTTTGAGACTATCCTGGCCAACATGGTGAAACCGTATCTCTATTAAAAATACAAAAATTAGCTGGGCGTGGTGGTGTGCCCCTGCAGTCCCAGCTACTCGGGAGGCTGAGGCAGGAGAATCCCTTGAACTCCTGGAGGCGGAGTTTGCAGTGAGCCAGGATCGTGCCACTGCACTCCAGCCTGAAGACAGAGCAAGACACCGTCTCAAAATAAATAAATAAATAAATAAATAAATAAATAAAGTTTAAAATAAAAAAAGAACACTTGATCCCTGAGAACAAAGTCATCTTCATTTATTTCTCTTTCCAATCACAGGAAAAATAAGTCACAAAATCTTATACTTTATTACAATGCCATTGTTCTGTTTTTGAAGTCCTGGAAGAGGTAAAAACAGAACCCCGTATCTGAGCCACTTCGCCCAGGTTAGACCCACTCAGCAACTCCGGGACTGAGGACATGAGACCGAACGGCGTGGGCCCCGGGCCAGAATTGGCAAGACGCTCTCGCGAGAGCCTTCCAACCGCCGCGAGCTCTCGTGAGCACTAGTTTCCTATCTCAGCACCCCCAAGGGTCAGCACCTACACGCCGGCTCCCTCTGCTACCGCGGGCCGGAACTTTTGTCGATAGGAACGGGTTTGCACAGTTGAGTGTTGTCGGCCGGCGTGAAGGAGACTAGGGGGCCATCCTCTTCCTTTCGCCGTCGCCGCCGCGGAGCGGAGTCGAGCCGAGCTGATTTGATCGAGGAGCGCGGTTACCGGACGGGCTGGGTCTATGGTCGCTCCGCGGGCCGCTCCGCCGGCTGGTGCTTTTTTATCAGGGCAAGCTGTGTTCCATGGCAGGGAACTTTTGGCAGAGCTCCCACTAGTAAGCGATCTTCCGTCTTCTCACCTGGGGCCGGTTTTTGGGGGGGCTGTGAGGACGGGGCCTGTGACTCCCCTGGGCCTGGATCCCGGCTCAGTTCCGAGTGCCGGGGTCCTCATGGGAGACCGCAGCGGCCAGAAGCAAGATGCGCTTTTCTGAGGCGACTCCCCTCCCCGCCCCCAGCCCCAGTTTCGGGGAGGGAAGGATCTGTGAGGGGGAGGGGTGGGAGAGAGTTTAGTCTCCTGGGAAGGAACGTTTCGGAGTTTAATTTCGGATTCTTGGTTTAGCTAGGCCGCGGGGGGTCGGATAGAGTGGGCACAGGTACGGGAGGTGTGACTCAGCTCAAGACTGTGAGGCTACCTGTTCAGGACAGTTGTGGCGTGCTTTTGCCTGGGATTTCTTCGGGTGATCGGCGTCGTGGTCTTTTGTCATTCACTGTATATCTTGAGTGGATTCAGTATTATGAGGAGAGGAGAGAGTCTGGCTTGTTTCTGCCTACTAACCGCTTCTTGCCCGTACTTTATGTCTAGATGGAGTTTTATATTGATAAGGTATAGGGCAGGTGCCCTCTAAATTTATCCATTTCATTAGCCTGTGCTTTATATTTTGTTTTAAAGGCCTATTTTTCCAGTGACTTTGTTTACCTATTTCTTTAACCTTTTTCATGAATAAGTTCTTGTTTCTGTCAGTGACCATGTGAGAGCTAGAATAATATTAAAAACATTTATCCCTAAATACATTTGTTTAAGTAGGCAGGAAGGTGCGTCATGGGGTTAATTGAACATTGAGTAGGCTTTCCACTGTATAGTTGAAAGATGAACAGAATTTGACAAAGAAGGTATCTTAGTATAATTTTTTATGCTAAGAAAGCATTAGTAAGTAATTTAAATTTCGATTCTGTGAATAGGATCTGTTCCTGATGTTCATTTTTTAGCCCTTCGCAAGGAGAAAAAAAGAAACAATGAACTCGGTAACCTATTTAAGGAAAAGCAGGTTTTCCTCTTGCTATAAAGTGATTCTGTGGAGATGACATGTTAAAGAAGCTTTACCACTGATCATATGTGTGTGTGTATATATATGTGTGTGTGTATATATATGTATATATATGTTGCATTGTTTTCACACACTGAAATATTGCTTGGGCAAAATTAAAGTATCGAAAGTTTAGGTATTGGAGTTAGAGCTCCTGAAAAAAAAGTTTAGGTAGTGGAGAAGAGATATTCTGATAAACTTTGAAAGAAGCTGAGAGAATTGACAAGTAGCTGACTGTTGATTTTTCAGTTTTTCAACTTAAAAAAAAGATCCTGCCTTATTTTCAATAGTGTTCTCATTATGCTTTCATTTATTCATAGCATTATAAAAACATTTTTTCACTTTTCAAATATAAAATTATTATAAAGTTAAGTGTACTTCTTTGAAACTGTTCTTTCCTCCCAATTCAAAGAGTCCTAAAAGAAGGGACCATTTTGCCTTGCTCAAATCCTTTGAGCAATCATGGAGTTTCTCATCTGGAGAAGGTAGCAAGTGTAGAAGACAAGACAATTCTGGAAAAACAAATGAAAAGATTATGAAAGGCCATTGTCTTAGGTGAATTTGGTGAAAGAGGGCAATTAACATTAAATATGCTATAGCTCATGCTTCTAAGATGCACGTTTTCACAGTTTAACATCTTTGAAATCAGCATGGCAGTTTCTTTCATAGCATATGAAATAACGATGAATCCTAGATGTAATCTTAAATTTGATGAAATGCAGTATTTATAAATTTTTTTAGTTTATCCTCCATACAAAGTTCTGTGAGGAAAACTCATAAAATGTTTGTGAAATTTATCTTTTTAAAAACATAAAATGACTCTGTGGGGATGAAATTAATTAGCAAACCACAGTGTAGTTGAGGTAGAACAAAACACAGTCTGTGACCAAAATGAACTAGAAGGGCACTAAGTATTTGCTGGTTGATTGAATGCATTAATGAACAAGTAACAAAAATAAAAACTACAAAACTAACTGTGGATACTTTATTGTGTGAAAAAGGAAACAAAATACAGTTACTTACTATCTAGAAAATAACATCATAATAGTACCATATATGGAATGTAACCAAAGCTTGAATGTATTAGAAAATCAATATCCTGAATAATTGAGAGATAATAGAAATATTCTATTTAATAATATTAAGAAGGAAACATGAAATAAACCTAAAGAAACAGAAAGGACTTAAAATAGATAACAACGATGCTAATATATTAAAAGGAAAAAAATTATAAAAGCTCATTTTTAGAGTAAACAAAAACAGTAGACCAAACTACTGCTAGTTAAATCAGGGGAAAAAGGAATGATACAAAAATACAAAATTAGGAATGAGAAAAGTAAACCCAGGGGTACTTTTGGCTTATCTCCAGTGTTTTAAATTTGAAAGCCAAAGCAAGTTAAGAATATTACCCAAGAGCTATGCGTTATTTCATGGGTAAATACTTTCCATCTTTCAAGAGAACCTCCTTTTGAAATTGTTCCATTTCATACAGAAAGAAGAAAAGCTTTCTAATTCTCTTTATGAAGCCATGATAACACAGAAAAATCTAGCAAAGGGAACACTAAAAACAGTCTCACTTTTGAATATTGATGCAAACATTGTAAATGAATTATTACCAAATGCAGTCTAACATTACATTGAAAGTATAAAACGTGACAGTGGATTTTATTATAGAAATATAGTCAATATTAAGAAATCTATTAAGCAGTAAAGGTATTAAAAAACTAATACAATTCAACATTTATCCTTGACTAAAGCTCTTACTGAAACAGAAATAGGATGCTTCCTTAACATGAAAAACATTAAGCATCAGCAGTGGTGAAACATTGAGATAATTAGGGTGCCTATTTAAGATTTTACCAATATGCTAGTCAATACAATTGATACAAAGGAGATATAGAAAGAAAGACAAAACAGTGACAAAATTATCAATACGTGGAAATAAAATTAATGAGAAAACTCAGTTAATTGAGAAGTTATTAGAAATAATAAAGGTTTAGGAAGGTGACCAGTTATAAAATGCAAAAATAAAAGCTTTTAAAAAATGGATAGGGAAGTATAATTTACATTAGCAACAGAAAATATACAGAGGGAAAAATATAAAGAAATATACAGAACCTGTAGGAAGAAAACTTTAAAAGTCCATAGTGGCACATACAGATTTTAATAGAGTTTGAATTCTTGGTAAGATGTCATTTCTCCCTATATGGATCTTTAAATGTAATGTAATCACAAAATTTGAATGGATATTCTTCATTAGGACTCGACATAATGCTTCTAAAGTTTAGGTCTTAGAATAATAATTGTGATAGAATAGTCAGAAATTTTCAGAAGAATAGAAGGGAGTACTTTTCATATCACCTATTAATTACTTAATTTTCTGTGTTTTAAAGTAGCACAGCATATGAAGAAGAAAAAAATAGGAAATTATAAGGAAGATCCAAATATAATGATAGAATTATAAATCAGCAAATACCTTAGCGCATTTGGATAAGCATTTGACAAAATATTTAGCTGGATCCCTACTTTATACTCTGTACCAAAATAAATTCCAGATGGATCATAAATTGAAGGAAAAAAGCCCTTAAGGGTATTAGAAAATATGGGTGAATTGTTTTTTATGTTTTTGAATCAGGAAACGCCTCGCTATGCCTGACAAACATGGAAGTAAAAGGTAGATTTAAGTAAGTGATTCAGATTTCTGTATTACAAATAAATACTCAGAGATATTTAAACTTGGGGGAAATTTTGCGCTTATTTGACAAACAAATGATTTATTATTCATACTATACAAATTTTAGATCAGAAGAATCTCTTAATCATTAAAAAAAATCGGTAATCCCATTAGAAAAATGGTCATATTAGAATTAACATTGTACAAAAGAAGAACTGTGTTTGACCAATAAAGACATGGAAAGATGTTTAACCTCAAAAGTAAACTACAGGGAAAAGAAACAGTGACATACTACTTTGCCTTTAAGTTACAAAGTATTTAAAAGCGGCAGTAAGCCCTAGGATGTTTTTTTTTTTTTTTTTTTTTTTTTTTGACAGAGTCTCACTCTGTCTCCCAGACTGGAGTGCAGTGGTATGATCTCAACTCACTGCAACTTCTACCTCCCGGGTTCAAGCAATTCTCCTGTCTCCGCCTCCCAAGTAGCTGGGACTACAGGTGCACGCCACTACATCCAGCTAATTTTTGTAATTTTAGTAGAGACGGAGTTTCACCATATTGGTCAGGCTGGTCTCAAACTCCTGACCTCAGGTGATCACCCACCTCGGCCTCCCAGAGTGCTGGAATTACAGGCATGAGCCACCACGCCTGGCCAGGATTAAATATTATAAGATTCACTCATGAACTGTCAATACAAATGGAAATTGGTATAATGTTTTTGGAGGGTAAACTGACAATGTGTATCAATAAGTTACCAGCAACACTGACCCATTAATCCTACTTCTGGGAAGTTATTTCAAATATATTATTAATCAAATATGCAAGGAGAATTACAAAGATATTCATTAAGAAGAATATCCAGGAAAATAGTAGCAAGAGAGTATTTTTTATATCAGCTATTAATTACTTAATTTTTTGTGTTTTAAAATAGCACAGCATATGAACAAAAAAAAAATAGGAAATTATAAAGAAGATCCAAGTATAATGATAGAATTATAAATCAGGAAATACCTCCGTGCATTTGGATAAGCATTTGACAAAATTTTAGCTGGATTCCTACTTTCCACCAAAATAAATTACAGGTGGATCATAAATTGAAGGAAAAAAGCCCTTAAGGGTATTAGAAAATATGGGTGAAAAATGATGACCTATATTTCCATCAGTGGAGATTGGCTAAATAATGATCCATCCATAAAGCTGTATAAAAGAATGCTGAATAACAAGTTCATTGACATAAGACTTCAAATACATATTGAATGACAAACACAGGTTCAAGATAGTTTTTTCTTTGAGTCATGTCAATTTCATATCTGGTTAAAAATAGCACACCTGACTAGGCAAGAGGAGGAGGCTATCAGTGTAACACATTCTGAGGCAGTTTTTAATATAATTAGATTTGTGAAGTAAGGAAATTAAATGCCATAGTTACCCATGAACAGCTGGAAAACAATATACTTCCTCAAATCTAAGCCACCATCAATTGGTGCCAAATAATTCCACCATTATCTTATATCACTAAGAAAGAATAAACATGCTGCCAATTAAAACACGAAGGCATCACAGATTGTAAGACATATCTTGATATCAGAGCCAGAATCGATGAAATACAAGCTAGTAACAGACTAAGGAGGAAGAAGGAAAAGATTAGAGCAGAATTTTTTTCAGGACGTATTTACATTTATTAGTGAGATAATTCTTATTAGTCACATTTCAAGAAATGTGAGAAATAATTGTCTTTAAGGTTACTTTTTGCACTTTGTACTTCTCAGAATATGAACAATTGTGTTCAATCTTAGAGTGTTTCCTCTGACCTTGCTTGTTGATTTTCTGTAACATGTCTTTTCTAGTTTGCAGTGGATTTTGGATAAACAAGATCTGTTGAAGGAGCGCCAAAAGGATTTAAAGTTTCTCTCAGAGGAAGAATATTGGAAGTTACAAATATTTTTTACAAATGGTAAACTTTTTAAAAAATTGGTTCAAATTGTATAGTTGGTTACCTCTGAATAAAAATGTCTTTATGTGGTAATTTGTGAACTGTTTTAGTGCATACCTAACATTTTTATTTATACAGGTATTCTTTTTACAACGTATTCATTTATCTTTCTTTTTAGTGATCCAAATAAAGTTTTTTTGTGTGAATTTTACATATCACAGGCACTCAAGACAATTTGAAAGTGTTACCTAATCTCCCTAAGGCTTTATAATAATTATTAGACCCAGTTCAAGGTTGGCTAAAGCAAAGTACTTTGAGGATAAATGATTCTTTGGATTGACATCCTATAGTGATCATTTCTCTTAGAACTTTGCTTTGAAGGGAAGAGGATGTAGGGATAGGTCTTTACTCTGACATGTAATAGGTTTGTCACATAATTTTTTTAACTTTCAGTTCACTATTTTGTAAACTTACCTCTTTTTTTTGAGGATTCATTATGGATTTTTATTTATTTATTTATTTTGGTGAGCTGTATAAAGCTAAGTGTGGTGGCTCACACCTGTAATCTTAGCACTTTGGGAGGCAGAGGTGGGCAGATCACTTGAGGCCAGGAGTTTGAGACGAGCCTGGCCAACATGGTGAAATTCCCTCTCTACTAAAAATACAAAAATTAGCTGGGCGTGGTGAGGCACAAGAATCACTTGAACCTGGGAGGTGGAGATTGCAGTGAGCCAAGATCGTGCTACTGCATTCCAGCCTGGGCGACAGAACGAGACTCTGTCTCAAAACAACAAAAAAAGTGGTAGTATTAACAAGTTTCATCGGTGTCTAATATTTTCTTTTTATATTTATTATAAAGATAATATGAAAAGCATTAAAAATATTTAGAAGATAGATGGGAAATACTTATTCAACTCCATCAACGGATGAATAATTTTTTGCTGTGGGGCAATTTCTGTTTTGTTGTTGTTTTGTCGTTATTTATGCATACCTATATATTTCTTAACACATTTGCAAATCCTAGTATTAGACAACTGTGACTCACATAGACCATGTGTAGGTTTTTTCCTTTGTTAAAAATGAACATAATTATGATTTAACCACATGGAAGTTACTGTTCAGTGTTAATATATAATGATACCAGAAGATACATTTAAAATTTCATTATTTACCTTTTAGTTATCCAAGCATTAGGTGAACATCTTAAATTAAGACAACAAGTTATTGCCACTGCTACGGTATATTTCAAGAGATTCTATGCCAGGTAGGATTATTTTTAATTTATTTTATTTTATTTATTTGAACTCTTATCTAATGTTGATGAACCTTAGCACAGTGTAAATGAATCATGTGTCTACCATAGAGTTATCTTGATTTTTCCCAGTGTGTTTTCTATATGAATAATATTTAACTTTGTTTTATCATATTTTAGGTATTCTCTGAAAAGTATAGATCCTGTATTAATGGCTCCTACATGTGTGTTTTTGGCATCCAAAGTAGAGGTATAAAACAATTTTCTGTTCTTCATCAAAGTGTAGTCAATGTATGTTGGTTAATCTGCCCCAGTTTTCACATTGCCTATGTAAAATTAATAAATGGTAATTTATGCAAAATACTGAAATTGTACAAAATCAAAGAAATATATACATATCCTTATATATTCACTTAACAGACACAGACAGCACTTACTGTGTACCAGCTGACTTAATCTTTGTAACAAACTGGAATACATAGTAGTAGTATTCCCATTTTATAAATGAAGAAACTCAGACAGAGATGAAGAACTTGCTTAAGATTATATAGCTAGTAAGTGTCAGAGCCCGTGTTTGAACCATGGGAGTCTCGTTACCAATCCTGTGTTCTTAACTACTTTCCTCTGCTGCCTTTGAGACATCTATTGTTTGGCACTGAGTAGTATTCAGTAAGTACCACAGCTTGCCTACCATAACCTGAGAATGTCCCTTATCCTTCTCATCCATATGCTTATCTTCTCCTGTCTTCCCTCCCATCATCCTGATGATTGGCTGCCTACCAAGCCAGAAGGAAGGCAAGGATTAGGGGAAGCTATAGCTATGTAGAGTCTAACAAGTAAAAGTTGAGGTTGTGAGCATAGAGAAATTAGGTAAGGGAGAGAAGATAGATAGGAACTTGCAGCAGAGACTGAATTTCTGTTCAATTTTTTTACCTTTGTAGTGTTTTTGAAAGAGCTCAGCTAAAGTCCAGAAAATAATAGCAGATATTGGCTGTTTTTCATAAGTAATTAATGTAGTCTTTGGTGGTGTGAAATCTTTGCATTATGTTTCTATTTTTGGATAATGTCTTAGAGTTGTATTCTTAGAGTTGTATTCTTGAATATTGAATGTGATTTTTACCTAGTAAGTTTACATTCTTTTTGGCACCCACTTTGATTTAGTTTTGTTTTAGCCATGATTTAAGATTATCCATGACATCTTCCCCAACTATTACCTAAATAATGACAATTGACTCTGTTAGAAATAATATTAAGACAAGCTTTCTAGAAGTTTATGTTTTCTAATTGTGAGTGGTAGTTTAAGAAGGCAGAATCAGCTTTGTTTTTGTTAAGTTCTTTAATGGAAAAGAAAATGTTTATTAAAGGTCCTTATTATGGATTGAGTTTTCTAATTCTAATAATTCTATGTAATATTTGATTTTATTTAAATATTACCATGTAATAATTTAATTTTAAGTCTCTTAAGCACAGGCAGTATGGAGGACCAAGACCAAAAAATCTTTATAAACATTTAATCTTATAGATTAATTTGAGGATTTTAATCTATTGTACTTGTTAAATATTATTATTTGATTTACTGAGTAGAACTCTGTGATGTGATTTACTGAATGAAAGTTTTCCCTTTCAATTTTGGATAAAGAATTATTCCTAGGCCGGGTGTAGTGGCTCACACCTGTAATCCCAGCACTTTGGGAGGCCGAGGCAGGCGGATCACCTGAGGTCAGGAGTTTGAGACCAGCCTAACCAACATGGCAAAACCCCGTCTCTACTAAAAATACAAAAATTAGCCGGATGTGGTGGCAGATGCCTGTAATCCCAGCTACTAGGGAGGCTGAAGCATGAGAATCGCCTGAACCCATGAGGTGGAGGTTGCAGTGAGCCAAGACTGTGCCACTGTACTCCAGCCTGGGTGACAGAGCAAGATTCCATCTCAAAAAAAAAAAAAAAATTATTCCTGAGAAAGAGAATGTAGTCTTTCAGATTTGGTTGTAGCATTATTTTTTTTTTTTTATCTCTGTGACCAAATCTTTCTGTATTTTCTCTAGTTTTATGGAAATTGTATGGAAATCTCATTTAAGAACATGTCTCAGGCTTTTACTTTTTCTTTTCAGTTATAGTTGGAGGTTTAAATGTAAAACAAATATATTAGTACACATACATTTCCCCTACACAGGATAAGGATGTAGGCTGAAGGTATTTAAATAGATTTTTAGTTTAGCTCCTTTTGTTGGATAAGAAACCAACTCTTGATTTTTTTATTTTAAAATGAAGTGAAGGCTTTAGAACTCTTATGAGGCAATAAATGAAACAGTATATATAAGGTGGATCATAATAAATTTTAGTATTTTCACAATGGTCGTTGTTCACTTGAAAGAGGAAATGGGAACTGACTTTGGAAGTGTTACATAATTCCTATCTCCCTGTTCTAAAAAGGATAGTAACTGTTTATATGTTTTTTTTGTGTGTGTGTTTTTTAGTTCTTTTGGTGATTAATTAAGGTTTATCTTATTCACAGATTCGACTGTTTTATCATAAAATGGCATAAAGTATCTGTTAGTACAGGTTGAATTGAATAGGAAACATACTTACTATTCTTGCAATTAAGTATAGAGTGTAAACAATCTTCTTGGAAACTAATTTAAATGCAAAAACTGACACTGTAACCTTAAGGCTTGGTTTCTAATTTGGTACTTTTTATTGTTATTAAATTATAAAATTATTTTAAAATGTGTCTTAAGTTGTAGCAATTTGGGGGAAAGGTAATACAGGCAGAATATCCCTAATCTGAAAATCCTAAATGCTCCAAAATTTGAAACTTTTTGAGGGCCGACATGACATTCAAAGGAATGCTCATTGGAACATTTTGCATTTCAGATTTTTAGATTAGGGATGCTCAACCAGTGTAATGCAAAATATTCCTAAATCAGAAAAATCTCTGATCCTTAGCATGTCAGATAAGGGGTAATCAACCTGTACATTTAGGGGTTTAAGTACTTCACGCCTCAAGTAGTTAGAAGATGAACAGATTGTAAACAGGACCAAGGAAATCCTGTTTTGAATAGAGTTCAGATACCCTTAGATTCATTGGGTTAACATGTACCTGCTTTTCTTTCTTTAGGAATTTGGAGTAGTTTCAAATACAAGATTGATTGCTGCTGCTACTTCTGTATGTAAGTGCAAAAAGTATATCTGCTTTAAGGATGTAATTCTAAAGAAAGCTCCAGAGTACATAGATTTTTTTTTTTAGTTTATGAGACATATGAGAGATTGGTTGGCTTTATTAAATTTCCTGAGGATACCTTTATGTCTAGTGTATTTGGCAAAAAATCAAGCTAAAAAAGGTTTTTTTAAAAAGATATAAATATATTACTTTTAATGTTAAAATGGATAGTAATTATCAATCCAAAAACATCAACTCAGTGGCTTTTAATCTTATAAGAGTAAAGAAAAAATTCTGTTTCCGAATTTTATTGTATTTTATTGTTTTCTAATGGCTATTATGTCATTCTTATGGGTAGATATTAATATCTATGTGCAAACCCGTTCCTGGGTTGGGTTGTTATGAGGACCAAATGAGTAAATATTTATAAAGCTTTTAGAACAGTGCCTTGCTTAGTATGTTACTTTGCTGAGGCTGCCGTAACAAAATGCCACAGAATAGGTGCCTTAAACAACAGAAGCATATTTTCTCACAGTTTTAGAGCATGGAAATCCAAGATCAAGGTGTCTGGCTATTTTTACATGGACCTTTCTCTGAGCACACACACTCCTGGTTTGCCGTCTTCTTGTGAGGACAATAGTCTTACAGAATTAGGCCCCACTCTTATGTCCTCATTTAATCTTTTTTTTCTTTTTTTTGAGATGGAATCTTGCTCTGTCACCCAGGCTGGAGTGCTCACTTCAACTTCCGCCTTCTGGGTTCAAGTGATTCTCCTGCCTCAGCCTCCTGAGTACCTGGGACTACAGGCATGTGCCACCATGCCCAGCCCATTTTTGTATTTTTTAGTAGAGACGGGGTTTCGCCATGTGGGCCAGACTAGTCTCAAACTCCTGATCTCGTGATCCACTAGCCTCGGCCTCCCAAAGTGCTGGGATTACAGGTGTGAGCCACCACGTCCAGCCTGTCCTCATTTAATCTTATCCCTTTAAAGGCCCTCTCTCCAAATACAGTCACATTCTGAGGTACTAGGAGTTAGGGCTTCAACATACGAATTTTGGAGGGGGACATATATTGGTCCACAATATTCAGTAAACTTTAGGGGCTATCTTCATCATCATCATCATCAATGACAACAACATCATTATCATTGGAAAACACTGTACCAATGCAGTGCCATTGGTACCAAGATAAAATACAAGGAATTTAAGGACAAAAAAAGACACATAAAAATATTAATACAGAAGGAAATAAATAGTATAAGAGAGCTACAGAGAATGCTGTGAATGTTTCGGGTGGGAAAAGATTGTTTCATGAATCCAGAAAGGATTAAGTAGAATTTGGTGAAGGAAGTTGAACTGGGGAAATGGAAGAGATAGACAGTCTAAGAACACTGAATAGTTTAGTCAAATAGGGAAAGCTCATGAGTTAGATTAACTGAATGGTGAGTAAGGAAATAGTGGGGAAAAATCCTTACCTGACTAACATCAGCTAATAGAGGGCCTTCGATGCTAAATGAAGGAATCTGCACTTTGTTCTATTGACAGTAATGAAAGTTAGTTAGTTATCTGAGACGGAGTCTCGCTCAGCCACCCAGGCTGGAGTGCAGTGGCACGATCTTGGCTCACTGCGACCTCTGCCTCCCAGGTTCAAGCGATTCTCCTCCTCATCCTTCCTAGTAGCTGGGATTACAGGTGTGTGCCACCACACCAGGCTAATTTTTGTATTTTTAGTAGAGATAGGGTTTCAACATTTTGGCCAGGCTGGTCTTAAACTCCTTACCTCAGGCCTCCCAAAGTGCTGAGATTACAGGCGTGAGCCACTGCACCTGGCCAGTTTTATTTATTTTTACACGTGAGGGTAATGCCAGCATTGTGCATTAGGAAGGTAAATCTGACCCACCTCAGCCTCCCAAAGTGCTGAGATTACAGGCATGAGCCACTGTGCCTGGCCAGTTTTATTTGTTTTTACACATGAGGGTAATGCTAGCATTGTGCATTAGGAAGGTAAATCTGACAGAATTATGTAAGATGAATTGGAGGAGAGGGCAGGTAGAATTAGACAAATTTTGAAGTTATTTACGTCCCACAACATGGATGAACCTTGAGGACATTATGGTAAGTGAAATAAGCCAGTAACAAAGACAAATATTGTGTGATTACACTTACATGGAATACTTAGAGTAGTCAAATTAATAGAGATAGAAAGTAGAATGGTAGGGCTGGAGGAAGGGTGGTATAGGGAGTGATTAATGGGTACAGAGTTTCAGTTTTGCAAAAATTTTGTGTATCTTAACACAATTTAAAAACAAAAACCTTCTGAAATACAGTAAAACTGCAAACTGTATTGAGTGCTGTCACTTACCACAGGGTGCTGTGAGAAATAAAACCTAACAAGTTTAAAGTGGAAAAAATAATTTTTAAGTTGCTGAAGTCATACCAGTGAACACTAATGAAGGCTTAAAATAATATTGGCAGGCAGCAAGAAGAACAAACGAGCCAGATTTGAGCGATAGAGTCAGCATTTCTTGTAAAAAGAAGGGATTTAAGAAGAGTCAGAAATGTGTTTTGAAGTTTTTTTGCCGGGGGTTGGGGAGCTGAAGCTGGTACTGAAAAAGAGAGTAAGTGAGTTCTGAAAAGAATTAAATTTAATCTTTGACATTCTAAGTATAAATATGTTAGTAGAACATCCTCTTAAAAATGTGAGGCCAGCAGTAGAAATTTGGAATTTGGTAACATTTAAGAGTTGTACAGGCCAGGCATGGTGGTTCCTGCCTATAATCCAAACACTTTGGGAGGCTGGAGCAGGAGGATTGCTTTAGAACAGGAGTTCAAGACCAGCCTGGACAACATGGCAAGATTCCAGCTGTGCAAAAAATTAAAGAAAAACTAACTGGGCTTGGTGGCACACACCTGTAGTCCTAGCTACTCACCTGTAGTCCTAGCTACTCAACTAGGCTGAAGTGGGAGGGTTGCCTGAGCCCAGGAGTTCAAGGTTGCAGTAAGCTATGATTATACCACTGCACTCCAGCCTGGGCAATGGAGTAAGACTCTGTCTCTAAAAATAAAAAAAAAGAGTTGCACAATGTCTTATGCTGCTTAGAAAAAGACGTGAGCCAAAGAAAAAAACAGATCTTTGAGAGAGAACATAGTGTCATTAACAATGTGGGGGTGGAGGTAGAAGCCAGATTGCAAGGAATTAAGAAACGAATAGGTGCTGAGAAAGGAATAGTCTAACTATATTACAAATATATGAACAACTTCAATGAAGGGAATTGGGGGAAAGGTGCTGACATAAGTAGCTTTGGAAATGATTAGAGTATAAAAGTAAAGGCAAAACGAACTACACATAAGCACTGTACTCTAGTTGATGAAGTTATTACCCATGGGTGTACAAGTTAACAATTCTGATAATGCTATACATATATATGGGAATTAAACAATTACATAAATCAGTAGCAAATGTTTGAGAGCCGGGTTTCTCGTTGTTGGAGTGGGAATTTACAGATAAGCAAAGGGCTGGAAACAGCATGAACTCGTGTACCTTAATACAATATAGATGGTTACATATAGAAATATTTATAGATATGTGTATATACATGGGTTAGTGTGTATATTTTTTGGCTTTCTCAGCTGAAAGAGTCTGTAAGCAATGACATACCAGTAGCAATGAGCTCACCTAGTACCCATATCTTGGTTTCTAATATCATTCTCCAATAAAAGATACCAGGGCTCCTTGGAGAAATGGCTGATTCTAGGACTGGGGCAAGAAATACACAAGATGGACCTGGACCATCTCATAATGCCAGTAATAAAGAAGTACTCAAAACAAACAAGAAAAACAAAAACCTACATTGATGAGGATATGTCAAAAGGATATAGGAGCCAACTAAGAGAGCTCCCACTGACCAAAGCTGAAAGAATTTGAGCATCAAAATTTTAAAAATAGCATTGGATAATAACTCAAAGTATAAACTAAATATCCATGAGTCCATACTGATATAAATAAATGAGGGAGAAGAGACATGTCTTCCATGCTGAAGAATTCCAAATAATGTATGTAACTATTCTGCCCTCAAGTAGAGGGAGCATAACTCCCCACTCCTAAGGTGCTAGCTATACATGTTAACTTCCTGCTAGTGTGTACATATGGAAAGGGAGGAAAAAATTAACTTTACAGTGGGGAAACCTGAGAAATACTGCCTTAGCCAGGCGATCAAGGTCAGTAGCAACAGTGATAAATCACATTAATATCATGTATCATTGATGTGATATGATGAAGATGGAACTTTATCTCAGTGGTCTTCCTGTCAAAAACCCATTTTCTCTAGTCTAATGAGAAAAACATCAGACAAATTCCAGTAGAGGGGCATTTGACAAAATACTTGACTGGTACTCCTAAAAACTGTCAAAGTCATCAAAAACAAGGAAAGGCTAGAAAACTGTCACAGCCAAACAGTCTAAGGAAACGCATGACAAATAAACGTAATGTGGTATCCTAGATAAGACCCTAGGATAGAAAAAGGACATTGGTACAAACTAAGGAGATCTGAAAAAAGTACAGAGTTTAGTTAATAATAACATTTCAATATTGGGTCAGTAATTGTAACAAATGCGCCATACTAATGTAAGATGTTAATAGTAGGGGAAGCTGGGTGAAGGCATGTCTTGTCCACTTGGACTAATATAAGAAAGTACCATAGACTGGGTGGCTTTCACAACAGACATTTATTTCTCACAGTTCTGGAGGCTGGGAAGTCAATAACGGTGGGTATAAGAGAACTGTGTATGATCTCAGTGAGTCTACAAAAATAAAAGGCAGAGGAATATAATTAGGTAGAGTTTGTTTTGCTTCTTTCAAGGGAAATTTGAGCATATTAGTATGTGATGGAAGATTTGCTGAAGGAGGAAAGGTTAAAGATGAAAAAAATTAGTAGGAGTTATCAATTGAATAGATGATAACAAGTGTATAAGTGGTAAGACAAACAATAGAGAGGAGGAATGTATTTTTCTCCAAGTTGGAAGAAAAGGATTAAAAGATAGAAAAAAATGCAGAGCAGTTTTAGCGTGGAGTAACAGACATGTGACAGTATCAGGTAAATATATTCCCAATAGAGGTGTTAGGTGTCAAGGTCCAGGGGATAGGGATGTAGATTTGTTTTATATAGAGAGATAATTTTACTTTGTTGATTGTCTACCATTATATAAGAACCTGTTGTGCTGGTATACTTTACATCACAAGGATTTGTAAAACTCAGAAACCTTAATAGGTACGTCTTAAATTTAAATAAAGGAGAGAAGAAAGGAAAGATTATAAATTTACTAATGTCAAGTTTAAATTGTTCTAGGTTTCAAATCCTGGCAGATATTACACATCTAAATTAGCTGTAGGGCACTTAATTTGCAAAACAAATCATTTTGAAAATATAGTGCATAGAAGAAATGGAATTTCTTTCTTTTTTTTTTTTTTGAGATGGAGTCTCACTCTGTCACCCAGGCTGGAGTGCAGTGGTGTGTTCTCAGCTCACTGCACCCTCTGCCTCCCGGGTTCAAGGGTTTCTCCTGCCTCGGCCTCCCGAGTAGCCAGGACTACAGGCGCATGCCACTACACTAGGCTAATTTTTGTATTTTTAGTAGAGATGGGGTTTCACCATGTTGTCCAGGAGGTCTCAAACTCCTGACCTCAGGTGATCCACCTGCCTTGGCCTCCTAAAGTGCCAGGATTACAGGCATGAGCCACCATGCCTAGCCAGAAATGGAATTTCTTTTCATTTCAGTGAGATCACTTGGGCTTTGTACAAATGGTAGCTGACACCAAACTTTTTTTTTTTTTTTTTTTGAGACAGAGTCTCGCTCTGTTGCCCAGGCTGGAGTGCAGTGGCGCAATCTCGGCTCACTGCAAGCTCTGCCTCCCGGGTTCACGCCATTCTCCTGCCTCAGCCTCTCCGAGTAGCTGGGACTACAGGCGCCCGCCACCAGGCCCGGCTAATTTTTTTGTGTGTTTTTAGTAGAGACGGGGTTTCACCGTGGTCTGGATCTCCTGACCTTGTGATCCGCCCGCCTCGGCCTCCCAAAGTGCTGGGATTACAAGCATGAGCCACCGCGCCCGGCCGACACCAAACATTTTTTAGGACCTGTCAGTAGTTACTTGGTTGAATTAAATGTGCCATAATGGCTTGAATACAGTTTTTCAAATAGTACTTATATGTATATGCTCACACCATTTTAAGGAGATGGGGGATTGGTTAACATTGTTTTTTCATTTGTACTTTAGTGACTAAACAATAAAGTAATAGATAATAGAGTACTAACTTTATGTGTTACTACTACTTTATGAGTAACTTTAGAGACCTTTGCACATATATTAATGCTTTTATTAAAATAAATATTTGATAAATACCTGGTCATTGTAAAAAGTTTAGAAAGTGCACATTAGTAAAAAGTTCTTAAATCTCACAAATAACCACTGTTAACATTTTTTTGGTGTACTATCCTCCCAATATTTTATATGTATATTTTTTACCAATTGTATATATTGTAAACACATATATAACCCCTGCGTTCCTTCTAAGCTCAGTCACTGGAAAACAGAAGAATACCATTCTGTAGCTGAAAAGATTTTAGAAATGATAAAAGCCAGTGATTTTTTTTTTTCCTGATCTTTTTCTTTTTTAAACATCAGAACCCTTTGTTAAGGTAGTAAATATAAAATTGAAGCTGTGTAGAGTGTCCTGCCACCCAGTCTTTCCCCTTCCCTGAAAACAAATAAAAATCTGGGTCCCTAAGTATTGCCAAGAATTCCTGCTGAAAATAATTTTGCTCTACCCTCTAATATTCTGCTCTGTTAAAGGAATTTTGAGTTAATTTATTTCCCATTTTCTCAGTTTAAATTTTTTTTTTATTTTCTGCAGTAAAAACTAGATTTTCATATGCCTTTCCAAAGGAATTTCCTTATAGGATGAATCATGTAAGTATATGGTATAAAATGGAACACTTATCAAAGCTATATATAAACTAGCTCTATTTTATATTAGACTAAATTTAATAGTTTCCTAGAAATGGCAGTTTCAAATATTACATAAATACAGACATCATGCTAAATTAAAGCTAAATAGCTTTTACCATTTAAAAAAAATACTTCATAGTAGTGATTATCAACCCTGGCTGCTCATTAAATCACCTTGGGAACTTGTAAATAATACTGATGTTGGATCCTTTCCAGAACAACAAAATCAGAATTTTCAGGCTTGGGGCTCCCAACATTGGTACTGTATAAAAGCTCCCAGGTGATACTACTACTCAGCTGGGATTAAAAACTAATGGAACAATATGAAATATAAGGTGAATTTCTATTGACATTCTAGTGGTATGTCCTTTTTCCACCTTGCAAGGGATTTGTTTATTCTCTTTAAGTTACATTTTTTTAATTAAGTAGAAATAATTGTATTTTTGCATTTGCTGAGTAGAAAGTATACTGGAAAATCTGATGGTTTTACAGGATATTTTAAATAAAAGTGAGTAATAAGAATGATAGTGAGAAGCTGGCTTTTCCTTACAAGGATTAAAATCCTTATAATCATAATTGCATTTATAATATAATAGTAATTTTTTAGTGCAGATATTTATTTTAATATAAACTATGTTTATTGTCTGGATTTTTAAAACTTTTTAGTAAAAATTTTTGATAAATTATTATAATGTCTGTAATTTATGTTAGATTAAGTGGACTTATCTAATTTGGTTTCATATTGACATTTCATTTATAATCTTTGTTTTAAACAGATATTAGAATGTGAATTCTATCTGTTAGAACTAATGGTAAGTAAATCTTCTGTGATTAATAGATTAAAACATTTTTAAATTAAATGAAGTTGGAAATTATTTAAAGAAATGATTTTAGAGAGGTACATTTTAAAACCATCCACCTGATATGTGATGGTGAAATAATGGTAGCCTATTTATATTAGCATCTAGAGTCTCTCTGAAGCCTGTAAAATAATTTGTATATCCTACTTAGGATGGGAAAATTTTTCTGTTCTATAGTAAGTAACTATAATGAAAGGATTACAAACAGACAAGTCAGGACATTAAACCACTGTAAATTATGTGCACAATTTGTGTGTGCGTGCAGTGTTATTTAAAGATAGATTATGTCTTTGGCAGAATTCTGCTCCTCCAGTTGGGAATTATGAATTTATAGGCTAATAAGAGGTTTCAGTGTGTTGCAGATGTGACACTTTGAGTCTCTAAGGGAATGAATGGATGCTGACTGACTGCCAACCGATTTACCAAGGTATATTCCAGAGAGAGCACTGCCTTCATTATTATAGTAGAGTTTAGGGCTGTCATACTGCTAGCTTAAGAGAATAAAAGGGAAGCAAGCATGAGTTAGTGAAATTCACTTTGAAATACACAATTACAAATCAGTTGGGTAATGATAACATTTTTGTGTTGTAATAAATCTGTTTTTTATACATACACATTTTTTAAACTGTTTCTAGGATTGTTGCTTGATAGTGTATCATCCTTATAGACCTTTGCTCCAGTATGTGCAGGACATGGGCCAAGAAGACATGTTGCTTCCCCTTGCATGGTAATTAGAACAGAAGTTATTAATAGTGTAACATGTTATTAGATAGGAAGGTTGACAATTAAATATGAAGTTCAGTATTTTTAAAGTCATTAAACTATTGCCCCAAGATATTTTATGTTGAGCAAAATACCACTTGTTGAATTTTAATAACTATAGTGGTGTAAATGCCAAAATGAAAACAATCCTAAATTATTATCTGTTCCATAAATATACCTATTAAAATTTAATTTTATACAAAACACAGACTGTTAACATAAGAATTAAGACTGAAGTTATCTTTAAAGTAATCAGAATACTTTTTGGTAGTATGCAACATACGTATAAATTTACTGTATAATTTCTAGTTTTTTAATTTGATTTTTCTGATTTTTAAAAAATTAGAAAAATGTGTTTATAATTTGTTATGAGATTTTGAAGTTTAAAATATATTTAGCTGTAATTTTATTCATTGATATGTGCTTATTTGTTGTCACATTCATGTATCCATCCTTTTGCCCTGATGTTTTCACTTTTATAGCTGTGCTTCAGTAGCATAAAAAGGAAATAAATGTGTGCAAAGATGGGAAATCTGGCCCTCTCTGGAGGAAATGTACAATCAGATGAGGTAGTTCTGCTTTCAGTAATAATATGATTTACATTTCTATAGGAGGATAGTGAATGATACCTACAGAACGGATCTTTGCCTACTGTATCCTCCTTTCATGATAGCTTTAGGTATGTAAGCATGGTGTGCCTTTATGAGTTAAATTGTTATAAACTTATTTAGGTCATCCTAAACTAAATTTCACCCTATTGTACTTTATGTTTTTATGTTCCATGAAGTAATAGACTAATCCTTGCATGTGAGCTTTCAATAATATGAACTGCAACTGTCACAAATCAGGATTATTATTCCCCCACCCCCTTTTTTGGTAAGTTTTTTTTTTTTTTTTTTTGAAACCATTCAAAATAGTTTTAATCAGTGTCTGCATAGAACATATTTGTTTGTTTAGAGGGAAAAGTTCAGAATTAAGCCAGCTAATATTAGTTGTAGCATGTAAAATAATTGGGCCTTTCATATCCTGAGCCCAAACAAATACTCAGAGGTTGAGTAAAGGAGCATCTGTGGTCCATAATGCTTGGCTGGAGGAAGAAGTTAAGTACATTCATTCTACTGTCTGTGGAAAGCAGTGCTGTAATGGGTGGCGTCAGATAGTCCTAGGCTTAAACTTTACTTCCTTTACAATTGTGGGAAAATTATCTGACCTTTCCGTGTTTGTTTCCTTAATTGTAAAATGGAGAGAATACTAATAATTCCACTGAGCCATTTGAAGAATTAAATGAGATAGGTTGTAGAGCACCAAATAATGCCTGTTATATATTGGGTACTTGTTAATTTTTGTTCCTTTTCCTTCTGTTGATTTTTTTTTTTTTTTCTTGAGATAGAGTCTCACTCTGTCTCCCAGGCTGGAGTGCAGTGGTGTGATCTCAGCTCACTGCAACCTCTGCCTCCTGGGTTCAAGCGATTCTCCTGCCTCAGCCTCCTGAGTAGCTACAGGAGGATTATAGGTGTCCACCACCATACCTGGCTAATTTTTGTATTTTTAGTAGAGGCAGGGTTTTGCCATGTTGGCCAGGCTGGCCTTGAACTCCTGACCTCAGGTGATCCGCCCTCCTTGGCCTCTCAAAGTGCTGGGATTACAGGCATGAGCCACCGTGCCCAGCCCCTTCTATTGATTTTTGTAACTCCATCCTCTTGATTTTCCCCTCTTATTTTCCATTGGTTTGTCTTTGTTCAGTTGTTCAATTATTCCATAAATGTTGATGTTTCTTGGCCTTCTTACATCAGGGCTGACAAATAGGTTATACTTACACTTCTGTATTACTGGCAGTTCCCTGAAAGGACCATTTGAAAGGATTCTGAAGTGGTGTCTTACCCAGTGGGTAGGAATACTGGGATCTGCATAGGTAGGAAGCAAGGGATAACAGAACATGTGTCACATCTTTGCCATCCCTACTGTCTTCTTCTTGGGTACTTTCACTGAGACTCATGGCTTCTACTATCACTTACATGCTGAAACATTTAAATTTCTTTATTTAGCCAAGATCTTGCCACTTGGCAGTTCTTTATATCCATCTTTGTTTTACATAACTCCACTTGGCATCCCACCAGCACATCAGACTCATGATAAGGATTGAGCTTATCACTTTGTCCCAAAATGTGTTCCTCCTTTTAATGTCTTTGCCAGTTTGGTGAATAGCACTAGTTATATGCCTTAGTTGGAAACCCAGCAGTTAGGCCCTTTCATCTCCCTCAATACCCACATGTAGTTGTTTATCAATACATTTTGTGCCTTCCTCTCGATTGTTCCTTCTGTAATCTCATAGTCATCTTCTCATTTCTATCCATGTTACCACAGCAGTCTCCTAACTGGCTTATTAGCCTCCAGCACTCCCATCCTCAGAGAGCCTATCTATCCTCCAAACTGTTGAGCTAGGCTAATGGTTTCACCTGGGGATAATTTTGGCCCGAGGGGACATTTGGCAATGTTTGGTTTTAGTTGTCACAACTAGGGTAGGGTGCTACAGGCATCTAGTGGGTAGAAGCCAGGGATGCTGCCAAGCATCTTGTAGTATTCAAGACAGTGTCAAAGAATTGTTCAACCTAAGATGTCAGTAGTGCCAAGATTGAGAAACCCAGAGCTAGCCGAATTCATCTCCCAATTGATACACATACTATTCTCTTCTCCCACTTTCATTTTTTTTTAATAAGACTTGGCTTAGATATCACCTCTTCAGTGACCCTCCCCCCACCCTTTCAGCATCACCTCAGTCTAGGTTTAGGATGCTTCCTCAATCTTCAGTGTACTCTATGCATGCCCATGTTAATAGCATTGTCCACTGTATTTTAATTTCCTGTTTTTATCATTTCAGTCCTTTGGTTTTTTAACCCCTTCTTGACCTAAGCCCTACTCAGAGCTTTGCTTGACTTAGGGCAACCAGTGTGTCAGTTGACATTTGAGTTGCTATTTGCCTAGAATGTCATCCTTAGCCAAGACATGGATAACCAGACCAAGGAGTATAACTTAAGCTGGGGCGGGTTCAGGGTATCCAGGCTGCTCAGTAGAAATTGTTTTAGGCAAAATTATGATGTAGATTCTTCTCTTTTGTTAGTTTATATTGTATATAACATATATAACTAATATTGTATACAGTATATTACATTTTTTTTCTAACCTTTATTTGATTACAACACTGAATTCTGTAAGGATGTGCCCAGCTTTCACACAACTTGATCATGCGCTAATAATGAAAAGGAAGAAAAAAGGCCAGGCAACACTGCTTTTAACTGAAATGTGGAAACATAGTCAACATTGTTAAAACCTAGTGTATTAATTGACATTTTTGTTTGTTTTGTTTTGTCACACTGACTTCTGGTGCAGTTTAACTGCTACTTTGTACACTACTCAGGGATAACTTCCCTTTTCTGCTCTCCTCATTGGATGTTTTTCCTCTTTAACATGCCTGACTCTCAAGGCAACTGCACCATGAGTAGCACGCAGTGAGGACCAGATGTCAAGAACTTGATGTAATCTAGTAATTTTTTCTGTCTCGGATTACATTGATGAGATGGTCAGTGGTAACTCTCATATGTAGCTGTTTAATTTTTTTTTAAGAGTGTTGGAAAATACACAGGAAATAGTGAAAAATCTTTGTTAGATCATATATTCTGTGTTTGCAGTTAAACATGGACAGTTGTCTCTCATTTTCATTTCAGCTTGCCTACATGTAGCCTGTGTTGTACAGCAGAAAGATGCCAGGCAATGGTTTGCTGAGCTTTCTGTGGATATGGAAAAGGTATTCTGTAAAATTCCCTTAGTTGTATGTAAACTTAAATGTTTAAAAATTAATGTCATATTTACTTATCATGAGCCTAAAATCTTGTGATGTCCACCAGGCTAAGAAGATTATTGATTACAAAATATTAAGAAACATGGGCTGGGCATGGTGGTTTGTGCCTGTAATCCCAGCACTTTGGGAGGCCTAGGTGGGCAGATCACCTGAGGTCAGGAGTTCAAGACCAGCCTGACCAACATGGTGAAACCCCGTCTCTACTGAAAATACAAAAATTAGCTGGGCGTGGTGGCATGCACCTGTACTCCCAGGTACTTGGGAGGCTGAGACAGAATTGCTTGAACCTGGGAGGCAGAGGTTGCAGTGAGCCAAGATCATGCCACTGCACGTGAGCCTGGGCAACAGAGCGAGACTCCGTCTAAAAAAAAAAAAAGTTTGGTAGGAAGAGTTAATGCTGATTATTAAGTTATATATCTCTTTTCAGTTTAGGATTAAACAGAATGGTAAACTTTTGGTTTAATTGGTTGCAAAGTAGCCTCTAATTCCCAGGATTATTTTAAAATCTCCCTGGTAACCACTGAATACTACTGTGAACTTCTGTAACATAGCCTATCTCCTGGCAGAATGGCTTTTGCTGTGTTTCTAGCTTTTCTGCTCAAGTGTTAAATGCATTGAAATTAATCCTAAGGTTAGGTTCTACTCAGGTGGGAAAAAAATGGCTAATTTGGAAACTAGTTGTTTCAAATTTGTAGCTGCCAGTTTTTGAGCACCTTAATGTATGTGTAGTTAACAGAATCAAAACATCTTTTGTGCACTACCCCCGATTAAGTTGTTTAAAATAATTTATACTAGAGGAGTGTGCTCTATAGTGGTATATTCCTTCATGATTAGAACCTTTATTCTTAGTATGTTTCAGTTTAAAAGATATCATCAGATGTAAGGAAATCAACTGCAGAGATAGATTAGAATGGACAGTGCACACATGCTGAAAAATGAGAGGCTAGAAGGAAAATCCTAAACAGCACTGTGGTGAAAAATACTGCTTTCAAATTTATCAGGATTTAAGGACAGAGACTATTTACTGTTTTCTGAGGGTTGTGTAGTAAGTGATGTATGCTCTTTATATAAGAAATGTTGCTTGTTTTTGCCACTGAGAACTTTTCAAATATTTTCTTCTAGATTTTGGAAATAATCAGGGTTATTTTAAAACTATATGAGCAGTGGAAGAATTTCGATGAGAGAAAAGAGATGGCAACCATTCTTAGTAAGATGCCAAAACCAAAACCACCTCCAAACAGGTACTTTGTAGACTTTAATTATTGATGTCATTGAATTATATATCATACTTACCATATTTTTTTTAGATTATGTTGTTTTGTAGTTTTTAAAACATTTCTTCCAAAACTTCATGATCCATGTTAATTTTATTTTTTAAATTTGTGATTTGATTGAGAATGTCTCATTTAAAAAAATCACTAATCTGATTAGTAACTTTTCCTAATGCAGTGGAGGTATATTACAGGTATCTCTCAACATATGGTCATATACCATAAATTTAAAGCTGACAGAATTAGACAAGTTCATCTGAAATTCAGGGCAGAATTCAGAACTATAGTAGTTTCATGTCAGTTGGATTCTGTGCCATCTTTTTTGTTTTTTTTTTCACTGCTGGCTATTGTCCTGTTTTATAAATTTCAGTAGCAATTTTCAAAAATTTCAATGAATGATCTGATATTGTAAAGATAAAGAATTTTGGTTTTTAAGTGATCCTAAGATCTACAGCACATAAGAATATATTTTTGCTAAAAATGAATCACCTGTGCTAAGAGAGTTTTTTTTATTGTTATTGGGGTGTGTGTGTATGTGTGTTTTAAGTAAGATCTGTTTATTTAGTTCAGTGGTTCTCAGCCCTCACTGTGTATCAGTTCATTTGGGGCAGGGAGAAAAAGTCAGAAGGGAAATAAAGAAATGCCATCCATCTTAATTGTTTCTTTAGAAAAATGATTGTTATATAACAAGATAGATTTATGGATTGCTACTGATAAGTTAATGTTACAATTTGGAAAAAGTTAATATTTTATTCAAGGAGCTGTTTAAGGCAGTCATTCAAACAGCTACCTTTGGATGCATTTTTTGCAGAAATTCCCTGAGTGATTCTCCACTAGTGGCAGGGCCTGAAGCTGCAAGATGATGGTGGACAAGATAAGGCAATAATCCTATTGCCAAAGTTACTGGTATTTTCAGTTTTAGTTATTTTTAAGTATTCAGCATTTTTATTTTAAGTATTCAGCATTTTCCAGGAAATTACCATATTTCTTGCTGACTTATAAAGGTTTGCTGTATTTATATATGATTTTATTATGCCTTTGGACAACAGTTTTGGTTTTTTTTTTGTTTTTGAAGAACACTTCTTATTTTTCATAAATAGTAGGAATAGGATTTTATATGTAAGATTTAATTTTATAGGAAATTTGTTTAGAAGAAGCTGTAATCTCTATGTTGAGTGATACCTGTAATAACAATGAAATCCCATACTCTAATTTAAAGTTTTTGAGTATATATGGACACTAACTTCCAGAATGCTTGTTATATGTGAGGGCACAAAGTTATATAAGAATAAAAACATAAAACCAAATGTTAGTCTTCTGGATTTTAATTTTTCACATGTCTTATAATGAGGAATGTCTTTGTTCTGTATACTTGTGCCACAGAATAATGAATTTAAAAGTCAGTAGGCTTATCAGGGTGTAAAAATGGATCTTTTAATTGGTATAAAATCTCTTTCTTCCCCCATTTGAACAGTGAAGGAGAGCAGGGTCCAAATGGAAGTCAGAACTCTAGCTACAGCCAATCTTAAAACATTCCGAAGAATTCCATAGTGGACCACTTGGAAATAAACCATTGGACAGATTTCAGTAATGTCTACAGTGGAACACAAATGAAAATGAATAGCTTGTTTCTGTCAAGCATATTGGAAAGTGATTTTATTTTTGCAAAATAAGTTTTTCTTTATCTAATATGATTCTAGTACATAATTGATTAAAATCTCTTGATTATAAATGTTTGGAAAGGTTCTAAGGGGACCTACAGACAGACATACATAGACATTTCAAAATTAATAGCTTTTGATTAGTATAATATTTCTTAATTTGGATAATAGAAATTGTAGCTTTTTATTAAGCCAGGAAACATGAAGCATAATTTGTTTAAAATTCTCTTTGGTCACTGAGGGACCAAAAAAGGACGTAAAATTTACAGTCAGTCTATGAGGGTTTTTTCCCCTCCATAAGTTTAACTTTAAAACTGTATTTAAGGAATCAAATCTTACAAAATCCTGGAAGATTTTGGTAATGATGTTGATAATTTCAGGGAAATTAATCAAGTACCTATATTGATTTAAAAGTGTATTTTATTCAATAGTTTGAGGATCTTGCCATGGAAGATACTAGCCCAGCCTAGCAGAAAAGTGCAATATGTATAGCATACTTTGACATTTTAAACATGATAGTCCATAACCATTTTGAAATGCTGGGCAAACTACATGAAGTTATTTATAATTAATTCAAAGCTAATCAGGCATTTTGAAAGCTTAATTGGATTCAAAAACCATAATGTTGGAATTTGGTAAAATTTTAATGTTGATTTTTACTGTGAAAAGTTTTTTATAAGATATACACACCCTAGTTTAATGTTGTGTCTTGGTGTGGATTTACAAATTTACTACAGGTATTCTGAACCAGGAACACAATCAGGTTTCAGGCCAGTTTGATACTGGCTGTCCTTAATTCTAATATGAGAGTAGGACATCATACTAAATGTTATGTCAGTGGGACTGTACTGTCTGTGGAACTTAGCAAATTAATCATTTTCTTCAGACTTGAAGGAGAGTGATAAATAAAATTTGGAGTCATAGGATATTGATGCACAATTTAAGGATTAAACATTTTTAATCAATTGTGGATGATGGCTTATTAAATTAAATGTTGACTTCCTAGTATAAAACTGCAAGAATAAAAGTAACTTCTCCAGCTGTATCGACTAGTGTCTTGAATTTATCTTTTTGAATTTGCCTGATGTTGTCTTTTGAGAATTCTTCTTCCTTTAGTTAAGTATTAAAGCCTTTTATAGGTTGTCAAGGGGGTAATTTCAAATCGTTATAAACAGATTTTAAATAGAAAATTTATTTCTGATGGAGGGTATCAGATGAGCTGGAAAGGGAGACTATGTGTAAAGTCAGACTGATGACATACATAGGTTTCCTAGGCTTAATAAGAAAAAAAGCTCTCCTCAGGTCTGAAGGAATTAATGTTGGGCTTAGGTGAGACCTATAGTCTTTAAGTGTTTATTTTTAAAATTAATACCATGCCTCATAGTTTTGTTTTCAGTCTCTTATTGTGGAAGATTTAAAACAACATATACAGGAGTCAAGTAGTGTAAGGAACCTCCATGTACCTATCATCTAGCTTCAGTAGTTATCAATTTATGGCCAATTTCATTTCATCTAAACTCCTACCCACTTTCCATAAGTTGCCATCCCCCATCTTATTTTGAAGCAAATCCTAGATATCATAATTTTATCCATAAATATTTCAGCATATATTCCTAAGAAATAATAGCTCTTTAAAAAAACTAAAAGTATTATTGTGCCTCAAAAAGCATTAGTAAAAATAATATCAGATTTTCAGCTATTTCACAAGTATAAAAATTGTTAGAGTTCTAGTCAGGATCTAAATAAGGATCACACATTACAATTTATTGATAAATCTTTAGTATTTTTATTTTTTTTTTATTATATTTTTTTTACACAGAGTCTCAACTCTGTCACCCAGGCAGGAGTGCAGTGGCGCAATCTTGCTCACTGCAACCTCTGCCTCCCGGGTTCAAGTGATTCTCCTGCCTCAGCCTCCAGAGTAGCCGTGTCTACAGGCACATGCCACCACGCCTGGCTAATTTTTTGTATTTTTATTAGAGACGGGGCTTCGCCATGTTAGCCAGGCTGGTCAGGAACTCCTGACCTTAAGTGATCTCTCCACTTCAGCCTCCCAAAGTGCGCCACTGCATCCAGCCATGTCTTTTTAAATTCATGAATTACTTCTCAGTCACATTTTTTAAATTCCTGTTTTTGGTTTGCTTGTCTACTAAGAGTCTCTTACCATCTGGATTTTGCTGATTGCATCCTTGACATGCCATTTAATGTGTTATTTTCTCCTCTATATTTTCTGTAAATTGGTAGTTGAATCTACAGGCTTGATCAGATTCAGGCTTGCTTGTTTGCTTGCTTCCTTTTTTTCTTTTTCTTTCTTTTTTTTTTTTTTTTTTTTTTTTAGAAGACCACTGTACAAGTAAAGTAGTGGTCTTTAATCAGGAGACATAAAGTGGCTGGGTTTCTCTATGATTTAATAGCAGCCATTAATGATATGTATTGTTTTTAAAAGTCAAATATTACCATAGTTGTCCAGTATGATAGCTACTAGCCACATGTGGTTATTGAACATTTAAAACGTGGCTAGTGTGAATTGAGATGTGCTGTAAATGTAAAAATATATGTTAGGTTTCAAATAGTACAAAACAAAAGGATATAAAATCTCTAATTTGTTTATAATGATTACATATTTTAAATATTTTGGATACATAGGATTAAATAAAACATTAAAATTAATTTCACTTTCTTTTTAAATTTTTTAAGTGTAAGATTTAAAATCATGTAATGGTTTGCATTAAAATTATATTGGGCCAGGTGCAGTGGCTCATGCCTGCAATCCCAGCACTTTGGGAGGCCGAGGTGGGTGGATCACCTGAGGTCAGGAGTTCGAGATCAGCCTGGCCAACATGGTGAACCCCCGTCTCTACTAAAAAATAAAAAAATCAGCCAGGCATGGTGGTCGGTGCCTGTAATCCCAGCTACTCAGGAGGCCGAGGCAGGAGAATTGCTTGAACCTGGGAGGCAGAGGCTGCGGTGAGCTGAGATCATGCCACTGCACTCTAGCCTGGGCAGCCTGGATAATAGATTGAGACTCTGTCTCAAAAAAAAAAAAAAAATTCTATTGGACAGTGTTGCTGTAAGACATTATAGAGAAAATGTTAGACCCCTGTCCCATTATCCCTACCTCTCAATCCCATTCTCCAGAGGCAGCCACTTTCAACTTTTAGTCACTTCTCTGCTGTTTACTTCCACATTTCCAAGGGACAAGGTTTTAATTATAACATTTATTTGAACACTTATTAAAAATGTGCCAATTATGTTCTAAGCTCTCTGCATTTATGAAGTAAATTCTTAGAACAATCATTTTAAAGATGATGAAACTCTGGAGCAGAAATATTAAGTAATTTACCCAGTCACAGATTAAGTAAGTGACAGAGCTTGGATTAGATTCTAATTCTTAGTATCTGGGCATTTGATCAGACGTGGTGGCTCACGCCTATAATCCCAGCACTTTGGGAGGCTGAGGCAAGAGGATTGAGGCCAGGCATTCGAGACCAGCCTGGGCAAAAAAGCGAGACTCTGTCTCTGTTTATTAAAAAATAAATAAAGCATGGGCCAGGCGCGGTGGCTCACCCTTGTAATCCCAGCACTTTGGGAGGCCGAGGCGGGCGGATCACAAGGTCAGGAGATCGAGACCATCCTGGCTAACACGGTGAAACCCTGGCGGGCGCCTGTAGTCCCAGCTACTCGGGAGGCTGAGGCAGGAGAATGGCGTGAACCCGGGAGGCGGAGCTTGCAGTGAGCCGAGATCGTGCCACTGCACTCCAGCCTGGGCGACAGAGCGAGACTCCGTCTCCAAAAATAATAATAATAATAAATAAATAAATAAAGCATTTTTTACTCCGTCTCCAAAAAAAAAATAAATAAATAAATAAATAAAGCATTTTTTAAAACTGGGCATCTAACCTCCAAATATATTACCATGTTGCCTCCTCCGCTTACACTCCCCTCATTTTTTCTTTTCTTTTTTTTTAAATTATAAATATTATCTGACTCCCTGCTATGGAAGACGAAGATTTTGCTTTTCATACGTCTCCCCCTATTCTCCTTCCCCAACCTGATCTTACACTGGGACTTCTACTCCCATCATCACTTAATTGTATAACGTTTGTTAAATTCATGTCGAATATATAAATGTACATAGATAATATTGTCTTCTATAGCATACCATGATTACATTTTCTTTTATAATATTTTTCTATTTCTGGAAGTAATTGCCTTGGTTGTAATTCGTTCAACTTCATTTTTATCTTCTGTTAATTGATCATCAGAATCGTTTGTCATTTTTTATTTTCCAAATCACAGGGAGAGTTCTTCTTGGAGTTCTACAGCCTTCAGTCAGGACTGACTACTGTCCAAGAAACACAGTTGTCATAATAGAATTGATCATATTGGGACTTCCCTTTGTTTTCTCTTGCATTTAAGAGATATGGGGAATCCAAGTCTTTTTCTTTTACCATAGATAAGGTCTCCCTCTCTCACCCAGGTTGTAGTGCAATGGCACGATCACAGCTCACTGTAACCTTGAACTCCTGAGTTCAAGCAGTCCTCCACTTCAGTGTCCTGAATAGCTAGGACTGTGGGTGCACAGCTAATTTTTAAATTTTTTGTGGAAATAGGGGTCTCACTGTATTTTCCAGGCTGGTCTCAAACTCCTGGCCTCAAGTGATCCTCCTACCTCAACCTCCCAAAGCCCTGGGATTACAGGTATGAGCCACTGCACTTAGCTGGTAATCCAAGTCTTTTAAGTAGTACCTTGTTCTGGAGAGTGCAATGGCTTCTCAAAAATTCTAAGGATATTAACTTAGGTTTTTTTGGTTGTTTTAAAATTTTCTTTGTTCCCTGCATTAACACTACAGATTGAGCATCCATAATCTGAAAATCTGAAATCCAAAATGCTCCAAAATCCAAAACTTGAGTGCCAACTTGATGCCACAAGTAGAAAATTCCCTATCTGATTTTATGTGATGGGTCAAAACTTTGTTTCATGCACACAATTATTTCAAAATACTATATAAAATTAACTCCAGGCTATTTGTATTAAGTGTACATGAAATATAAATGAATTTTGTTTAGACTTGGGTCCCATCCCCAAGCTATCTCATTATATATAGGCAGGTATTTCAAAATTTGAGACACTTCTGGTCCCAGCTGTTTCAGATAAGGGCTATTAAACCGGTATTTCCTTTAAGTTCCTTTTTGCTGTTTGGTTTGGTCAAGTCTTTCAAGTTAGAAGCTTGGCCGTAATTGTCTCGGGATCCTTCATATTTGAGAGACACAGAGAAAGCTAACTGGAACATCTCTGTGTACATGCCTAGGACTTTTCAGTGGTGAGCTTCATTATAGGTAAGGGAACAGCAAAACATTTTCCTTAGCCTCACACTCCCAACATTATTTTTTAAAGGTTTTTCTTCAGGATGGGTCAATTTTTCTGGAGAGAAATCTATCTCAGGTAGTAGGAGCTGAGCTGTCAGTTCTCAGAGAAGAAATAAGGCAAGAAGCTAGCTCATTGTTCAGTATGCAGAGTTTCACTTTATCTCCTTGTTTTCAGTAAGGAGTCCACTGCCATTTCTGCCCCCAGAGGTGAGGAGTTTTCACCTGCCATCTTTACCCATTAATGTTAAATTAATGCAAACAGTAACACAAAATATCAGCTGCCTACAAAACAGGTATCATATTGTACATATTCACACAGTAATAATAGCAGCAAAGTATTAAATATTTGACATGTTATCTGATTTAATCTTCAAAATTTTACTGTGAAGTAGGAACTATTATCCTTATTTGGATTCACTTCAACCACATTCTGCCATTATAATACCTTACTGGCTGGGCGAGGTGGCTCACGCCTATAATCCCAGCACTTTGGGAGGCCGAGGCAGGCGGATTGCCTGAGCTCAGGAGTTCGAGAACAGCCTGGGCAACACGGTGAAACCCTATCTCTACTAAAATACAAAAAATTAGCCAGGTGTAGCCAGGTGTGTCCAGGTGCAGTGGCTCACACCTGTAATCCCAGCACTTTGGGAGGCCAAGGTGGGCGGACCACCTGAGGTCGGGAGTTTGAGACCAGCCTGGCCAACATGGAGAAACCCCGTCTCTACTAAAAATACAAAATTAGCCAGACGTGGTGGCAGGTGCCTGTAATCCCAGCTACTCGGGAGGCTGAGTCAAGAGAACTGCTTGAACCCGGGAGGTGGAGGTTGTGGTGAGCTGAGATCGTGCCATTGCACTCCAGCCTGGGCAACAAGAATGAAAGTTCGCCTCAAAAAAAAAAAAAATTAACCAGGTGTGGCAGTGTGCGCCTGTATTCCCAGCTACTTGGGAGGCTGAAGCAGGAGAATTGCTTGAACCCGGGAGGCGGAGGTCGCAGTGAGCTGAGATGGAGCCACTGCACTCCAGCCTGGGCAACAGAACGAGACTGTCTCAAAAAAAAAAAAAATACCTTATTAAAATTTCTCTATTTTTCTTCTTATCCTTTGCTCCTGGAGAAACTTGTAGCATTAAAAAGTGGTAGTGATAAAATTATATTTTTCCATTAATAAATTGCTATTTTGGGGGGCACTGAAAAATATTTTTTACTGGATGGTAGAATAAGCATTCAATTTTTTGTGTCTAATCATACAAAATTTCTCAGATTAGCTGCTGATCCTACCTCTATCCAGTATTTCTATGGCATACACATTCTAGATAGCAAAAGGGCACATTATCTCAGAATCCAAGAAACCCCACTGAGATCATAAGCACGGAAGAAAGATGATGTGAATGAAAGAAACCTGAGATACTTTGATTAATTTAGAACTCTGAGGCTATCCACTGTTGCCAGTTTTTTCAGGACATCTTCCTCATATTCCATTATGAAAGAGATGTAGTGTACATATAGCATTTAAAAATGTAATCTGGCTTTTCTCATAGATATCTGAAACTTTTGATCTACCCTTGTATTATCAAAGTAAAAGTGATACTCTCCCATTACTGAAATAAACAGACATTTATTAAATGATGTATTAAATCATATGCTGTATATTCACATTTTGAGGTCTCTGATACTACAGACCTTAATAATGGTTTTACTCATAAGAGTTTTGTTGGCATAAGGCCAGGTGCTGTGGCTCACGCCTGTAGTCCCAACACTTTGGGAGACCAAGGCAGGGTAATTGCTTGAACCCAGGAGTTTGAGACCAGCCTGGGAAACATGGTGAAACCCCACTTCTACAAAAAATAGAAAAATTAGCTGGCTGTGGTGGTATGTGCCTGTTGTCCTAGCTACTCAGGACACTGAGGCAGGAGAATCACGTGAGCTGCCCAGGAAGTCAAGCTGCAGTGAGCTGTGATCATGCCACTGCACTCCAGCCAGGAGACAGAGTGAGACCCTGTCTAAAAGAAAAAAAAAATCGTTGTATAAGTCAGTGCAGTTTAAAAAGTATAATTTGTCCAGGGGCAGAAGTTGCAGTGAGCGGAGATCGCACCACTGCACTCCACCCTGGGAGAAAGAGCGAGACCGTGTCTCAAAAAAAAAAAAGGCTGGGTGCGGTGGCTCACGCCTGTAATCCCAGCACTTTGGGAGGCTGAGGCGGGCAGATCACAAGGTCAGGAGATCGTGAACATCCTGGCTAACACGGTAAAACCCCGTCTCTACTAAAAATACAAAAAAAATTATCCAGGCATGGTGGCGGGTGCCTGTAATCCTAGCTACTTAGGAGGCTGAGGCAGGAGAATGGCGTGAACCTGGGAGGTGGAGCTCCAGTGAGCCAAGATCGTGCCACTGCACTCCAGCCTGGTCAGCAGAGCGAGACTCCGTCTCAAAAAACAAACAAAACAAAAAAAAAGCATATATATATATATACACACACATAAAATTTGTTAAATCTTTATATCAGAATGACAACTAAAATTGTCTAAGTTTGATCTAATATAGAAGATACATTATTCTAATTTATTAACCCTTTGTTTATTTGCATAAATAGAATACATTATCAAGTTTTTCTCTTAAAAAAAAAAAAAAGGGTACCAGGATCTTGTTCAAGTGTAGCCAAGTGGGGACAACAGTTCCTGTCCCATGCATACAAAAGGTAAAAATAAGTGCTTACCTACCAAACATATTAAATAAAATAGTCAACAATACTGTTAAAGCCTATTGTGTTCCTCTCCCTTCCCCCATTGGAAACCATTCAGAAGTGGATATTATTTTTATAATTTATTTATACTTACACTATATATGTCCATATGCCTAAATAATAATATAATATTTTGTATGTTTAAAAACTATACTGGCCAGGCATGGTGTCTCATGCCTGTAATTCCAGTGCTTGGGGAGGTAGAAGCAGTAGGATCAGTTGAGGCTAGGAGTTCGAGACTAACCTGGGCAACATAGCGAGACCCTGTCTCTACAGAAAGTGAAAAAACTATCCAGGTGTGGCAGTGCATGCCTGTGGTCCCAGCTACTCTGGAGGCTGAGGTGGGAGGATTGCTTCAGCCTAGGAGGTATAGGTTGCAATGCACTGTGATCTTGCCACTGCATTTCAGCCTGGGTAACAGTGAAAAATCTTGTCTTAAAACAAACAAACAAACAAAAACTATACAGTGTATGTTTCTGTAATTTGCTTTTTTCCCTCAACATTGTAAGAGTCATCCATGTTAATACATGTACCTCTGATTTTTCCATTTTCACTAATCCTGTCATCAGGTGTGTCTAATTGGCCATTAAACCTATCTACCTTCTATTGGGTGTTTAATTTCAGTTACTGTAATTTTGTTATCTAAGTTACTGAATATATTAATCACAGTTATTTTAAAGTCTGTGTCTGAAAACTCCAATCTGTAGATCTTCTGTGGATCCGTTTCTCTTGTCTCGTTTTTCCGTTATTTCTCAATCATAAGGTCCTATTGACTGCTGTGCCTAGTAATTTTTGATAGAATACCTGAAATTGTATGTGAAAATTGTAAGGTGAAATTGTATGTGAAAAATTGTAAGGAAAATTTGTGGCTCTAGCTCAGGGATCTACAAATTATGCCCCATGGACCAAATCTGACCTGCTACCTGTTTTTGCCTGGCTTTAAGAATGTTAGTGCTATGTGTTTAAATGATTGAAAAATAATCAAATGAAGAATAATATTTGGCAACACATGAAACATAAAATTCAAACCTAAGTGGCCATAAGTAGAGTTACTGGAATAGTCACATTATGTATTGTCTGTGGCTGCTTTTGTGCTGCAACAGCAGAGTTGAGCAGTTGCAACAGAAACCTAACTGGTCACAAGACTAAAAGATTGATTATTGCCAACCTCTGCTCTAGCTAGATCATAGTATCTTTCTCCAGAGAGGATTTACTTCTGGTAGGCCCTTAAGATATTAGGAAGATCACCTTAATTCATTCAGGGATTTAGTTGATTCAAAGCTTGTTTTGAGTTCTTGTGGGGGTTGTGAATTTCTGGTTCACCTCTACTTCTAGGGCATAGCCTTTTCAGGATTCCGACTAAAAGCCTGATGTATTTACCCAGAATCCTATTCCTTGATGGGCCCAGTACTTAGTGTTGGTTCATTGTCTACAACTTTCCTTCTCCCTGAGATTATGGCTCTTATATATATGTGTGTGTGTGTGTGTGTGTGTGTATATATATCTTGACCTCAGTCAAGATACAGAACATTTCCATCACCCTAGAAAGTTCTCTCTTTGCCTTTATATATATATATATATATATATATACACACACACACACACACACACACACACACACACACTGACAGAAATATATATATTTCTGACATTGTCCTTATAGTTACTACAACAATAACTGCATGAGTGAGTCTAAAAATACATGGGTCTAAAGAGGCACAGACAAGAGAAAACAGGTTTATTTTGCCACCAGTATATTAGCACACTAATAAATGTAGGACTTAACATTCCAAAGGAATATACCCATGCTAGTGGGAGTCATTTACATTTAGGTATTTCCGTTTTCATTATTTTTAAACCGAGGTATAATCACTTACCAAAAATGTACATTCAAGTGTTCAATGTGTTTTGACAAATGTATATACCTATGTACCAATACCTCAGTCAAGATACAGAACATTTCCGTCACCCTAGAAAGTTCTCTCCTTGCCTTTTTTGTTTTTTTGTTTTTCAATTTTGTTGTTGTTGTTCTGAGACAGGGTCTCACTCTGTCACCCAGGCTGGAGTGCAGGGGTGTGATCTTTCAGCGTTTAAGTGATCCTCCTCCTTTAGCCCCCCAAGTGGCTGGGACCACAGGCACATGCCACAATGCCTGGCTAATTTTTTGTATTTTTTTTGTAGAGACTGGGTTTCACCATGTTGCCCAGGTTGGTCTTGAACTCCTGAGCTCAAGCGATTTGCCTGCCTAGGCATCCCAAAGTGCTGGGATTACAGGCCTGAGCCACCCTCCTTGCCTTTTCCAGTTAATCTTCTTCCCTCTAGAACAGCAACCACTGTTCTGATTATCCCCATACTAATCATAATTTTTATTTTATTTATTTATTTTGTGTGTGTGTGAGACAGAGTCTCATGCTGTCACCAGGCTGGAGTGCAGTGATGCAATCTTGGCTCACTGCCACCTCCCCCTCCTGGATTCAAGTGATTCTCCTACCTCAGCCTCCCGAGTAGCTGGGACTACAGGCACCCGCCACCACGCCTGGCTGATTTTTTGTATTTTAGTAGAGACGGGGGGTGGTTTCACCATGTTGGCCAGGATGGTCTTGATCTCCTGACCTCATGATCCACCCTCCTTGGCCTCCCAAAGTGCTGGGATTATAGGCATGAGCCACCACACCCGGCCCAATTTTAATTTTTTAAATTGCAAATTTCATCACTACCATGCTGGTCATAATGCTGCTATAAGTCTTTAGAAGCTGTTAATGTATTTTCATTGTTCAAATTTCACCTACTTCTCTGGATCCCAGATTAACTGATTTTTTTTTTAAGGCCACATCTTCGGGTGAATCTGCAGGTCTAGCTCATAGCCCCTTTGATGAATAGAAGGTATACTAACACAAATGTCATACATGAATAGGTAATATAAGTAACCTGGTCTTTTAGAATACTATTGAATGATACTAAGCTACTTAAAAATTAATTCCTAGAATCCTGACCCTTATATTTCCATGGCAAGTAACATGCGTTATCTCAGGGGAGAGTGCCATTTTCCATTTACAGATGAGAAAATGATTCAATAACTAATTGACTTATACAAAAATCCCCTTACCATAACCAGGGGTGCCAGGACTAGATTTTTATTATTTTGCTCATTCCACTAACCTAGGCTGCATGTACACAAGGAAAGAGCCAACTTGTATTCCGAAAATTCAATTTCCTTGTTTCTTCTCTGAAAATTCACAGGTTACCCATTCTTTCCATCCTCTGGCATAGTGTTGAGCACTGAAAACATACATCAAATAGTGCTATAAACATTTTTTTTTTTTTTTTGAGACAGAGTCTCGCTCTGTTGCCAGGTTGGAGTGCAGTGGTGCAATCTCGGCTCACTGCAACCTCTGCTTCCCAGGTTCAAGCGATTCTCCTGCCTCAGCCTTCCAAGTAGCTGGGACTACAGGAGTGTGCCACCACACCCAGCTAATTTTTGTATTTTTAGTAGTGACAGGGTTTCACCATGTTGGCCAGGATGGTCTTGATCTCCTGACCTCGTGATCCACCTGCCTCAGCCTCCCAAAGTGATGGGATTACAGGCGTGAGCCACCACGCCTGGCCGCTATAAACATTTTCTGTATTTTATAACAGAAGACTGATAGAAATTTAGACATAAATAATTAAATGGCTATTCACCATACAATTTAGACTCTACACCTATGTAAATGATTGTGTTGCTTTTGAGTAAGATGAAAAGAGGCTCTTAGTTTTGCTATCCTGCCTTTACTGACAGTAATTACAAGAAATTCTTAAATAGACATATAGAAATGTAATATATATGAAACATTGGGTTATACATTTATCAATCCATTTTTTCATTCATCTACACACCTGTGAAAGCCCAGAGATATTGCTGTGTCCAGGGTCTTCTTGCTTCTCACTCCGGCTAAATAAGAAAACACTAGTTGTCAGATTTGGATGCTTTTAACTTCATTGTACTTCTCTTTGAAGTCTCTTGGGTTCATCTGTAGAGCTTCACCTACTTCATCCACTGAAAGAAAATGTTAAGAATTTCAATTAGATTTTAGATATAGTAAATTATTTATGTTTTTTAATAAATTAATTTAAGACACGTCACTTACATGGTATATTGATAGACCCAGGAATTTTTTGATACTCCGAATTTCCCATATCTCTCTAACATCAATTAACATAAGATTTTTAGAGGCCGGACGCGGTGGCTCACGCTTGTAATCCCAGCACTTTGGGAGGCCGAGGCAGGCGGATCACGAGGTCAAGAGATCGAGACCACGGTGAAACCCCGTCTCTACTAAAAATACAAAAAAAATTAGCCGGGCGTAGTGGCAGGCGCCTGTAGTCCCAGCTACTAGGAGAGGCTGAGGCAGGAGAATGGCGTGAACCCGGGAGGCAGAGCTTGCAGTGAGCCGAGATCGCGCCACTGCACTCCAGCCTGGGCGACAGAGCGAGACTCCGTCTCAAAAAAAAAAAAAATTTTTTAGAATTCGACAGGTTTTTAAGTTCCTTATAAGTGACATCTTTAGAAATAGCAGTATAAAAATTGTGGTGGTTTCCCTTTGTTGACGTCAAACCTGGAAAAAATAAACAATTTAGGCAACTTCAGAGTGATATCACTATTAATATCTGGAAAGAATAGGTTAAAAGAATTTCCCCCTGGTTCCAGTCAGTTGACTATAGTTAATTTTTTTGCTTTAATAAACTATGTATTCTAGGTATGTATTTTGCACAGTGACATAATAAATATATATTTGGTCTCTGCTCCTGGTTCCTGATACAAGAGCTCCTGAAACCCTTATAATTTCCTGAGTGATGGGGGTGGGGGGGGTGCTAGGAGCATCTTTTGTTTTAATGTATTTCATTTTTTACTCCACTTTCTGACACAGAGCTTCCAAATCCCTTGGAATTTCCTGGGTGATAGATTCTTTTGTTCTAATGAAGTGACTCTCGGTGGGTTCATGGATAGCTTCAGGATGGGGGCTGGTCACCAGAAAGACCCAACTATGATTAGAAGCTTGGAACTCAGCCCCATTCTCATCCTCCAGGAGGTAAGAGCAGCTGGAGACTCAGTTAATAACTGATGACTACATGATGAAGTTTCCATAAATATCTCTAATGGGGTTCAAAGAGCTTCTGGTTGGTGAACACATTCAAGTGCTGGGAGGATAACACACCCCAACTCCATAGGGACAGAAGCTCCTGTGCATAGGACCCTTCTAGACTTCCCACTATGTACCTCTTCATCTGGCTGTTTATCTGTATTTTCTATTATATTCTTTCAAATAAATCAATAAATTTGTTTCTCTGACTTCTTTGAGCAGTTCTAGCAAAGTATCAAACTCAAGGAAGGGGTCAAGAGAACCCCCAATTTACAGCTAGTTGGTCAGAAGAGTGGGAGGCCTGGACTTGTGACTGGCATCTGAGGTAGGGACAGTCTTGTGGGACTGAACCCTTAGCCTGTGGGGTCTATGCTAACTCCGGGTAGTTAGTTCACAATAAAATTTTAGAACATCCAGTTAGTGTCCACAGAGAATTGGAGAATTACTTGGTTTTGGAAAACCCACACATCTGATATCAAAAGTGCTGTGAGAGTACAGAAAAGAATTTTTCAGCCAGGCATGGTGGCTTATGCCTGTAATCCCAGCACTTTGGGAGACCGAGGTAGAAGGATCTCTTCAGCCCGGGAGGTGGGGTTGCAGTGAACCAATATCACGTCACTGCACTCCAGCCTGGAGGACACAGTGAGAACCTGTCTCAAAAAAAAAAAAAAAGTCCAGGTGTGGTGGCTCACGCCTGTAATCCCAGCATTTTGGGAGGCCGAGGTGGGTGGATCGCCTGAGGTCGGGAGTTCAAGACCAGCCTGACCAACGTGGTGAAACCCCGTCTCCACTAGAAATACAAAAATTAGGCGTGGTGGCAGGTGCCTGTAATCCCAGCTACTCGGGAGGTTGAGGCAGGAGAATCACTTGAACCTGGGAGGCAGAGGTTGCAGTGAGTCGAGATCGTGCCATTGCACTCCAGCCTGGCAACAGAGCAAAACTCCGTCTCAAAAAAAGAGAAAGGAGTTTTTCCATGTATGCATGTATCCTGACACTGAGCATCAGGATGCAGGCTGTGATGCCCTGAATGTTTGACATTGGCCTTGTGTCAGTTCCATATTTTACTCTTTCCAAGCCCCTTAATTGGTGGGAGCTTATAAATACACATTCAGCATCTGGTAAGTGAATTATGGAAATAATTTGTAAATCTTAATCCAAGTTACAATATTAAGAAAATTTTAATTTCATTTCCCCTTGCAAGCAAAGATATTAAGCCATAGATTAGATGTGGGCACCTTACATTTTATACTACACTTGTAAGTACTTAATGGCACTGTTTTTTTTGTTTTTGTTTTTGTTTTTTGAGACGGAGTCTGGCTGTGTCGCCAGGCTGGAGTGCAATGGCGCAATCTCGGCTCACTGCAACCTCCGCCTCTTGGGTTCAAGCACTTCTCCTGCCTCAGCCTCCTGAGTAGCTGGTACTACAGGTGCATGCCACCATGCCCAGCTAATTTTTGTATTTTTAGTAGAGATGGGGTTTCACCATGTTGGTCAGAATGGTCTCGATCTCTTGACCTCGTGATCCACCTGCCTTAGCCTTCCAAAGTGCTGGGATTACAGGCGTGAGCGAGCCACTGCGCCCGGCCTGACACTGTTTCTCTCTCTTAAATACAGTTGCCTTTTGGTATCTGAAGGGGCTTGGTTCCAGTACTCCCTTGGATACCAAAGTCTGTGGATGCTCAAGTCCCTTATATAAAATGGCATAGCATTTGCATATAACTTATGCACATCTCCCATGTACTTTAAATCATCTCGTTTACTTATAATCCTTAGTACAATATAAATGTAAGTAGTTGTTATACTGTATTTTTGGGTTTTTTGTTGTTGTTGTTGTTGTTGTAGTATTATTTCGGGTTTTTCCTGAATATCTTCTCTCTAGTTGACTTGAATCCTCTGGTGTTGAACCTGCAGATACAGAGTGCCAACATATTGTTACATAATATGGTATTGTAATATAATATTGTAACATAATATAACAATTGTAACATAATACGGTATTGGAACCCATAAAATAAAATAAATCCATGGGTCCATATTGGTATAAGGATATAATTGAATAAATAAATGAGGAGAAGGGATTATCTTCCTTATATGGGAACTTCCAACTAATAAATATAGAAGGAATGATGGGAACAGAAAACCATTAGGCAAACACTCCAGTAATAATTGTTGTAGATAAAAACCATTGATGGATATAGATCTAGTGAGTGAAAGTGTGATAAGAAATGAAGTAATATCTTTCCATGAGATACTTATTAATTACAAAGGGAAAAACCTGAAAGATACTACTTTAACTAGTTATTCAAAGATAACTTCACTAGTAATAAGACATGTTGATAACACATGCCTCCTGATATGAGGCCCTGGGAAGAGCGCACAATATCACTTCCTTAGTATTCTTGCAAAAAAAATTCATGTCCTGAATCTAATTAGAAGAAAACCTCAGACAAAAAATCTACAAAGTAACTAGTACCCTTTTTAAAAGTGTCAATGTCAAGAAAGATTAAAGTCTGCAGATTAGTTAATAGTATTATATCAATATTAATTTCCTGATTTCAGTAATTGCACTATGTAAGATGTTCATACTATGTGAAGTTGGTAAGAATAAAGGAAACTTTTACTTTTGCAACTTTTCTACAGGTCTAAAATTATTTTTTTAAAAAGAATATCCAAAACATTTTTAAAATAACAAAAAAATTAATAATGTTCATATTTCACAACAAAACGACCACTATAAGAAAGGTAAATAAGGCCAGGTGCAGTGGCTCACACCTGTAATCCCAATACTTTGGGAGGCTGAGGTGGGAGGATCACCTGAGTCCAGGAGTTGGAGACAGCCTGGGCAACACAGTGACACTCCATCTCTACTGAAAGTTTTTTAAAAAATTAGCCAGATGTGATGGCACCTGCCTGTAGTCCCAGCTACTATGGAAGCTGAGGCAGGACGATTGTTTGAGCCCACGAGGTGGAGGTTGCAGTGAGGCTGTGATGGCACCACTGCACTCCACCAGCCTAAGTGACAGAGTGAGACTTTGTTTCAAAAGAAAAAAAAAAAAGAAAAGTAAAAAAGGTAAATTATACAGGTATGCTTCAAATTTTGTTTAAAGTATTAAATATAGTAAAATTGATTTAAGAAGTGTAGAGCTGGCATAAGAAAAGGTTTAAAAGTCTAAGTCCAGAAAAGAGGCTTACAATATACTTTATATGAGAATTTAGTATCTGCTAACAGTGACATTGCAAATTAATAAGAAAATGATATTATATTCAATAAACAGGCCAACTAAGTAGGAGAAAACACTAAGCAGGCTGTTACCTCATTCCTTATGCTTAAATAAATTCCAAATATAAACCTAAAATCTAATTTTTTTTTTTTTTGGAGATGGAGTCTCGCTCTGTCGCCCAGGCTGGAGCGCAGTGGCGCAATCTCGGCTCACTGCAAGCTGTGCCTCCTGGGTTCACGCCATTCTCCTGCCTCAGCCTCCCGAGTAGCTGGGACTACAGGCGCCTGCCACCACACCCGGCTAATTTTATGTATTTTCAGTAGAGACGGGGTTTCATTGTGTTAGCCAGGATGGTCTTGATCTCCTGACCTCGTGATCCGCCCACCTCGGCCTCCCAAAGTGCTGGGATTACAGGCGTGAGCCACTGTGCTGGGCCCTAAAATCTAATATCTTTTTTTTTTTTTTTGAGACGGAGTCTCGCTCTGTCCACCCAGGCTGGAGTGCAGTGGCGCGATCTCAGCTCACTGCAAGCTCCGCCTCCCGGGTTCACGCCATTCTCCTGCCTCAGCCTCTCCGAGTAGCTGGGACTACAGGCGCCCACCACCACGTCCAGCTAATTTTTTTTGTATTTTTGGTAGAGACGGGGTTTCACCGTGATCTCGATCTCCTGACCTCGTGATCCGCCCGCCTCGGCCTCCCAAAGTGCTGGGATTACAAGCGTGAGCCACCGCGCCCGGCCAAATGATTCTTGAATAAAGGTGAAAGGAAACAGTCTGTGGCCAGGAGCAGTAGCTCACACCTGTAATTCCAACACTGTGGGAGGCCGAGGCAGGAGGATCACTTGAGCCCAGGAGTTCGAGACCAGCCTGAGAAACATAGCTAAAACTCCATCTCTACAAAAACAAAACAAACAAAATCAGCTGGGCCTGATGGCCTCCGCCTGTAGTCCTAGCTACTTGCAGGCTGAGGGGAGGATCGCTTGACCCAAGGAGTTTTCAAGCTGCAGTGAGCTGTTATTGCAGCATTGCATTCCAGCCTGGGCGACAGAGCCAGACTGTTTCTTAAGAAAGAAAGAAAAAAAGAAAAAAAATTTGCACAGAAAAGCACATCTTAAACTACAGAGGACTTACCAACAGTTAAAATAGGTAGGTGAGGCTGGGGGGAAGCTGTGTTAATGCTGGGTCCCTGTAGCTGCATCCACAGATAAAAGTTGGTGCTGGAGAGGCAGCATGCAAAGCGAAAAGAAGGGACTGCTTTGAGTTCTAGACCCAACCCCTCCGGTAACCACCTTCACTTCTCTGGCTTCTGCTGGCTCATCGGTAAAATGAGGGTGGTATTTTTATAGTTCTAACACGTTATAGTTCTAGGTGGCTGTTTCATGAAGCGCCGAGTGCTGCTCTCTAGCGGGTCACAAATGTAACTCGCAAGGCTGGGCTGGGCATTACGACTCTCGCGGGCAGGGAGTGGCCATCTTGCTCGCTCCTCTGAGTTGCGAAATTGGCCTTCATGTATTGCTCAGTCGAGCACCACTGCCAGTATAAACGCCCTCCCACACGACCTCGCTGGAGCAATGTTTACCTCTGTACCTACGTCCCCAGAGCGCCCACAGGTTCGGGTAGCCCGAGATCTTGCCCAGGTGGGTGTTACATCCCCAGGTGCCAAGAGTGATGGGTCTTTTTTTTTTTTTTTTTGAGACGGAGTCTCGCTCTGTCGCCCAGGCTGGAGTGCAGTGGTGCAGTCTCGGCTCACTGCAAGCTCCGCCTCTCGGGTTCACGCCATTCTCCTGCCTCAGCCTCTCCTAGTAGCTGGGACTACAGGCGCCCGCCACCACGCCCAGCTAATTTTTTTTTGTATATTTTTAGTAGAGACGGGGTTTCACCGTGGTCTCGATCTCCTGACCTCGTGATCCACCCGCCTCGGCCTTCCAAAGTGCTGGGATTACAAGCGTGAGCCACCGCGCCCGGCCTGGGTCTGACTTTTAACTGGAAGTCTAAAGAAGCGAGCACCCCCACCAATGTTAACCCTTGCCTGAAGTCTAAGGTTAGGCGCTCTCGCTTTCCCCAGGGACCACCAAGCTCACCGCAGAGCGCAGCCTCCGCGGACCCGAGGACCGCCCTGCGCGCAGTCTCGAGCAGCAACCAGAGTAGCACCATTGCGGGCCGGCGGCCGCCGCTCTACTGACCACTTCCTCCTACTCCTTCTCCTCCTGCTCCGGCCTCCTGGCGCGCTGCTCCAGGCTCTCCGGCGCCCTCCAGCCAGGCACCGGCCGAACCGGGTAGTGCCGCAAGGTGTAATTACTGCTTTAAAACTTAAAAGGCATTTGGAAAGAAACTAAGGGTTATGCTTACTTTTTTTGTTTTTGATTATTATTTTTTAGGAGACACAAAGTTTAAAAATAGAAAGCAGAAAATGTGACACATTATTTAAAGATTTAAAGTAAATAAAATCTTCCGATTTACCTTATAACATGACTTTCATACATTGGATTTGTTTAAAACAGACTGACTACATGGATAACTTTTCTAAGAATTGTTCTTAACTCTGATAGCTGGTTCAACTGATGTAGGCATTAAACCAATGTCATATTATCATCTTTCCTCCACGAATTGATGATATTTGACTATAGCTTTGTCAGGGTTATGTCCAACTATTGTATAATATGTGTCAGTTTCCTATTGCTACCGTAACAAATTACCCCAAATTTACTGGCTTAAAACAACACAAGTTTACTATCTACAGTTCTGTAGATTAGAAGTCTCACTTGGCTAAAATCAAGGTGTCAGCAAGCCTGTGTTTCTTCTGAGCTCCAGAGTAGAATTTCTTGACTTGTCTTTTCTGTCTTGTAGTGGTTGCCTGCATTCCTTGGCTCTCATGGCCTCCTTCTCCATCTTCAAAGCCAACAGCTTTGAGCTTCAAATCCCTGATTTTGACTCCTGCTTCTGTTATCACATCTCCTTCTCTTCCTCTGATTCTGCTGCCTCTCTTTTATAAGGACCTTTACATTCAGACCACAGAGATAATCCATGATAATCTTCTCATCTCAAGATAACTTAATCACATCTTCGAAGTCCCTTTTGCCAGTTAAGGTAACACACATTTACAAGTTTTGGGTTTGTAGAACATGAACATCTTTGGGGCAGGAGGTCATTATTAAGCCTACCACACAAAGTTTCTGATTATCTTATTTTTTATTTATTCTCAGGTTGGTTCCCAAGCATAAAAAAAGCTATATTTAACTGCAAATAGATTTACAGTTAAAAATTAAAATATTTGGCCAGGTGCTGTGGTCCCAACCTGTAGTTCCAGTTACCAGCAGACTAAGGCAGGAGAGTCACCCGAGCTCAGGAGTATGAGGCTATAGTGCACTGTGATCAGCCTGGGTGACTGAGACCCCATCTCAAAAAAAATTAAAATATTCATGTTTAAATGGCATTATTAAAGTGTATGTCCAAGGAATCATTTTATTAAGCATTTACTTTTAAATTCTTCAGTTATCAATAATTTAATAAGCTATAAACCATTTCAGATTTCTAGACCTGTAGCAGGACGAGTCTCAGACAAAACTCCTCAGACACTGGATTAAAGAAGGAAGAGGTTTTTTTATTCGGCCGGGAGCGTCGGCAGACTCGTGTCTTAAGAGCCGAGCTCCCGGAAAAAGAAATTCCTAGCCCTTTTAAGGGCTTACAACTCTAAGGGGTCTACATGAAAAAGTCATAATAGATCAAGTAAGCATGAGGAACGTGACTGGGGGCTACATACATCAGCTAACAGAACAAAAAGTTTTACAGTGCTTTCTCATACAATGTCTGGAATTTACAGATAACACCAGTAATTTTGGTCAGGGGTTAATATTATTATTTCAACCACCAGGGCCAGGTGGTGGCACCAAGGTCGTCTACCTATTTATCTTACTTCTGTTTCTTTAACTTTTTGCTTTCTCCCTTTTCTCCTGTCTTATAAACTAGGGAAAAGGGGAGGTTGGGGAGAAACTGGGAAGGAGAACAGGAGAAGTGGTGGTCTCATACCATATTTCCCCCCTTTGAGAATTTTCGCTTTTTAGTGGGAGTTCTCACTCTTATCCTCACTTTCTGAGTCTCTTTGTGAGATAGAGTGATAGTGATTCATATAATACACATGTGCTGAAGTTTTCTGATGAACCAAAGTAACAACAAAACTTTTTATCATTTGAAAAAGCAAGGGTAACACACAGGGGAGCAGCAAGCAAGTTCCTATTACTAGCAGTACACCTACAATGAGGGGTTTAAATCCTCCTATAGCTGGAAACCATTTTCCAAATAAAGACTCAGGATTAAACTCGTGCCAAACCTGTACAGGCACATGTGCCACCTTTGTCCTGTCCCTGACTATGTTTTCAATCACCTGTCCTTGATCATCTATTTGTAGGCAGCGATTGGTTAAGTTAAATTTTCCACAAACTCCTCCTTCAGCTGCTAGCAAGTAGTCCAAGGCCAATCTATTCTGATAGATAGCATTCCTCATTTGGGTTTCCTGCCAAGCTAAAACAGTCAAAGCTCTGCCAGTTTCATTAGTAATTATTTCTAAGATGGCCTGCCACCGTATGATCCAATTGAGCATGTGGATGGGGGTTCGGTATCCCCATGAGCCATCTTGTGCCTATGTGGCAGGCCCATAATACTGTATAATCCTTTCAGGGGGCCACTCATTATCTTTCCAGTTTCCTATAACTATGCCTGTCTTTTCTCGGGAGGCATAGACAGGGAAACCTAGGAGCTCACCGGTTCTTATGGGTAATAAGAAAAAGGATGGCTTAATAGTGCCGATAACACAACTGTCTGCCCACTTATTAGGTAACCGAATGTAGGCTCTGTGCCCACATATCCAGTATAGTCCAGCAGGAGCTGTCCGGTCCCAATGAGATTCTGGATGAGCTCAAGCAGTTTTTAATTTAGAAAATTTACTAAATGGATTCTTTTCAGGGTGGTTTAGGCCCCACCAAGTAATTGTCTTTGTTGTGCTGTTATACAACTTCTGTCCTATACAATTAAGCTTTCCTACAGGGATGATAAAGTCTTTCCCTTCTCTAGCTATACAGTATTGTCCAATAATTGAGGTTTTTAGGACCCAGAAGTTGCTAGCTTGGGCCTTCTGAACTGGAATTATATCAGGAGCTGGATCAGTAGGCACCGACTCTCGGGCTTCCCAAGGCCATCGGTCTCGGATAGTGGTTTCCCTGCATACATAACAAGAAGTAACATTAAGGGAATGAGCTACATTTTCTGCTAATTGGAGAAACAAATTTTTTTGTCTTTTTCGGAAGTTCTGGTGCTAGCAGATTCAGCTCCTCATAAAAGGTTTGAAATACTGGTTTGGGAGAGCGCTTGTGGAACTCCCCTCTAATTAAAATGGCAACTTTGGGGTTTAACCCTGTCCCATCGATCCCCAGGGTTACACGTTCTTCATTTTTCCAACGGGGATCTAGGGGATTGGTAATTATTAGTTCTATTGGGTTACAGTGACCGGCAGCACAGGAGGGGTTGGCTTCCCCCTTCTGAAGATAAACCGGGTCCTTTTTGTTCTTTTTCCAAGTAGCCCAGATAACACATGGCCAATAGGCACAATTTTCACAAACCCCTGACTCATGACAAACATATTTATTTTCTACTCTGTAGCTCCTTTCCCAATTAAGAGAACCACATCCTATTCCTAGCTTTTTACTATTTATTAATGGCTGCACAAGCATCAAATCTTAAAGTTATTTGTTTGGGGATTCTTTTTTCTTCTGTTCTAGTTATTATTTTAATTGCATCACCTAGAAAAAGGCCAGTTCTTATTCTTATTTCAAAAATGGTGGTTGCAGGGGGCTCAGATGGGTTATAACACACATCAGGTCGGTCATTTCCCAGTGTACATACCTTGTACTGAGTGGCAATATACAAACAAGTTTCTTTTAATGTTCCTATACATTCATAATAACTACAGAACAGAAAGATTGTTTTAATTTGCTGTCCTACCTCGGTGACCTGATGAATACACTGGGAACAGTCCCCAGTTTGAGTAAGGTCAGTTGAAGCCCTTACTGTATAAGTCCAAAATTTAAGAAAAATGAATCCCACAATGAGCTTCCTCATGCTTTGGCCGTGTGTGGACCAGTCAGCTTCCGGGTGTGACTGGAACAGGGCTTGTTGTCTTCTTCAGGGTCACTCTGCAAGGGTTGTCTGGGCTTGGTCTTGCCTCACAGGTTTCAGGCGCTACAGGTTTTACATGGCTGTGGTGGATCCAGGCTGGGATTCCCTCTACCTTCACAGTGGTGGGAGTGGTCGGGACGACAGTCTGGGGTCCTTCCCACCGTGGGCACAAAGAGAGTTCTTAATCCACACTCGATCACCTGGGGAGAAAGGGTGAACTGGGGAGAATAAGCTAACAGGGTATCTCTTATTTACCCAGGCTGAGATAGATTGTGTAATTTTTCCTAAAGCCTGTAGCTGTCGCTGTAACTCAATTTCACCTAACTCTCGGCGAGTGCCTGGAAGTCCCCGCAATATAGGAGGGGGCCTATGATATAATATTTCATAAGGGGAATATCCTGTTCTTTTAGAAGGGGTACATCTAACTTTTTTTTTCTTGAGACGGAGTCTCGCTCTGTCACCCAGGCTGGAGTGCAGTGGCGCGATCTCGGCTCACTGCAAGCTCCACCTCCCAGGTTCATGCCATTCTCCTGCCTCAGCCTCTCCTAGTAGCTGGGACTACAGGTGCCCGCCACCACGCCCGGTTAATTTTTTTTGTATTTTTAGTAGAGACGGGGTTTCACCGTGTTAGCCAGGATGGTCTCGATCTCCTGACCTCGTGATCCGCCCGCCTCAGCCTCCCAAAGTGCTGGGATTACAAGCGTGAGCCACCGCGCCCAGCCACATCTAACTTTAAATAATACCATAGGGAGAGCCTGTATCCATTTTAATCCTGTTTCCTGACATACTTTCCCTAAACTACTTTTGATAGTCCGATTCATCCGCTCCACCTTTCCGGAGCTCTGAGGCTGGTAGGCAGCATGCAGTTTCCATGTGATTCCCAATACCTTTGCCATCTTCTGTACCAAGTCAGCCACAAACTCCGGCCTGTTATCTGAGCCAATCCGTAAGGGCGGTCCAAATCTAGGAATGAGATCTGGAAGAAGCACACGAGTTACTTCACGAGCTTTCTCAGTTCATGTTGGATAAGCCTCCACCCACCCAGAGTAGGTACACCCAAGAACTAGTAAATACTTGTTACCTCCACAATTTGCCATCTCTGTGAAGTCCACCTGGAGATCTTCAAAGGGGGCTGCTCCATAAGCTCGTATGCCGGGCGGAACAGCTGGATCTTGCCTCTCATTATGCTGTCGGCAGGTAACGCACTGCTGCGTCACCGTTTTGGCAAGGGCTGACCAATGTGAGATGTAGAAATACCGGCCTAACAACTTTTCCAGTGACTCCTGACCTAGATGAGTGGTTTCATGCACAGCCAGTACAACTGTGGCTCCTAGCAGCCGTGGCACAACTACTCTCCCATCTGGTAACCCAATCCATCCTTCCTCCATCACTTGTCCTTCCTTCTGCCTGGAGAAAGTCCTTTTCTTCTTTAGAAGAAGTAGGTACAAGATCAGGTGCTTGAGGGAGCAGAGGGGCTGTGACTGATGCCCGGAAGGGGGCAGATGCTGCTCTTCCAGCCTCTGAGTCAGCGCGGGCATTCCCCAAACCCACCAAGGTGGAAGCTCCCTGGTGTCCTCTGCAGTGCAGAACTGCCACCTTGTGGGGTTTCCATACTGCTTCTAATCATTGCAAGATTTCTTGTTGATATTGTCTGTCTCTTCCCCCAGAGTTCAATAGGCCCTTTTCTTTCTAGAATGCTCCATGCACTTGAAGGGTTCAAAAGGCACACCGAGAATCAGTGTCAATGTTGACAGTCTTACCTTCAGGGAGTTCTGAGGCCTGAATTAAAGCAATGAGTTCAGCTTTCTGGGCTGAAGTGCCCTGGGGCAGCGATCTGGCTTCAACTACAGTGTCCAGGGTTACCATCGCCTACCCTGCACCTCTCTCTCCTTGTGGGTTGGTGAAGCTGCTCCCGTCCATGTATAGTTCCCAGTCTACTGATGACCAAGGCTGGTCCCGGAGGTCAGGTCTGCTAGAGTCAACTGAGTCCAACACTTGTACACGATCATGCTCGACAGGTCTCTCTCTGATACCAGGAGCAAGGTGGCGGGATTTAGGGTGTTCCAAACTTCAGTGGCTATATGGGGATTTTCACAGAGCAAACTTTGGTACTTGGTGAGTCTAGCATTCGTTAGCCAATGATGTCCTTTAGTATTCATTAATGTCACCACAGCATGGGGGGCCTTTATGTGCAGGTTTTGCCCAGGAGTCAGCTTATTTGCTTCTTGTACTAGCAGGGCAGTTGCTGCAAAGGGCCTCAAGCACGGGGGACATCCTCTAGGAACCCCGTCTAGTTGTTTAGAGAGGTAGGCCACCGGCCTCGGCCAGGGCCCCACAGTTTGGGTGAAAACTCCAACTGCCATCTTTTCTCTCTCTGACGCATACAATGGAAAAGGCTTTGTCAGATCGGGTAGCCCCAGGGCTGGGGCTGACATCAGTTTTTTCCTTTAACTCATGAAAGGCTTGCTGTTGTTGGGATCCCCATTCAAAAGTTCCCGGTCCCCCCCTTTGTGACCTCATACAAAGGCTCGGCTAATACTGCAAAGTTTGGGATCCACAGTCTACAAATCCCCACAGCTCCTAAGAATTCTCTCACCTGCCTTCTGCTCTTAGGCTCCAGTCTATTGCAAATGACCTGCTTTCTTTCTGATCCCAGGCTGCGTTCCCCATGTTGGATAGTAAATCACAAGGAACGTACCTGCTGTTGGCAGATCTGAGCTTTTTTCTTGGAAACCTTATATCCACAGTCCTCCAGGTGCCAGAGTAGGGCATCAATCTACTGGAGCAACACGCAGCCTAGGTCTCTGGTGGGAAACCTATGGAGGTCTCGAGCCAACGCCTCCCTGAAGATAGTGCAGGAGTTCTTGAAACCTTGGGGAAGCCGGGTCCAAGTGTACTGAGTAGTGACACCTGACTCCGGATATTCCCACTGAAAGGCAAACAGCTTCTGGCTCTCAGGGGCTAATCTGATATGAAAGAAAGTATCTTTCAGATCCAAGCAGGTGAACCAGCTGTCATCAGCTGGCAGCAACCCCAGCAATGTGTACGGGTTAGTGTTCCGTGGAGACTGACAAGGAACTCTAATTCCAAAAGCTCTTAGGCGCTTGAGATGGACCTGGACACCTTCAAGAGCTTTTCTGGGGACCAGGTCCTATTTTTGCCTAACCGGCTGGGCCCCAGGCTTCACTTTTATGAGTACGGGGCCTTGGTTGACTGCCAACCCTGGAGGGTTGTCTTCTGCCCCTACTCTTGGCCACCGCTTAGCCAGAGCTGGTCTTCTCTCTTGGCCCGGCTCAGTGAAGAAAAGTCTCCATTCCTCCTCTCGGGGGACCGTAAGGGTCATAATGAGTCCCGTTCCGGGTAACTTTAGCAGCAAAGAGCCGTGCTCTGTCAAAGAGATAGTGGCTCTCAGCTTGTTAAGCAAGTCCCTCCCCAACAAGGGCAAGGGACAGTCGGGCATGGACAAAAACTGATGAATCACTGTATGTCCTCCTACAGTGCAAGTCCCAGGCAAGCAGAAAGCTTGCTTTGCTGAAACCCCCGTGGCTCCGATGATGTCAATAGTCTTTTTGGAGAAGGGGGCGACCGGGGCGGTTACTAGCGAATGTTCAGCACCGGTACCTACAAGAAAATCAACGTCTCTACCCCCGACTGTCATTCTGACCATGGGCTCTTTGGGGACACTTGAGCCCGCTCTCCCTCAGTCCAAGAACCCTTCTGCCAAGTTGAGCAGGGCCCCTTCCTCCTTGTCCGGGGCCTCCTGCTCTGAGTCACCTTGTTTTAAGCTGAGGGCATTTGTTCTTCCAATGTCCCATTTCTTTACAATAAGCACACTGGTTACGCTGCCAACTCTGACAGCCAAGCTGAGTTTCTTTCCCAGGGCCCCCCTTCCCTTGCCTCTGTGGGGGGACCCCTCTGATTGCTGCAGCTAAGACACAGGTCGGCGTTTCGCTGGGCCTGACGTTCATTCTCTTTGCGGTGTTCCTTACGGCTTACTGCATCCCTGTTTACAAACACCTGGTTAGCTCTTTCTAATAATTGTGATGTATTCATCCCTGCAAGCCCAGCCTGTTTCTGCAGTTTTCTTCTCACGTCTTCTGCGCTTTGACGGACTCAAGCCATGTGAAGCATGTGCTGATTTTCAGGGCTATCGGGATCAAAGGGAGTATACATACCATAGGCTTCACACGATCTCTCATAGAAGTGTGCTGGACTTTCTTCTTTTCCCCGAATGACCTCAGAGACCTTGTTAACGTTTGTCGCCTTCTGAGCTCCCCTCTTGAATGCTTCCAAGAGAGCTTCCCTGTCTCGGTTTAGCCTTTGCATATCCTCTCTTTCATTTGGGTCCCACTGGGGGCCGGTTCCTGGTAACTGGGTCCTTCCATACTCTTGGGGGTTTTGATAATCAGCTGGTGCATGTTCCTCTAGCCGCTTAGTTGCTGCTTGGAGCACTCTCCGCCTTTCATCTCTGTGAAAGAGGAACATGAGCAACTGGTGGCAATCAGCCCAGGTGGGGTTATGGGTCTGGATAATAGTTTGGAGCAAATCAATTCGAGCTTGTGGCTTTTCGGTATAGGACGGGGTATTGTTTTTCCAGTTGAGAAGGTCGGCACAGGTGAAGGGCTGGTACAGAAAAGCACGCCTCTCCACCACGTGACCATCCTCATCTACCCCAGTATACCGCTGCTCTGTCCGGGGCATTTGTATCCCCGTTTTGGGTCGTCAACGAGCTGCCAAGGGAGGGGTTTGTCTCGAGGCTTCACCTCCTCTCTTGTCTACTCTGGGTGGCCTAGGGATACGCTTGTCTTGCGGAGGCGCAAGCACTGTGGGCTCAAGAGTGGGGAGCCTCTTTCCCTGGTAAGGGGAGGGCACCACTGGGATCACTGGTGCCATCTCCTGCAATGGATCTTCTGATGTTGGGTCGAACAGAACTTGAGGATTTGATTTCCCTGGGCGGGTGGAGCGGGATCCTTCCTTAGCTATCTGTCCCTTTGCTACTAGTATTGCTGCTGCCTGCCCTCTTAGCCACTGTGGGGGGTCTAGCACCAGCTGTCACCGAGTGTCTATGTATGGGAAGCGGTCTAGGTATCCTTTCCCAGTTACCTTGTGCCACACTTGAGAAACAATGAACCTGTCCAGGCTTCCTTCTGACGACCAACCCACTTCTCATGTTGGGCAATCTATTTCCCATGAAGTTTGAAGCTCCCTGGTGGTCTAGTGGTTAGGAGTCGGCGCTCCGCGACCCAGGTTCGATTTCCAGTCTTGTGAACCAAGAAGTGGAGCAGGACGAGCTGCGGGCAAAATCCCTCAGACACCGGATTCAAGAAGGAAGAGGTTCCTTCTAATCGGCCGGGGGCGTCGGCAGAGTCTCGTCTTAAGAGCCGAGCGTCCCGAAGGAAGACAGAGTTCCTGGGCCCTTTTCTCAGGGCTTACAACTCTAAGAGGTTCCACGTGAACGGGTCCTGATGGATTCAGAGCACATGTGCTTAGAGTGGGGGGAGGTTTCATCTTTTCACCTCAGGCCGGCTCATCAGTGGCACCGGCTGGTCTTGCCACTGACTTCAATCCTCTTGTTTTTCAACTTTTACTTCCTCCTCATCTTCAGAGACAGGAGACAGAAAGAGAAATGCCTTCTTTCCTCAGGGCCACAGGATGATACGACTCCCAACATCGCAGGGGGTGTACACACCCCGGTGAAACTCTCCCTACTATCCAGAGGGAGAGAGGATGATATGACTCCCAATACCGAAGGGGGTGTACACAACCGCGTGATATTGTTCCTCATATCCAGAGCGAAAGAGGATGATATGACTCTCAATAACGCAGAGGGTGCACACCCCTCCTGTCAGATTGTGAGGAATGTCCAAATATTACTTATCACGATTATTAATATCAATTATTAATTGATAGTAATAATTATCAATATTAATAACTGATCATATAAGATTAAAATCAATACAGATAATAATGATAATTAATATTCAAGAGTTAGAGTGACGATAACAATAAATTATCAAAATTAACTATTAATAATGCCTGATATTAATAACTGGGGCTGATCTTATTCATTAGAAAACAGTAACATTAACTCCTAATAATTAATATTAATATTAATAATCTGAAAACTTTATTAGCAATTATTACTTAATATTATATTAGTAATTCATATTAATGTGAATCATAAATGAGTAACAAGTAATACTAATATGACGCCTAATACGGCAGTGGGTGCAGCTCCACTTGTGAGATTGTTCCTAATGTCCAGGGAGAGAGACAGCATGGTATTACTTTCAATATCGCAGTAGGTGTACACCCACCCGCCGACATTGATCCGAATATAATATCCAGGGGTGGAGTATGACCTTACTCCCAGTGGAGCAGTGGGTGTACATCCACCGGATGATATTGCTCCTAATATTTATGAGAGACGAGAATGCTGGCGGGGCGTAAGAGCCAGCCCCTCTGCCACCCTGGCTCTTAGGACCCGCGGTGGACTCACAGCCTGTTTACCATATTGTGAGTAATATCATCTCTCCCTCTGGAAATTATGAACTATTGCACAGACAGGTGTACACCCGTCTGTTTTGGGAGTAATATCATCCTCTTCCTCCCTGAATATTGAGAACAGTATCACAGGGGTGTTTCTACTCCCTGCGATATTGGGTGTCATTTCCTCCTCTCCCACGTTGTAATTAGAAATAATATCAGTGGGGGCGTGGCTACCTTCCGTGATATTTAAAGTAATATCAGCCCCTTCCGTCCAGGATCATGGGAACGATATCCCTGGGGGGGTGTACACTTTCTGCGATATATGTAGTCATATGACCCCCTCCGCCTTGGAATATTATTAAGGAGCATCTCACCCGCGGTTGTACACTTCCTGCCATATTGGGAGTAATATTGACCTCTCTGCCTCTGAATATTAGGAAGAATATCACAGGGTGGGTGTACACCTCCTGCTCTATTATGGGGAGTAATATCTATCTATTATGGGTAGTAATATCATCGTCTCCCTCTCAGGATATTAATAACAATATCACAGGGTGGGTGAACACAGCCTGCGATGCTGGAATTATTATCATCGTTTCCCCATCGGGATACTAGGAACAATATCACAGAAGGGGTGTACACTCCCTGCGATATTGGGAGTAACATCATACGCTTCTTCCGTGAATATGAGGAGCAGTATCACCGGGTGGCTGTACATTCCTTGCTATGTTGGCAGTCATGTCGTACTCTACCCGCTGGATATTAGGATCGGTGTCACGGGGTGAGTGTACACCTACTGCGATATTAAAACTAATATCATGCTCTCCATCCCTGGATGTTAGGAATGATATCACAGGTAGGTGTACACCCCCTGCGGTATTAGGAGTAATAATATTGTGAATTATGAAACATCAGTCTCATTAATAATTATCAATGGTAATATTAATTAATGGTATAACGTTATTAATATTAATGATTATTTTAGAGAGGATTATGCATGATTAAAATTAATTATTACTATTAATGTCATTTTTAATAATATTAGTTATTAATCTTAATATTAATCATTGTTTTATTACCAACATCACTTATGATTGATTTCAGTAACATTAATTACTGATATCATTATTTTATTATTAATAGTGATATATGCTATTAATTATTAAGAGTAATCGTTAATATTTTTAATCCGTATTAAGTTTGACTGTCTCTACTGTAATCATTAATATCGATGATTAGTATTAATTGTTGTTATATTTATTAATATTAATAATTAATAAAACTGTTCCCGATATCCGTGGGGGAGAGGATATGACTCCCAGTATCGCAGAAAATGTACACCCCTCTGTGATGTTATTTCTAATAGCCAGGGGGTAGAGGATGACATTATTGAAAATACGGCAGTGGGTGTCCATCCCTACGGTCATCTTGTTCCTAATATCCTGGTTGGGAGCGGATGATATGACTCCCAATATCGCAGGGGGCGGAGACTTCCCCCGTGACACTGTCCCTAACATCCAAAGGTGGAGAGGAAGATATTTCATCCAATTTCGCCGGCGGTGCACACCACCCCTGTGATATGGATCCTAATATCCAGGAGCCGAGAGGATGATATTAGTCTGAATATCGCAGGAGGTGGACACTCCCTAGGGATATTGTTCCTGATATCCAGGGACGGAGAGGATGCTATCACTCCCAATATAGCAGGGGGTGTACACCCCTTCTGTGACATTGTTCCTATTAGGCAGCGGGGGAGAGGAAGATAATACCCCGAATCTCGCAGGGGGTGTACACCCCCTTGTGACATTGTTCCTTCTATCCTGGGAGGGAGAGGAAGATAGTGGCGGCAATGTCGCAGGGGCTGTACACACCCACTCTGATATTGTTCCGAATATCCCTAGGGGGAGAAAATGATGTTACTTCCAATATCGCAGGGGGTTACATCCTCCTGTGATATTGTTTCTTCTATTCAGGGGGAGAGGATGGTATTACTCCCAAGATCGCAGGGGCTGTACACACCTCCGCCGTCATCTCCAGAACAGTTTTATCTTTCAAAATGGAAATGGCACCCATTCACCGAACTCTCCATTCCTCTCTCTCACCCACCCTGGGGGCCACCATTCTAATTTGCAACTCTATGAGTTTAACTACTCTAGACACTTGATAGAAGTGGAATCATACCGCGTTGAATTTTTTTTTTTTTTTTTTTTTTTGGAGACAGAGTCTTTCTCTGTCGCCCAGGCTGGAGTGCAGTGGCGTGATCTTGGCTCACTGCAACCTCCACATCGTGGGTTCGAGTGATTTCTTGTGTCTCAGTCTCCCGAGTAGCTGGGATTACAAGCGTGCGCACCCACGCCCAGCTAATTTTTGTATTATTTATTTATTTATTTATTTATTTATTTATTTATTTATTTATTTATTTATTTATTTATTTATTTTGAGACGGAGTCTCGCTCTGTCGCCCAGGCTGGAGTGCAGTGGCACAATCTCGGCTCACGGCAAGCTCCGCCTCCCGGGTTCACGCCATTATCCTGCGTCAGCCTCCTGAGTAGCTGGGACTACAGGCGCCCGCCAACACGCCCGGCTAATTTCTTGTCTTTTTAGTAGAGACAGGGTTTCACCGTGTTAGCCAGGAAGGTCTCGATCTCCAGACCTCGTGATCCGCCTGCCTCGGCCTCCCAAAGTGCTGGGATTACAGGCGTGAGCCACGGCGCCCGGCCTTATTCTTATTTTAAAAATGGTGGTTGCAGGGGGCTCAGATGGGTTATAACACACATCAGGTCGGTCATTTCCCGGGCTACATATCTTGTACTGAGTGGCATTATACAAACAAGTTCCTTTTAATGTTCCCATACGTTAATAATAACTATAGAACAGAAAGATTGTTTTAATTTGCTGTCCCACCTCGGTGACCCGATGAATACACTGGGAACAGTCCCCAGTTTGAGTAAGGTCAGTTGAAGCCCTTACTGTATAAGTCCAAAATTTAAGAAAAATGAATCCCATGATGAGCTTCCTCATGCTTCGGCTGTGCATGGACCAGTCAGCTTCCGGGTGTGACTGGAGCAGGGCTTGTCGTCTTCTTCAGGGTCACTCTGCAAGGGTTGTCTGGGCTTGGTCTTGCCTCCCAGGTTTCAGGCGCTACAGGTTTTACACGGCTGTGGTGGATCCAGGCTGGGATTCCCTCTACCTTTACAGTGGTGGGAGTGGTCAGGACGACAGTCCTGGGTCCCTTCCACCATGGACACAAAGAGGCTGTGTTCCAGTCCTTGATCCACACTCAATCACCTTTGCCGTCTTCTGTACCAAGTCAGCCACAAACACCGGCCCGTTATCTGAGCTGATCCGTAAGGGCGGTCCTAATCTAGGAATAAGATCTCCACACTTTGGTATCTCTGTGAAGTCCACCTGGAGATCTTCAAAGGGAGCTGCTCCATAAGCTTGTATGCCAGGCGGAACAGCTGGACCTTGCCTCGCATTATGCTGTCGGCAGGTAACACAGCTGAGTCACCGTTTTGGCAAGGGCTGACAAATGCGAGATGTAGAAATACCAGCCTAACAACTTTTCAAGTGATTTCTGACCTAGATGGGTGGTTTCATGCACAGCCAGTACAACTGCAGCTCCTAGCAGCTGTGGCACAGCTACTCTCCCGTCTGGTAACCGAATCCATCCTTCCTCCATCACTTGTCCTCCCTCTGCCTGGAGAAAGTCCTTTTCTTCTTTAGAATAAGTAGATACAAGATCAGGTGCTTGAGGGAGCAGGGGGGCTGTGACTGATGCCCAGAAGGGGGCAGATGCTGCTTTTCCAGCCTCTAAGTCAGCGGGGGAATTCTCCAAACCCACCAAGGTGGAAGCTCGCTGGTGTCCTCTGCAATGCGTAACTGCCACCTTGTGGGGTTTCCATACTGCTTCTAATAAATGCTGAGTCAGAAGATGTATGAACATCTGCTGACTCAGCATTTCCACAGTGAACAGTTTATTTACTGAGAATATTTGCGTTAGTAAGCAAAGACAAGTGTACACTAACAAGAGACTGATGAAAAAATAGATACATTCATTCACAAGAGACTTAAGCAACTGCTCAAAAAAATGAGGCTAATATGGCCCAGCACGGTGGCTCACGCCTGTAATCCCAGCACTTTGGGAGGCCGAGGCAGGCAGATCACCTGAGGTCAGGAGTTCAAGACCAGCCTGGCGAACATGGTGAAACCCCGTCTCTACTAAAAGTACAAAAATTAGCCAAGTGTGGCAGCGCATGCCCGTTGCCCCAGCTACTTGGGAGGCTGAGGCAGGAGAATCGCTTGAACCCGGGAGGCGGAGATTGCAGTGAGCCGAGATCATGCCACTGTACTCTAGCCTGGGTGACAGAGCGAGACTCTGTCTCAAAAAAAAAAAAAAGGTTAATATGAAAATATGTCTGACATATACTGTTAAGTGAAAAATTCAAGTCATAGAAGAGAACGTAGACTGTAATCTAAGCTGTGTTATCTTTTAGCATAAAGGTAGTCATATAAAAACATGGTACAAATGCCTGGTGTATGCACGAAGACAATGCCTAAAACTATATATCAGAAAACAGCAAGCAGAGAAGAGGAAATGGGAGTGTGGGAAGGAGGGGAAGATGAGAAACCAGCAGGTATTACTTTTAAAATAAAGAGTGTATCTGAAAAATATATACTTGATATCTGGTTCAATTTCATGTTTGATAAAAAGGAGCTGGGCACGGTGGCTCACACCTTTAATCCCAGAACTTTGGGAGGCCAAGGCAGATGGATTCCTTGAGGTCAGGAGTTCAAGACCAGCCTGGCCAACATGGTGAAACCTTGTCTACTAAAATAAAATAAAAAAAAAATTAGCTGTGTGTGGTGGTAGGTGCCTATAATCCCAGCTACTAGGGAGGCTGAGGCAGGAGAATTGCTTGAACCCAGGAGGCAGAGGTTGCAGTGAACCGAGACCATGCCACTGCACTCCAGCCTGGACAACAGAGAGAGAATTCGTCTCAAAAAAAAGAAAAAAAGGAAAAAAATACACTTGATAGAAATATAACAGGAATATATATAGCCTACAGCTTAACAAGGATTCCCCATATTTCCAAACAGAACATGATGGTAAATTTAAGATATTTAGCATTATTTGGAAAATACATGGTTAGATAATCTTAAGGTAATCTATATTTTTATTTGATGTTTTGTTATAATGCCATTGTAATAGCACTAACACATACTTACTGGGTAATATTTAAAAATAATTTCCTTTCTTTGAATAATCCTTCAAGTAGTAAATTTTACATTCAATTAAGTGAAAAGATAAATGAGGAACATCAGAAATAAAAACTTAGTGTTAGAGAATTTTCCTTAATTTATGCCAAGTTTTGAGACAAAGATTGAAATCTCTGGAGATTTTTTATGCTAAGGGTACACCTAGTGGAAATCAAGATAGCTTTGAAATTTGTCGTTTCCAAGAAAATTTAAGTATTGTATGGTATTTGATAATTTCTAAATTTTTTCTTATGAAGAAAAGAACCTAAATTTCCATAATCTAATTCAATCCCTTTTAAAAAATCAATCATAAACTGGGTTTCCATATATAATACATTTTTTAAAATCTCTTTTACAGTGACACAATTAAGATGCAAATTATTTAGATTTGCTCAAGTTTGCTTGTTCTTGTTCCTCCAAGTTCTAGGTCAAATCCAACGTTAAAATATATGAAAGCTTTTGATTTATGAAGTAGAGAATTTTGCCTTCAAAATTACACCACATGACCTATTCTTATTTGAGGAATATTTTCTTTTTCCCTAGGGAAAAAATTATCCTAACCCCAAAATGATAGTGTACCTCTATACCTATAACAGCAACTGGCATATCTGTGCTCAATTATATTTGTTAAATGAATGGTCCTTGTAAGTACGATATAAGCAAATATCAACCTTCTTTGCCAAGTTCTCCACATGTAAATACTGTTAGAAGAGTTTTTAAAGTAAAATTTAGTGTTTACAATTTTAACTCTCGTATCTTCTGATTTCTACGCCAATGCTTTTATCCTTAAAGCCACATCTGTCCCTCGGCTGAAGAGTTGTGAAAGATCAGGAAACTTTTACAACCTATCCATAACCAGTGTTGGCATTTGCAATATCCATGATTCAAACAAAATATTTTCAAACCAACTACTTTTACTAAACATGCAATCTGCTGGCCACTTTAATAGATAACCGGGCTTTGAGGAGGTATAGGTGTATTTCAAGAAATGTACTATCTAGTTAGGAAGAGAGAAGGACAGGTAAGACAACAGCAATGGGGAAAAAACCACAATAACATATGACGAATGTTAGATGTGACTTTAAGAGTTCAGGGGGCGGAGCCGGGCGCGGTGGCTGAAGCCTGTAATCCCAGCATTTTGGGAGGCCGGGGTCGGCGGATCACAAGGTCAGGAGATCGAGACCATCCCGGCTAACACGGTGAAACCCCGTCTCTACTAAACGAAATACAAAAAATTAGCTGGGCGTGGTGGCGGGCGCCTGTAGTCCCAGCCATGCGGGAGGCTGAGGCAGGAGAATGGCGTGAACCCGGGAGGCGGAGGTTGCAGTGAGCCGAGATCATGCCATTGCACTCCTGCCTGGACGACAGAGCGAGACTCTGTCTCAAAAAAAAAAAAAAAAAAAGAGTTCAGAGGAGGGTAACTGAGGGAAATCGGAGGCTGTTTCAGAAGGTGCCCAGCAACAAGTGGGACTTAAGCCGGACTCCTGCAACATCCGAGGTGCGCACGGTGGCCCAGGATCCTAACAAATTGCTAGTCGGTGGCTATGAGTCTTAAATTATCTGTCAAGGACTCTCCGGGCTCTGCGGACATGCAGAACGCAGGCGCCACGCAAGCCGGCCCCGCCCTTCCACCCCTCCCCGCGCTCCCCGGCCCGGGGCGCGCCGCTTAGAACCCTCCCGGGACTGGCTGGGGGCGGGCGGACAAGGCCCCACCTCTGCCAGGCGCAGGGCGGGCGCGCAGGCGCAGTCTCCCCAGGTTGTAGACGCGGCGGCCCGGCCGGGCGGGGTGAGTTGGGGACGCGACACCTTGGTCGCAGCGGCGGTATGGTCGCCGCAGTTTCTCGGTCTTCGCTTCGGCGACCTTAACCCCCTTGTGGGTGGGCGAGGCTGGAAGAGAGGCTCCCCACCCCACTTGGCTTCTCGATCCCTGGGGGCGCCGGCCGGTCACCGAGGGCCGTGTGAGCGCCGCTCTGCCGGACCCGGGTCCATGCGGCTGCGGGAGAAGCCCTGGGCGTCGGGGCTGGGGAGGGGCAGCCTGGGAGGGGCCCGAGTCCCCTGGTGACCTGGGCGCGCGGCGGCCCCACACCCTTCCGTCCGCCTCCTCGCGGCTCATTTCTCTTCACATCCTCGGGGTGTGTGTGTTGGTGACCGGAGGAAGCGTGTCTAATGACTTTCTGGAAGCGTCGTGTATTAGGAACTCCGGGGCCGGGTTGCTTGGGTCCGCATCTCCATCCACCACTTACTGGCTTTGGGACCTCTGCAAGTCACTTAACCTCTCTTTCTCAGTTTCAAGTGTAAAATGCGGAAAATAATAGCAAATTACCTCCTAAGGTGGTTGTGAGGGTTGAGTAGGTTAATATTTGTGAAGTGCTTAGAACTGAGCGTGATACACAGCAAAACCATAAGTGTTGCTCATCTTTTTGAGCTTGGTATCTAAAAGGAGATAGTGACCTTTTCTTCTCTTTCCAACCCCCATAAATAATTGCCCAAGAGTAGGAAAAAAGGATTTTTTTTTCTTAAGGATATGGGCTTTTTACATAGCGTGTTTAAAAGCAAAGCTTTCTAAACAACTTAGTTGCACATCCTACTTTAGAGAAAAGACAACTGTTAAGTGATGGTGACTTGAAAACTGTAAAGTTTATTGTTTGGAAAACCGCATGAGAAAAATGGCCAGAACATATTTTTGCTAAAAAGAGTTAACATAGCAGGCCTTAGACTGCTATCCTTAGAAAGGACTGCTTGCAATGTTGGTGCTTGTTTGGCATCTGGGAACTTAGATTTTTGGGTTTGTGCTGAACACTATGTTTTATGCCGAAATTACCAGCTTCTGTAAAAATCCGGGACACCGAGTCTCTAATGGGCTTCCCTGCGCGGAAACTGCTGCCTTTTCATTGATGGAGGAAGGGTGTGTTTTGTTTGACCCCTCTTGGGAGGGAGACCGCATAAGGAGCCTACCCGTGATTTCTCCAGACTCCACTTGTGTCTTTTTCTATTATGATGAGCCTGTATATCCATACTGCATTGTGTAATAAATGTCAGCCATGAATTCAACTATATGTTGAGTCCTGTGCATCCTATCAAAGCTCTAAATGTGGGGGAGATCACGGAGATCCTCAGCCACAGTTTTGTAAATTTGTGTAAAGGTAAGGGATATAAGTGCCGTTTTTTTACAAGGATATATTTCCTAGTGGTACTGGGCTTTTAGTGTAACCATCACCTGAATAATGTACATTGTGTCCATTAGGTAATTTCTCATTCCTAACCCCACTCCCATCCTTCCCAGTCTCTAGTGCCCAGACACAATTTTGATGCTAAAAAGTATTGGAAGCTCTAATAATTGGACTTTTAATTTTGCCCTTTTGCCTTAAATGGAAATTGGAAAACTACAGATAAATAATTGCCGAATTGTGGGTTACTGTACCAAATGATTCTGTCTGTTTAGACATATTACATATGGCAGAAAAATCATCAGAAATTGCCTCTACATTACCAAGTTAAGTTTGAGTCAGTGTTTTTGAAAAAAAGGCACAGGTTGCTTACAGTATGTAGGTCAAATGCCTGGTTTTGTTTGTTATTTTGCTAGCATTATCTGTGTTAATGCTCATCTTTATCAAGAGCTTATCTGCACCACAGCGGGAAAGAATAACCAGTTTCTCATAGGCCATTTTCCCTGTACTTTATTAGTTATACCTATCTCTTTTCAGGACATCAATTTTTTTTTTTTTTTTGAGACGGAGTCTCGCTCTGTCGCCCAGGCTGGAGTGCAGTGGCGCGATCTCGGCTCACTGCAAGCTCCGCCTCCCGGGTTTGCGCCATTCTCCTGCCTCAGCCTCCCGAGTAGCTGGGATTACAGGCGCCCGCCACTACGCCCGGCTAATTTTTTGTATTTTTAGTAGAGACGGGGTTTCACCGTGTTAGCCAGGATGGTCTCGATCTCCTGACCTCGTGATCCGCCCGCCTCGGCCTCCCAAAGTGCTGGGATTACAAGCGTGAGCCACCGCTCCCGGCCTAGGACATCAAATTTAAATTGATGGAGGTAGGTTTGTAAATTTGGGGCTAGAAAGATCAAATTTGCCATCTGCTTATGTCTCTTTTCCCTTATAAAAGACTAGATCAGTTTTTGATAAGTTAGTTGGGAGATGGAGGGGTTAGAGGTTTAAGGAAAGTGAAGAAGATTTGAAATAGCTTTGTGGTTAGTATGTAAGTTGACCAGAAGGTGAAGTGAATAATAATGGACCTAGTATCCTTTCGTAAGAGACTTTCCCTCGACATGGAAAAAATGGTTAATTGGGTTCATCTAGGATTGGGTTCTGCGAGAGAGGTGATGTAGTCCTTAAGGCTCTGCACAAGTATTCCGGTTCAACTCTTTCTGGGTACATGTAATGCTGCACTCTTTGTACATGGGCAACCCCTCTCCATGTCTGCTTGAAGTTAAATGTGCCATGTGACTTGCTTTAGGAAGCAGCTCTCCATTCGCCATTTCCACTTCTTCCTGCCCTGCTGTAAGGGTCATGGAAGGACTTGTTGAGATGCAGCCTCTTGTCAGCCTGGACACTATAGGAAAATATGAGTGGCTGATCAGGCAAGTTGGAAGAACTGGGAAGTTGCTATCAGAGAAAGGGATACTTAAATTAGTGATTTTATAAGCTGGAACAGTACGGGAGAGTAGATGAGGAACTTTGGAGGGAGAAGGTAGAGATGAAGTGCTCAAGGAACTCAGGCTTTTTACGTGTTCCTAACCCCGAAGCCCTTAATTTATTGCAACTTAGTTCAGTAGTGATGACTGTTGGACTTAATGGTAAACTTGAAAGCTCCCTTATTGTGAAATATGGAATGAATAAATCAAGATTGGGAATTTAGTACTGAATTGAAAGATTCATTACCTTGATCATTGAAAAGTAAGTCAGCAACCATGAAAATTACGATGTTGCTTAGCCACCAGGCAGGAGAGTAAAAGGTAGGTAAGCTACTCTAACAGAGACTCCAAAATATAGTAGTTTTAAAAAATGCTTAGCTTGTATCTAAAATCTTTGATAATTAACTGAATTTTTAAGAAATATAAGGGATAGAGGTAAATAACACCATGAAGAAAGAGACAAATTCAGTGTGAGACATTATACAGCTGCTGTCGAAAGAGTATTCTATGGGCCCCCAGCAGTGGCTTCAGTTAGAAGCTTTTTAGATAGGTAGAATCTCAGGTCTTGTGCCAGACTTGTTGAATCAGAACTTTCATTTTAACAAGACCCTCAAGGTGACTCATGCACTGGCCTGATCTCTTTAAAAAGCTAAAGTCTTAGTCAAGTAAAAGGTTGGAAGGACTGTTCTGTTAATAGATTAAAAGATACTAAAGAGACATAACCAATATAAAGTGCAAACCTTGATTGAATCTTTTTCAAAAAACCAGCTATAGAAGACAATTTAGGGTCAACTAAGGAAATTAGAATATGATGGAATATGAGATGATATTAGAAAATTATTAATTTTCTTAGATATGATTACATTGTTATATAGGAGAATGTGCTTATTTTAAGAGATACATGCTGAAGTATTTATGGATGAACTGTCAAGATCTCTACAACTTTCAAATAGTTCAACAAAAAAAAAAAATATATATATATATACTCACATACACATATGTGTCTCTCTATACACACATATTGATATTTAGATAAAAACAAACATAGCTAATTGTTAATAGGTGTGGAATTGGTGGGGCACCATGGCTCATACCTGTAATCCCAGCAGTTTGGGAAGCCAAGGCATGTGGATTGCTTGAGCCCAGGAGTTCGAGACCAGCCTGGGCAACATGGGGAAATCCCATCTGTACTAAGAAATACAAAAAAATTATCTGGGCGTGGTGGTTGCACCTGTAGTCCTAGCTACTTGGGAGGCTGAGGTGGGAGTATCACCTGAGCCTGGGGAGGTCAAGGCTGCGGTGAGCTGAAATCAGGCCACTGCACTCCAGTCTGGGCAATCGGAGTGAGACTGTCTCAAAAAATAATAATAGCCAGGCACGGTGGCTCATGCCTGTAATCCCAGCGCTTTGGGAGACCGAGGTGGGCAGATCACGAGGTCAGGAGATCGAGACCATTCTGACTAACACAGTGAAACCCTATCTCTACTAAAAATACAAAAAAAGTTAGCCAGGCCTGGGCCGGGCGATGGCTCAGGCTTGTAATCCCAGCACTTTGGGAGGCCGAGGCGGGCGGATCACGAGGTCAGGAGATCGAGACCACGGTGAAACCCCGTCTCTACTAAAAATACAAAAAATTAGCCGGGCGTGGTGGCGGGCGCCTGTAGTCCCAGCTACTCGGAGAGGCTGAGGCAGGAGAATGGCGTGAACCCGGGAGGCAGAACTTGCAGTGAGCCGAGATAGCGCCACTGCACTCCAGCCTGGGGGACGGAGCGAGACTCCGTCTCAAAGAAAAAAAAAAAAAAATTAGCCAGGCCTGGTGACACACGCCTGTAATCCCAGCTACTTGGGAGGCTGAGGCAGGAGAGTCGCTTGAACCCAGGACGTGGAGGTTGCAGTGAGCCGAGATCCGTCTCAAAATAATAATAGTAATAATAATATAAATGTGGAATCTAAATAGTATATGCGTGTTCATTATACTGTTCTTTTAACTTTTGTAGATGTTTAAAATTTTTCATGATAGAAAGCTAGAGTGAAAAATCCCCAAAAATGTAGTAGCTTAAAAAGATAGAAATTTAATTTTCTCTTAATATTCCAGCACTAGTCGTACAGCACAGGTAGAGTGGCTTTACTGTGCTTGGCTTACAGCTTCCATTTTTGATCCAGTGTGGCTCCTCCAGCTCCTACTATTTCCTTGCTAGCAGAAGGGAGGAAAGGGTAAAGAGAACTCATTATCCAGAAGCAATACTTACTCCGTTGATGAAAACTTTAGTTTTGGTCATTCATCTGGACATCATATATTTAGGGGCTGTGTCTTGGTTCAGCCTGGTTTAGCAAATTATTATAGACTGGGTGGTTTAAACAACACAGACTTATTTCTCATAATACTGGGAGCTGGGAAGTCCAGGGTCAAGATGCTGGCAAATCTAGTATCTGGTGAGGGCCTTCTTCCTGGTTTATAGATGGCCATCTTCTCTGTATATCCTTATGTGGATACAAAGGTAGCTTTCCAGCCTCTTATTATAAGAGGCCAGTCTCATTCATGAGGCCTCCACCTGCATGACCTAATTACTTCTCAAAGGCTTCACCTCCAAGTACCATCACTTTGGGGATTAGATTTCAACATATCAATTTGGAGTGGGGACACAAACATTTAGTCCATAACAGTATAGTTGGCAAAAGCCAATGGAATATACCATGTGTATACTGATTTAACAAAGATTTATTTCATTTCAAATGATGTTCCCCTCTTCTACATCTGCTGATTTCCCAGACCAATTGAAATTGAAGTCATTTCAGTTTTAATATGCATTAAATAAAATATAAAATTTTAATTTTGAAGACTAAAATGTATGAATTTTTTTCCCTCAATCCCTTCAGTAAATAACAGATGCGGGTGAAAGATCCAATTAAAGCTTTACCTGAGAAAGCCAAAAGAAGTAAAAGGCCTACTGTACCTCATGATGAAGACTCTTCAGATGATATTGCTGGTAAATTGTGATATTTGGCATCCCAAATAGTGTTGAGAAGAAATAACAATGCAGTTGACCCTTCAACAACATGGGTTTGAACTCTGAGGATCAACTTGTACACAAATTTTTTTCCACCAAACCTAGATGGAAAATACACTATTCTTAGGATGCTGAAAACTGCATACTTGGCAGGCTGACTTCCTAAATTCAGATTCCACAGGGCCCACTGCGGGACTTGAGTATGCACAGATTTGGGTATATGTGGGGAGGTCCTAGAACCAACTACCCCACTCCACCTCCCTGCCTCAAGTATCTGAGGGAAGACTGTATATATTTTTAATTAAGAAATCTGTTACTCTTTATTTTTACTGTTTTCTGTGTAAATATTAGAATCACCTTGTCTAGTTCCAAAAAATCCTGTTGGCATTTTTATTAGGATTTTGTTTAGTTTATAACATGAAGTAACTTAGATTGGCTTTTTTTTTTTTTTTTTGGTCTCTTTCTCATGGCCTATTAAAACCGTGTCACCAAGCCACCAGAGCTTGGCAGATGGCTTTTGGGAGCTGCTGGCCTCAGGGCTTGGTTTTCTCTTTAGCCTCATGCTTTTGATTTGGGCCTCTGAGGATTTTCCTCACTTTCTTGCTAGCTCTCCATTTAAAGGGATATTTTTAATATATTTTTTCCATTTTAGGTATACATAATTGCATACAGCTATACACACACACACACTCACATATGAGTGCCTATGTCTTCTGAAATCCGAGTAAGTTCTAAGGATTGTACCAACGTCAGCTTCCTGGTTTTGATATTTTACTATAGCAGTGCAAAACATTAACATCAGGGGAGGCTCACTGAAGGGTGAATGCGACCTCCTTGTATGTTTCTTTCTACCTTCCTGTGAATCTAAAATTAGTTCAAAAATTTAAACTGTAATAAATTAGGGACATCAGATAAGGTCCTAATGATATTTAAAGAGATAATTCAGACATCCTTCAGTGCAGCAAACTGGCTATCCTGAAACATCATCCAATTTTAGTACATGTATAGCTTTGTATAACCACCACCAATCAAGATACTTGACTGTGTCATCACCACCCTATGTGCTGTCCATTTATAGCACCACCCTCTACCTTGCGTCCATTGCCCCCTACAACCATGAATCTCTTCTCTCATTCTGTAATTATGTTATTTCATGAACATTATATAAATGGAATTATATAGTATATATCTTTTGAGTTATTTTGTGTGTTCAATCTCTGTGCTTTTTAGTTAACAGCATTTAATACTTTTGAGGTTTGCTCAGTAATGGTAGCACTTTGGTGTAGCAAAGAAAATGTTGTGATTTTGTTTTATCTTATTCAGTAGGTTTAACTTGCCAACATGTAAGTCATGCTATCAGCGTGAATCATGTAAAGAGAGCAATAGCTGAGAATCTGTGGTCAGTTTGCTCAGAATGTTTAAAAGAAAGAAGATTCTATGATGGGCAGCTAGTACTTCCTTCTGATATTTGGTTGTGCCTCAAGTGTGGCTTCCAGGTAAGAAAAGTGTTATTTATATGTGAGTTTTTCTGAAATGTTTTCCTTAAATGCTTATTGTGAGTTGGACTGTTGGTCATGCATGGGAGTTAAGATAAATTTATTCCAATTTAGAGAGAAATTTTCCAGGAATGAACTTAAAAATGATTGTTAAGGTAAAGTAAAAGGTATGCTATGTTCAGAAAGTAATCAGGTGTGGTTTATAAATACTTGCAGAGGGAATTCAACCTATTTGCAGTAGTTCCCATATCTGGACCAGTCTTTACCTTTTGTATTTACTTAGGAAATGGATCCACCTTTCAGATTAATTTTTTTCTCTCTCAAAACAGATTATTCTGCTGCTTTTCAAAATAATTTAAAATCTTAAAGTTTAAAATTTATTGATATCTGTAATAAAGGAATTTTCTAATGAAATTAAAAGTATATACTTCTTTAAAAAAATAAGAGAAATCTTCATTATCTCACACAAAATGTCCAGAAGTAAGGCCATTTCAGGATTAGTTAATTTAATGGAAAGAACATTAAAAACTGAGGTTTATTCTGTTTTCTGCTGTGCCATCCTCAACCTCACAGTTGTGTTCCTCTTAAAAAAAAAAAAAAAAAAAAACCTTCTGGAAAGATTCAGCAGATTTGACTTCCCCTCATGTTGCATTAACCAGAATTGCATCTCATTTCTTTACTTACCTAGTGAGGGAAATCGCTATGATTGGTCTGTGTCTCAGTAGTTCTCAGTGGGTTGGGGTGAAGTTGTGTACAGGACTGGGAAATGTGTGTTTGCGGAAGGGCACCACTGGCCTGCCAGGATGCTGGGTGTTCCACAGTGTGCACATTTTCAAATGATAGGGAAATTAACTTTGCCCATGATTGTTTTAGGTAAATACTGTATATTGAGCATGTTAGCCTGTTTGCAAGAAATTAAATTTAATGAGAATCCATATTACTTTTTTGAAACTTTCTCCTCTGGCCTGAAATTAAAAGCAAAACTTTTCAGTATAAGTGTGAGTATAATTTAAGTTTTGATTAATTTGAAACAAACATTTGTAAGTCATACAAAATAAAATTCTGTTCATCTTCAGGGATGTGGTAAAAACTCAGAAAGCCAACATTCACTGAAGCACTTCGAGAGTTCCAGAACAGAGCCCCATTGTATTATAATTAATCTGAGCACATGGATTATATGGTAAGTTAAATTTTGTTAGTTCTTGTGTCCACTAACCACAGCCCCCCAATTTTTTTTTTCTTTAAGCTTTTAAGGTAAAATATTTAAAGATGTTCTATCAGCTTATGGTTTTTTTTTTTTTTTTTTTTTTTGAGACGGAGTCTCGCTCTGTCGCTCAGGCTGGAGTGCAGTGGCGCGATCTCGGCTCACTGCAAGCTCCGCCTCCCGGGTTCACGCCGTTCTCCTACCTCAGCCTCTCCGAGTAGCTGGGACTACAGGCGCCCGCCACCACTCCCGGTTAATTTTTTGTATATTTAGTAGAGACGGGGTTTCACCGTGGTCTCGATCTCCTGACCTCGTGATCCGCCCGCCTCGGCCTCCCAAAGTGCTGGGATTACAAGCGTGAGCCACCGTGCCCGGCCGGCTTATGGTTTTTTAACCTGAACACAATCTATGGGATACTTCAAGAAAATTAATATTACCTGTGAATATAAAATTTAAATTGGAAAAATTTTAACTATCTCTCTACTTTTTGTTGTTGTTGTTGTTGTTGTTGTTGTTGTTGTTGAGACAGAGTCTCACTCTCTCGCCAAGGCTGGAGTGCAGTGGCGTGATCTCGGCTCCATGCAATCTCTGCCTCCTGGGTTCAAGCAATTCTCTTGACTCAGCCTCCTGAGTAGCTGGGACCACAGGCGGACGCCGCCATGCCTGCCTCATTTTATGTATTTTGGTAGAGACAGGGTTTCACCATGTTGCCCAGGCTGGTCTTCGAACTCCTGAGCTCAGGCAATACGCCCTCCTTGGCCTCCCAAAGTGCTAGGATTATAGGCGTGAGCCACTGCGCCCGGCCTCTCTACTTTTCTCTAACATTTTCCTTGTATAATATAAAGAAAAATTCTTTTTAGTTGATTTTTTTTGATGGTAAACTTGCTAATACAGAATTCTAGTGTTGTAGAGAAGGAAGATATTTCAAGCAGTCAGGTCATTTTCTGAAGGGAGAGGGAAGAGCTGGGCATAAGTAGCTTGTAAAAACTTTTCAGGTCATTCTGCTGTTTCATCCTGGTTGAGAACCTAGTCCAGTTTCCTATGTTACCTGTAAGGAAACTATGTAATATTTACCTTTTTGTGGTTATGAAGTAAAAATCCAGGTACTAAAACAAGTTTTTTGTGGGGCGCGATGGCTCACACATGTAATCCCAGCACTTAGGGAGGCTGAGGTGGGCGGATCACTTGAGGTCAGGAGTTTGAGACCAGCCTGGCCAATATGGTGAAACCCCATCTCTACGAAAGATACAAAAATTAGCTGGGCATGGTGGCGCACGCCTGTAGTCCCAGCTGCTCAGGAGGTGAGGCAGGAGAATCGCTTGAACCTGGGAGGTGGAGGTTGCCACTGCACTCCAGCCTATGTGATAGAGTGACACTCCGTTTCAAAAAAACCAAAAACAAGTTTTTTTATTTTCTAGTTTCTTATTAGCATATCACACTGTTTCGGTGGTATAAATGGACACTATGTTGAAATGCTTCCTCTGTGTTTTACAATAATTTTCCAGCTTGAATCTATGGACTCCTAAGGGTTCCTTGAATGAATTTTCAGGAGTCCTCAGATTTTCTTTAACATAAAAATATTTTGTCTAAAATTAATATAAGGGTATTTTGGCTCACAGAAGAGGTCTTCATCTTTAATACAGCCAGAAGGGTTGGGCACCAGCTGCATTTGTGTTTTTCTTTGTTGTTGTGAGTCCCACCAAGTAGTATTATTGGGGAGAATGAGGAAAGGACAGAGAGAACTTAATATATAAATGATGCATTGGAACCAAGGGAGACAGCAATGGTGCCATAGTGTGGCAGTTCAATAAGGATTTCACTTTAGTGGTCTCAAACTCTAGGTGCATCAGAATCTCAGGGAGATCTTGTTATGACAGATTGCAGGATCCCAGTCTTAGAAATTCTAATTTAGTTGTTCTGGGGTGGAGGGGCCAGAGAATTTGCATTTAACAAGCTCCCAAGTGTTGCCAGTGCTGCTGGTCTGGAGACCACAGTTTAAGAACTACTGAATTAGAAAAAGGTGGGTAAGAAGATTTTGAACATGTAAGGTAACATTGGTGTAATGCATTATTTTTTATTTTTATTTTTTTTGAGATGGAGTCTCACTCTGTCACCCAGGCTGGAGTGCAGTGGCGTGATCTCGGCTCACTGCAACCTCTGCCTCCTGGGCTGGGAATAGTTGGAATTACAGGTGCCCACCACCACGCCCTGCTAATTTTTGTATTTTTAGTAGAGATGGTGTTTCACCATATTGGCCAGGCTGGTCTCGAACTCCTAACCTCAAGTGATCCTCCCGCCTTGGCCTCCCAAACTGCTGGGATTACAGGTGTGAGCCACCACACCCGGCCATAATGCATTATGTTTATAAAACACTTTGAACACTTTCCAACACATGTTCTTAAATGATCACTGGATCTCATGAGGATAAAGGAAACAGGTAATTATAATATACAGAAGAAACAAATTAATATGATGTATTAATGAGTAAACTTAATTGAGGGTAGTTTTCTGAATTGGAATGTGCTTTTGAAACTGTCTTTCCTAACCCTCTACCTCCAAATAAGCGCCAAGCAAAATAGAACAGCTATTTCTTTGAGTCTTACCCATCTCTATATGTAATCAAGCTAGAAGCCTAGCAGTTATTTCCTTCCCCTTTTTTATCTTATTTTATTTTTTAGCCTGTTAACAAAAGTAGACAGAGTGGTATAATGAATTTACCTATACCCATCAACCAGCTTCAGTTGTTGTTGTTGTTTTTCCAGCTTTAAACATTATCAACTCACAGCAAGTCTTGTTTCATCTAGGCCAGGATTTCTCGATCTCAATACTATTAGCATTTGGACTGTTAATGCTCTGTGATTAATTCCTTCTTGTGCTGTTCTGTACGTTACTGGATGTTTACCAGCATCCCTGACCTCTACCCACTTAAATACAAGTAGTGGTCCTCTCACCTCTCACCAGTTGTCAGAACCAAAACTGTCAAATGTCCCCTAGGTGGCAAAATCACTCCTCATTGAGAATATCAGTGATTCTCAACAACAACATTGAGAATCGCTGACATTGTCTCACTCACTTCTCTCTACCCATGGCAGTTATTTTGACACTTCCCTTTCCCTCCTCTTTTTTTTTTTTCTTGAGACGGAGTCTCGCTGTGTCGCCCAGGCTGGAGTGCAGTGGTGCAGTCTCTGCTCACTGCAAACTCCGCCTCCCAGGTTCACACCGTTCTCCTGCCTCAGCCTCTCCGAGTAGCTGGGACTACAGGCGCCCGCCACCATGCCCGGCTAATTTTTTGTATTTTTAGTAGAGACGAGGTTTTACCGTGGTCTCGATCTCCTGACCTCGTGATCCGCCCGCCTTGGCCTCCCAAAGTGCTGGGATTACAAGCGTAAGCCACCGCGCCCGGCCCCTCCTCTTTAATTTGTTTCTGTTTCTACCTGCAAATATATATAAAGAATGCCCATTTCTCTCCAGATCCTCTGCTACTATACTAATCTGTTTCTGTTCCTAATGCCCTCCAATCCCTCCAATCTAGTTTATCACATTAGTGAGAGTGATGTTTTTAAAGTGTAAGTTAGGGCTGGGTGTGGTGGCTGACACCTATAATCCCAACACTTTGGGAGGCCGAGGCGGGTGGATCACTTGAGGTCAGGCATTCAAGACCAGTCTGACCAACATGGTGAAACCCCGTCTGTAATAAAAATACAAAAATTAGCTGGGCATAGTGGTGCATGCCTGTAATCCCAGCTACTGGGTAGCTGAGGCAGGAGAGTCACTTGAACCCTGGAGGCAGAGGCTGCAGTGAGCTGAGATTGCACCGCTGCACTCCAGCCTGGGAAACAGAGCGAGACTCTGTCTCAAAAATAAATAATAAATAAAGTGTAAGTTGGACCATATCATGGCCCTGCTTAAAAACCCTCTGGTGGCATTTCATTATACCTAAGATAAACTGCCAAAACTTTCATTTCAACTGTAAGTCTCTGTATGAATTGTCCTCTGCTTATTTCTCTAGACTTACCTGGTGGCTTCCCCTTTGTATTCCCTCCCATGTAATTTAAAGACAAAAGTAACTAAATACCAACTTTGTTGTCTGATGTGCAAAATTATTGAGGATATTTTCATAATATTTTCTTAAATTTTATATTTTTTCAGGTGTTATGAATGTGATGAAAAATTATCAACGCATTGTAATAAGAAGGTTTTGGCTCAGATAGTTGATTTTCTCCAGAAACATGCTTCTAAAACACAAACAAGTAAGTTAAGCAATTACTAAAGGAATCTGTGTTAAAATACAGTATTTCATATAAACAGTTCATAAATTCATAAAGAATACTTTAGATTTTACTGTGACAGCCCAGCCAATAATTTGAATAAAGATATTATGAGTATTGGCCGGGTGCAGTGGCTCATGCCTGTAATCCCAGCATTTTGGGAGGCCGAGCTGGGCAGATCATGAGGTCAAGAGTTTGAGACCAGCCTGGCCAACATGGTTAAACCCCATCTCTACTAAGAATACAAAAATTAGCCGGGTACGGTAGCACATGCCTGTAATCCCAGCTACTCGGGAGGCTGAGACAGGAGAATCGCTTGAACCTGGGAGGGGAGGCAGAGGTTGCAGCGAGCCAAGAACATGCCACTGCACTCCAGTCTGGGCAACAGAGCAAAACTCCGTCTCAAGAAAAAAAAAATATTGTGAGTATCATGCATTCTTAGGTGGCAACCTTGTTGTATGTTTATATAACCAATTTGAGAAACTGAAGTATGTCGTGTCTAGATCATGGGCTTTGAAGTCAGTCCTAGTAAGTTTGAATTTAGGCTTCCCCACTTATTGGCCATGGTCACTGTTATTGCTTAGTTTCCTTATTTATAAAATTAGGATGATAATTCTGTCTTATGGAGTTACTATGAGGCCTAGAGATAATATTTTCTAAAGATTTAGAAATAGTGCATGTAAAAATACTTGCATAGTACCAGTATTAGTCTTTTCTCGTATTTCTATAAAGAAATACCCGAGATTGGGTAATTTATAAAGAAAAGGGGTTTAATTGGCTCACAGTTCTGCATGTTGTGCAGAAAGCATGCTGCTGGCATCTGCTCAGCTTCTGGGGAGGCCTCAGGAAACTTTCAATCATGGTGGAAGGTGAAGGGGAAGCAGGCACGTCTTACATGGTGGAACAGGAGGAAAAGATAGACGAGGAGGTAGTACACACTTTTGAACAACTAGATCTTGTGAGAACACACTGACTATCATGAGAACAGCACCAAAGTGATGGAGCTAAACCATTCATGAGAAGCCCACTCCCATGATCCAGTCACTTCCCATCAGGCCCCTCCTCCAACATTGGCGATTACAACTCGACGTGAGATTTGGGTGTGGACACAGATCCAAACCATATCAGTACTTGACACATACATATGAAATGGTGTCTCTTATTTGTTACATAATTGCAGTGTAGTTCTGACACTAACTACTGGGAGTTAGGCCAGACTTCACAGGCTAAGGGCACAGTTGCCCACAGGACTGCCCACACTTCAGACACTAGCTGCAGGCTCGAGGGTTCCTAGACCACTGAATTTCTGACCAACTGTCTACAAATTTGGGTGTTCCTACCATTTCTTCAGGTTCAGTGATAATTTGCTAGAATGAGTCAGAGAACTCAGGAAAGTGCTGTACTAACAATTAATAGTTTTAATATAGCAAAAAAGGATACAAAACAGCCAAAGGAATAGATGCATAGGGCAAAGTCTGGGGAGGGTCCCAAATGAGAAGCTTCTGTGTCCACTCCAGAGGGAATGAGGACGCATTCTCCTCACCCTCCCCAGCCCATGCATTCATGTACACTAATACGCACAGAGTATTGGTAACCAAGGAAGCTCACTGGAGTTTTGGTGTGGAGAGTTTTATTGGGATTTCATTGTGTAGGCATGATTGATTGAATCATTGGCCATATTGATTTAACTCAGTCTCCAGGCCCCCAACATTCTAATCACATGGTTGGTCTTTCTGGCAGGGCCAGGCCCCATCCTGATTCATCTCTTCAGCATAAACTCTAGGTGCCCACAGTGAGTCAGTTTGTTGACATAAACTGTCAAATGTGGCCTGAGGGACCCATCATGAATAACAGACACTCTTGTCACTCTGGAAATTCCAAGGATTTAGAGGGTACTTCCCAGGAACCTGGGGAGAAAAGCCAGCCAGATCCTTTATTATATAACATTAATGTATTGTATATTATGTATTTTGTTATTGAATACTTTGTTACCTAACAAATAAATAATAAATAACGTATGTTAAGAGTGTATAGGATAATCCAGTCTATCGTTGTTGGACATTTGGGTTGGTTCCAACTCTTTGCTATTGTGAATAGTGCCGCAATAAACATACGTGTGCATGTGTCTTTATAGCAGCATGATTTATAGTCCTTTGGGTATATACCCAGTAATGGGATGGCTGGGTCAAATGGTATTTCTAGTTCGAGATCCCTGAGGAATCGCCACACTGACTTCCACAATGGTTGAACTAGTTTACAGTCCCGGAATACTATGCAGCCATAAAAAATGATGAGTTCGTGTCCTTTGTAGGGACATGGATGAAACTGGAAAACATCATTCTCAGTAAACTATCGCAAGGACAAAAAACCAAACACCGCATGTTCTCTCTCATAGGTGGGAATTGAACAATGAGAACTCATGGACACAGGAAGGGGAACATCACACTCCGGGGACTGTTGTGGGGTGGGGGGAGGGGGGAGGGACAGCATTAGGAGATACACCTAATGCTAAATGACGAGTTAATGGGTGCAGGAAATCAACATGGCACATGGATACATATGTAACAAACCTGCACATTGTGCACATGTACCCTAAAAGCCTAAAGTATAAAAAAAATAAAAAATAAATAAATAAATAAATAAATAAAAGAAAAAAAAAAAAAAAAAAGAGTGTATAGGATAATAGTTTCTTCCTCCAAAAATAGTAAGTGCTTCCCACATGCCAGGTATTAAATTTTATTTGGTCTGTAGTATTAGAGTAAAACAAAAATAGTTTTATCTTGCCCTCTAGGCATTAGATATAGTGGGAGCAACAAGCAAAAAATGCAAATATATAATGACTTCTGGTAAGTGCTACAAAAGAAAGGAACAGATTGCAGTGCTGGGTAATAATATAGTAGTCACAGTGATCAAGAAAGGCTAATATTGCAGAAATGTGGTTTGTTAGGAGAGAGTGCAAAGAGATGAAGTTACAAGGTAGATGAGCTGGTCATGACGGATACTGTAATGAACTCCATGGTAAGGAATTTTTATTTTTTTTGGAAGTGTAATGGAAATTACTAAAGTGTTTTAAGCAGGGGGATATCACGGTAATTTCATATTTTTTTTTAAATAGAGATAAGTGATTGCTATGTGTCACACAGATTGTAGGGAGTTAAGCATGGGGGTGGGGAGATCATGAAGAGGGTTAAGGAGGTGATTGTGGGGGGGCAGGTGAGAGGCTGATAGATACTCATGGGGAGTGAGTGGATTACATGTAATGAGGGAGAGTGGGAGGAATTAAGTATTAATACAAACCTCAGGATTTTTACTGAACAGTTAGGTGAATGGACGTGATAATTTTGAGTTGCCTTTGAAGCAGAATTGAATTGCTTAGTAGGTGGCATCAGAAACTGAAAAGCTATATAAAAATACAGTTGCCAACTGTGTTTTCTATAGCCCAGCGTACAGCTGTTTTTGTTAGCCATCGCCCTAATGAGACAGTAATGGTGAAGGAACTGGAGGAGGAACCAGAGAAGGTAAACTCAGGCTCCTGAACAGCAGTAGAAATGATTAATTTGATCATTTATCATTTACTTATTCAACAAACATTTATCGAGTTCTATTCTGCACCAGGCATACTAGTTGTAGCTCCAATTCTGCTCAAATAAAGAACCAGGAAAATATGGTGGTGAAAGACATGTAACACTACTGGAACTGAAGTTGGTCATAATACTGTCTGCTGAAAAATGAGCATTAAGTTTCGTTGGCCATAATAAGAAGATAGGCAGGGAGATGATGGCATGGGTGATGAAAATACAAGTTTAGAAATTATTTTCTCTGGATTTTTTTTTTTTTACCTTAGAGGTTCCCTAAGGTTAAGTACAAAGCCAGTCTGATTTTCATTCAATTTTACTGATTTCTTGAATAATTATTGCAAGAAAGATGCTAGGAAGGGAGCATAGAATTACGGTATGATGGAAAGTACATGGCTTTGAAGTTGGGCACGGTGGCTCAGGCCTTAAACCCAGCACTTCGGGAGCCCAAGTCGGGCAGATCACTTGAGGCCAGGAATGGAGACCAGCCTGGCCAACATGGTGAAACCCCAACTCTATTAAAAATACAAAAATTAGCTGAGCATAGTGGCACATTCCTGTAATCCCAGCTACTCAGGAGGCTGAGGCATGAGAATTGTTTGAACCCGGGAGGCGGAGGCTGCAGTAAGCCGAGATGACACCACTGCATGCCAGCCTGGGCGACAGAGTGAGACTATCTCAAAAAAAAAAAAGAAAAAAAGACAGTAGATGGCTTTGAGTCAGGGGGTCTGGTGTTCAAATTTGACTCTGTCACTAGGTGTGTGACCCCAGGCAGTAATCTGTTTATGCAAGCCTCATTTTTCCTTAGTATTTTATATTTCCAAGGTGCTTCAGGGAATAGAGATTGATAGTCACTAAATCTTTAAGAGGCTAAAGATCTGAAACAAGGTGTAAGATTAAAAAGTAATGATATGCAAGTAGAGTAAGATTTCTGTTTTAGGTAACAACCAAAGTCCTTCAAATATCCAAAGAGGGATATAATGTTCAGTTGTAGGAACTAAAAAGGAATCATGGATGAGCTGGCTTTCAAGCTGACCCTTAAAGGATGAACTTTGGGCAGGTGAAGATGAGAGAAGAAATCATTTCAGGTGGTGGGAAGCACAAATACAAGCCTTAATTGTGTTTATAGAACCGTGAATAGCACCTGGGGCACAGGCTTTTGAGGTAGTTTGAGAGAGAGTGGAGCTTTCAAAGTTTGAGAGATACGTAGTTCTTAGTTTAAGGCTTTCCGCAGTTCTAGGGCAAGATGTCATTATCCTTGTGGGTCAAGCTACAGGATCTCTCAGGCAAGTTTGATTTAAAATAATATTCCTTGGCATTCTAGAATAAGTTTTTGGATATAATAGTTTGCCGTACTGTGCCTTGTATGTGGCTTCCGTATATTTTTATAAAATATTTGGAAAATCAAATAAAGTTTTTATTGAGGTTTGTAAGAATGCTGGATATGATTTTGCAGTAATCTTAATAGTAATCGTGAAACATTGTGAAAACACCTATATATGATAAAAGGAATATGAAACTGTATTATTGTGTTTGGGTGAGAGGATAAGTATGATTTTAAAAGGTTATTTTTATATTTTTGTACTAAGTAAAAATAGTTATTGAGAAGAAAGCCTGTGCCTGTATGTTAAACACATTTTGAAGTTATGCATGACCAGAAATTTTCTTTCTCTTTAAAGTATATCATTAATTCTTTTGTTTTTTTATTCCTTTACTTTTAGGCATCATTATCCTAAAATCAGATAGTATATGGGTGGCTCACTCCTGTAATCAGAGCACTTTGGGAGGCTGAGGCAGGTAGATCACTTGAGTCCAGGAGTTTGAGACCATCCTGGGCAACATAGCGAGACTTGGCTCTAAAAATAAAAATGAAATAAATACTATACCATGTTAACACAAATAACATTTGTAGGAAAGATAACTGTTTCAAAACAAAAATTTAATGAGTGGCACTGTCTTGCATTTTTATAAGACTCTTAAGTGTCTGGCTTAGTAGAAAACATCTGGATTCTCATATCTGCTTCTGCATTTAATCTTTTGTGCATTTAATCTCCACATGCCATATGGCCTCTGGAGAATAGCACTGTATAATTGAGAGTGAATGAAAGTAAAAAAAGCAAATAAAATCTTAGGCTTATTATGAAAATACTTTTGACCTTAAGTACCCTTGAAAGAAGGAAGTTGCCTTCCGACCCACTTTGAGAAGTGCTGAACTGTAGCACATTTGTCTTTGTATTTTCTGTCTTCAGCCTTACTTACACATTAAGGCTCAGCTCAAATCCTGCTTCTAGGATGCTTTCCCAATCCTGATCTCTTTTTTGGCACTCAGTGTCTGTGCAGCACACTTTAGAATCTAATAACACTTTTTTGATGTTTCATATTTATGTTTGTACATGTCTTATTTTCTCCCAAGACTGTAGGTTCCTTAAGACTGGACTCTGGATTATATTCTTTTTGATTTTTATGTGGGTAGACAGTAAATACTTGCTGAATAAACCAAATAGAATGTGACCAGTTTTTATTGAGGAAGTAGATAAGCTTTGCACTTTCACCCCCCAAAATCCTAAATATTAATATCAAAATTATTCAGTCTTTTAATATCTTTGAGTTTCTGCTTTGTACCAGATGCTGCATTAGGTGTTGGAGATGCAGTAGTAAATGAGACAGATCTACTTCTAGTTCCTGTCATTACTGATCTTTTGGTCTATTGAGGGATATAGACAAATTGCACTTAGTTATACTTGCCTGTTTAAATAGTGCTGTGATGGAGCAAGTACCAGGGACCATGAGAACAATTTGGAATAGTATCTAACATCGACTGGAGGAGCCAGGCCAATTCTATTTAGAAGAATAATCCAACTTAGTTGGAAGCAGAAGAATATCTAGAAATTATCTGGGCAAAAAGGTAACAGATTGTATGTTCCAGGCAAAGAAAATAGCTCATTGACGAGAGCTCGATAGGTTCAGGGAAGTCTAGACAGCTGAAAAGTTGAGTTTTGTGGTGTAGAAGATGATGAGAGGTGAGACTTGAGGTAAGTAAGAACAGATATTTAAGGGCCTTGTACAGATAGAATTTGTTCTGAGGGCAGTGAGGAACTACTGTTAAGTTTTAAGCAGAGAAGTGGCTGATCAGTGATTTTGTGTCTTAGATCTCAGTTTGACTTGTATGGAGACAGATAGGAATGCCAATATATGTATGACTGCCCATTTATTATGTTAATATCAATTTATCATATGACTAAGTAAAGATTTCTAAGGCATAATGGTTAACTGGAAGTTAGTCGATTTTGAGAATAAACTGGCAAGCTAATTATTATTTGGTTCCAAGCTAGGGGAATTGTGGGGCACCAAGTTGTCTCTTTTTACTTGCTCTTTAAATATTAAACTTCTTTTCAGCTGTAGAAATGGGCAGATTACATTAATACTACATGACTGGTTTAGGTAATTGCATTAAGCAGTTGAGATGAACCCCAGCTCAGGTTCCCAGAAGAATGCTTACAGCTGTGTAGATTTCACATCTGATGTTAGGATTTGCTTATAGAAACAAAACTCCCTCTACCTCCCCCTTCCCCATACATGGAATAAAAAGGTCATATATAATGCAAGACTGAAAATGGGCAAATAAGCATTTTTGTGAGTCCCACCCAGAAATAGGTATTATTAAAAAGTGGACCAGAGAACTTTGGAGACAGTAAAAAAAAAAAAAAAAAAATCAGTGGTTGAAAGGGGTTGAGGAGAAGAAGGGGTGAATAGGCAAAGCATAGAGAATTTTTTAGGGCAATAAAACTACTCTGTATGATACTATAATGCTGGATCCATGTCATTCTGCATCTGTCCAAATCCATAGAATGTACACTACCAAGAGTGAACCCTGATGTAAACTATGAACTTTAGGTGATAATGATGTGTCAGTGCAGGTTCATCAGTTACAATAAATGAACCATTCTGGTGGGGGATGTTGATAATGGAGGCTATGCATGTGTTGGGGTAGGGGGGATATGGAAAATCCCCAGTAACGTATGCTCAGTTTTGCTGTGAACCTAAAACCTGCTTGAAAAAAAGAATTTTTTTTTTTTTTTAAAAGAGGGCCAGTGTCCTCTGAAAGGCTCATGAGATTTCTCACTTTAATAGTCTTTTAAATGTCATGAAGTGTTCTGCAAATATTTAGAGAATATAGGAATTACTGGTGAAATAATGTAGTTGAATGTTGGTTTATTTTTTTGTGAAATAGATGACTGACAATCCCATGCTCTTTTCTAAACCAATACATTTGGCTCATAATTTTAATATTGATGGGATGCTGTTTTTAACAAGGTTAAAGAGAAGACAAAATACTATATCCTGCTGAATTTATTAAGCTCATGCTCCTGGTATACAATAGACATGAATTATGTGGGTTTTGTGAAGTATGAGTTTGCTGTATCTTTTTTTTTTTTTAAATAAGAAAGTAAGTGGTGGTATGTTTGGGATCTGAAACTCCATCTGAGTATAATATTATGACCTGTTTCAGTAACAATTTGATTATTATTTAATACTTAAAAAAAAAAGGTGATACACGCTGGGCATATGTATGGCTTATGCCTATAATCCCAGCACTTTGGGAGGCTAAGGTGGGAAGATTGCTTGAGACCACTTCTTCAGGACGAGCATGGACAACATAGCATGACCCTATCTCTATTTATTTTTGTCTGTTTTTTTAAGAGGTAAGACAGTTCTCTAAAGTGACAGTCATGTTTCTAAGAAATTTGCATTTTCAAAAATAAGCACTAAAAATCGTTGTTTCAGTGTATACAAGGGGCTAGGTTCAAAAAGATAATGACATTTTTAAAACAACCTATTTTTACCTATAGAGTTTTTAATTTGGGGTTCCTCATCGGAACTACAAAACACAGTAAAATTATTAGAGTGACTATTTTCTCAGTTTTCCCAAAGATGTCACATAACTAGTATCCTTCCAGATACATAGGGAGAAGTTAATTGCATGCAGTGGGTACCTAGGATGTTAGGGCGTGATTTTTTAAGGAATCATTTGAGAAGGACTGTACAAACTATGACTAAAAAAGCTATAAATCCAAACACAAAACACATGCAGCAATTGATTACATACAGCTTTTACTTAAGAGTAATGGCTTTGCTATTCATATCACCACTGGCATTTTGTTAGTGACTTAAACTACTATCACACTTACAAATTGCATCATCTTTATTATAACAGACAGTAGATAATAATGTTTAAGTGTGTGAATTCTGAAGCTGGACTGCCCGGGTTTGAATCTTCCCTCAACACTAACCAGCAGTATACCTCAGTTTCATCTTTGAAATGCTTCAGTTCTAAAATGGGGACAGTTATCAGAGGTGACAATTTAAGGGAGATACACTCTCCAACTCTAAATGCAAAATAAGTTCACTTCCCCCTTGCCTATGGGAAGAAAGGGAAGAACCAGTGTTCCCCACTTTTGGTTTAACCAAGGCAATTCACAAATACACCTTTGGGAAAAGAAAGACACCAATTTAATATTACTTCACAACAAACCCACTATTGGTTGTTTTCAATTTTCTCCTGTGATAAACAAAGCTGTATCTTTGTATACTTGCTCTTTTATTTTGTAGGTGAAATTTTTTTGCAATTTCTTGGCCAAAGTATAAATTTTGATTACTGTTGTAAAACTGCCCTCAAGAAAGCTTGTACAAAGGGTATAGTTGACAATAGTGCCTACAATTCCATATTTAACTTTGTTTATAGTTCAGTTTCGTTTTGCCATAATGAAGTTTTTAATGTCATTGTTGCCAGGTTATTAGTCTTTTCTGTTTTTAGCCTTTGGGGTCATGCTTTGAAAGTCTTTGCTCTCCAAGATTCTAAAGATATTCACCTAAAATTTGCTGATACTTTGAGTTTTTTTATGTTTATGATTTAATGTCCTTGAACCAGTTTTTTTGTTTTTTGAAACAGTCTCACTCTGTCACCTAGTCTGGAGTGCAGTGGCATGGTCTCAGCTCACTGCAACCTCCACCTCTCGGGTTCAAACTATTCTCCTGCCTCAGCCTCCTGAGTAGCTTGGACTACAGGCAAGCGCCACCATGTCCAGCTAATTTTTGTATTTTTAGTAGAGACGAGGTTTTACCATGTTGGCCAGGCTGGTCTCAAACTCCTGACTTTAAGTGATCCTGCCGCCTCGGCTCCCAAAGTGCTGGGATTACAGGCATGAGCCATAACACCTGGCCTTGAACTCAGTTTTTAAAAAGATAGTTATAGGATATGTAAGTGTTGAAGTCATTTTTATGCTAGAAAAATTTGAGGTAATATCTTGTTTTTTTTTTTAAAGTTCTTAGATAAGTTGTTTTGTTGTTTCTGTTGTTTTGTTTTTGCTTTGCTGGTATTTCAGCCAGTTTTGTCTTAGAAGACTTGAGGTACGTACAAAACCTATCAGTCCTACTCAATCAGCTACTTTTTGAGGACTCAGATTATAGGCTTAAAGGTAAACCACAGAGATGTACAAGAGCTTTAAAAACTTTAAAGTGCCAGAAGTGTGCTCTCAATGTTCTTTGCATTCTAGGTCTATATTATCTTTTTATGTAAAGGATGACAGTGTTAGTAATCTAGAAGTGATAAGTAGAGTAAATTAAATTGCTTTTATTTTTTATTAGTTTTGATTTATTTCCCAACGTGAGATAAATCCCTTTTAATAAAATAACCTAGCCTGGAAACTCTGTGATTACCTTTTTGACTATGCGGACCACTTTTTTGTAGGTGTGGGTAAAACTTTAGGAGAACAAAAGAAATGATAATAAAAATTTTGTATAGTTTGTCTTTATTATTGTAGCAACTTTGTCCTCTTACTTATACCATACTTAAAAACATCTTGAAGTTCATTCTTTATTGTATTTGGTTCTGTGTTTATAAAGGAAGAAGATAATTTTTAATATGATCTAAAATGTTTGCACTGCCAGATTGAGAAAAGCTTTGTTATCTCTGAAAACAAAATGATCAAAATAGTTCTTCAGTAGAAGCTATAAGTTGCTTTTTATTAAAACATACAGGCCAGGTGCAGTGACTTGTGCCTGTAATCCCAGCACTTTGGGAGGTCCAGGCAGGTGGATCACCTGTGGTCAGGAGTTCGAGACCAGCCTGGCCAACATGGTGAAACCCCATCTCTACTAAAAACACCAAAAATTAGCTGGACGTAGTGGTGGACGCCTGTAATCCCAGCTCCTCAGGAGGCTGAGACAGGAGAATCATTTGAACCCGGGAGGGGGAGGTTGCAGTGAGCCGAGATTGTGCCATTGCACTCCAGCCTGGGCGACAAGAGCAAAACTCCGTCTCAAAATAAATACATATATATATACATACATACATACATACATACATACCTGCATGAATGTCCAATAATTGAGACTGATTCAGACATCCCTGTTTTAAACTAGAATTATAAACTCTCAGTTGACAGCTTCTTATAAACATATGCACAACAAATATATTTAGTGTCTAAAGGTTTTCCTGAGATACTACAGTTATTATAAATTTAAGGCTTGGCCGGGTGTGGTGGCTCATGCTTGTAATCCCAGCACTTTGGGAGGCCAAGGAGGGTGGATCGCCTGAGGTCAGGAGTTCAAGACCAGCCTGGCCAACATGGTGAAACCCCATCTCTACTAAAAATATAAAATTAGCCTGGCGTGGTGGCGTGCGCCTGTAATCCCAGTTACTCGGGAGGCTGAGACAGAAGAATTGCTTGAACCCAGGAAGCGGAGATTGCAGTGCCAAGATTGTGCCACTGCACTCCAGCCTGGGCAACAGACTGAGACTCTGTCTTAAAGAAAAAAAAAAAATTAAGGCCTAAAGTCTCTGCTGTTTACTATGTATCAATTCTTTATACTCCAGTCATAAATAAGAAATTAGGTGTAAACAGTTATAGTGGTTCATATAGTGCCTGATACACAAAGGACATTGATAAATCAATTTAAATTGTTACATTTTGTAAATGTACTACTTAGTAAAATTTAAGACTTGCACTTTTATTTTAAGTAAAACACTTAAATAGCTCTTAGAAATGTTATTCTGGCCGAGTGCGGGGCCTCACTCCTATAATCCAGTGCTTTGGGAGGCCGAGGCAGGTAGATTACTTGAGGTCAGGAGTTCGAGACCAGCCTGGCCAACGTGATGAAACCCCATCTCTACTAAAAATACAAAAAATTAGGCATGGTGGCGCATGCCTGTAATCCCAACTACTCGGGAGACTGAGGCACGAGAATCACTTGAACCTGGGAGGCGGAGGTTGCAGTGGAGCCGAGATCACACCACTGCACTCCAGCCTGGGAGACAGAGCAAGACTGTATCTCAAAAAAAAAAAAAAAAAAAAATTATTCTATTTTCTAGTTAAATTATCTGTTTGGTAGCGTAGTTAATTTTTAGTATTTTCACACACAGACTTACATGTAAAAGTCAACAAACAGACCCTTGCCACTTGTGTGAAGTGGCTATTTAACCATGAAATAAACTCTTTTTATTGCCACTGCCCTGTGGGTATGTTCTTTCTGGCAGTGCTGTCCATATTTGGTGGCTGTGCATGGAGAGCCAGGTGGTGCTGAAAAGCATCGCACAGTGAAGCGTGGATATATCTTGGTTTGACATTTGTCATCCCTTACTGCTGAAGGGAGGGGGAAAATCTGTTTTTCCATATGTTTATGCTTTATTTTGCCTGCAGTTTTGTCCAGATGGTCTTATGAACATTGTTTACTTTGGGATGCCACCCCAGATGTTTTGAAAACTGTTGGATAAATGTGGCACACAGATACATAAATCATTTGCATATTGTGGTTTTTAAAATGTTATGTGTCTTTGCAAGATTAAAATATAATTTATTTCTAGGAGTATTTTCCCAAGTGAATAATGTGTCTGTGTATATATGTATTTTTTTAATGTTTTTTGAAACAGGCCCAATAGGTGTCATGTATATATATATTTCATAAGTATATAAAACATATATAGTTACTATCTATAAGTTATTTCTTCCAGCCATTCTGTTTTCATGTTAATAAGCTAAAAAATATTGTGGCAACATTTATTAAGAATGTTAAGTCTGCTTCATGTTTTGGAAGAAGCCAAAAAAAAAGATATTTTTGAGGAGTCATATTTGTTTAGGGTTGCATATACCCAAATCTGTAAGAATCTTGACCTACTGTCTTTTATAATTCTCATTGTACATAAATCACTGAAGAGAATTTAGGTGGTAAAATGACGATGAATTTATAATCGGAGGATTATCATTGTGACCTTGGGCATATCACTTAACCTGTTGGAGACTGAGTTTTGGAAATGTAAAATCAGAGTTAACAGCCTGAAAAAATTGAGTAATGCTTGGATTTAATTTCTCTCTCAAATCTCTCAAAAATCACTGTGAAACCACCTTTTGGCAACAGCAATAATGAGAGTTTGAACCCATCCTATTCTAGGTTCTATTTACGGTCTCAGATATAAACAAGCAGCAGACTGTTCTGTCTGTAAACCCAGCCAGCATCCATATCAGAGTTCCTCTTGTTTGTGTAGTGCTTCTAAGTACTGACTGGCTTTTTTCATTTGCTTTTATATTCATTTGAAAACTACCTGGCCTCTTCCCCCTTTTCCTTTTTTCCATGCCTGGTGTTTGTACTTCAGTGACCCACTTCATTGATTGTGCTGGCCTTTGCCCCCAAGCTCTAGTGTGGGGTTTATTATTTATTATAATATTTGGAGGACAGGAGAAGAGACCTATCTTGCTAGTTCTCTTCTGCTTTACCTCAGGATTCTGGAATTGGGAGTTGAAAACAGCTCCTTAATATCTGAACAGATTCCAATAACAACCAGTAACATTTAAAGAATAAAAAAAACCAGGAATAAGGGGGGAAACCAGTTAATAGGGTTTATAAAAACTATTGTAGGCTGGGCACGGTGGCTCACGCTTGTAATCCCAGCACTTTGGGAGGCCGAGGCGGGCGGATCACGAGGTCAGGAGATCGAGACCACGGTGAAACCCCGTCTCTACTAAAAATACAAAAAATTAGCCGGGCGTGGTGACGGGCGCCTGTAGTCCCAGCTACTCGGAGAGGCTGAGGCAGGAGAATGGCGTGAACCCGGGAGGCGGAGCTTGCAGTGAGCCGAGATTGTGCCACTGCACTCCAGCCTGGGCGACAGAGCGAGACTCCGTCTCAAAAAAAAAAAACTATTGTAGCACAGGATAAAAGTTGTTAGAACTTAAAGAAAACTTTTTTCCATGAAATAGGTTTGCTTCATGAAAGAAACATCTTCTGCTGGGCGCGGTGGCTCACACCTGTAATCCCAGCACTTCCTGCTCCTTAGAACAGGGCCACTCCCACTCGGGTTCATCTCCTTTAATGTTGTTTACAGAAGTGGGGCAGATGTCGTAATTTATTTCCTCTTAAGAACTTGTCAGAGACGTAAGAAGCTAACCTACTAGTTCTGCTGTTTAATCTTGCAGATTTTTATGCGTTTTGAATTTTTATTATGAACAGTCCCCCCAGTGCTGTACCCCTTCGGCAGGAAGAGCAATAGTAAGAGATGTTCCCCTATTTCCATCAATCAGCCAAATATTTAAAAGTTAACTAGTAATGCAAGGCAGCATGTCAGTATTAGGTGAAAAAAACATGTAATTGTAAAGAACTATAAAATCTGAGGGCTGGCCAGCTACGGTGGCTCACACCTGTAATTCCAGCACTTTGGGAGCCCAAGGTGGGTGGATCACTTGAGGTCAGGAGTTTGAGACCAGCCTGGCCAACATGGTGAAACCTCTTCTCTACTAAAAAAAAAAAAAGTATACAAAAATTAGCCGGGTGTGGTAGTGGGTGCTTCTGGGGAGGCTGACACACGAGAATCGCTTGAACCTGGGAGGCGGAGGTTGCAGTGAGCTGAGATTGCACCACTGCATTTCAGCCTGGGCTACAAAGTGAGACACTGTTTTTTAAAAAGAAAAAATCTGAGGGCTGAAAGGAATTTAAAAGAACATCTAGTTAAAACTAAAGCATTTCAGAACTTGGGAATTTCTTGCCAAACTTCAAATTATCATAATTTTGATTCAGAGAGTAATCTGCTAAATGCATGTAGTCAACTATGTCAGTAAATGTTAGGAATTGTTCTTTGTTTTCATATTAGTAAACATGAACTGATAATATAATTTTCTTTTTTTCTTTTGAGACAGAGTCTCACTCTGTCACTCAGACTGGAGTGCAGTGGCATGATCTCAGCTCACTGCAACCTCTGCCTCCCAGGTTCAAGCGATTCTCATGCCTCAACCTCCTGAGTAGTTGGGACTACAGGCATGCACGCACCACCACGCCCAGCTGATTTTTGTATTTTTAGCAGAGATGGGCTTTCACCATCTTGGCCAGGCTGGTCACCATGGCCAGCCTAATATAATTTTCAAATCTGCATTAATTATACAAATCTGTAAGCACAAAATATGCACTTATGTGTCATACACTTAGGTATTTTACTTTTTGTATTACAATGTGGTTCTATTTATTTTTTAAAAACTTTTAATATGAACGTTTTCAAATTCACAGAAATGTTGCAAGAATAATACAAAAATTGCCACTATAGGATGGTGATTTTCCTAATTCTGTCATTTCTTCTATTAGCTGGCATTCTCTTATAGAAGTCTCTTCCCTACTTTTTCTCATTTAAAAAATCTGTTACCAATTCAGATTCATTCTGTGAATAATAATCTATTATACTACCCTTACTTATTTTTATGATCAAATTATCTGAATTGAACGAGCCTGGTCAAAATCTCTGTGTATTTTGACTTATTCCCAATCACACGTTTTGAGCACTTCCTTACTCTCTGGCATGGCAAAATGTTATGGGTTCATTTTGCATCTTTGCTACCCCGGGTTAAGAATCAGCCTTTTCCCCTAGAAGTCCTTATTCCTTTTCATGGGGAATGGTATTTAGAAGTTAGACCTTTTCTACTTGTTCTCGACTGTTCTTTTACATTTAGTTTTTTAATTTATCTGCAATTTATTCTGTAATATAGTGTGAGGTGCAGATCTGTATACTAAAGTTTAAATTAATTGCTCTAGCAATAAAATATAAAACCAAAGATAGTTATGGTTATATTCTTCCCCATCAGGAACACTGATTCAGGGAGATAATCTTATTTAAATTTAATTTTAAATAATGTATATAAATTATGTTAAGTGACATATATATCTTTACATCTTGTGTCAGTTATTTTTTCTCTAACTTGTAGGTGCATTTTCTAGAATCATGAAACTTTGTGAAGAAAAATGGGAAACAGATGAAATACAGAAGGGAGGAAAATGCAGAAGTTTATCTGTAAGAGGAATTACAAATTTAGGAAATACTTGCTTTTTTAATGCAGTCATGCAGGTAAGAGTCATCAGAAAGCTTCGTAATATGTAAAAGATTCTCTTAATTTATATAGTCATTGGCTCACCTGTAGACTGTCAAATGACTACTAAATGTTCCTCTAGAAATTTCTCTGTTTTCCTTTTGTTTACGCTATCTTGGGCCATCACCATATGTATACATGTACCTTATTTTCACACAGGGCTTCAGAAAGGTCTTCTGTGTATTTTACCATGGCTCTGTCGGTAATAGTGACCTTTACTAAATGTAAAATGTACTCAACTAAATCTTAATATTTTTTGAAATAGACATTTTTGCTATGCTAGATGAAATTTGAGAGTATTCCATAAAATCAGCGGCATATTTTAACTGAATCTGAAGACTTTAATTTTGTTTTCTTTTAGAACTTGGCACAGACTTATATGCTTACTGATCTGATGAATGATGAGATCAAAGAAAGTAGTACAAAACTCAAGATTTTTCCTTCCTCAGACTCTCAGCTGGTGAGTAATAACTATTTGAATAATAGCTGTTTTCAGATGAGCCACTGATGTTACCAAAATCTCTTTTCCTAATTCGCAGATCAGTCTACTAAGATAGTAGTCAGGGGACTTAAAAATAATTTAAAAGCATTCTGTGAAAATAATCAGATTTAAAATTTCTAAAATCATAACTTTATGTTATGGTTCCACTATGCCATGGATCAAATAATAAAAAGATATTAAGGCAGCTTTAAAATAAACATACTGGAAGAAACAAAAGAGGTGTGACTTCTATTGAGCAAAATGCCTATGACCCCTATTTTGTAGTTTCTGATGACATTTGTTTAAATTTAGCATTTTTGTTCTTTAAAGGAAGATGAAATTTTAATGTGAGCATCTAAAGGTTTTTTTTGTTTGTTTGTTTTTTTTTTTTTTTTTTTTTTTTGAGACGGAGTCTCACTGTCGCCCAGGCTGGAGTGCAGTGGCGCGATCTCGGCTCACTGCAAGCTCCGCCTCCCGGGTTCACGCCATTCTCCTGCCTCAGCCTCCCGAGTAGCTGGGACTATAGGCGTCCGCCATGGCGCTCGGCTAATTTTTTTTTTTTTTTTTTTTTTTTTTTTGTATTTTTAGTAGAGACAGGGTTTCACCGTGTTAGCCAGGATGGTCTTGATCTTCTGACCTTGTGATCCACCCCCCTCGGCCTCCCAAAGCGCTGGGATTACAGGCATGAGCCACCGTGCCCGGCCGTATCTAAAGGTTTTTTGAAGCCTAGCCTGATGATAGATTTTTAAGTTAGTGAGAAAGATGAAAAAAAAAAAGCAGCCCCTGATATTCAGAAGCTGGCCTGGCACCCACAGTTAGGCCATGTTATTCAGATAATCCCACAGAGTAACAATCTGATACTAGATTTCTCTGAGACTATGATGAAATGAGACAAAGCAAGGCCACTTCATGATTTTGTCTAAAACAAGGTCACTTTGCCATTTAGAAAATCTCAAACACCCTCCTTCAGCCAAAATGAGAAATGAATGACTGCTACTTTATTAGTTAGAGATTTATCCTCATTTTAGTCTCCCCCACCTACTGCCACAATATGTAAGATTTATTGAGATGTCCCATAATAGAATTACCCTCGCTTTCTGAGGGCATTCACTCTAGAGTAAACCTGTGCTTCCTGAAACCCACCTTCAGATTATTCAACCAGAGCCTAAATCCTGGGTAGGTTCTTTACAGCGCCCTCTTACTAGGACACCCTGTGGTTCCCCATGCTGTGTGATCTCCCTCACTGCCACAAGTAATAAACCCACCTAGTTTAACGATAGGTGTGTTTCTGATGGACTTTGGCTGGGGGATATTGATACTAGTAAGGATAATTTTAGTGAGAAATTGATCAGCCTGTGTGTGTGTGTAAGACAGAGTATATATATAGCTCATGATCTGACTTTTGAAAACAATTAAAAAAAGAGTTCTAAAAATGCTTAGCCCTCTAAAAATGCTTAGTAATCTTAGATTGTTTTTCCCAGTAGGCAGTTTTGAAAGACAGTACTATTATATATATATATATATATAGCTTTAAAAGACAGTATTATTATATATACTGTTATATATAAGTATATATATATACTTATATAAGACTGTTATATGTAATAACCTCCTTTTTTATATATATAAATATTTACTATACATGTGTTTACCATATATATATGTATATATAGTCGAAAGGCAGCCTGTAAACATTTCTTGTTCAGCCCTTTAAAAATTTAATGATAGATTCCAATGCCCTATTCTAAATGAAGTGTAGTGAGATCCTTAAAACTACTAAAGGGAAGTTATTGCCTAGTCATTTAAAAAGACCTGTTAAATATGATTTCCTGTTAAATGCGATTGGATGTTGAGTTTAAATATTTGACATGCAGAGCTGTGTCTCAGGATTACTATGTGGCAATTAGATACTGTAGTTAATAACTTTAGGTTTGTATCATTCTAACAGGGTAATTTTCAATCTTATGTCTTAGGTTTTTAGGGCATAAAGTTGACCTGAGCTGTGGCACTATTCTTTGAGTTGGTTACTGCCCTTTGAATTGCCAGTTTATCTTTGTCTTTTGTCTATATACCTTTTTTTTTTTATTTTTATTTTTTTACCTTATTGTGCTGGCTCAGACCTCCAGTAACGTGTTGAATAGAGATGATGGGAGCAGTCAGCCTTGCCTTAATCCCAAAATTAGGGGAATAAACATTCAGCCTTCTCCCATTATTACATATGAAGGTACGATTTTCAGAGGTGTTCTTTATAAGGTTGAGGAGATTCCCTTCTATTGCTAGTTTTCTGAAAGTTTTATCGGAATGGATGTTGAATTTTGTCAAATGCTTTTCCCACATCTATTGAGATGATCATATGGTTTTTCTTCTTTATTCTGTTAATGTGGTGAATTACATTGATTCCTTTTTCAAACGTTAAACCTATCCTGTATTCCTGTTACAAACCCCAGTTAGCTATGATATTCTTATATGCTGCTAGATTCAATTTAATATTTATGTGCATATCAACAATGTGTGTGGAAAACTTTTTATTTAATGAAAATATTCTTAAAAATGTATATCATGAGTGTATAGCTTGATGAATTTTCTCAGCTAACACACTTGTGTAACTAACACCTTGCTCAAGTAACATTACCAGCATCTGGAAGGCCCCTTCAACTTCCCCCCTGCCCATTCACTACTTCCCTAACCCACATGAGTAACCACTAACCTGGTTTCTAACAGGATAGATTAGTTTTGCCTGTTTTAATACTGCATATAAATGGAATCTTACTATATACATTATTTTGCATTTGGCTTCTTTCTGTCACCATTATGTGTGAAATTCATCCTTCTTGCGTTTTCAGCAAACATTTGTTTTCACAGTTTAAGTGTATTTTTTATTTTTATTTAATTTATTTTTTGAGATGGAGTTTTGCTCTGTCACCCAGACTGGAGCGCAGTGGCACAATCTCGGCTCACTGCAACCTCCACCTCGTAGGTTCAAGCAGTTCACCTACCTCAGCTTCCTGAATAGCTGGGACCATAGGTGCGTGCCACCACACTTAGCTATTTTTTTGTATTTTTAGTGGAGACAGGGTTTTGCCATGTTAGCCAGGCTGGTCTCAAACTCCTGACCTCAAGTGATCCGCCTGCCTTGGCCTCCCAAAATGCTGGGATTACAGGCGTGAGCCACTGCGCCAGGTCTAAATGTACTTTTTAAAACTAAGGTTATTTCATCATCTCATTCTGAAGGTTTTTTATTCTGTCTAAAAAAGACTTTCATTGGGAAAAGGGAAGTGCAACTTGGTACTTGAAGTTTAAAATTACCTTAGATTTTACTTTTGACCCTTGAGGTAACTTTCAGTTAACATGGCAGAAAACACTTTAAAAAAAAATAGTCTTTATTTTTTAGAGCAGTTTTAGGTTTACAGCAGAAGAGAAAACACTTTCTTTTTTTTTTTTTTTTTTTTGGAGACAGGGTCTCATTCTGTCACTCATGCTGGGGTGCAGTGGTGCCATCATGGCTCATTGCAGCCTGGGCTTAAGGGATCCTCCCACTTCAGCCTCCTGAATAGCTTGGACCGCAGGAACGTGCCACTACACTTGGCTAATTTGGCTAATTTTTAAATCTTTTTTGCAGAGATGGGGTCTCCCTATGTTGCCCAAGCGGGCCTTCCACTCTGGGCTCAAGTGATCCTTCCACCTTGGCCTCCCAAAGTGTGGAGATTACAGATGTGAGTCGTGGCACCCAGCCCAGAAAAGCACTTTTGACATTCAAAAGCTATGGAAGGCTGAGCACCATGGCTCATTCCTGTAATCCCCTAGCACTTTGGGTGGCCGGAGTGGGAGGATCACTACTTGAAGCCAGGAGTTTAAGACCAGCCTGAGCAACAAAGTGAGACCCGCCTTTACCCCCGTCTCTACAAAAATTTTAAAAATCAACTGGATATGCTGGCATGCATCTGTAGTCCCAGCTGCTCAGGAGGTGGAGGCAGGAGGATCAATTGGGTCCAAGAGTTTGAAGTTATAGTGAGCTGACCGCACCACTGCACTCCAGCCTGGGTGACAGAGTGAGACTTCGTCTAAAAAAAAAAAAAGAACAAAAGTCTGTCTTGAGTCCTCTGTAATTTTGACTGGGTGTGGTGGCTCATGCCTGTGATCCCAGCTACTTGGGAGGCCGAGGTGGGAGGATTGCTTGAGCCTTAGGAGTTCAAGACCAGCCTGGGCAACCCTGTATCTTTAAAAAAAAAAAACAAAAAAAAAAACCTATGGAAAATTATAGCCTGTCCTTTCTGTGATTATAGTGGATTTTTAAGGATAGTTGTTATGAAATACTTATGTAGCAGTTATTTCATGAATATAGAAATAGGAAAATATATTCAATAGTTATCTTGGAAGATGACATTCTTTAATGTCCCAAGTTTATATTTGGGATCTGCTTTCCATTCCTTGTCTTTTAGGAGAAAGTGTTATTGGTGGGGATAATACTTTAGAAACCAGATTTTGAGGGGGAAAAAAATTCTAGAATTAAATGGGTTAATCCTTCACCCAATGTTAGCTGCTTTTGTCAAGCTTTATGTCTCTCCCCTTTAAAAGACGGAGATGTTATGCTGATTTTGTCACATGATTCCACATTATTATTTTACTAGTAAAATATTTGGGGAAAAGAAAGATGTATAATCATACATCATACACAAATAATCATACATTATTTACTAGCAAATAATGTATGATTATTTGTGTAGTGGTACAAACATTAAATAGATTAGTGATTTTATTTATAGGACAGTGCATTAAAGGGCAGTGACAAGGAACTAAAGATTGGTGATATCATTTGATCTAATAGTTTTATTAAGCAAAGGGCAGAGGATATGAAAATACCTGTGTTTTTCAAGGCAGGTATTCTCCTTTCCATTTTTATATATTTTATTTATGAAATAATAAAGTTTCTTAATACAATTGAGGCAATTTAGTTGGTATTATTTAAGCAGAGTGTAACTCACAGATTTTTAATATGTTATTTTAAAATTGTACATTTCTGACATAGAGTTGATCATGTTTTTAAAGGACCCATTAGTGGTGGAACTTTCAAGGCCTGGACCACTGACCTCAGCCTTGTTCCTGTTTCTTCACAGCATGAAGGAGACTGAAAAAGGACCACTTTCTCCTAAAGTTCTTTTTAATCAGCTTTGTCAGAAGTGGGTGCATCTACATTTTTAATATAAATAATTATGAGTTACAAAATACTAATGTATTCATCACTTAACATGAATAGTCATTTTTACTGTAACTTTGCTATTATTGCCCTATGAAGAGAACTAAAATTTATTTTATTAGTTACAGCTCTATGCTTTATGAAAATTATATCTCAGTCCTCAGAAGAAGCAGATTATCCTCATCTATAAGGAAATGGAGACACAAATTAAATGGCTCACCTAGTCTGAGTGAAAAGCTGAGAATCAAATAGAGGTCTGTCCTGACTTGGATGCCTATGTTGTAATACCATAAAGTGAGAAAATCATAGAGTTATAAAATCTAGAAAGTACTGTAAGATAACATCTAATCTGGCTTTCTTATTTTAAAAGATGAGCTGTGAGGCAAATAGAGTTTAAGTGAATTTCTCAAGGTATTACAGTATGTTTAAAAACCGAATCCTTATGTGCCTGGAAATAAACACATAAAGGATCTGACTTGACTTTAATGCATTCATGTATTCATTTATATAAAAATTTGAGAGCTTGCTTTTTATGAGGTACTTGCTACAATTCAGGGGTACACAACGTATATTGCGTCACAAATGTACCCTGTCCTCATGGAACTCACAAGCTAGTCTAGTCCACAATTACTGAAATATGTAGAAGGAAAATTCTTTGAATATGAGCTTGCATTTTTGTATGTCTATAGACTTTAAAATCTCATTTTAATTAAAACTAGTAATGAATGCCATGATATTTTAAATAATAGTCCAAAATAGAGGGCTTAGTGTATGTTTCATTTGGTTGGCAAATGATGTTTCTTCAAAGCCTGAAGACCAAAAACACCTGCAAAAGTCTCAGAGGCATGAGTGTCTCACAGAGTTAAAAAGTTTTTAGCACAGCCATAATAAAGAATGAAATCATATTCTTTGCGACAACATGGATGCAGCTGGAGGCCATTATCCTAAGTGAATGAATGCAGGAACAGAAAACCAGATACCACATGTTCTCATTTATAAGTGGAAGCTAAACATTGGGTACTCATGGACATAAAGATGGCAACAATAGAGACTGGGAATTACGAGAGGTGGGAGAGATTGAGGGAGGAAGGGTTGAAAAACTAACTATTGGGTACTATGCTTAGTACCTGAGTGACGGGATCATTCGTACTCCAGACCTTAGCATCACACAATATACCCAGGTAACAAACCTGCACACGTACCCCTTGAATCTAAAATAAAAGTTGAAATTAAAACAAAAAAAGTTATTAGGGCATTGTATGCTTTAGAAATTTGTTTCTGACTTTGCCAGAAATAACTTGTTTTGTATAATTTTCTTCCTGGTTATAAAGGTTTATTAACATTTTAAAAATTATTATTAAAATAATGGGCACTCATAGATAAAAATTCAAACTCCTCCCTGTCTTTAATCCTCAGAAGTAACTATTATCTGATTCTTTCCAAAAGTGATCATACATACACAGACATATGCAAATCTTTTGCAACTTGCTTGATATATTTTATACATCTTTCCATGTTAGCACGTGTGTGTAACTTACACAGTTTTGTATGTATACACTGTACTTGCAGAAGTACATCTGTAGGATAAATTCTTAGAATAACTAGATCAAACATTATTTGAAGAGTTTTATTTATTTTTTGTATTTTTTAGGAGACAGGGTCTCGCTTTGTGCCCAGGCTCAAGTGCAGTGGCCCAATCATAGTCGAATTCCTGGGCTCAAGCATTCCTCCCTGCTCAACCTCCCAAGTAGCTGGGATTACAGGCATGAGCGTCATCCATGCTTGGCTGAAAAGTTTTAAATTGCCTTTTTTTGGTTTGTTTTATGGCGTTTACTTTTAAAAGAAGTATACATTAGACAAATATAGTTTTTTAAAATCAAGTAAAGATTTAAGCCACATGTGTTTGGGTTTATTTCTGAACTATATTCTGTTTCATTGATCTACATGTCTTGTCTTTACCCCAAAGCCTACACTGTCTTGGTTACTGTAGCTTCATAGTAAGTCTTGCAATTGAGTAGCATAAGTTCTCAAATTTTGGTCATCCTTTTCAAACTATTCTAGGTCCTTTTTTTTTTGAGATGGAGTTTCGTTGTTGTTGCCCAGGCTGGAGTGCAATGGTATGATCTCAGCTCACCGCAGCCTCCGCCTCCTGGGTTCAAGCAATTCTCCTGCCTCAGCCTGGGATTACAGACGCCTGCTACCACACCCGGCTAATTTTGTATTTTTACTAGAGATGGGGTTTCTCCATGTTGGTCAGGCTGGTCTTGAACTCCCAACCTCAGGTGATCTGCCCACCTTGGCCTGCCAAAGTGACGGGGTTACACGCGTGAGCCACTGCACCCGGCTGGTCCTTTGCTTGTTTATGTAAATTATAGAATCAGATTGTCAGTTGGGATTGTTTTGAATGTGTAGATCAATTTGGGGAGAATCAACATCTTAACAATGTTGAATCTTTTCATGTATGATATCTTACCAGTTTTCTACGTCTTTGATTTTTCTCATCAAGGGTATATAGTTTTCAGCATACAAATCCTGCACAAATTTTGTTAGACTTATCTTAAGAATTTCATGTTTTTATGCTATTTATTGTAAATGGTACTTTTTAAAAAATTCAATTTCCAATTGTTCATTGTTAATATACAGAAATACAGTTGATTTTTGTATGTTGACTTTGTTTCTTGCTACCCTACCCAACTTGCTTTACTAGTTCTCTTAGCTTTATGTTGATTCGTTGGTATTTCCTATGTAGACAATGTCATTGGCTAATGAAGATTGTTTTTTTTCTTTCCAGTCTGTATCATTTTATATCTTTTTCGCATTTTATGTCACTGTCAAGGACAACCAATACATATTGCAATAGGACTCTTCTTGGGAAAAAAATGAAAAAGGACCACCAATACAATGTTAGAATGGTGAAATAGGTGTCTTGCCTTATTCCTGATATTAAAGGGAGAGCATGCAGTCTTTCACACATAAGTGTGATAATAACTATAGATTTTTCATACATGCCTTTTATCAGGTTGAGGAAATTCTCAATTATTCTTAGTTTTTCTTTTTTCTGAGAGTTCTTATCAAGAAATGGATTTTTAAAAAATGCTTTTTCTGTATCCAAATAATCATTTTTTTTTTTTTGTCAGAATAGTAAATTGTATTGGTGGATATTCTGACTAGCTTTAGTAAGGTATATTTGACATAAAATAAATTGTACATATTTAAAGTGTACTACTGGGGCCAGACACAGTGGCTCACGCCTGTAATCCCAGCAGTTTGGGAGCAAAGGTGAGAGAACTGCCTGAGGCCAGGAGTTTGAGACTAGCCAGGACAACATAGGGAGACTCTGTGAAAAAAAAAAAATTAGCCAGAGGTGTGATGGTGCACACCTGTAGTCCCAGCTACTCTAGAGGCTGAGGTAGGAGGATCACTTGAGCCTAGGAGTTTTGAGTGTTCAGTGAGCTGTTAGTGTCATTGCACTCCTGTCACCCCTGTCTCTCTGAAAAATAAAGTATACTATTGGATAAATTTTGACATATCTATACACTTTGTGGGGGTGTGTGTGTGTGTGTATATATGTATATATATATACATTAATTCAATATAATGAATGTATCCATCACCCCCCAAAGTTTTGTTGGGCCCCTTTATAATCCCTTTCTCTAGAACCTCTCCCCTAAACTCCATCCCTGGGTGGTATACCCCTTACCTGGTTTTTTTTGTTGCAATAGATTAGTTTGCATTTTGGGGAATTCTATAGAAATGGAATCATACAGGGTGTACTCTTTTTTTATCTGACTTCCTTCACTTGGCATAATTTGTGGTTTATTCATATTGTGTGTACGTGAACCAGTCTCTTGAAGTTTCTGTTATAGTGGTGATTATCAGACACTTTGACCACCTGATGAGCCTTATTTGGGAGCAAGGTCTTCAACTTTGTGGTTTTTGTTTGTTTTATTTGGTTTTCTGCTTCTGCATTAGTTCACTTAGGGTGATGCTTTCAGCTGCTTCCATGTTGCTTGCTGCAAAGGACATGATTTTGTTCTTTGTTATGGCTGTGTAGTATTCCATGGTGTACATGGACCACATTTTCTGTATCCAATCCACCATATATGGGCACCTAGGTTGATTCCATGTCTTTGCTATTGTGAATAGCACTGTGATGAACATAGAAGTGGATTAAATTTCTTTTTCTTGACAGTCTCCTAATTTATGCTTGTACATATATTTTTCTCTCATGCCTTGAGGTTTTTAAAAGTCCTCTCTCTTTCTCATGGCAATACTTTTACTAAAATACATTTCCTGGGAATCCTTAGGGTTCCCCTTATTTTGAATAGGCTGAATATTTTCATATGTTTGGTGATTTTTATCTTTTAATCCTTTAATAGGTTTGAAAGTCTCTCTTGATATGAGTAGCTCAGATAGCCTCCGTCATAGAGTCTAGAAATCATCCTATGGTTTTTTTTGCCCATTCCTAGGTAAAAAAAAACAAAAAACAAATCTAAGTTTATTAAATTTTCTTCAGTGGTTTAGAAGGCAGTAAATAGTTTTTGCATTGGTTGAGAAGGAGCTATAGGCAGAGACATGGTGGAGGCAGTTTCTCATTGTTCAGGAGTGATTTCCTCCTTATGTGTCTGCTTTGAAAGCCATAAACTGCCCCCTCCTCCTACCTACCCCTTGGCTAGTGAAGATCTCTGAAGGATTCTCCTGTTCCCTCCTCTAGTCATCTGCTACTTCACTGGCCTTCCTTGGAGTGTACAGCATAAGTGTAGGGTTCTGCAGTTTCTGCATCTCCTGATGCCAGCTGTGGAGGTCCAAATAGGATTAGAATATGTGTCCATCTTGGTTTCTGTCCTCATCTCTAATCTAGGAGGTGAGTTCTGTCCACCACATGCAGGTAGGGAAGCCCATCAAGGTAATAAAGTATTGTCAGCATGTTGCTATGTGCTGCTAGTTAGCAAGAATGTCTGGAGTGGTGTTTCCTCTTACAGGCTAGATTGATGACCGGTTAATGTTTTAGCAGTCAGGGACTCACTTTCTTTGTATTATTAGGATGAATATTTATCCTGAGATAATGAAGAATAATGCTGAAAGTACTACACTTGGCCGGGCGTGATGGCTCATGCTTATAATTCCAGCACTTTGAGAGGCTGAGGTGGGTGGATCATTTGAGGTCAAGAGTTCGAGACCAGCCTGGCCAACATGGTGAAACCCCACCTCTGCTAAAAATACAAAAATTAGCCGGGCATGATGGCAGGTGTGGCCAGCAACTGTAGTCCCAGCCACTCAGGAAGCTGAGGCAGGAGAATTGCTTGAACCCAGGAGGCAGAGGTTGCAGTGAGCTGAGATTGTGCCACTGCACTCCAGCCTAGGTGACAGAGTGAAACTCCATCTCACAAAAATAAAAATGAGATAATAATTAAAAATAATTAGGCCAGGCGCAGTGGCTTACGCTTGTAATCCCAGCACTTTGGGAGGCCGAGGCGGGCGGATCACGAGGTCAGGAGATCGAGACCACGGTGAAACCCCATCTCTACTAAAAATACAAAAAATTAGCCGGGCGTGGTGGCGGGTGCCTGTAGTCCCAGCTACTCGGAGAGGCTGAGGCAGGAGAATGGCGTAAACCCTGGAGGCGGAGCTTGCAGTGAGCCGAGATCGCGCCACTGCACTCCAGCCTGGGCGACAGAGCGAGACTCCGTCTCAAAAAAAAAAAAAAAAAAAAAAATTAAAAATAATTAAGTACTGCAGTCTGTCAAAAGACCTGTAGTTATGTTAGTGGCACTTAGCTTGTTCTTCAATTTTCTCAAGCATAAAGTAGAACTTATATTAATTATAAATTCCTGAACAGTGCTGTTTTGTATATCACATGAGATATGTTGTAAATATCATAAATAGTTGTAAATTTGTCTTCTACTATAATATATTCTCATTATTTTGTATTTTGACAGAATTATTTATTCATCTTAGGTCAGAACACTTTCTAGATTTAATACTTGTCTGCACTTACGACAAAATGTTCATTTTAGCATTAAAGTTTACTGTAGGTTACTTTTTAAAGTTACTGAAATCAACCAAATATTTCCTATGTCAGTGTCTCCATGAATAGTACCTGATCTTTCTATTAAGTTAATACAGAGGAAATTTAATTATCAAGTCCTTAAAAAATATATTCACAGGGAGATCAACTTATAGTCCTTTATATGAAATATAAACACTCTCTTGCTTTCCTTTTGGTTAAGGTAGGAAGATAATAAATCACAGTGGCTTGCGTTTGAATACTGGTTTATTTGCTAGCTGTATGACCTTGCAAATGATTTAAACAATACCGCTGAGTCCTCATGTGTAAGTTGGAGAAAACAGTACATCCCAACAAAGTTGTTGGAGGATTATGCCTGAACGTGTGAAAAACTACTAGTATTGTGCTTAACATATAGTAGTTGCTTAATAAATGATAGCCATATTCTCTGTGCACACTTAAGATCACACCCTAATTGGACCAGTAATCACATTTCGTCTATTTAGTTGGAAAAGTAGTAAACTGTGTCTTTATGCCATTTTGTGTGTGTGGGTGTGTGTTTTGGTAGAGAACGGGGTTTTGCCTTGTTGCCCAGGCTGGTCTCGAACTCTTGAGCTCAAGTGATCTGCCCCTCGGCCTCCCAAATGCTGGGATTACAGGCGTAGGCTGCCGCACCCGGCTAATAATATGCTATTTCAAGTGCATTTAGAGAAGAGTGTTGATGAACCATGGAATGATTATTCTTTTTTTCTTTCCTCTTTTGTTTTTAAATCACAGGGCACCTCGATTTAAAGATTTCCAGCAACAGGACAGTCAGGAGCTTCTTCATTATCTTCTGGATGCAGTGAGGACAGAAGAAACAAAGGTCAGGTTTCTTTATGTATATCATGTATTCTCTTCAAGAAGAGGATACAAAACTAAGAGATTATTGGGGGGCCAAGGCGGGGTGGATCATCTGAGGTCAGGAGTTTGAGACCAGCCTAGCCAACATAGTGAAACCTCGTCTCTACTAAAATATAAAAATTAGCCGGGCATGGTGGTGCATACCTGTAATTCCAGCTACTTGGCAGGCTGAGACTTGAGAATTGCTTGAACCCAGGAGGCAGAGGTTGCAGTGAGCCAAGATCATGCTACTGCACTACTCCAGCCTGGGTGACAGAGTAAGACTCTGTCTCAAAAAAAAAAACAAAAAACAAAAAACAAGTAATTAATTTCTATTACAATTTAAAAGTACAGTTGAGAAATAATTTAATTTTTTAGAATAAATATTCTAGATATTTTTTCTTTCTTCTGTAAGATATTTACCTTTATCCTTTTACAGCCCTATTGTCCTTTTTAGTTAATGTCCTTTGCTGTAAATAAAATAATTTAAACTAGCTTAAGTAAAAAGGAATTGTGGCTGGGCATAGTGGCTCATGCCTGTAATCCCAACACTTTGGAAGGCCGAGTCAGGTGGATCACCTGAGATCAGGAGTTCAAGATCAGCCTGGGAAACATGGTGAAACCCTGTCTCTACTAAAAATATAAAAATTAGCCAGGTGTGGTAGCGTACGCCTGTAATCCCAGCTACTTGGGAGGCTGAGGCAGGAGAATCGCTTGAACCCCGGAGGTGGAGGTTGCAGTGAGCCGAGATCATGCCACTGCACTCCAGCCTGGGTGACAGAGTGAAACGCGGTAAAAAAAAAAAAAAAAAAAAAGGAATCTTAAGATGCAGGGAGATATTCCTGGGGGATATAGGAACAGGAAAGCTGTCAGGAATCCAGAAAGCATTCTTCTTATTATCCTAGTTTCTCTGGTTCTGTAGATTTTCTTCATTTTTCTCCATGCAGACCAAGCAGTATTTGCATGTCATAGTTCCATGTATGTAAAAACTATACTGGCTATTCATGATTCTCGATTTTTAAATTCCCAGTAGAGAGAAACTTCATTATTCCATGTTGGATTAGATTCCACCATGGATCAGTTGTTTGTGGCTAGGAGAGACGAGTCCCAGCCTGTTGGATGAGAGAGCATTTCTCAGAAAAGGAATAGCTTGTGGACTGGATAGCTTCCCCAAACAGTGTTGGTTGTAGGCCTATCCCCTAACTGATTGGCCCTTTATTGACTTTAATGTTAAATTAGTTAAATTCAACTTCTTCTGGGGAGGGGTTTCCTGTGCACATAGGGTTCAGTTTATCAGAGAAAATGCAAGATATTAAGGATGTCAGATACACAGCACACATTCTCCGTTTTCCTCCCTCTTACTCATAGAAGACATTGCTGGTCGTTCCTAACAGTCCAGGTGAGTTTGGGTTCAGCCTCAATTATTTTCTGAGCACACCATTGTGGGCAGCCCTTGTCAGTCATAATTGGAGTAATAACGTGAAAACCTGTTTTCCATTCAAGGCAAATATACTTCTTAATCTATATGGTAATATGTAATAAAAGCAGCCAAGTGTTCAGTGAAGTGCATACGTGCTTGTGATAAGTAGTGCTAGGTAAGATGGACCTTCCTTTTTTAAAAAAATTCTGCCAGCCATGGTGGCTCATGCCTGTAATCCCAGCACTCTGGGAGGCCAAGGTGGGCGGATCACTTGAGCTCAGGAATTTCAGACCAGCCTGGCCAACATAGTGAAACCATGTGTCTACTAAAAACACAAAAATTAGCCAGGCGTGGTGGTGCACACCTGTAATCCCAGCTTCTCGGGTGGCTGAGGCATGAGAATCGTTTGAACCCGAGAGGCGGGTGAGCTGTGATCGCACCGCTGTACTCCAGCCTGGGCAACAAAGCAGAGCCTACCTCAAAAAACAACAAAAATCCTGTTTTAATTATAGTGTGGCAGTGTCTCTTTACTCCTAGTGACCAGTTTCCAGTGAAGAGAAAATTAGAGTTTTAATATTTTCTTTAAGGTTTCCTTTAAAAATAAGGATTGAATTAATTACTCTCTCCTGCTACAAAACATCATGTATCACAATCCTATTTTTAATTGTCTGTTTATTGACTTTCTTATTAAGCTAATTGAATTCCGCTTTTAGAGTTGTCATTCCCTTTCTGCCACCTCTCTACTTTTACATTTTTGATCATAAACCCTACCACTTTCTATTTAGATTTGTGTTCCTATCTGTCAGCTTTCTTAGACTGTGATCTCTTTGAGGAATGGTACTATGTATTGTCTCTGTCCTGTGTGCCTTGCACATAGTAGGTGTTCTGTGAATTTGTGTGTGTGTGTGTGTTTTGTTGTTTTTTTTTTTGAGACAGGGTCTCACTCTGTCACCCAGGCTGGAGTGCAGTGGCATGATCTCAGCTCACTGTAGCCGCTGCCTCCCAGGTTCAAGTGATTCTCCTGCCTCAGCCTCCCGAATAGCTGGGATTACAGGTGTGTGCCACCATTCCCAGCTAATTTTTGTACTTTTAGTAGAAATGGGGTTTCACCATGTTGACTAGGCTTGCTTATTTATTTAGACAGTGTCTTGCTCTGTTGCTTAGGCTGCAGTGCAGTGTTGTGATCTCAGCTCACTGCAACCTCCAACCTCCTGGGGTCAAGTGATTCTCCTGCCTCAGCCTCCTGAATAGCTGGGATTACAGACACATATCACCAAGCCTGGCTAATTTTTTTTTTATTTTTTTATTTTTTTTTAATTTTTAGTAGAGACAGGGTTTTACCACTTTGGCCAGGCTTGTCTCGAACTCCAGACGTCAAGTAATCGGCCTGCCTCGGCCTCCCAAAGTGCTGGGATCACAGGCATGAGCTGCCACTCCGGGCTCCCTGTGAATGTTTTTGGAATGAGTTGTATGTGCTTAACCTTAAACGCAACTTTTTTTGAGAATTTGAGTTGGGAAGAAATCAAAATAATTATTCTTATATGTTATACTAGCTAGTTTCTTTGTGATTTGCAATTATTTTGAATATGTTGTATTTGAATAAACTAATAAACTGACAGGATAATACTGTGTTGTTTTACCTACATTGTGTCTAAAAAAGAAAAAAAGAGATTTATAATTAGTTAACCATTGAGGATATTAGCATAGTCCCCTAGCTAGTATTTGATCCCATTTTCTTAGAGCTAGGAACTGATACTTAGAGTTGAGCTTCAAACTCAAGTGTTTCTGACTCCCAAACTAATGATCTTTCTAATTCTATGAAATACTGCTAATTGAAGTTTAGTTTTAATGCTTGGACATCTGTAGTCAGTAGAAATAATGATTTTAAGTCTGCTATTTAAAATGTAACCACAATTATTTTACTATTTGGAAAAGTATTAAATCGGATTCAATAATTATGGTATATTGCTGTTCTTGTTGAGGGGTAGATGCATGTTGGCAGGGTGGGAACAGGTTGCTCTTTATATTATGAACAATAAATGGGCCTACAGATGATATGAGTTACTTTAAGATTAATTCAGATTTATCAATTGCTAAAATTATTTTTTCCCCGTGATTTGCAGGAATACATTTACTATGTGGTGGTCATGTATCATTAAATGGAATTAAAAATTATGTAAGTGGGCTGGGCATGGTGGCTCATTCCTGTAATCCCAGCAGTTTGGGAGGCTGAGGTGGGCAGATCACCTGAGGTTAGGAGTTCAAGACTAGCTTGGCCAACATGGTGAAACCCCGTGTCTACTAAAAAACAAAAATTAGCCAAGCATAGTGGCACGTGCCTGTAATCCTAGCTACTCAGGAGACTGAGGCAGGAATCGCTTGAACTCGAGGTGGAGGTCGCAGTGAGCCGAGATCGCGGCACTGCACTCTAGCCTGGGTGAGGGAGTGAGACACGTTCTCAAAAAAAAAAAAAAATTATGTAAGTGAAGTTAAAAGTCATGTGAATGGATTAAAATTATGACTTGGGTTTTTTTTTCTGTTGATATTATAAAAAAAGTAAAATATATCCCTGTCACTTTTTTTCTAATTTACCTCTATAATTTGATAGCAGTCTTTATTATAATTATTGTTTAGTCATAATGGTGCATTGGGATGCACAGTATCTTAGGCAGCCCAGCAGGACACATTGGTTTTGAAAGCTCTTATCTTTCTTGCACTATTTGAGGGCTTTAAATGGTGCAGTAAAATTAAAATGTCAAGTCTGTGGATCTATTCAATTTCATAAGCGAGGATAGTCCTGACGGTCAGCTACAGTGAGTATCAGGGCAGGAGCTGCATTGTCTGACCTGGGAACTCCACAGCTGTTAATCGTGCTGTTGTTGTAGTGTGTCGCTGCCATGTGTTTCTTGATTGAAGGAAGGCTACAGTGTTATGTCTGCCACCAGAATCTTTTAGTAATGATGAAAAACTACTGACCTCCTTTCATATGGTTTCATTAAAGTCTTTTCTGAACTACAACGTTGAGGAATATACTCTTGCTGAATATAGTACTTAAGGGATCATTTGTGCAGAAATTGTAAAATTTTCATGTACAAAATCAAATTTCCTAGAAGTATAAGGCAGTCTTTTTAATTTATACATTTATGCTTCTTTGTTTTTCCTTATAATTTGCACAGTCACTAAATTAATGATATTATATTTTTATTATCTTCAAGATTTATTACTGTAATACATTTTTGGTTAGAATTATTTTAAAGACAGAATATCTCAGCTAACTTAAACTACATTATTTTCATTCTTGTTTTTAAAGTATAAGGTGGAGATTTGAAATAGTGGAACCTTGATACTGCTAATCGATTAAGTGCTACAGTTATTAACAGCTCCCTGACCAAAGTATGATCTTTCTTTTAACCTAAATTGTTCAAAGCACAACTCCTAACAATGAGGAATTGTATATGGATGTAAACTCATTTATTTTCCTCAACTTGATGAATTACCTATTAATTGACTTTTAAACAGTTTAGAGAATATAAATTCGTGGTTAGGATCGAAATTAAAAAGCAAAAGTCTAATATTTAAACAATTTCATTTTACTCTTTTTAGAGTGTAATCACAGCTTTTTAGCTTTTTTCCTGCTGCTTGAATTGGTAACTTCTTAGCTTCTTTTGAGTGATATGACATTTCAGGATATATAGCAAAGTTTCATTAAATCATATCGAAAATCATGTCTGAATTAGTAAAATGTTTAAATTGTAGGATAAATTTACAGACTAAGTTGAGTTAGAAGTATTTTTCTTGAGTTGTTTGAAATATTATGATTATATGAAATATTTACGGGTGAACATTGGTATTTATTGGAATTTTTCATTTAAGTTCATTAAATATTTCTCCTGCATGGAATTTACACAATTCCAATTTGCTTACTTTAGTTCAATAAATTCTTTTTTCAAGGTGTAAAAGTCAACTTTAGCTTAGACAATGTCTGAATTTTATCAACTTTCAAATTTATTGAGTCTGAATTGGAGATTATTTCAGTATTTAATAGCTTCTGGGAGACATTGTTTGATTTCTTTATAGTATATAAGTGTATTTCAGGACTTGTGTCACACGGTATGAATTGCTTTATGTTTGCTTTTATCCCCTACTTTGTAAAATATTTAAGTGTTTTGAATCTTGTATTAATTTTCAAAATATGCTTGAGGAGGACAGTAAACAGTTATAGGAAATATAATGTGTTAATCACAGGCCAGTTAGTAATAAGTGAGACTCGGTTTCACAATTATTGGAGAAGAATGTGTTAAAAAACATACATCATACACAGAAGAAACATAAATCATACACAGCAGAACAATTCTGAGGGGTCATGAGTGTCTGCTCATCCAGGCAGCAGGGCATGGAGCGAGAATAAGAATGTGATCACCTCCTTCTCCATATCATATTGTGTTCTTAGATTAAAAGCATGTTATAATGGCAGAAGGGGATCTTGGTGTTGACAATATGTCTGATCCATAAGTCTCATTGCTCCAGTCTGGGTTCTTTACCTCTCATATCTGATGTGCAGGTGTCACTCTGGAATTCCTCCTAACCATGCTCCTGGGAGTTCCCTTTGCCTCTCTTGTGTTTTGACTTTGCCATTGTTTATATCCCATGTTCTTGTCTTTCTTCCTTTATGCTCTTTTTTTCCTTATTCAAAAGGTGGCATATACCATATATATAACTTGTTGTACTTTGTCTTTTTTCACTTAATATATCATAGTGATCTTTCCCAATTAAAAGATAGGAAGGACCAGGCACCACCTGTAATCCCAGCACTTTGGGAGTTCGAGACCAGCCTGGGCAACATAGGAAGAGCCTGTCTCTACAAAACAAACGAACAAACAAACAAAAAACAGGTGTGGCAGCTCATGCCTGTAATTCCAGCCCTTTGGGAGGCTGAGGCAGGTGGCTTGCTTGAGCTCAGAAGCTCAAGACCAGCCTGGGCAATATGGCAAAACCCCATCTCTACAAAAAATTTTTTTAAAATTAGCCAGGTGTCATGGTGTGTGCCTATAGTCCCAGATACTTGGAAGGCTGAGGCAGGAGGATCACTTGAACCCAGAGAAGTCAAAGCTGCAGTGGGCAGTGATCACACCACTGCCCTGCAGCCTGGGCAACAAAACAAGACTCTCTCAAACAAACAAAAAAAATTTTTTTTTTTTGGAAAGATAATTAACAAACTTTTCCCTCATCCTACTGTCATTATCTGAATTAGGAAGACAAAATTCATCCACTAATTAGGGGCATAGTTAATGTTAAAAGGTCACTTATTAAGTTTTATTCTTGGAATATGTAGTTTTATTCTGAAACTTTTCTGTGAGATTGGATCTTTCCTAAAACATACACAAGAGATGTAGAAATAGTTAATATAAACCTTGTCATTTACTGAGAGCTGCTGAAGACATAATCATTATTGACAACTAAGTTCAAGTAAAACCATAATTAAAATTTGGGGGATTCTTCTTGCTATGGACATTAATTGATAAATTTGGACTTTAGTTATATGTGTATATAAATAAGGTAGTCCACATAGCATCGAGATTATAGTAACCAGCTTGATAGCTTCTTAATATAGAAAGGTCTTCATAGACAATAAATTTCATATGGTCTATTTTCTTTTTTGGTCCTAATTAAGAAGTGTCATTTTAGAGAGAGGGAGAAGGAAGAAAGACGGCAAATGAATTTAAGCAACAGGACTAGGCTGCTTGCTTTTTGTACACTGATAAAAATACATTAAATCCAAGAGAGACCCTAAATGCAGAAATTCTGACTCTTACTTGGGAAAATTTGACATTAGAGCAATCCATTCATGGAATTTGAGACCTGGAAGAAATGACATTTTTTAAAAATTTGGTCATTTTATTTTCAGACTAGGGAACTGAAATCCACAGTGTACCTTGCTGTTTGAAAGTACTTTTATTAGGAGGATGAGGCCTGAGTTAACTATTATTAGACCAGAATCTATTAACTTTGTTTTACAGCGAATACAAGCTAGCATTCTAAAAGCATTTAACAACCCAACTACTAAAACTGCTGATGATGAAACTAGAAAAAAAGTCAAAGGTATGTTGACTCTTTGTTAAAACTTTTTTCTGTAAGAAAATATTAAAATTTTATTTTAGTTGGAAAAAGAACTGAGCATTATGTCAACTAATCCACCAAATTAGTGGCTTTAAAAGGAGGACATAGTTGCTGCAGTGTCTGAAAAATACTTTAGTGGAACATAGAAAATGCTAGAATGTATGCATGTGAATTTATAAGAATAAAGCTAATACCAAGTATACAGATTGACACTGATACCTTTATGTGAGATCTTCTAAGGGAAACTTGAAAGGTTGTTGAAAGTAGCAACCACACTTGGAAGTTCATATTTATCATATTGTATCATTTGACATGTGTTTGGATCAATGGATTTATGGATGTTTTTTAGATGTAACTAGACAAAATGTTTTAGTGCTCCAAAGACTCCTGCAAATAAACCATTTATTGAAGAGACTGCTGGTAAGTCAAGTGTAAGGGCACTTTGCCTACTCCTAGTGTTTGCTATTCATCCATAAAATATGAGCCCCAAATGATGATTACCTAATCAGAGTTGGTTATTTATCATTATCAATACTACAGTGCGGGTTTATATACCTTGCCCTAAATGTATATTCTGCATTGAGATACTAACTAATGTTAGCATGATTTTTAGAAGACATTTAAAAATATTATTTGTATTTTTTTCTAACTTTTGTTTTTGTGGTTTTATAATGTATGTACTACAGGTCTATAATTTGCAAACATACACACATTGTTACTGTGCACTTTATTGTAATTAAGGGTTCAAGATTTTTAAAAAACGTAGCTGCTCAACTATGCCTTGTTCTTTTGTGTTGAGATAGTGCCATCTCGTGGATGTTTAGAATAACATCCCCGTTTTTCTTTCCCCTCTTTCCAGTTTTGTACTCTCTGTTTCCAATCCCTTGTAGTTTTTCTAGATGAAACATCTTTATTATTATAGTATTTCTAAATACAATTTTAATTAATGTTTACTGATATATTCAGATATGTTTTCTGTCATTCAGTGCTCTAATATTTTAAATGATTTTAAATATTGTTTGTATGAAACTTGAAGATAGAGGCTCAAAAAAGAAGTTTGAAAGAGGGGTGAATAGGTTTGTTAATATACTTTTTCCTCCCATGGTTTGTTTATGATGGAAAGTTTCAAATTTTTATTAAAGTAGAGAGAATAGCATAATGCAGCCCTTTATATCTGTCACCCAACTTAAACTGCATTCGTGGTTTATGTTTAATCCATTTTCTCCCAACCACAGGTTATTTTAAAGTAAGTCATAGGCATTTTTTTTAATTTATAAATATTTCCTGAGCAGAATAATTTGAACTTTTAAAAATATAACCATGTCCTTGAGTTCTTAATTACCTATGTTAATTCCTTCCACTTGCCTTTTACGACTGTTATTTTCATAGCCGTGATCCTGGCATCCATAGTTGTGATAGCATAATCTCCTTTCCCATTCTTCTGTGTACTTATTGGTTAGACATGAGGTTTTGTAAGTTTTAATGGGAGTGGCTGAGGTGTGGTATGAATAGTGGTTGTTTTACCTCTTAAGTTTAAGAATAGTTCATTATTTCTTGGAGATTAAAGTAGTTGATAGTCGTAGATCTGCTACAAAATTGTAAAGAAGAAAGACATTAGAATATTGTATGTATAGTAAAATGTATTATTAAATGTAGTACAGAATATCTTATTCAGATTACCTTTGAATAACCAGAAGATAGCCTATTATACTGCTAGATGGATGGTTGACATGTTTTTTGCATTAAAAAGTATGATTTTTACAGCATATGGAAAAGAAGGTGTGAAAATGAACTTCATAGATCGGATCTTTATTGGTGAATTAACTAGCACGGTCATGTGTGAAGAATGTGCAAATGTAGGTACTTTAGAATTCAATTCAGCATGGAATGGATTACAATCACATCATTTTTATTATATTTTCTTTCACATATAATCGTTGGCAGTCATTTTTAAAATTTGACAGATGATTACATAATAATTCTTGAAAGTCTTTTTATATGCTACACTCCTAGAAAGTAAATGTGATAATTTATATATTTTTAAAAGTAAATGTATTTTTGTGTTATTTTTCCTCATGACACACCTACGAGGCAGTTTTAGCCTATCTTAATATACTGAAATTCATTAGCTATCTGTTTGAAGTGAGAGAAAAACTTCTGTGAAGAGAGTAACTGTGCTAGATTGCAGTGCCTTAAAATGTAATTCCAGGCTGGGTGCAGTGGCTCATGCCTATAATCCCAGTACTTTGGGAGGCCAAGGCGGGTGGATCACTTGAGGTCAGGAATTCAAGACTAGCCTGGCCAACATGGTGAAACCCCATCTCTACTAAAAAAAATACAAAACAGTTAGCCAGGCATGGTAGTGGGTGCCTATAGTCCCAACGACACAGGAGGCTGAGGCAGGAGAATCACTTGAACCCAGGAGGCAGGGCTGCAGTGAGCCAAGATCACGCTACTGCACTACAGCCTGAGTGACAGAACGAGACTCAGTTTCAAAAAAAAAAAAAAAGTAATTCCAATAGAAATAACTTACTGTATTAACATAATTTAGGGTGGTTATATCACATTTGATTTGAAGTTTATGTGACGTATTAAAGATTTTTGTGTAGAATTCACTCACTTTGAATTTAATAACTTTTATTTTGAATGCCATCTTTAACAACTTAAAGCATGTATGAATTTTTTGTAGATTTTCAATTGCTTGGTAAGGAATATTTCTGTAAGTATATTACTTAGAGTATGATAGGTTTAAATTTCTGTTAGATTTTAATAGTAAAAGGAGCCTTTATTCATTTTCCTGTCCCAGACTATGGAGTATTTTTCTGTGTTCTCTAGCCTTAAAGAAGCAGGATTATAAAATATATCTCATTCTAGCCTGTCACACTGAAACACAGAATGTATGACCATGATTATTTAAGTTTCTAGACTATTCAACACAGAAGTTGTTTTCTCTCTCACAAGATAGAGAGTATCTTGTGAGATACTTAAAAGATACTTCTTTTAAAACAGAATTATCTTAAAGAATCTATAAAACACAGCCAAGTTCTCTGCTTTTTTTCATGGCTTTTTCTTAACATTTCATAGTTTACTTATGTTACAGCCCTAAGCTCACCAAAAATGTCTAGTCTCTTTAGTTAATCTGTTTTATTAAACAGTTATTTTTAAGTCATTTTAAATATTACAGGCCAGTCATATTGACAGTAATATAAAATTCAATTGGATCACGTTCACTGATGTTTGAGAATATCTTGTTTTGATTAACAATGTGCTGCAATACCCAATTAAATTGCTATTTTTTTCAGGAACATTTTTTAACGTAAAATTTTAGGTTGCCCGGGAAGTTTGATTTCTTTGTACTTTACAAAACTATATGTTTATATTAGAATTCTAACCGAAGTTTTCAATGTGTTTTCCTTTTAAGATCTCCACGGTGAAAGATCCGTTCATTGATATTTCACTTCCTATAATAGAAGAAAGGGTAAGGAGAAGAAAACTAATGATGAAGCTTTTGTGAAGAACATTTAATCATTTATTTAAACATTTGTTGAGTATATTACCAGATATCTGAGAGTCATTATTTTTTATATACAATTGAGTTTGTATTCGTAATTGAGTCTGATTTGGGGGTTTCTGTAAGTACGCATAAAGTATGATGGTTTTTATTCTCAAGGAATTTAAACTCTTAAACACTTTTTATTTTGATAATTTGTTAATTTTTTGTATCTCAAGTCAGTTAAAAATTTTAAGATGAGAACATCCAGAATTTATTTACTAAAGAGGTTTTGTGTTCTGTATGTGGCATTTACATAGGTTTCAAAACCTTTACTTTCGGGAAGAATGAATAAATATAGAAGTTTACAGGAGACAGATCATGATCAATACAGTGGCAATGTTATTATAGAAAATATTCATCAACCTAGAGCTGCCAAGAAGCATTCTTCGTCTAAAGATAAGGTAAGACCATAAGCATCTGTTAGACGTCTGTTTTTTAATAGTTTATTAACAAAAGTTTCAAGCACATCTAAAAGTAGAGAACATAGTGTAATAAACTCTCATGTACCCATTTTTTGGCTTCATAATTATCAACTTGGCTACTTGAAGACTAACTATATATATCCCACATCCTCCCCTTCCTCCCATCCCAGACTATTTTTGGAATAAATCCCAAATATATACTTCAATGTGTATCTCTAAAAGAGAGGTTTTTTTTGTTTGTTTTTTAAGACGGAGTTTTGCTCTTGTTGCCTAGGCTGGAGTACAATGGTGCAATCTCGGCTCACTGCAACCTCCGCCTCCTGGGTTCAAGCGATTCTCCTGCCTCAGCCTCTTGAGTAGCTGGGATTGCAGGCATGTGCCACCACACCTGGCTAATTTTGTGTTTTTAATAGAGACGGGGTTTCACCACGTTGGTCAGGCTGGTCTCGAACTCCTGACCTCAGGTGATCTGCCCGCCTCGGCCTCCCAAGGCACTGGGATTACAGGAGTGAGCCACTGCGCCCAGCACTAACAGAGGGATACTCTTTTAAAAACCAAAAACCACAGTACCATTATCATATCAAAAATATTAATTCATTATAAATAAATAAGGATTCAGTCATTATTTAAATTTCTACAGTTGTCTCATAAGTACTCAGTTTTTTATTTTGCTTTCTAAAGTTTGGATTTTAGGATTTAAAAGAGGTCTATAGATTGCAGTGTCTCTCTCCTTTTTTTTTTTTTTGAGATGGAGTCTCGCTCTGTTGCCCAGGTGGCATGATCTTGGCTCACTGCAACCTCCGCCTCCTGAGTTCAAGTGATTCTCCTGCCTCAGCCTCCTGAGTAGCTGGGAGTACAGGCGCATGTCACCACACCCAGCTAATTTTTGTATTTTTAGTAGAGACCAGGTTTCACCATGTTGGTCAGGCTGGTCTTGAACTCCTGACCTCGTGATCCACCCGCCTCGGCCTCCCGATGATTGCCATGTCTCTTAAATCTCTTTTCATCTACAGATTCCCTCTCCCTCTTTTTCCTCCTTTGCAGTTTATTTGCTGAAGAAATCAGGTCCTTTTTTTCAGCAGCATGGTGTTAACAGATTCCTCTGTCACCTTTATTTCTTCTCTGAGACATTTAGATCTAGAGGCCTAGTTAGGTTCAGATTTAATTACTTATTTAATTTTTAGCCAGAAAACTTTTAGGTGGTGGCACGTATACTTTCATCAGCTAGATGCACATAATATTTTATGTCTCTCTTTCTATGATATTACCAGTCATTGATAACCATTGTCTAGATCTATTATTTTACTAGGGACGTACCTGGTTGTTGGATTATCCCATGAAAATGGAAAATTATTCCATGAAATGGTGATCATTGATAACCATTGTCTAGACCTATTATTTCACTAGGGACATACCTAGCTGTTGTATTATCCCATGAAAATGGAAAGAAATCAATCTGAACTTATACTTCAGCAAAAAAAAAAAAACTTTTTTATATGAAATGATTTGTATTAATTTGGCAAATTAACATTAAATTTAACTCACTCTTTTAATTAATTAATTATTGAGACAGAGTCTCACACTGTTGCCCAGCCAGGCTGGAGTGCAGTGGCACGATCTCAGCTCACTGCAGCCTCCCAGGTTCAAGTGATTCTCGTGCCTCAGCCTCCCAAGTAGCTGGGACTACATATGCACACCACCATGCCCAGCTAATTTTTGTTATTTTTTGTAGAGACAGGGTTTTGTCATGTTGGCCAGGCTGGTCTCAAAACTCCTGATGACCTCAAGTGATCTACCTGCCTCGGTCTCCCAAAGTGCTGGGATTACAGGTGTGAGCCATGGCACTGGGCCTGAATTTAACTTACTCTGTTAGAAGACTTATGTTAGAAGTCACAAGACTTCAGAAAGGACAACATGTTTTCTTTAAATAAAAGCTAATTTTGCTTCCTAAGATATATAGGACAGTTAAATTCAACTTGAGCATATGCTTTATTCTAATGGTATAAAACAAAGCATCTTACGGAGTTTGAAAAGGTTAAAGCATTAATTGTGTTGCTATTCCCCTAAAAAGTACTGGTTATTAAAATATAAATGTGTGGTGATTTTTTTTTCTTTATTTTTATTTAGTTTAAAGAGTTAGGAGATTCTGTGATACTGGCCAAATTAGTTTTAATACATCTGCTATCCAAATGTATGAGAGAAATACTTCCCACACAATATTGGTTAGGAACTGAGAATATGCATATATGACATATAGAAACTGTCTGTACCTCAAAGATCTGGACACCACATGGATATAACTTGTGCTTGTGCTGAACAAATTGGACCTACTCTTTATTGAAAATTTTTTTCACATAATATTTTTTGTTACTTTTTTATTGGACCTATTCTTTATTGAACTTTTTTTCGTGTAATAGAGTTACCTTTTTTTTTTGGTTTTGATGGGAAAAAGTGCAAGTTTGCATACGGTTCTAAAATTAGAAAAGTACAGTTCTAATAACATCTTTAAGGTACTGTATTCAAGAAGCGAAAATTTAAATGACATAAATGTATTTCAGTCATTAGGAAGTTTATGTGTAGAAGTTATTTCCAATAGTTCAACTACAGAACCAGTTTAATCATGGAACCAGAATGATTCAGTAGTTAACTAATTTCAGTACTAGTTTTATAAAGATCAATAAAGTCTTGTTTTGCTGATTAGTAAAGCTATTAATAACAGTATAAAGATATTTGTGACAAACTTTATAGTATTCTTTTATCTCTTACGATAATAGAAGCACCTTGCATCTTTTAAAATTATACTAGAGGTACAGGTACTGATTTGATCATAAGTTTTTGAGTTTTTCACCTTTTCTCTTTGCCAAATTATATTAGTTATCTCATTAAAACCACATAAAAACTTAATATAAAGAATGATAAAAATAATTGCATAAAAATAATAGTGAAATTAGCTGAGAAAATCTTGCCCGCAAGTTGGAAGATGTTATCTCTGAGTACCTTGAAAAAGTGCATTTTCTTTTGCTTACTGATAACAGGCAAATAATCCAGTTAAATAAAGCACTATAAAACTAATATGTGCAATTTCTGGCCTAAATACAGAAAAGATAGTAACAGGAGGCAGATACATAAACAGAGTAAATAGCCATAGGCATATATAAACATCCTTCTTGAACCAAAAACTAAGGTAAAATGAGCTGCAACAAATGGCTACCAAAAGATATTATGTGAAGTCTATTCCATAGGCTATTTTTCTTCCCTTCTTTCCCCTCCCCACAACTTTTTAAAAAACCATCACGCTGACTGAATAATTGTAGAGACTGGAAAATCTCAAATTGATATCCTTATATAAAATCCTGCCTCAGCTCATTAGTTCAGAAAGAAATCCAAAAGTTCAGTTCTCTGAGCTGCTTCAACACATAAGTATATTAGTTTTATGAAAGATTTTTTTTTATTTCATAAAACTTTAATACTTCTGCCAGGATCAGAAGTGCATTGTGCGCTGGTGTAATTTACATGAACCTTGGTTCCCACCACCTGTTAGCTGCGCAGCGTTTTGCCAATTAAGCTCTTTGAGACTCAGCTCTTGCATTCAATTATAAGACCAGAATCTTGCTGTTTTTTCTATTTATCCCATCTGTTGTTTATTTCTGTTTCTACTTTTCATGCACTTTTGGTTTTAATTGAATAATTTTTGTGTTCCATCTTACTTCCTCTGTTTTCTTTTTAGTTATTATAAAAGGTGTTAGGGAATTGCTGAAACCTGTGTTGTGCCTCTCATCACTGGGGTTATATTCAGAAAATCATAGTCCTCTTATTTACATGGAAGAAATTAGGAAAATTTCAATCTTTTATTTTACCAATCAGACCAGTCACCAAAAGAATACTGTGTAGTTACGGTATCTACCGATATACTTCAAAATAGATTTGAGGAAAACCCTGTATTCAAAGGGATCTTACCTGATTTTACCATTTTTCCTAGGTGCTAAATTGCTCAAGGTATTATACAGAGGTATTTGAGAAAATGGCAACTTAACCTATGTAAATTTTTTTAAGGATCAAATTGAACAGATACTTAGTAGTTTTAAAGTCCAAGTAAAACAGTTGCAAGGATATTTTTGTTTATCATGTGGTGTTGGCTCAATTTACTCTTGGGAATTTTGGAAATACCCAGAGAAGGTCATATATCTCCCCTTTGATCATTTTCATTTCTTATATTTTTAAAGTTTAAAAGTGGGCTTTTCCCCTCTACTTAGTGTCTGTAACAAAAAGAGAAGCTCCTTGCATCTTTTAATAATAGAGGTACAAGTACTGATTTGATAGTAAATTGAGTTTTTCACTTCTCTTTGCTAAATTATACTAGTTATCTCATTAAAACTGAACAAAGTTTAATATGAAGGATGATAAGCATCAGGTGAGGAAAAAAGGAGAAATAAAACCAAGATATGGTAATGTGAATACAAATGAAAGTTAGCACTGCTGGAAAGGCAAAAGATCTGGCCTGAGTATTTTAGAAAGTTTAAAAAGTAGTGAAAGGAAACAGTGAATAGAAATTTTTTATTGGAAAATTATGTGAGGCAAAAAAAGCACTACCCAAAAGGTCTGAGGGAAAAGATAGAGAATTATAATGTAGCCACCTGATTAATTTTTTGTTTCCCTAGACCCCACTCTTCTCCCTATTCCCCACACCATTTGGTGCTCCACATTGCAGACAGGGCAATATTTCTAAAATACAAAATTGGTCATCGAATTCCTTGTAGCCCTCAGAATCAAGTCTGATACATGCAGCCAACAGGCATATGAAAAACTCACCATCACTGATCACTAGGGAGATGCAAATCAAAACCACAGTGAGATACCATGTCACACCAGTCAGAATGCTATTATTAAAAAGTCAAAAAATAACAAATGCTGGCAAGGCTGCAGAGAAAAGGAATGCTTATACACTGTTGGTAGAAGTATAAATTAGTTCAACCGTTGTGGAAAGCAATGTGGCTATTTCTCAAAGAGCTAAAAACAGAACTACTCTTTGACCCAGCATTTCCATTACTAGATATATACCTGAAGGAATATAAATCATTCTACCATAAAAACACATGTAGGTGAATGTTCATTGCAGCACTATTCACAATAGCAAAGACATGGAATCAACCTAAATGCTGATCAGTGACAGTTTGGATAAGAAAATGTTGTACATATACACCATGGAATAATATGCAGCCATAAAAAAGAATAAGATTGTGCCTTTTACAGGAACGTGGATGGAGCTGGAGGCCACTGTCGTTAGCAAACTCACACAGGAACAGAAAACCAAATACCACAAGTTCTCACTTATAAGTGGGAGCTAAACATTTGAGTACACTTGGACACAAGGGAACAAAGACACTGGGGCCTACTGGAGGGTGCAGGGTGGGAGGAGGGAGAGGATCAGAAAAAGTAATATTAGCTACTAGGCTTAGTACCTGGGTGAAGAGATAATCTGTGTAACAAACCCCTGTGACACAAGTTTACCTTTATAACAAACCTGCACATGTACCCTGAACCTAAAATAAAAGTTGAAAAAAGAAATCTCATTGCTGTTCAAAATGAAAAACAAAAACAAGTCTGTGACTTATATGCATCTGGTTAATTTTTGTGTGTCCTTCTCACCTCCCCACATTTGTACTCTATTTTCTAGCTAGACTTCCTTAATTTCTTGTTCTTTGTCTTACCTGTGGGCCTTTGAACTGTTTCTTCTGCCAGGAACAGTCTCATTCTCCTCCTGTAGCCTCTGCTCAATTTCTGCATATTTCTCTGATCCACTCAATTCTGGATTAGTTCTTTTCCTCTGGCTTTCTATAGCACTGTATTTCTCCTATCATAACAAAAATTGTACCTAACATTTGAGTTCTTAATTATGTCATGATCACTGTTTTCAGTTATTTACACCAATTATATTGAGCCAAGAGATGGATTAAATAACATGCCTAAAATCATACAAGTAGTCTGTGGCAGAAATGGGGATTCAAACAGGTTAAACAAGGACCATGTTCTTAACCACGTATACTGCCCCCTGCTGACTTGAACTTATGTCTTACCATACTTCTATTGGGATGGATAGCAGGATCTGCAAACAGGAACCGAGTGTCCTTCTTGCCACTATGTCTCAGGTGCCTAGTTCAGTGCTTGTACATGGATGGTGTTTAGGGAGACCACTGAGCTCATTCTCATGATTGCTGCCAATCATAATAGCTGATACTGGCTGGGTGCGGTGGCTCACGCCTGTAATCCCAGCGCTTTGGGAGGCTGAGGCAGGCAGATCCCGAGGTCCGGAGATGGAGACCATCCTGGCTAACACAGTGAAACCTTATCTCTACTAAAAATGCAAAAAATTAGCCGGTCATGGTGGCACACTCCTGTAATCCAGCTACTTGGGAGGTTGAGGCAGGAGAATCTCTTGAACCCAGGAGGTGGAGGTTGCAGTGAGCCGAGATTGCACTACTGCACTCCAGCCTGGGCAACAGAGCGAGACTCCGTCTCAAAATAATAATAATAGTAATAATAGCTGATACGTATGCTGCTTACTATGGGCTAGGCACTGCTCTGTGGGCTTTTCTATAGTCTCAGAAAACAAGGATGGGAATGGGTACTTTTATATTTCACTAGGAGTAGGAAGATAAAAGGGATAGATAGAACAGTCTCATTCAAAAGTTCCTAAGACCAGCTGATCATGAGAATCACCTGTTTATTAAAACGAATTCTCATACCCAACCGCAGACATCATTAATGGGAATCTCTTAGCGGTAATGTCTCGGGTATGTATCTTTTAAAACAAGCCCTCTTAGGTGAGTCTGATAATCACCTGAGTTTGGAAACTATTCAATCAGAAATTAGATTAATTGGATTCTGGACACAGCTATTTTTATTAGTTATATGATCTTGGACAAGTTACTAAAAACCTGTATGGGTCTGTATTTTCCATTGACCATTAATTTCTATTGGTACATAATATTTGTACATATTTATGAGGTATATGTGATATTTTGATACATGCATAGAATGTATCGTGATCAAGTCAGGTATCGGGGAACCTGCCCCAATATTCACGTAGGTTCTTTTCTATTTTCCTTAAGTGTCGGCCAGCTTGAGAAATAAAGGGGCAGAGTACAAAAGAGAAATTTTAAAGCTGGGTGTCCGGGGGAGACATCACATGTCGGTAGGTTCCGTGATGCCCCACAAGCCGCAAAAACCAGCAAGTTTTTATTAGGGATTTTCAAAAGGGGAGGGAGTATGCGAATAGGTGTGGGTCACAGACATCAAGTACTTTACAAGGTAATAGAATATCACAAGGCAAGTGGAGGCAGGGTGAGATCACAGGACCACAGGACCGAGGCGAAATTAAAATTGCTAACGAAGTTTTGGGCACCATTGTCATTGATAACATCAGGAGACAGGGTTTTGAGAGCAACCGGTCTGACCGAAATTATTCGGTGGGAATTTTCTCTTCCTAATAAGCCTGAGAGCGCTATGGGAGACTGGGGTCTATTTCACCCCTGCAGTCTTGACCATAAGAGATGGCTACGCCCAGGGGGGCCGTTCATAGGCCTACCCCCAGGCGTGCATTCTCTTTCTCAGGGATGTTCCTTGCTGAGAAAAAGAATTCAGCGATATTTCTCCCACTTGCTTTTGAAAGAAGAGAAATATGGCTCTGTTCCGCCGGCTCACTGGAGGTCAGAGTTTAAGGTGATCTCTCTTATTCCCTGAACAATTGCTGTTATCCTGTTCTTTTTTCAAGGTGCCCAGATTTCATATTGCTCAAACACACATGCTGTACTATTTGTGCAGTTAACGCAATTATCACATGGTCCTGAGGCGACATACATTCTCCTCAGTTGACAGGATTAAGAGATTAAAGACAGGCATAGGAAATCACAAGGGTATTGATTGGGGAAGTGATGTGTCCAGGAAATCTTTACAATTTATGTTTAGAGACTGCAGTAAAGACAGGCATAAGAAATTATAAAAGTATTAATTTGGGGAACTAATAAATGTCCATGAAATCTTCACAATCCACGTTCTTCTGCCATGGCTTCAGCCGGTCCCTCTGTTTGGGGTCCCTGACTTCCCGCAACAGTCAGGGTATTTGGGATATCAGTTACCTTAAGCATTTATCATTTCTTTGCATTGAGAACATTTCAGATTTTCTCTTAGCTACCTTGAAATAATCTATTGTTGTTAACTGTAGTTACCATACTGTTCTATGGAACATTAGAACTATTCTATCTAACTCTTTGTACTCGCTAACATACCTCTCTTTTTGGCTTCTCCACTACACCCCCACTCACTCTCTTCTAAGCCTCTGATATCATTCTACTCTCTACTTTCATGAGATCAACTTTTTTTTTTTTTTTTTGAGACAGAGTCTCGCTCTGTTGCCCAGGCTGGAGTGCAGTGGTGCAATCTTGGCTCACTGCAAGCTCTGCCTCCCGGGTTCATGCCATTCTCCTGCCTCAGCCTCCCAAGTAGCTGGGACTACAGGTGCCTGCCACCAAGCCTGGTTAATTTTTGTATTTCTAGTAGAGACAGGGTTTCACCTTGTTAGCCAGGATGGTCTCAATATCCTGACCTCATGATCCGCCCACCTCAGTCTCTCAAAGTGCTGGGATTACAGGCGTAAGCCACTGCGCCCACCCCAACTTTTTTTTTAAGCTCTCACCTAAGAGTGAGAACATAAGATATTTGCCTTTCTGTGCCTGGCTTGCCTCACTTAACATAATGACCTCCAGTTCAATCCATGTTGATGCAAATGACAGGATTTCATTCTTTTTAGGGCTGAAGAGTATTCCATTATGGATATATACCACATTTTCTTTATCCATTCATCTACTGATGGACACTTAGATTGATTCCATTTCTTGGTATTGTGAATAGCACTGCAATAAACATGGGGGTGCAAGTATGCTTTTGATACACTGGTTTTCTTTCCTTTGGATAAATGTCTAGTAGTGGGATTGCTGGATCTTATGGTAGTTCTGTTTTAGTTTGTTGTTGTTGTTGTTTGAGACAGAGTCTCACTCCACCGCCCAGGCTGAAGTGCTATGGCACAGTCTTGGCTCACTGCAACCTCTTCCTCCTGGGTTCAAGTGATTCTTATGCCTCAGCCTCCATCTCCCAAGTAGCTGGGACTACAGGCATGTGCCACCACGCCCAGCTGATTTTTGTATTTTTATTAGAGACAGGGTTTCACCATGTTCCCCAGGCTGGTCTCGAACTTCTGACTTCAAGTGATCCACCCACCTCAGTCTCCCAAAGTGCTGGGATTACAGATGTGAGCCATCGCACCCAGCCCTGTTTTAGTTTTTTGAGAAATCTCCATACTGTTGTGTTTTGTTTTTTGGTTTTTTTAGAGATGGATTGTCGCTCTGTTACCTGGGCTGGAGTGCAGTGGTGTGATCTTGGCTCACTGCAGCCTCCACCTCCCGGGTTCAAGTGATTCTCCTGCCTCAGCCTCCCGAGTAGCTGGCATTACAGGCACCTGCCATCACACCCGGCTTATTTTTTTGTATTTTTAGTAGAGACAGGGTTTTCACCATGTTGGCCAGGATGGTCTTGAACTCCTGACCTCGTGATCCACCTGCCTTGGCCTTCCTGAGATTACAGGCGTGAGCCACCACACCCGGCCATCTCCATACTGTTTTCTATGATGGCTGTACTAATTTACATTCCCACCAACCATGTTTCAGACTCCTTTTCTCCACATTCTTGAAGGCATCTTATTATTTGTCTTTTTTGATAATAACCATTCTAACTGGGGTAAAATGATATTTCATTGTGGTTTTAATCTGCATTTCCCTGATGATTAGGGATGTTGAGCATTTTTTTCATATACCTCTTGGCCATTTGGATGTCTTCTTTTGGGAAATGTCTAACATTAGTTCCTTATAGGATGAAGAGTTTGCAGATATTTTCTCCCATTCAACCGGGGGTCTCTTCATTCTGTTGATTGTTTCCTTTTCTGTGCAGAAGCTTTTTACAGTGTAGTCCCATTTGTTTTTGTTGCCTGTGCTTTTGAGGTCTCCATAAAATCATTACCTAGACTAATGTCCTGAGTGTTTCTCCTATGTTTTCTTCTTGTAGTTTTATAGTTTTAGATCTTACATTTAAGTCTTTAATCTATCTTGAGTGGATTTTTGTATATGGTGAGAGATAAGGTTCTAGTTGTATTCTTCTGCATATGGATAACCAGTTTCCCCAGTACCATTTGTTGAAGAGGGCGTCCTTCCCACAGTGTTTGTTCTTGGCCCCTTTGTCAGAAATCAGTTGACTGTAAGTATGTGGATTTATTTCTTTATTCTGTTGCATTGGTCTATGTGTCTGTTTTTATACCAAGACCATACTATTTTGCTTACTGTAGTCTTGTATATTTTGAAGTCAGGTAGTGTGAGGTTTCCAGCTTTGTTCCTTTTGCCCAGGATTGCTTTAGTGATTCTGGCTCTTTTTTGGTTCCATACAAATTTTTTTCTTTTTTTAGATGGAGTTTTCACTCTTGTTGCCCAGGCCAGAGTGCAGTGGTGCAATCTCAGCTCACTGCAGCCTCCGCCTCCCAGGTTCAAGTGATTCTACTGCCTCAGCCTCCCAAGTAGCTGGGATTACAGGTGCCCGCTACCATGCCTGGCTAATTTTTTGTATTTTTAGTAGAGATGGGGTTTCACCATGTTGGCCAGGCTGATCTCAAATTCTTGGCCTTAGTTGATCCACCTACCTCAGCCTCCCAAAGTGCTGGGATTACAGGCATGAGCCATTGTACCCAGCCAGGTTCTGTACACATTTTAGGATTGTTTTTTCTTTTTATGTGAAAAACGTCATTGGACTTTTGATAGGAATTTCATTGAGTCTATAGATTGCTTTGGGTAGCATAGTCATTTTAATATTTTCCTGATCCATGAGCATGGGATGCTTTTTCGTTTCTTTCATCAGTATTTTATAGTTTCTTTCATCAGTATTTTATAGTTTTCCTTGTGGAGGTCTTTTACCTCCCCAGTTAAATTATTCCTAGGTGGGATTTTTTTTTTCTTTTGTAGCCATTATAAACAGGATTGCCGTGTTGATTTTTTTTTTCCAGCTACTTTGTTGTTAGTGTATAGAAACGCTACTGATTTTTGTATGTTGATTTTGCATTCAACAACTTTACTGAATTTATCAGTTCTAAGAGTTTTTTGTTGACGACTTTAGGTTTTCCTATATGTAAGATGATGTCGTCTGTGAAGAGGAACAATTTGACTTCTTTTCCAATTTGGATGCCTTTTATTTATTTATTTATTTATTTATTTATTTTTTAATTATACTTTAAGTTCTAGGGTACATGTTCACAACGTGCAGGTTTGTTACATATGTACACATGTGCCATGTTGGTGTGCTGCACCCATTGACTCGCCATTTACATTAGGTATATCTCCTAATGCTTTCCCTCCCTGCTCCCCCCACCCCACAACAGGCCCCGGTGTGCGATGTTCCCCTTCCTGTGTCCAAGTGTTCTCATTGTTCAATTCCCACCTATGAGTGAGAACATACGGTGTTTAGTTTTTTGTTCTTGCAATAGTTTGCTGATAATGATGGTTTCCAGCTTCATCCATGTCCCTACAAAGGACATGAACTCATCCTTTTTTATGGCTGCATAGTATTCCATGGTGTACATGTGCCACATTTCCTTAATCCAGTCTATCATCGATGGACATTTGGGTTGGTTCCAAGTCTTTGCTATTGTGAATAGTGCCTCAATAAACATACGTGTGCATGTGCCTTTATAGCGGCATGATTTATAATCCTTTGGGTATCTACCCAGTAATGGGATGGCTGGGTCAAATGATATTTCTAGTTCTAGATCCTTGAGGAATAGCCACACTGACTTCCACAATGGTTGAACTAGTTTACAGTCCCACCAACAGTGTAAAAGTGTTCCTATTTCTCCACATCCTCTCCAGCACCTGTTGTTTCCTGACTTTTTAATGTTCACCATTCTAACTGGTGTGAGATGGTATCTCATTGTGGTTTTGATTTGCATTTCTCTGATGGCCAGTGATGATAAGCATTTTTTTCATGTGTCTGTTGGCTGCATAAATGTCTTCTTTTGAGAAGTGTCTGTGCATATCCTTTGCCCACTTTTTGATGGGGTTGTTTTTTTCTTGTAAATTTGTTTGAGTTCTTTGTAGATTCTGGATATTAGCCCTTTGTCAAATGAGTAGATTGCACAAATTTTCTCCCATTCTGTAGGTTGCCTGTTCACTCTGATGGTAGTTTGTTTTGCTGTGCAGAAGCTCCTTAGCTTAATTAGATCCCATTTGTCAATTTTGGCTTTTGTTGCCATTGCTTTTGGTGTTTTACACATGAAGTCCTTGCCCATGCCTATGTCCTGAATGGTATTGCCTAGGTTTTCCTCTAGGGTTTTTAATGCTTATAGGTCTAACATGTAAGTCTTTGATCCATCTTGAATTAATTTTTGTATAAGGTGTAAGGAAGGGATCCAGTTTCAGCTTTCTACATATGGCTAGCCAGTTTTCCCAGCACCATTTATTAAATAGGGAAACCTTTCCCCATTTCTTGTTTTTGTCAGGTTTGTCAAAGATTCAATGGTTGTAGATGTGTGGTATTATTTCTGTGGGTTCTGTTCTATTCCATTGGTCTATATCTCTGTTTTGGTACCAGTACCATGCTGTTATAGCCTTGTAGTATAGTTTGAAGTCAGTTAGTGTGATGCCTCCAGCTTTGTTCTTTTGGCTTAGGATTGTCTAGGAAATGCAGGCTCTTTTTTGGTCCTATATGAACTTTAAAGCAGTTTTTTCCAGTTCTGTGAAGAAAGTCATTGGTAGCTTGATGGGAATGGCATTGAATCTATAAATTACCTTGGGCATTATGGCCATTTTCACGATATTGATTCTTCCTACCCATGAGCATGGAATATTCTTCCATTTGTTTCTATCCTCTTTTATTTCGTTGAGCAGTGGTTTGTAGTTCTCCTTGAAGAGGTCCTTCACGTCCCTTGTAAGTTGGATTCCTAGGTATTTTATTCTCTTTGAAGCAATTGTGAATGGGAGTTCACTCATGATTTAGCTCTCTGTTTGTCTGTTATTGGTGTATAAGAATGCTTGTGATTTTTGCACGTTGATTTTGTATCCCGAGACTTTGCCAAAGTTGCTTATCAGCTTAAGGAGATTTGGGGCTGAGATGATGGGGTTTTCTAAATATACAGTCATGTCATCTGCAAACAGGGACAATTTGATTTCCTCTTTTCCTAATTGAATACCCTTTATTTATTTCTCCTGCCTGATTGCCCTGGTCAGAACTTCCAACACTATGTTGAATAGGAGTGGTGAGAGAGGGCATCCCTGTCTTTGCCAGTTTTCAAAGGGAATGCTTCCAGTTTTTGCCCATTCAGTATGATATTGGCTGTGGGTTTGTCATAAATAGCTCATTATTTTGAGATACATCCCCTCAATACCTAATTTATTGAGAGTTTTTAGCATGAAGGGCTGTTGAATTTTGTCAAAGGCCTTTTCTGCATCTATTGAGATAATCATGTGGTTTTTGTCATTGGTTCTGTTTATATGCTGGATTACATTTATTGATTTGCGTATGTTGAACCAGCCTTGCATCCCAGGGATGAAGCCCACTTGATCATGGTGGATAAGCTTTTTGATGTGCTGCTAGATTTGGTTTGCCAGTATTTTATTGAGGATTTTTGCATCAATGTTCATCAAAGATATTGGTCTAAAATTCTCTTTTTTCGTTGTGTTTCTGCCAGGCTTTGGTATCAGGATGATGCTGGCCTCATAAAATGAGTTAGCGAAGATTCCCTCTTTTTCTGTTGATTGGAATAGTTTCAGAAGGAATGGTACCAGCTCCTCCTTATACCTCTGGTAGAATTAGGCTGTGAATCCGTCTGGTCCTCGACTTTTGTTGATTGGTAGTCTATTAATTATTGCCTCAATTTCAGAGCCTGTTATTGGTCTATTCAGGGATTCAAGTTTTTCCTGGTTTAGTCTTGGGAGGTTGTATATGTCGAGGAATTTATCCATTTCTTCTAGGGTTTCTAGTTTATTTGCGTAGAGGTGTTTATAGTATTGTCTGATGGTAGTTTGTATTTCTGTGGGATCGGTGGTGATATCCCCTTTATCATTTTTTATCGTGCCTATTTGATTCTTCTCTCTTTTCTTCATTATTAGTTTTGCTAGCAGTCTATCAATTTTGATGATCTTTTCAAAAAACCAGCTCCTGGATTCATTGATTTTTTGAAGAGTTTTTTTGTGTCTCTATCTCCTTCAGTTCTGCTCTGATCTTAGTTATTTCTTGCCTTCTGCTAGCTTTTCAATGTGTTTGCTCTTGCTTCTCTAGTTCTTTTAATTGTGATGTTAGGGTGTCAATTTTAGATCTTTCCTGCTTTCTCTTGTGGGCATTTAGTGCTATGAATTTCCCTCTACACACTGCTTTAAATGTGTCCCAGAGATTCTGGTATGTTGTGTCTTTGTTCTCATTGGCTTCAAAGAACATCTTTATTTCTGCCTTCATTTTGTTATGTACCCAGTCGTCATTCAGGAGCAGATTGTTCAGTTTCCATGTAGTTGAGCGGTTTTGAGTGAGTTTCTTAATCCTGAGTTCTAGTTTGATTGCACTGTGGTCTGAGAGACAGTTTGTTATAATTTCTGTTCTTTTACATTTGCTGAGGAGAGCTTTACTTCCAACTATGTGGTCAATTTTGGAATAAGTGCGATGTGGTGCTGAGAAGAATGTATATTCTGTTGATTTGGGGTGGAGAGTACTGTATATGTCTCTTAGATCCGCTTGATGCAGAGCTGAGTTCACTTCCTGGCTATCCTTGTTAACTTTCTGTCTCATTGATCTGTCTAATGTTGACAGTGGGGTGTTAAAGTCTCCCATTATTATTGTGTGGGAGTCTAAGTCTCTTTGTAGGTCTCTAGCGACTTGCTTTATGAATCTGGGTGCTCCTGTATTGGGTGCATATATATTTAGGATAGTTAGCTCTTCTTGTTGAATTGATCCCTTTACCATTATGTAATGACCTTCTTTCTCTTTTGATCTTTGTTGGTTTAAAGCCTGTTTTATCAGAGAATAGGATTGCAATCCCTGCCTTTTTTTGTTTTCCATTTGCTTGGTAGGTCTTCCTCCATCCCTTTATTTTGAGTCTATGTGTGTCTCTGCATGTGAGATGGGTCTCCTGAATACAGCACACTGATTCATCTTGACTCTTTATCCAATTTGCCAGTCTTTGTCTTTTAATTTGGAGCATTTAGCCCATGCACTTTTAAGGTTAATATCGTTATGTGTGAATCTGATCCTGTCATGATGTTAGCTGGTTATTTTGCTTGTTAGTTGATGCAGTTTCTTCCTAGCATCAATGGTCTTTACAATTTGGCATGCTTTTGCAGTGGCTGGTACTGGTTGTTCCTTTCCATGTTTAGTGCTTCCTTCAGGAGCTCTTGTAAGGCAGGCCTGGTGGTGACAAAACCTCTCAGCATTTGTTTGTCTGTAAAGGATTTTATTTCTCCTTCACTTATGAAGCTTAGTTTGGCTGGATATGAAATTCTGGGGTGAAAATTCTTTTCTTTAAGAATGTTGACTATTGGCCCCCACTGTCTTCTGGCTTGTAGAATTTCTGCCGAGAGATCCGCTGTTAGTCTGATGGGCCTCCGTTTGTGGGTAACTTGACCTTTCTCTCTGACTGCCCTTAACATTTTTTCCTTCATTTCAACTTTGGTGAATCTGACAATTATGTGTCTTGGAGTTGCTCTTCTCAAGGAGTATCTTTTTGGTGTTCTCTGTATTTCCTGAATTTGAATGTTGGCCTGCCTTGCTAGATTGGGGAAGTTCTCCTGGATAATATCCTGCAGAGTGTTTTCCAACTTGGTTCCATTCTCCCCGTCACTTTCAGGTACACCAATCAGATGTACATTTGGTCTTTTCACATATTCCCATATTTCTTGGAGGCTTTGTTCATTTCTTTTTACTCTTTTTTTCTCTTAACTTCTGTTCTCACTTCATTTCATTCATTTGATCTTCAATCACTGATATCCTTTCTTCCACTTGATCAAATCGGCTACTGAAGCTTGTGCATTTGTCACGTAGTTCTCATGTCATGGTTTTCAGCTCAATCAGGTCATTTAAGGACTTCTCTACACTGATTATTCTAGTTAGCCCTTTGTCTAATCTTTTTCAAGGTTTTTAATTTATTTGCATTGGGTTCGAACTTCCTCCTTTAGCTAGGAGAAGTTTGATCATCTGAAGCGTTCTTCTCTCAACTCGTCAAGTCATTCTCCATCCAGCTTTGTTCCGTTGCTGAAGAGGAGCTGCGTTCCTTTGGAGGGGGAAAGGCACTCTGATTTTTAGAATTTTCAGTTTTTCTGCTCTGTTTTTTCCCCATCTTTGTGGTTTTATCTACCTTTGGTCTTTGATGGTGGTGACGTACAGATGCGGTTTTGGTGTGGATGTCCTTTCTGTTTGTTAGTTTTCCTTCTAACAGTCAGGACCCTCAGCTGCAGGTCTGTTGGAGTTTGCTGGAGGTCCACTCCAGACCTGTTTGCCTGGGTATCAACAGCGGAGGCTGCCGAACAGTGAATATTGCTGAATAGCAAATGTTGCTACCTGATCGTTCCTCTGGAAGCTTCCTCTCAGAGGGATACCTGGCCATGTGAGGTGTCAGTCTGCCCCTACTGGGGGATGCCTCCCAGTTAGGCTACTCAGAGGTCAGGGACCCACTTGAGGAGGCAGTCTGTCCATTCTCAGATCTCAAACTCTGTGCTGCGAGAACCACTGCTCTCTTCAAAGCTGTCAGACAGGGACATTTAAGTCTGCAGGCATTTCTGCTGCCTTTTGTTCAGCTGTGCCCTGATCCCAGAGGTGGAGTCTACAGAGGCAGGCAGGCCTCCTTGAGCTGCGGTGGGCTCCACCCAGTTCGAGCTTCCCGGCCAGCCGCTTTGTTTACCAACTATTGGTATTATATATATAATAGGAAAGTTTGTTTCCAGAAAAAGTACTATAAAAATTCAACAGAGTGGAACTTGTTGGCTAACGTTATTTTTCCTGATTTTGAAGATAAAAAAAATTGAGGCAAGACACTTTTTATAACTTACTAATCTTCTTCCCCTGAATAACTAAAACTGAGTATCAATTACTCATGATAGTCTTTTCTTTATTTTTTTGTCTTAACCCTTCAGCCAAAGTATAGGAAAAGAAAAATGTAATTCGAGCCCTCAGCTGTGTGGAAACTTTAGTGAAACATTTCAGGTAGCTTAAAATTTTTAATTAGTTGATTCCCCCCTTTGCATACTTAGGTTATTTTATTTCCGTAATTTTCTTCCAGATCTATGGCAACCAAGCAACATTGTGTTGTAATAGTTTATAGTCTACTTTTGTTACTTTTTAATTTGTTTAAAAAATAGATACATTTTCAGTGTTTAAAAATGAACAAGTATGGAGAGGTTTATACAGTAACTGAAAAGTCTCCTTTGGTAAGCCAAGGTGGGAGGATCACTTGAGGTCAAGAGTTCAAGACCAGCCTAAGCAACATGGTGAGACTTTGTCTCTACAAAAAATTAAAAAATTAGCCAGGTATGATGGTACATGCTTGTAGTAGTAATTACATGGGAGGCTGAGGTGGGAGGATCACTTGAGCCCGAGAGTTTGAGGCTGCAGTGAGCTGTGATTGTGCCACTGCACTCCAGCCTGGGCAACAGAGCAAGACCCTGTCCCTAAAAGACATTTTTTTTTTTTTAAAGAAAAAAGTCTCCCTCATAGCCCTGTTCTACAAAAGTCCTATTTCCTTCCCCACAAATAGCCTCTGTTACACTGTTGTTAGTTTCTTGTGTGAAGATTTACTTTTAAAATAGAACTACTTTTTAGTATATCTTCTAGTGATCTTAGTTTCAGTAGGCTTAGGAAAAGGATCTGAGAGAAATGGTATTTAATAACTGTGATATATTTAAGAATCATTGGCATTTATTTTCAATGAGGTTACAAGATTCTTTTCTTTGAAAACACTGTCAACTTACAGAGTCAACTAATTCATGACCGAAAATGTATTAGAAAATTGTCATCTGGAGAAACTGTCGTCACATACCAGAAAAATGAAAACCTTGAAATGAATGGGGATTCTTTAATGTTTGCCAGCCTCATGAATTCTGAGTCACCTCTGAATGAAAGCCCTACTGATGACAGTGAAAAAGAAGCCAGCCATTCTGAAAGCAATGTTGATGCTGACAGTGAGCCTTCAGAATCTGAAAGTGCTTCAAAGCAGACTGGGCTGTTCAGATCCAGTAGTGGATCCGGTGTGCACCCAGATGGACCCCTTTACCGTCTGTCAGCAGGTGAACTGCTGTACACCAAGGAGACTGACAGTGGTGATAAGGAAATGGCTGAAGCTATTTCTGAACTTCGTTTGAGCAGCACTGTAACTGGAGATCAAGATTTTGACAGAGAAAATCAGCCACTAAGTATTTCACATAATTTATGTTTTTTAGAGGGGAAGCATTTGAGGTCTCATAGTCCCCAAAATGCTTTTCAGACCCTTTCTCAGAGCTATATAACTACTTCTAAAGAATGTTCAATTCAGTCCTGTCTTTACCAGTTTACATCTGTGGAATTACTAATGGGGAATAATAAGCTTCTATGTGAGAATTGTACTAAAAACAAACAGAAGTACCAAGAAGAAGCCAGTTTTGCAGGTAACTATTTTTTTAATTAAATAATTATTGATCTCCTGATAGTGTCTAGTGAGTTACAAATTTCACTGATAATTTTACTGAGAATCTTGTCTCTATACTTGTGTTACTTAGGCACAGACATGTTTTCATTCATATTTGTACCTGAGCGCTTACAATACTGGGCAGAACAGATTTTCAATAGTTTTTTTGTTTAAATAAATTGAAGAGCAGGAAGTATACAACTCTGCCCTGAAAATGCAAACCCATATAATCTTATTTTAATTTTATTTGAGGGAACTACCTATCTGAAATCTATCCAGAAGAAATATCCCTACAACTTTTTTTTTTTTTTTTTTTTGAGATGGAGTCTCACTGTTGCCCAGGCTGGAGTACAGTGGCACGATCTCGGCTCACTGCAACCTCCACCTCCTGAGTTCAAGCGATTATTCTGCCTCAGCCTCCTGAGTAGCTGAGATTACAGGCACCTGCCACCATGCCCAGCTAATTTTTGTATTTTTAGTAGAGATGGGGTTTCGCCATCTTGGCCAGGCTGGTCTTGAATGCCTGACCTCATGATCCACCCGCCTTGGCCTCCCAAAGTACTGAGATTATAGGCATGAGCCACCATGCCCGGCCTCCCTAAAACTTCTAATTGTATCACTGGTAACATAAATGATGAGGCTAATGTGTTTCACAGATCCTATCAATCTGTTGTAAACTCAACGTAAGATAAATTTTGAAGATTTTAAATGGTAGCATGTCATAAAGCTAGCGCTGTAATTACCATGATTGTTGGTCAGAGAAAAGTGGAGAAAGGGGGAAAATAAGAAATTTTCAGTTCATCTTTATTCTTGAATAAATGGAAAGAATACTCTGATTCTTAGTGACTACTTGTTTTAAAATGTAGGCTTTATTATTCAGGTACGGTGAGGCTAAAAGATCAGGAGATAATTGCCACTGAAGAAATAGTGTGTTATTCATAGTTCCCAAGAAGTGGGGGCCCACCTTCCTGCACAGGACCACACAGGGAAGCGCCAGCGTCAGTCAGGAGGTGAGGGAGTGAGGGGAAAACATGGGCAGGAGCGTTCAGTGTGATTTCTAAAGGAAGAAATGGATAAGGCAGGCTAAGCAGGCTTAGGATTGGCTAGTTTGAATAATATTAGTGGGCTCTGGGATATAGGAGCTGTCTGTAGTTATCAGGTGCCTGGTCCTAGAGTGATTACAGCAAGTGGATAGTGTCCCAGAGTATAAGAGCCCAGTGAAGGAGGTTGTTGGGGTATGCACTCTGGGCTCTGGATTGGTTGTGTATGAAAGGCATGCGTATGTAAGTTGTTTACTATCTCTAGGAATTAGCCCTGGGAGGGGTTGTCCCTCCAATGTTAACCAGACCCTAGGTGTCAAAGCATCAGAATAAAGACATACTTAATACACTAGTAATAAAGAAATGGGAGAAGGAAGAAATACCTATATGTAATTGGCAATGTTCAAATACTAACATAAATCTTAGGAATGTAGAAATTGGGGCTGGGCGCAGTGGCTTACTCCTGTAATCCCAACACTTTGGGAGGCCAAGGCATGAGGATTGCTTGTAGGCAGGAGTTCAAAACCAGTCTGAGGAACATAGTGAGATCCCATGTCTACAAAAAATGTTTAAAAAATTAGCCAGGTGGGGTGGCATGCACCTGTAGTCCCAGCTACTTGGGAGGCTGAGGTGGGAGGATTGCTTGTGCCTGGGAGGTCAAGGCTGCAGTGAGCCATGACCACCTCCCCACTTCAGCCTGGGTAACAGCAATCTCCAAAAAAAAAAAAAAAAAAAGAAAAGAAAAATTTAGAAATATTTTTAAACCCAAATTCTTCAACTACACATGTGCTTCTGATGATTTTTAGCTGGACGGCATTGACAGAAATTAATTCTAGTCCATCTGCTTTCCACCTTGCAAAATTTTGTTTCAAGTGTTACCTCTCCTATTCTTTGTTCTTATTAACTGTGTGCCTTAAAAAAAAAAAAATTCCTTTACTTTCATTTTACAGAGTTTTAGGAAGGAGTAAAGACTGCCCTTTCATCAGAAATCCAATTTCTTTAACATTTTTAAAAATGTGGTATGATGCTTCTGTATAAATTTTTATTATACGGTAGATAATGTATAAAATGGAATTTTATAAATAAATTTATTGTATTTTATGTAGAAAAGAAAGTAGAAGGAGTTTATACTAATGCCAGGAAGCAATTGCTCATTTCTACTGTTCCCGCTGTCCTAATTCTCCATCTGAAAAGATTTCATCAGGTAAGTTTCTTCAGTAGCACCATAATTTTCATCACGTGTTTTACAGAGCTTTAAGTCCTATAGAATATTGTCAAGGATTAGACAATAACCAGTAACTTATTGAATTTTAAAATGTGTCATGTGAGATTTACTGCTCATCTAGCTATAATAGTTGATAAGACTTTCCTGATTAAAATTGTTTAATTCACAATATTTGAAAATTTAGGCAGCAGGAACCTAAATGGTATCTCTGTATATGTTTGTGTGGTAATAGAAAATAAGTTTTGTGGCCGGGCATGGTGGCTCCCCTCGGCCTTTGGGAGGCCGAGGTGGGTAGATCACCTGAGGTCAGGAGTTCGAGACCAGATGGAGATAAGAGTCTTGCTCTGTCGCACAGGCTGGAGTGCAGTGGCACAATCTCAGCTCACTGCAACCTCCACTTCCCGGGTTTAAGCAATTCTCCTGCCTCAGCCTCCCAAATAGCTGGGATTACAAGTGCCCACCACCACACTGGCTAATATTTGTATTTTTAGTAGAGAGAGGATTTCACCATGTTGGCCAGGCTGGTTTCGAACTCCTGACCTCAAGTGATCCACCTGCCTGGGCCTCCCAAAGTGCTGGGATTACAGGCGTGAGCCACCACGCCCAGCCCATACAATTTTCAAATAAAAATTTTAATTGTATAAAACAAATTATCAAGAAAACAAGGAGAAAACTTAAATGATTTTTTGGGGGAGGGTGAGGGAGGGAATCTCCCTCTGTTGCCAGGCTGGAGTACAGTGGCACAATCTCGGCTCCCTGCAACCTCCAACTCCTGGGTTCAAGCGATTCTCCTGATTCAGCCTCCCGAGTAGCTGAGATTACAGGTGTGTGCCACCACACCTAGCTAATTTTTGTATTTTTAGTAGAGATGGGGTTTCACCATGCTGGCCAGGCTGGTCTTGAACTCCTGACTTCAGGTGATCCGCCCACCTCGGCCTCCCAAAGTGCTGGGATTTTAGGCGTGAGCCACTGCACCTGGCCCTTAAATGAATATTTAACTTGACCTCTGTGTGAAAGACTTTCTAAATATAAAACCTTAAGAAGGAAATCTCAAGGAAAACTATTGATAGTTTACATATTTGCAACATTTTAGGTGGGATCCAGATGTGTGAGAAGAGATTTTTCTCCATCCTGCCATCCCTATCCACAGATTAGATTAAGTTCTGAATTCTTCCATAGCCAAGGTTATAGAAACTCAATGGAACTGAAATGACACAGAGAACAGAAGCAGACTTGTCATATCAGAGTGCCTAATGGAAAGGGTACATCTGCAGTGATTCTGTGTGAATAAGAGAGGATAATGCCAGATTGCAGAAGCTAATTTCATGATGCACCGCAGTTATTTTATATTTGGTACTTGCATCCCTGTTTAGAAACAACTTACAGAAATAATTCTTGCCCTTAAAGGGAAATATTTATGGACATCCATCTAGGTCTCTTTTTCTCTCAAGCTAAATGTAATGTCAGCAAAGCCACATTCTTATTCCCAGGGTTTGGGCATTGTAGGGAGCAGAGTCCCTAAGCAATGCCTGTGTTTCTAGTTCATTGACATCCCTGAACGCCTTCTCTATGGTAGCTTTAGGGCTGTATATCAGAAACATCCACAACACTTAAATGCAAATCTGAAACTGGATAGAGATCTTTGTCATAAATATGCCAAAATTTTAATATTGTAAGTATATAAAGAGTCTTAAAGATCAATAATAAAAATATCAGACCCTAATAGTAAAATGGGAAAAGAATATCAACTGACATTTCTAGAAGTACAAAGTACAGGCAAGTATGAAAAAGGTCCATCCTTCCCAGCAAATGAAAGGCAAAATAAAATGGCAGATTCTTTTTTCAACCTGTCCAAATTAGCAAAGATATAGTAGTGTTGATAAGGATGAACTGAGATAGAGACATTTTCATTTACCAGCATTGGGAGTGTAAGTTGGTAACACCTGCTAGAAAGCAATTTAGTAATGAATATGAAGAACATTGAGTAATTTTTTTTTTTTTTTTTTTTTTGAGATGGAGTTTCGCTTTTGTTGCCCAGGCTGGAGTGCAATGGCGCGATCTCGGCTCACTGCAACCTCCGCCTCCTGGGTTCAAGTGATTCTCCTGCCTCAGCCTCCTGAGTAGCTGAGATTACAGGCACCCACCACCACGCCTGGCTAATTTTTGTATTTTTAGTAGAAACAGGGTTTCACCATGTCAGTCAGGCTGGTCTTGAACTCCTGACCTCAGGTGATCCACCCACCTTGGCCTCCCAAAGCGCTTGGATTACAGGCATGAGCCACCGTGCCCAGCCGAGTAATGTTTTAAACAAAACAATTTTTGAACAAAGCTAATTACTCTTGATTAAGAACCTACCACAAGGAAATAGAGATATACACAAAAATTTGTGTGTCCCACTCAGATCATGCCAGACGTAAGGCCTACCTTAAATGTCCAATGTGCAGGATATCAAATTTATATTTTAATATGGAAAATGCAGTGTATCATTCCATTAAAGGGAAAAAGGCAGGAGACTGTATATGCAAATATAAGTCTAGATATTTTCCAAAAATTACCACCTAAAAAAAAGATTCATCTTATATTAAAGTCCTTCACACAGTCTCTTGTATGATGGGGTAATTTCTCAACAGCAAAGTACTGATTGAGGAGAACAGAATAGCTGAAGTGATCTCAGACAGTGCTGGTATTGGGTGCGTATAGAGGTCACCTGATGAAAAAGGCAAAGAAATTGAAAGTAGATTAAATATTCCTGGGATATGACCTCATAATTTCATGTCAGCTATTTTCAAGCCTTCTAAAGATCACTTGAAAAAACAAATCAGTAAGTGGATACACTTCAGCAAAAAAATAAGGGTTTTTTGTCTTTAAAGAAAGATAAGCCATAAAAAAGCAACAGATGTACAAAATAAAATGGCAGATTCTTTTTTCAACCTGTCCAAATTAGCAAAGATATAGTAGTGTTGATAAGGATGAACTGAGATAGAGACATTTTCATTTACCAGCATTGGGAGTGTAAGTTGGTAACACCTGCTAGAAAGCAAGTGTGATTAGTGATTAGTATGTGATTAGTATGCAAATGAAAGATCAGTCATTGACGTCATGAAAGGTTGCCTCTTTTAGTTTTTGTCTACCCATTCATTTCAGGTTTAGGTATCCTTTCATTCCAACAGAGTCCATTTCTATTTATGGGTCTCCTCAGTACCTTTGATATTTTATTAGCCAGTTTTTATTACCATTACATAATGCAAAGCATATACTTTTTAAGGTTTGCCTTTGAAAATTAGAAAAAGAGAGCATATTTAAGAACATAAAAGTACAATTTTATTTATGTAATATATAGCATTTACTTTTATTGATAAAATGTTTTGAGTGTTCAGGTTGTTTGTTTTAATGAATGAATATAATTGAATTTTAGAACTGAAAAGGACCTAATCTCATCCTTTTACATCTGGAATCAAGTTGACAACCAGTCACTGAGTTAGGCCTAGAACACCAATCTCTTTACTCTTTAGTTGAATATATTTTCATGATACCATATGTGTCAGTAGCTTAGCTTTTATATTGAATTTATTTTTCCGTAAGTGTTGAAAAGCCATAATGAAAGTAACTATTCCCCCTATTGTTTGTGGTAAAAATCCCCACGTAAATGAATAATCTTTGCAGTAACAATTTATGAAACCTAATTTTTAATTTAGTCATTAATTTTAGACTATACATTAGTCACATTTTTTATCTATGAAAAAACTAACTCCTACAATTTCTCTTTTGGTTTTAGTTAACAAACACAATGCTTTATATCTAATTGTTGCATTTCAAAAATGTTTTGGTCTTTTTAAGGCTGGCTTGAGTGTTCGTAAAGTAAACAGACATGTAGATTTTCCACTTGTGCTCGATTTAGCACCATTCTGTTCTGCTACTTGTAAGGTACAGTATTTTAAGATATTTAATTGATTTATAAATTAATATGCATGAAAGTATCCTATATATTATTAGACAATGCTTTTTCTAAAAAAAGAACTTCTCTTCTGAAAGGGAATTTTAATAGCCAGTGATTAAGTCAGTAATATGTAGAACATTTAATACATTGAATATGATTTTTGTCCTTTGGGAGACAAAGGAAAACTGAAAAGGTAAGGCATGAGGCATGATGGTTATGAAGGTCTAAGCTGTTTGTAAGTGCTACTGGAAGCTGATGGTTGCTGAGAGAAGTGAGGTTTTGTGTCCTCGCTTGTTCCTTGTGAACTGTTTAATCAGTAGTAGTTTTGCCATTTGTGGAGTTCTGTATCTTTTGCAAATCAGCATAGAAGTGAATTGTCTTTCGTGCCACTTCATGTGTACTACTGAGAGTAGTGTACTTGTCAGCGGAGTGTGATACTTCAAAACTGCTGCTACTTTAATAATTAGGTACAGAAAGCAGACTGGCTTATCATTGCTTATTTTACATGTAAGAATTGTGTAGATGAAGTAGATGACTTGGTCTTCTTTGAAGGAAGCAGTTATGGGGTAACATATTGTCCTGTTCATGATTACTGGCTAGAAGTCTAGATTTTGTGGTATGTAATAGAATGCTTATTGAACTTAATACTTTCAGTACATTGATAATCAAAACAAAAAAATCTTAAATGCAATTTTTGGTTGAATTACAGTGTATCTGCTGTGGAATACCAGCACTATCTGTCAATTGTTAATACTCAGTATTCCTAGAATTTGATAATGTGGTAAATAATAATGAAATTTAACAATCTTTGTGTTAAATTTATGAAAACATATTTTTTAAAAGTACCTATTACAGAGAATTTCCAATATACACAAAAGCAAATAGAACAGTACTATGAACTTCTAGCACCCAGCCCCAAAACCTTACATCCATGGCCAGTCCTACCCTATCCACACACTAATTCACTTTCTTCTCTTTTATCATTTTGAAGCAAACATCAGGAATCATTTCACCTATAATATTTCACTATGTATCTCTAACAGATAAGAATTGCTCCCTCTACACTTTTTAACATAACCACAATATCATTTAATAATTCTGTCATATCACCTAGTGTTCATATTTTCAATTGTCTCATAAATGTGATTTTTAAAATGAATTAGTAACCAGATGAGGACTGGATCTATATTTCATTTGTGCAATTTTTAATTTTAACTTTTTGGAATTTCTTTTAAAATTTAATTTTGTTTAATAATTACACATTTATATAGGCCCAAAGTCAAATGTACCTAAATAAGGTAAATTAAAAGATATCTGGCTTTTCTCCATGTCATTCTACCTGTTTGCTCCTTCCCCTTATAGGTAACCATTTTAAAAATTATGGCTTATTCTTTTATAATTTGTTTTTAAATATAAGCAGATAGGCATGTATATTTTCATCTCCCCTCTTAAATAATGGTAGCTGACACTATGTATCCTTTTTTCTGCCTTACTCTTAACATTATATCCTAGAGCTTATTTCGTAGCAGCATTTAGAGATAGTCTACACTCCATTTTTCAAGCAGCATAATACTCTATTGTGTGGATGCATTATAGTTTATTCAACCAGTCCCCAATTTATAGACATTTTAATTCGTGTTTTGATATTACAGATAATCCTGCAATTAATAGTGTGGTACATGTCTTTTGACATTTTGCTCATGTATTTATGGGATCAAATCCTAGAAAAAGGATTAATGAATCCAAGAGTAATACATACACAACTTAGCCTGATAACATGAAATATCCCTGCATAGGCCAGGCGCAGTGGCTTACGCCTGTAATCCCAGCGCTTTGGGAGGCCGAGGCAGGTGGATCACCTGAGGTCAAGAGTTTGAGACCAGCCTGTCCAACAAGGTAAAACCCTGTTTCTACTAAAAATACAAAAATTAGCTGGATGTGGTGACAGATGCCTGTAATCCCAGCTACTTGGGAAGGTGAGGCAGGAGAATTTCTTGAACCTGGGTGGCGGAGGTTGCAGTGAGCCGAGATCACGCCATTGCACTCTAGCCTGGGTGACAGAGCGAGACTCCAACTCAAAAAAAAGAGAGAGAGAAAAAAAGAAACATTCCTACATAGGGATTGTACCCTTTGCATTCCCATATGCAATATGTGTGAGTGCTCTTTTCCCCACAAATCAGCCAACAGAGAACCTTGTTAAGGTTTTTCAATTTTGCCAGCCTAATAAGTATGGAAAGTATCTCAGTTTTACTATGCATTTTTCTTATGTTAAGCAGATATACATTTACTTACTTTTCCTTACAACAGTATTTAACAAATATTACTAATTTGGGTTTTTTTCTTTGTTTAAAAGAATGTAAGCATGGGAGATAAAGTTCTCTATGGTCTCTACGGCATAGTGGAGCATAGTGGCTCGATGAGAGAAGGCCACTACACTGCTTATGTGAAAGTGAGAACACCCTCCAGGAAATTATCAGAACATACCACTAAGAAGAAAAATGTGCCTGGTATGCCATCCTAAATTTATTTTATTCTTAAAAACAAATGAATGTGTGCTTCCTTTTCTATGAGAGCTAAGTTATTATTTCATAGATGCCTCTAGTGGATTTGCTTGCTTGCTTTATTTTATTTTAACTTGATTGATTGATTGAGACAGAGTCTCAGTCATCCAAGCTGGAGTGCAGTGGCACAATCGTGGCTCACTGCAACCTCTGTCTCCTGGGTTCAAGTGATTCTTATGCCTCAGCCTCCCGAATAGCTGAGATTACAGGCACGTGCTACCACACGTGACGAATTTTTTATATTTTTAGTAGAGACGGGGTTTTGCCGTGTTGGCCAGGCTGGCCTCAAACTCCTGACCTCAAGTGATTTGCCCGCCTCAGCCTCCCAAAGTGCTGGGATTACAGGTGTAAGCCACCATGCCCAGCCTCAACTGGATTCACCTTAAGTGAGAATTCCCTCTAAGAGTGCCTAGAAAATCTCAAATATTATGAAGACTGTACCCTTCTAGATCATATGAGATGACATGGTATTTTAAGGTACTGAGTCATTATGTATTATAGTGGAGTAGCATTTTATTTAACAATACCAAAAGTTTTTGAAGCCATACCAGATTGTCAGAAGAGTTGGAGTTGAAAATTTGCTGGCTTTGTTTATGGATCATCCAACTAACTTTGCTTTTTTTGTTTTGTTTTTGAAATGAGGTCTCACTTTGTCACCCAGGCTGGATTGCAGTAGCACGATCTCGGCTCACTGCAACCTTTGCCTTCCAGGTTCAAGCGATTCTCCTGCCTCAGCCTCCCAAGTACCTGGGACTCCAGGCGCCTGCCACCACACCCGGCTAATGTCTTTTTTTAAAATTAGAGATGGGGTTTCATCATGTTGGCCGGGTTGGTCTCAAACTCCTGACCTCAAGTGATCTACCCACCTCAGCCTCCCAAGTGCTGGGATTACAGGCATGAGCCACTGCGCTGGGCCAGACAGCATTATTAATATTATCCCTATAATATTAATGCTTTGAAAGAATTTGTTCTAATGAGAACACATGGACACAGGGAGGGGAACATCACACACTGGGCCTGTCCAGGGGTGGGGGGCTAGGGGAGGGATAGCATTAGGAGAAATACCTAATATAGATGACAGGTTGATGGGTGCAGCAAACCACCACGGCACATGTATACCTATGTAACAAACCTGCACGTTCTACACAGGTATCCCAGAACTTAAAAATATAATTAAAAAAAAAAAAAAGAATTCGTTCTTTTTGGAAAATGCTTAACCCAAGAAAAAACAGACTTCTCAGGTAAAATTTGGCATTAGATAGAGTTTGTAATGAATATGTTATTTGTAATTTAGAGTAAGAACCTAAAGCATACTTACTTTAAAATTGTATTTCTTTTTGTTTTGCTAGGTTTGAAAGAGGCTGATAGTGAATCAGCAGGCCAGTGGGTCCATGTTAGTGACACTTACGTACAGGTGGTTCCAGAATCAAGAGCGCTTAGTGCACAAGCCTACCTTCTTTTCTATGAAAGAGTATTATAACTATTAATGGTAATGATTATTTAGGTCATTTGTTTTTGAATGCCGCAGTGATAACTGTAATATATAACGTGCCTTTGTAGTCTTCCCTCTTCTGTAGGAATAGCATGTTCCTCAAATGGTCCTGAACTTTTTCACCATTTTGGTGAACACTTTTAAAGTAAATTTACTCAATGCTTTAAAATTCATAGTCTTAAAATAAATGTGAATTTTGTTTCCAGGTATTTATTCTGGGGTACAAAAACCTCCCAGAATTTATAGTAGGAAAGGAAACCCCTTTATGATGTGGCTTATTATTACAAGCATTCAGAAATGATGCTGGCTAAGTCAAATCATTCCTTGAGACAGTGTTTCCTAAATGTAATGCCACCTTCCTGAACTCTCACATATTCCGTATCATGATTATTTTTAAAAATATATTTTTAGCCTTTTGTAACCCTAGTCTTGTTTTGAGCAATCATATTCCATGTTTTATCTGCTTTTATATTTTTATAATAAATATTAAAATAAAACTATTAAAAATTGTTTATCCACGTACCACTTAACTTAAAATCATCTCAGGGCCATCCAGTGGTATATGTGTACTACCATTTAGGAAACTGCTATGACACATAATTTCATGAAGTAACACCTAATATGGTGTAGTTCCCTGGTCATATTTTATACAATTCAACCATATAAAAGGGTGTCACTGTAATTTCAGTAGTGTGGGTTTACAAATAATCTGTTGGTTAGCTTATTACTTTGAGGTTTTGAAAAACTAGAAATATATTGAGGCATTTCATAAACATATCTCTTGCACCCTCTTCATGGTGGAGTTAAGGATAACTTGCAAGTGGTTGGCCAAGGCCAAATATAGATGATTTTAACATTTAGAATTGGCAATTAGAAGTTGATAATCCATATAGGACCATAGGATAGCTTTGAAATATAAATTACCAAATTATATTTGTAAATGATAGAGAATTATATTCTTAACAGAAAAATACATACTTTTTTTACTTCTTGTAAATACTAAACAGAGTTTTGGGGTTTTGAAATCACTTTGTCTTCAGCAAGCATCATTAATAAGTTCAGGTGAATTTAGCTTTTATTTTAATGGGGCATTAAGCTGGCATTTTTGATTTTCTTTTTAAATAATTAAATAACAGCAAAAATATCATTTTTCCCCTCTAGAATACAAATTATTGAGCTGTCAAAACTTGGCATGAAGAATATTACTATTACTTAGGCTTAAATATCAAAAAATAATGGCTACTTCAGTGTCATATTGTTGAAATAGAAACAAAACTGCATGGTTCAAGCATCCTAATCATTAGTGCCAATGAATGATAGTGCAGGCAAGTGCCAGGTAAATGCCTAGTCCCACTTTATTCTCCTCCTGGGAAGAAAGGATAAGAATAGTGGCTGCCGATAATATATGGAAATATTTAATCAAGACTGACTGTCTTAAACACATAAGCGTATATAATGTTATCAAGGTTACCAGTGCTGCCTTTTGATATATGGATGAACATAACTGTGATTAAAGATAGTAATAGTATACAAAATGCAGAGCTTAAAAATGTCATTGCATAAAGTCTATTTTTAAGATGTTGAAACGTTAGTAGTGTTTTTCTTGATTTTTAACAGTGAAATAATCAAGAAATATGTCTTTAAGTTAATCTGCAAAGTCAAGCTGTGTTCTGTGAAAGGTATTTTACAGCATTTTCTGTTTAACTGTAATCCATTATCAATGAAGATCTCAGTACCAGAGCAGTGAATTTTTTGAAAAATATTGAATGTCTTTATTCAAGTCAGCCATCTTGGTAAGAGCAGTTTTCATCCCCCCACTGCCCAAATGTAAATATAGATCACCTAATTTTTCTTACAGAAAGATACTGTTAAGAGGCATGCACTTTTCATCGGATGGTCACTTGTTTCTTGTTTCAAAGACAAATATTTGGATAGATACCCATACTTGCTATGAGTCAGTCACAGTGCTGACACTATTTTAACATCACTTAAAATGGAAAGATGTACATAGATTTTTGACATTATTCCAGAAGTAACATGCAAGTAAGATATTTTTATTGTCATTTTCTTCATGTTAAATGAGCTACTTATGAAATCTATTTTTTTATGGCCTAGAGTTTATGAGTGCTTTTTCCTTGTCTTCTGAAAATGGAATAAATTTGATTTTTGATACTTAAGAATTTCCTAAAGATAGTTTTTGTAACAGAGAAAGCATGTTAAATTACACATGGGTCTACATTAAAATTTTTGTTTTTATTTTGAGTATTTCCAAAGCACATTTGCAGGGATAGTAAATGTATATAGTAGCAAGTCTACTATAACAACAATAGTTTCTGGATCACCTCAGGAAACAGTATAAATAATAATGTTTACTTATCATCAACATAACTACCATAGTGTTTGAATGAATTAAAGTTTCACTAGCTTTATTTAGAAACTGGTTTACCCCAGCTTCCCATTTTTTTTTCCAAATATAAAATGATAAAATATTGATTATGTGCCAATATTGTGTCATTTAATGTTCTTAAAACTTGTGAAGACCACCTTTTTAGGTAGCTGAGTAGAGCGATAGTTGGTATCAATTTATTAGCCAGGCATGGTGGCTCATGCTGTTGGGAGGCTGAGTGGGGAAGATGCTTGAGCCCAGGAGGTCAAGGTGCAGTGAGCCATTGATCACACCACTGCACTCCTGCAGAGTGACGGAGTGAGACCCTGTCTCAAAAATAAATAAAAAGAAGACAGTTGGTATCAATTCAAAGAATAGTTGATGCCTGTTCTCTTATTTTAAATGTACCAACAGAGCTATTTTACTGTATTTAATAGTTCTTAGCTTCCATGGGTGATGATTTTAATCAGTGATTTTATGCAATAGCTGAATAAAATTTTCTGAAGATTAAGCTGTGAAATGTATCAACCCTCATCTAATTTTTGTAGTACAAAATGACATCCTGATTCCTTTTAAAAATTCATGTTTGTAACTTATTTTTCTGCATGTATTGATCAAATAAGCCTAAACCAAATATGTGCAATAAAATTGAGCCTTTAGATAGTATCTAGTGCATTGTGAAAAAAGATTATTTCTAGATATTTATGATGTTTTTGTTTATGTAGAAATCATGAACTCAAATCTGTTTAAAAGATGACTATATTTTCAATTTTGAGTAATAAATTTATATTATTCCTACTGTTCATTTTCTTTTGCCATGTTTCTAGAAAATAGCTGTGTAACTTATTGAGCGTTATTTTGGTGTTACTGTATAAAACATGCATAATAAATATTTTTATTTATCTCATGTTACAAGATTGGTCCTGGAATTTTCGCAGTTTACGTTATTGACAATGTTTTATCAACAATGCATTTGCTTATGTCTTAGTCCACCCAGGCTGCTATAATAAAATACCATAAACTAGGTGGTGTATTAACAAAAATTTATTTCTCACAGTTCTGGGGGCTGGGAAGTTCAAGATCAAGGTGCCAGTAGACTTGGGGTCTGGTAAGGGCCCACTTCTGTTCATAAAGACAGCACTTTCTTGCTGTGTCCTCACATGGGAAAAGTACAAGGCATCTCTGTGGGTCCCTTTTCTTGCAGCCCATTCATGAGGGTTCCATCCTCATGACCTAATCACTTCCCAAAGGCCCTATCTCCAAATACCATCACATTGGGGATTTGTGAATGTTGTAGGGGACATAAACCTTCAGTTCATAGCAGCTTTCTCAGCTATGTTCAAAATACCCTACATATTTTAGAAATTCTCTATTTCAAAACAAAATAGCTTATGGGCCACTTTCACTCAGATTTCAGTATCTACCAAGGATGATCATCTTCCTTTCAGGGGTTTCTTAAAAGGTGTATTACTTAGACAGGATAATTATTAAGACAAGGGTAAGGTCTTGCACCAGCAATTAAGAAATATTTTGCCTACTCATTTGTGTCTAAACTTCTTCCAGGTCATGAAGCTCTTTGAGATTATGATGAAAGTTAGAGACTATCTTTTATTTGTTTAGTCATTTAGTAAGTATTTGTTAGGCCAGGCACGGTGGCTCATGCCTGTAATCCCAGCACTTTGGGTGGCCAAGGTGGGCAGATCACCTGAGACCAGGAGTTCAAGACCAGCCTGGCCAACATGACAAAACCCCATCTCTACTAAAAATACAAAAAATTAGCTGGGCCTGGTGGCACACACCTGTAATCCCAGCTACTTGGGAGGCTGAGGCAGGAGAATCGCTTGAACCCTGGAGGCAGAGGTTGCAGTGAGCCAAGATCGTACCACTGTACTCCAGCCTGGGTGACAGAGTGTCTAAAAAAAAAAAAGTATTTGTTGAATACCTGTTGTGTGGTAGGTACTAGGGATACAGCAGTCAACATAAGAGCCAGAAATCTAAGAGGTGAGGAAATACACATTCTAAGAATGTAAGGAAAATTTATGTTAATGGTAATGATATGGAGAAAAATCAAGCAATATGGACTCCCTATGAAGTCATGCAGAAATTAAGGTACAGGGGATGAAGATATCCTAGAGATAAAAGGCATGGTGATATTAGTACTGATATTCCCGAAAGAGAAAGCTGAATGTTGTAGGAAGGATGGGGTTTTAATTCTGGGGCCTTTTCTGGCAATATAGAGACTGAGAAAGGAAGTCTTAACATCTGTATGTTCCCAGAAAAATGTATCTCCCTAATTCTTGTATGTAATTTCGAAGATTCATGGACACTTCTGAAGCCATTTCATATGTATTTTAAATTGCACCCAAGAAGAATTATCTGAGATGTTTGAATTCCCATATGTATTAGGATAGGCTGAGTTGTGCTGCAGTACAACCCCAAATCCCACTGACTTAACACAAAAGTTATTTCTGGCACATCCGAAGTTCACTGTGAGTCTGCACAATCTGCAAAGGCAACTGATCTCCAACTGGCGATTCTGGTAATCCAAGCTGATTCAGTCTGTGGCTGTACCATTTCAATATGAGGTCTCCCAATTGTGGCAGAAAAATACAGCATTAAAAGATCTTGCACCAGCAATTAAGTTATTCATCTTGGATGTGTCTCTGACAACTCATTGGCCAGCAGTAATCATAGGACCCTGCCTAAATGCAAGGAAAGATGGGTAGGAAAGAGTCTCCCATGGGCTTAACAAAAAAAGGAGAATGGGATATGTGAATTTAACAGAAGTCTCTACCACAATCCATGCCTCTGGTCACCAAATAGTTTTTTTTTTTTTTTTCCTTTATACACATGGAACACAGTGACTCCTAAGGGACAGGGCCCAAAAGTCCCATCAAGGTAAAGTTTTATCCTCCAAGACCAGGCTCTCTGGAAGTGCTATATCAGATTTGGATGTTTGCTCCTACTGTTCTGGAGACCCAGGAACCAAAAGGACATGTCCATATACTTAATGTACAGTGGTGGAACTGTATCTGCAATAAACATTCTGAATGGGGAAGAAGAATGGGAGATACAGTTAGGATTCCTAAGTCTGGGTATGGGGTATATTCATGATTAGGGTTCTTTTCTATCTCCTAGGAAGAATTCCCTTGTTTATTGTTCTCCGTGACTCTAGAGTCCAACCTCTGGGAGTTGTTTTTTTTTTTTTTAATCTTCATGTCTACATCTGAACAGCTACTGAGGGATATATATGCTAACTTTGGGAGTTGCACAGCTTTTTTGAGACCATTTCTTAGATGACTGGGGACTGTAATTTCTCTTACTTTGGAATAGCCGCAAGTTGTTTTAGCCAAGGTTTGTGTGTGTTTTTAATACAATTCTTAAAATTTTAGTAGGCTTCTCATCTGTAGATAGATTCATATGCCAGCAACCATACCAGAGTTTTTTGTCACATAGTTCTTGGGTTTGCTATATTTCTTTGTTTTCCTGCCCCCACACTTCACTTTATGGCAATTACTTACAAGATTTTATGAGACAGACATACTATACTCTTTGTTTGTTTTGAGACAGTCTTGCTCTGTCACCCAGGCTAGAGTGCAGTGGTGTGATCTCCACTCACTGCAACCTCTGCCTCCCAGGTTCAAGCGATTCTCCTGCCTCAAGCTCCTGAGTAGCTGGGATTACAGGTGCCCGCCACCATGCTGGGCTAATTTTTGTATTTTTAGCAGAGGAGATTTCACCTTGTTGGCCAGGCTGGTCTTGAACTCCTGATCTCAAGTGATCCACCTGCCTCGGCCTCCAAAGTGCTGGGATTACAGGTGCGAGCCACTACACTCGGCTGGGAAAGACATATTCGTAATTACATTTTCACCCTCAGGCTTTTTTTTCCCCCCAAGAGGAAAAAATGAAGGTTCCACATCTTTAATCCATTGAAAATTTTTCCAAAATGGATATAAGGTTTACATCCTTAGTTATCTTTGTTGCAAGCCTGAGTTTTAATAATCCTTTGTCACTTAAAAGCTTTCTCAAGTTTATCTTCTGCTTGGAGTTGAAAAACCAACCCTGGGAGGCTTGAAATTTTGGGTTGCCTCTGTTCACTCATTTCAGCTTTAGTAAGCCAACTCTTTTTTCCTGAGCCTTTGTCTTTCTTACAATACCTTGTCTAGTGCATCCAAAAGCACCTACCACACACTAGTATCTGGTTTTCAAACCTCTTCCCCTAGCTCAAAATTCATTATGTACATTATCTGCCTCCCAGATTATCAACGGTAACAGTTATATCAAATGCTTTATTGCTGCATAATGTGAAGTGCCATGTTTCAAGCCTCCAATATTAGTTTTTTTCTGCCAACCAATCCTAAGTTAATGCTTTTTATTTTAGGTTCTTTGTTTCAGCAGCACCCAACTCCTGTTACCAGTGTTTATATTTGTCTCAAGATAGGTTAGCCTTATGCTGTCTTACCAAATGAACCCGGAATTTCAGTGGCTTATCTCGTGGTCATTACAAAGTCCTTTACAGATCTGAGGATCTTCCTGGCAACTGTTTCCCATGAAGTAACTCAGTTATCCAGGCTGACAGAGGATTTCCCAACCTGTAGCTGCACTGTCCGAAACATGGTGTATTATCTGAAACATGCAGCCTGAGGACGGTGCACCAACTCTTGTTAAGTGTAGGCCGACAAATTACTTCATTACTCAACCCACAATGAATTGGCCAGAACTAACTGATAAAGGACTCCCTAACTTTAAGGGGCTTAGAAATTCAGTCTTCTGTGTGTAGTAAGCCTGTGGAGAATCATACTGTCGAACACTAGTGATGTTTACTAATAATCATCATCATACAAGTGAATTAAGTACAGAAACAGTAGTTTGAATCACAAAAGATTTTAGGTAAGAACAGGCAGTCATTGAACATAAGTTCACCTTACTTTCTCCAACCTGGCCTAAATGGACAATACCTGCATAAAGCCCAATGTGATCTATTGTTAAATAACTAAAGTAAATATTATTTTATACCCTCGTATTTCATTATGCCAGATTCACTACTTTCTAGGAAATGCTTAAATAACTATATTAAGAATCAAAGAGTAGGCCGGGTGCAGTGGCTCACGCCTGTAATCCCAGCACTTTGAGAGGCTGAAGTGGGCAGATCATGAGGTCAAGAGATCGAGACCATCCTGGCCAACATGGTGAAACTCTGTCTCTACTAAAAATACAAAAATTAGCTGGGTGTGGTGGCATGCGCCTATAGTCCCAGCTACTTGGGAGGCTGAGGCAGAAGAATCGCTTGAACCCAGGAGGCAGAGGTTGCAGTGAGCCAAGATCACACCACTGCACTCCAGCCTGGCAAGGGAGCGAGACTCCATCTCAAAAAAAAAAAAAAAAAAGTTGTAATTTGTAATGATGTGCCTGTAGCATACTAGCTTTAAATATTTTTCATTCTCCATTGTATTATGTGGTAAAATATATACCACATAAAATTTACCACTTTAACCATTTTTAGGTGTATAATTATTGTCATTAAGTGCATTCACATTTCCAGAATTCTTTCATCATCCTAAACGGAAACTCTGTACCCATTAAACAGTAACTTCTCATTCCCCCCTTCTCCCAACTCCTGGGAACCTCTATTCTACTCTCCATCTGTGTGAATTTGCCCATTCTAGGTGCTTCATATAAGTGAAATTGTACAATATATGTCCTTTTATGTCTGGTTTATTTCATCTTGCATGTTTTCAAGGTTTATCCATATTGTAGCATGTATCAGAATTTCATTCCCTTTTAAGGCTGAATAATATTCAATTGTATATATATACCACAGTTTTAAATTTTTATTAGGTTTTAAGATGGATGTGATATGGCACCTAATAACACCATAAAGGTTCAAATCTCAAGAAACAGCAATAGTTCCTATTTCGATATATTTTCCACATATCATCTTACTTAGCTTATTTCCATTTTGCTTTAAGGATAATTTGTTTCTGTAATAATGGAAGGTGACATATCCTCCCCTAGAATTTTCTACTTCACTCCGTTCATTCATTCATTCATTGAGACAGAGTCTCGCTGTGTAGCCCAGGCTGGAGTGCAGTGGCGCGATCTCGGCTCACTACAACTTCCACCTCCTGGGTTCAAGTGATTCTCGTGCCTCAGCCTCCTGAGTAGCTGGGCCACCACACCCAGCTAATTTTGTATTTTTTTGTAGACAGTTTCCCCATGGTGGCCAGGCAGGTCTCGGACTCCTGGCCTCAGGCGATCTACCCTCCTTGGCCTCCCAAAGTGCTGGCATTACAGGCGTGAGTCACAGTGGTTGGCCAAATTTTCTACTTTAAACACTGAAAACAGAGGAAATTAATAAAAATTTCAACCTATAAAGTCCCCTGGTTGTTAGTCATTAACAGCAGATTGTCAAATAAGACTGGTAAAATGATGGCTGCTAAGCATTTGATGATCCAGGTGCAGGATGATCAAACTGCAGCAGATCATGCACATGACAGCTGCTTACATAGAAATTTACCACCACAACACACATTCTTACAAAATTCTGTGTTGAAACACATATACTTACCTGATGTGTCCATAGGATCATAATGTTATGGGGAACTCTTAGAACAGAGTGGTTAGAGAAAGGGAACTGGAATTGGAACTGTAAAATTCATTTTCTGGTCTGGCAAACAGCAATTGCTGAGGGTGTCTCATTAAACTAGCACAAGGAACAAAATGTGAGGTATTTAATAATCCTCTCCACTTCACAATGCGTTTCCAAAATGACTGGCCTACATTAGGATCATTGTTGAACATATTAATGCAAACATATAGCAGATGTAAAAATTTCTGTGTGCAAAGCAGATGCTGGGCACTTGGAGGGCAGAAGTGAGGGGGAAAACCCTTACCCGAAAATTGCCTCACCTTTACTAGGGAAACAAGCAAACAATTACAATATGATTATAGGGAATAGGAACATGACAGTTTCACTAGGCCAATCAGGTTTCTCTAAGAAGATAGAACATTCCTCTGATGAGAATGTTTCTCAGAGAATTAAACTTGAAAATCAGACCTGATGCAAAAAACTTGGAAAATGCACAAAATCACAGAGCAAAATTAGAGATTACTGATAACATGTGGTATGTGTCCTTCTACTTTTTGCTCCATACAGTGGTTTTTATTTATTTTATTCTTTTGAGACAGAGAGTCACTCTGTTGCCCAGGCTGGAGTGCAGTGGCAGGATCTCGGCTCACTGCGACCTCTGACCCTGGGTTCAAGCAATTCTCCTGCCTCAGCCTCCCTAGTAGCTAGGATTACAGGAGCCTGCCACCATGCCCAGCTAATTTTTGTATTTTTAGTAGAGACGGGGTTTCACCATGTTGGCCAGGCTGGTCTTGAACTCCTGACCTCAAGTGATCTGCCCGCCTCGACCTCCCAAAGTGCTGGGATTACAGGCGGGAGCCACCACGCCCAGCCCATACAGTGATTTTTTAAAATCAGACTGTTGAGTAGTCTTATTTGTGCTAAGTGGAAATTAGGGAAAGGGTCAGAGAAATAGGGATTTCCTTTTGCCTTCAGTAGTATCCTCATGAACCTGCGTCATGGTGTTGTCAGGTGTAATTAATGAAGGTTTCTCACAAGATAAAATGTTATTTTGAGGACCACGTCCGTGGATTGGAGGAAAGGCAGATGGTTAGCTAGTGAGGACTTTAGTATAATGCTAATTCAGGAGTATCTGGGTCTCTAGTGCTGAGGAAAACTGAATTTTCATGCAAAGGGCATCTATATTTTCACATCTGTATCTTTATCCATCTAGCTGTGCTCTTACTATTTTGTTTCTACGGTAATTTGCTATTTCTTTTGCACAATTGCCCAATGAAATAATTCAGATACTTCGTGCACTTTGTCACGCAAAAGGTTTCATGTTACTCTCTGGAAAGGCACTTCCCAAGATGTAGCTAATAAACACTGTATCTTTGGAACATTTTTGTTTTCCTTGTAACTTGTAGCTCCTAGCCTGGAAATTGATACTTTTGACACTTGAATGTTGTTCATATAAAAACACTGTGAAATCAACATACTCTCTTTGAGGAATGGCATTGCATACGTCCTTTTGAGAAGCCATCTTGTAGTTGAAGGAAAGCAGCAGGACAGAAACCAGACTTCCCCCTCACGGTTCCCTAAAGGTCACGGATAAAGAATGAAAAACCGGGACTAGTTAAGCCAAGGAGAGAAGAGCAAGTGTTCCCGGAAGGGGGCGCGATGTGTTGAGGTTAACAAAGAGAAAGATAGCTGCGGGGTCAGCTAAGGTCTCCGCTTTCGCTACCGACCCAGACTGCTCACCTTCGCAAACTCATGTTTCCCTCAAGCGGAACCCTCGGCAGCGCTCAAGTGAGAGTATTCCATCCTTGGAATACTCTGAGAAGGTTCGAGCCAGATGTTGGACTGCCTGAAATGCCGCTTCCAGCGCACTAGGCAACTTGAACCGCGCTAAGCAACTGGCTAGAATTGGTTTGGTTTGGTTTGACCCTGGGGTTCCTCCGTAGTCTGTAAGTGGAGTTGCGAACTCAACCCCTTCTCGAAGGCGGGAGTGTTTCTAGGAGAGAACATACTTCCCCTTGAAGGAAGATCGCGCTGCTAAAGTAAAAAATTTGAAGGCGCCCTATGTGTAGAACACTTACGCTCTTGGCTTTCTGGCCACTATAAAGATGGGTCGGGAATGGCGCCGGCTACATTAAAAAGTAATGTGCAGGAATGGTTCAGTTGCCCGGTGTTGACCAGAGTAGAGATGGTTTTGCCCACAACAAAAATGGCGCCGAAACATGTCAATCCGCACTATCACGTGTTCACAAATCTGGATGAGAGATGGTATGGCTTCAGATGACGAACGGATGTTATTATTTTTTACTTCCGGGTGAGACAAATCGGGCGCCATCTTGTCTTGTTCCCGAAGAAGTAGAAGCATCGAAAGCGTTGGAGAGGTATTACCGGAACGACGGCGACAAGGGTGTTCCCGAACTAGAGTGGGTAAGTGATGGAGAACAATTACACGTGGGCACTTGCCGGACTATTACAACCCTCTTGATTTCTGTGGCGAAGGTAGCATAACTTAAAATAGGCTGCGTACGCTGTTTGGCGCGACCGCTGGAACCTCATTCCTTTAAAGCGGTGCGGTCCGCCAGACTTGGTAAATCAGAGCGGTGCTTTCGCTGAAAAGGAAATGTCCCTGTTAGAGTGCTCACGGCCCCATCTTCTCACAGAGTTTCCTTTCGGACGAGAAGGGACTAATTGTTGGGTTCCTGACCGGCCGTTAAACACTGCGCGTGCGCAGTGGGAACCCCCTTGTGGGAAGGGGGTTCAGCGGGGCGGAGGAGGCGGGGGCTCCCGACCTGGAGCTTATACCCTTTGAGGCTCTGACTACGCAGGCGCAGTTCCTTAGTTTGTGTTTTTCGTGTATTCTTACCCAATGATGGATATTATGTGTTAAGCTTCGCTAAAGGAACAGGTAGAATCCGATATTTCAGTTTTTTTACCGTGGTGGATAGTATCGTCATCTGAACAAATTGAGCACTAGACAAATTTGTTTGTGGGTTGTTAAATTAACATTCTAGCTTAAGATTTTAATTCAACATTAATCTTTCACATCTTTTTACTTCCCCCCGTCCCCAGATAAAATAAACTTGGAATTCCTCATTTGAGTGCAGCAGGGCGAAAACAACAGAAACCAGACTACTAAAGATTTTACTTGTGGAATTTTTTTGTAAAGTGGCAAAGGGCTTATAGAGAAAATAAAACAGTTCTTTAAAGATGAGTTCTTTTTTTTTTTAACTTACTAATAGACTTTATGTTTTAGAACAGTTTTTGTTTACGTTGAGCACATACGATGTCCCCACTACACACACAGTTTCTCTTCTTATTAATAGATATTAGTATGGTACATTTGTTTCAACTAATGAACCAATAATGATAAATTATTAACTACGGTCCATAGTTTATTCCTACTTCCTCACATTTTACCTAAAGTCCTTTTTCTGTTCCAGGATGTCAGCTAGGATATCACATTACATTTAGTTGTTGTATATTCTTAGGCTGTATATTCTTGGATGTGACAGTTTCTCAGGCTTAACTTGTTTTTGATGACTGTTAAGAGCTGACTTGTGCCCCTCTAAAATTCGTATCTTGAAGTCCTAACCTCAGTACCCCAGAACGTGACTGTATTTGGAGAGAGGGTCTTTAAAGAAGATGAGGTCACTAGGGTGGACCTTAGCCCAATATATTAATAACTGCTGTCCTTATAAGAAGAGAGTAGGACACAGAGGGATGACCATGTGAAGACATAGGGAGAAGACAACCATCCACAAGCCAAAGAGAGAGGCCTCAGAATGAAATCAACCCCATAGATCTTAGACTAAACGCCTCCAGAACAGTGAGGAAATAAATTTCTGTTGCTTAAGCCACCCAGTCTTTGGTACTTTGTTATGGCAAGCATACCAAACTAATACAGTGACCTTGACATTTTTGAGGAGTATGGGTCAGGTATATTGTAGGGTGCCCTGCTATTGGAATTTGCCAGACGATTTTCTCATGATTAAAATGGCCTTAGGGACTATGTCAGGGGAAGATCACAGAGGTAAGATGCCCTTTTCAACACATGCTATCAAGGATACATACTATCAAGGTGACTTATCACATTGTTACTGACCTTGATCATCCTTCTGGAGTAGTGTTTGTTAGATTTCTCCACTGTAAAGTTACTTCCCCCACCCCTTTTTTTACTGTTCTCTTTGGAAGGAAGTCACTTTGCAGAGCCCACGCTTACTGAATGGACAGTTGTGCTCTTCCTCAGTTAGGGTGGAATATTTACATAATTTATTTGGAATTCTCTGTGGGAGATTTGTGTCTTCCCTCACATTTATGTGTTAGTTTATTTTATCATATCCTTATGGGCTTGTGGATGTTTATTACATAACTTGTATTATAATCCAGTACTTCTTTGTTTTATTGCTCAAATTGTTCCAGCTTTGGCCATTGGCAGCTCTTTGAGTTGTCTACTGTTCTCCTTTGACATGTTCCTATCAATTTTTTTTTAGCACTTTATTACTTCCTGGCAGTATACATGCTCCAGACTCATCTTTTATATTTCCTGTCGCAGTCCTAGAGTCAGCTATTTCTTTAAGGATCCCTGATTCCTTTTATTGAGGAATGATATTAAAACCAAGTTCTAGTGCCTAGGTGTGCTTGTTGCTACTAGGGTGTCATTTTGGGCTCTCTCTCTACATTTATTTTTAAATTATTATTGGGGGGGCGGTATTTATAACCAACTACCCAATTTTCCTTTTTTTTTTTTTTGAGACAGATTGTCACTCTGTTGCCCAGGCCGGAGTGCAGTGGTGGCACAATCTTGGCTTACTGCAACCCCCGCCTCCCAGGTTCAAGTGATTCTCCTGCCTCAGCCTGCTAAGTAGCTGGGACTACAGCCATGTGCCACCATGCCCAGCTAATTTTTGTATTTTTCAATAGAGTGGAGGTTTTGCCATGTTGACCAGGCTGGTCTCGAACTCCTAGCCTCAAGTGATGCACCCACCTTGGCTTCCCAAAGTGCTGGGTTTACAGGCATGAGCGGCCATGCTTGTCCTCCACTTTTAAAAACAGTCTTTTGAGCTACAAGCTGCAAATATTTCAGTATATACTAAAATGCATGTCACATAAAGTAGCAAAATTTCTGTTTTCCATATTTCAAATGATTACAAGATTAATCTTTACCAGTGCCATTTCCACCTAATCTGAATTAAACAAATAAATTCTTTTTTGACTTTGAGGTCAGTCAACTCATATGTAAGACTGAAATGTCAGGGGTGAAGAGGATTGTTGTATTTTCTGGCTTTTCAGCTTCGTGGTTGATTGAGAAATATTTTATCCTATGCATCAAATGATAGATGTGTTTCTGTAGCTCTTTGATTTTGTAGTTGATGCTCAAGGACTTTAAAATACCACATTTTAATTCTTATCCATCTCTGTCACAGTCTCTGAGTGACTTTTGTAAATATTAATGATTGTCATTTTGGCTGCACGGGGTGGCTCATGCATGTAGTCCCAGCACTTTGGGAGGCTGAGGAGGATGAATCATTGAGGCCAGAAGTTCAAGGATAGCCTGGGCAACATGGTGAAACTCCATCCCTACTAAAAATACAAACATTATCCTGGCGCGGTGGCATGCACCTGTAGTCCCAGCTACTTGGGAGGCTGAGGCATAAGAATTGCTTGAACCTGGGAGGTGGAGGTTGCCGTAAGCCAAGATCACACCGCTGCATTCCAGCCTGGGTGACAAAGTGAGGTTGTCTCAATAATAAATAAATGATTGTGATTTAAACAAGTTGTTTTAGGACCTCAAAGCGATGAAGTTCTAATGTAGATCCCTTTAAGAAAAGGATAAAATAGATGATGGCCATTTCTGGTTGTATTAGTTTTCTAGGAATACTGAACAAATTAACACAAACTGGCTGATTTCAAACAACAGAAATTTATTCTTCCACAGTTCTGAAGGCTAACAATGTAAAATTGAGGTTTTGGTAGGGCCATGCTCTCTAATGACTTTGTAGGGGATCCTTGTCTCTTCCTAGCTTTTGGTAGTTCTTGTCAATCCTTGATGTTCCTTGGCTTATAGAGCCATCTACTCCAATCTGTACCACTGTGGTCATGTTACATTCTCCCTGTAAGTGTCTATGTCTCTTTTTTAGTAAGGTCACTCCAAATTAAATATTAACTTATTGTAATTTGAATACATCTGCAAAGACCCTGTTTCCAAATAAGGACATACAAGTATCAGGAGTTAGGACTTCGGTGTATCTGTTGGACGGGGACACAATTCATTTCATAACACTGGTGATAGCTATCACTTGATTTTTTTTGCAGCAGTGTGTGATGGTTTTGATGATCTGATACAAACCTTGGTTATTCATCTTTCTGTTCTTCCCAGACCCCATTTGTTTTCCAAGGAAATAGCAGTTAAGTTTACCCCATAAAGGGAAATACTGTTAGGAAAGTCTTGCAGCCTTGCCCATCACTAATCAAATTTCTCCAAACTTGAAAACTCAAGTCTAACAAGCTTTAAAATTAAGTCTAAAGGAAGAGCGAATAAATTGGAATCAATTTTTGATGTTATAAAATCACAGTAGCAATATTGGAATGTCATTTTCATGGTTGAACATTAATGTATTTACTTGCTAACATTTCAGTGAATTATAAATATTTAACCACTTAATATGGACAAAACATTATGGAGAATTTAAATTATTATAAAATGTTTTCTCTCCCCTAAGGAAGATTCTTGTTTAAGCCAAGACAAAAACATGAAAATTTAATGCAGACCCTCTATAAAAAGTATTGTACGTCATCTTTAACCTATTAAATGAAAGTTTTCAAGCAGTGGTAAAGAAGAGGGTAGCAAATGCCCATCCTTAAATTATCAACATTTTCCAAATCATTTTTAAACCAACTTGTAAATGTCATTTTTAATGGTACAAGGTTATGTTATTTCGTTAAACCATAGTGAAATTTAAAATATGTATCCATTGATTAGTGTGTGTTGTGCCTGTGTATTCCTTCTGTTCTCTAGGTTTCGCATTTGTTAGATTTGTTAGTAGTGAAGATACTATGGTGAAGATGAAGGAAGAAAGAGTAATGTTCCTAAATCCTTGCCATAAAATCACTAGTAATCTTACTGTTTAATTAAAAAATAGTTAATGAAACTCCTTATCAAGCATTGTGCTAATGTGCTGAAACATATATAAAAGTTTATTTCCTAGTTTTATAACAAGTCTTTACTACAATCTATCTCTTTTCTACAAAATTTTAATGTAAGTACAAATTTTGTTTTCATGACCAGAGTTACCTGTTTTGGACAAGATTATCAAAATTTACTCTAAATCCTATAAGAAAATGAGACAGAGGACATTTGCCCAATGCATGAAAAATGATGCCACTCGAGGCCTTTTCTTTTAAGAATGCAGTTATGGGCCGGGCGCGGTGGCTCACGCCTGTAATCCCAGCACTTTGGGAGACTGAGGCGGGAGGATCACGAGGTCAGGAGATTGAGACCATCCTGGCTAACAGGGTGAAACCCCGTCTCCACTAAACGTACAAAAAATTAGCCGGGCGTGGTAGCAGGCGCCTGTAGTCCCAGCTACTCGGGAGGCTGAGGCAGGAGAATGGTGTGAGCCCGGGAGGCAGAGCTTGCAGTGAGCCGAGATCGCGCCACTGCGCTCCAGCCTGGGTGACAGAGCGAGACTCCATCTCAAAAAAAAAAAAGAATGCAATTATGTATAGAAAATTACTAAATTACAAAATCTTCACAAAACTGCTAAGCTCTAGGAATTGGAAATAGGAATCAGGTATTTTTAATCTTTATTTTATATCTTTCTGTATTCTTTTAATTTTATTCTGTGAGTGTGTATTTTTAGAAAAAATACAGATTTTTAAAGATACACAGAATCAAATGAAGCTAATGAACACAGTCCGTAATGACTAGTACAGGCAGTAAAAATTACACAAACTGCTTCAACTGTGAGACGTTGGGCAAATGTCCTCTATCTCATTTTCTTAAAGGATTTAGAGTAAATTTTGATAATCTTGTCCCAAACAGGTAACTCTGGTCATGAAAACGAAATTTGGACTTACATTAAAATTTTGTAGAAAAGGGACAGATTGTAGTCCCTTTTTTTTTTTGCTTAATGCAGTTTGTACGGTAATACGTACCAGTATGTAGCAGTCTACCTTATTCATTTTAATGGCTGAATAGGAATCGACTGTATGGTTCACTCTAACTTACTTAACTTGCCTTTAATTTAATGTCACTGAAACCATATGTTTACTGTTACAAAATATGCTGCCGATTTTTGAATTATGGTATGAATATTCATGTTCATGGTTTAGGACCCTGCGGTGGAATTGCTGGGTCAGAGGGATGTGAATGTATGTTTTGTTAAGATGCCGTAATAGTAAATTGCCTTTTTTTTTTTTTTTTTTTTGAGACGGAGTCTCGCTCTGGCGCCCAGGCTGGAGGGCAGTGGTGCGATCTCAGCTCACTGCGACTTCCACCTCCCAGGTTCAAGCAGTTCTCCGGCCTCAGCCTCCCGAGTAGCTGGGACTATAGGCCCATGCCACCATGCCCGGCTAATTTTTTTGTATTTTTAGTAGAGACGGGTTTCACCGTGTTAGCCAGGCTGGTCCTGAACTCCTGACCTCAGGTAATCCACCTGCCTCGGCCTCCCAAAGTGCTAGGATTACAGGCGTGAGCCACCATGCCCAGCCAGTAAATTGTCTTTTAAAAAGACTAACCATTTGGTGTTTCACCTATGCCCTCATCCAGTAGTCATCCTCTATAACTAAATCAAGTTTCTCAACTCCAGACTTAATTAAAGCACTTTAATAAATAGCCCCTAACTTCTAACTTCCTTAACTTACCATCACCTTCTTTACTGTTTTTTTATTCTGCTCTGTTTTTCCCAATTTCACATCTTTTTTCTATTTTTCTCAGCCTAAGTGTCCCAAACATTATATTGCTTGAATAGTAGCTTCCATTAAAACTTTGGGGAAGAAAAGCTTCTAAAAATATAGCAAAAGTAGAAGTGGCTGTTTTAAACATACAGAAAAATGATCACAGGTGATACAAATCAAACTCTTGAAAATGTGCAAATTAAAACCTCTGTGCATAGGAAAACTTTTTTTTTTTTTTTTTTTTTTTTTAAGTTTCAGCTGGGTGCTGTGGTTCACACCTATAATCCCAGCACTTTGGGAGGCCGAGGTAGGTAGATCATTTGAGGTCAGAAGTTCAAGACCCGCTTGACCTGCATAGTGAAACCCCATCTCTACTGAAATACAAAAATTAGCCAGGCATGGTGGCGGGCACCTGTAATCCCAGCTACTCGGGAGGCTGAGGCAGGAGAATCACTTGAACCCAAGAGGCAGAGGTTGCAGTGAGCCCAGATCGTGCCATTGCACTCCAGCCTGGGCAACAGAGCAAGACTGCCTCTCAAAAAAAAAACATAATAATGATAACAATAAAAGTTTCAACCCATGAAACAGGAAGACAAATTTAGACTAAAGAATTTTTTCAAAGATAAAGTGAAACCTTTGTAAGTTTTAGATTGCTTCTGGAGAAGAAAATGGAGTTGAGCAGAAGTGGGTTGGCTTGATCACTTTTTTTTTTTTTTTTGAGATGGTGTTTCTCTCTCGTCGCCCAGGCTGGAGTGCAATGGCACAATCTTGGCTCACTGCAACCTCCGCCTCCCAGATTCAAGCAATTCTCCTGTCTCAGCCTCCCAAGTAGCTGGGATTACAGGCGCCCGCCACCACACCCGGCTAATTTTTGTATTTTTTAGTAGAGACGGGGTTTCACCATGTTGGCCAGGCTGGTCCTGAATGCCTGACGTCAGGTAATCCACCTGCCTTGGCCTCCCAAAGTGCTGGGATTACACACATGAGCTACCACGCTCGGCCGATCACCTTTTTTTAAAACCCCCTAATAGTTGTTAACTTGAAGAGTGCTACCAGAAGTGATGGTGAGAAAGCTCTAGTATTGATATTAATCACGAATTGAAACTTCCGATGCTTAGTTTTTATGTGTTTCTTATTTAATCCTCACAATAATCCTTTGGGGTATAGACATTTAGGTCTTCTGTTTTACAGTTTGGAAAACCAAAGGTTAGAGCATAACTTACTCATGTTCACACCACTAACGAACGGATGTAGGTAGGCATCCTGAACCAGAGCCTGTGCTCTGAAGTCTAGGTGACAACTGGTGACCAGAAAACTTAAAAGGGGAACTAAAAAAGTTGTCCATGACAACCATTAAACATGAGTAAGAAAAACAACCTTTATTTAATTTCTGGAAAAGTAAATTTATGGATTGGGAATGATGGTAGGGAGTCATTATACATCATTTTCATCATTTAAATGGTTTTAGTAAGTGCACATTTTCAGTTCAGTAGGCACTTTATAGAGCTGTTGATAATGTCTGTATTATATGAGTTTACAATTTAAGACAGAAAAATTATGCATTGAACTCTGATAAGCTGTTAAAGTGTTGGAAAGCACAGCAAGCTTTTTGGTTCTCATAAGTAGAAGTTAACAGCTTCCTCATCATTAGCCTTTAAACAGAAAGTAATAGCTAGACACTGATTATTTATTTAGTGTCTGCTATGTGCAAGATGCTTTCTTGTACCATATTGAAGATAAAAAGATGAATAAATTTGTCTTTCTTTCAACTGTAAAAAGCTGTTGATTGAATAAAAAGGAAACTAAACCATTTCAGGAACAAACTGTTCTCTCCTTGCTAATGTTAATTTCTAAACATAGAGTTCTATAGGAAAATTTAAATTAATACATTTTATTACCTAATTTGTATCATCTAAGTTAATAACAGGTGGATGAGATCTTCATTTCAAATGTTTGTTGTTCCTTTTTACTCAATCTCTTAATTGTTTGACATTGTTTTTTATTATGAAGGAATTGTTCAAGTAAATAAAAGATACTTGGAAAGAAAAAAGATGTTAAAAAGCTTTGCCTCTTCATTTCTGGTGTATCTCTTTTCCTTAATTTTATTATGATAAAATAATTCCCCATTATAAAGTTAATGCAAGGAAAAGTGACTAACTTGGAGATGATCACACTTATGTTGCATCTCTAGAATTTATTTTCATGCGAATCATGATAATCTATAAGCAGACATCTACTTTTTTTTCCCCCTAGGGCATACATAATCTTGCTGCTATGCTTCGAAGCTGTAGTCTGAATCAACCTAAGTTTTAAACAGAAGGTGAACCTCTGAGGTCAGTTTAAATAGCAGTTGGTGTGTCTTCTTGGTGTTTCGTATTTATTTGTTAACTCTTAATTAAAGTTGTAAGTGAAGTTACTTTTCAAGGGCTCTAATAACCTATTTAGCCTTAAAGGGCTCTAAAGGTGTACTTGGGAAACTGGACAGGACAAAAAGGGGAGGAAGAAGGAAACAGTGAACAGAGGTTAGAAAAAAAAATATATTTAACTTGGAACTGATACCCAAACCAGTTGTTGGCCTCATTTGTGCTATGTAGTGCCTATTTTGCCATATTCTAATAATGTCATTGTGATTGATGACATTAGTGTAACTCGAGGACAGGTACATTTGAATGATAAGTAAATCAAGGTAACAAATACACCTCCCATAATTCACAGTGTTCTTCATTTGAGGGATTAGTATCTGCCACAGATAGAACTATACCTGTATGGCATTCTGGGAATGCTGCGAAGACTGGAGTTGGAAACTTAAAAGCCTGGATTGTAATCGCCAATTGTCCTATTAGAGTTAATGTCTCTATTTTTTTTGTTATCCAACTTGCCTACTTTTTGTGATCCTGCAATACAAAGGCTTGCTTTTATCTTGTTTTCAGCATACCGAAAGGATCAATCTAGAAGGATTCATTTAGTAAACATTTATTAAATGCCTGCTATGAGCTAAGTCTTGGGATACAAAAATAAAGAAGAAACCATGCCCTGGTTATGTGAATCACTGGTTCTTGAACAGGGTTGTGTATCAGTGTTGGATAAAGTACAAAGATATTAGACTTGTAAGACTTTTAAACCTTTTATTAGGAATGTTTTCAGACTAGCTTACAGAAAAGTTGGGCTAGTGTGATGATTCCCCCCCATACCATCTCCTAAATTTAATAGTTATTAACATAAAGTACCTTCCCTCCCATCTTTTCCATGCTATTTATATGTTAAGAAACCAGGTCTTAGAGGCTGTCTTACTTTCTGGATTTAATACAGTTTATCTCATTTCTTTATCCTTTAAAATTGCTTTATATTGGAAGTAAAATCCAAAAGCTCAGTTGGACTCAGTTAAACATTTTTGATGAGAATTCTTAGTGATTCTGGGAGCATAGTAGACATAATAATCTGTAGGAGTGATATTTTGGCAACCTTTGAATTTCTGATTTCTCATCAACTTTTCTTGTAAGGTTTCCTGAATTAATATTTTATTCCTTTTGGCAATATGATAGTTTTCTAATTCTGTTCTACATTCTTCATTTTTATTAGCTGTAATTATTTATAAGGAAGAATTTTTCTTCATCAGCTGAAGCTATTTGGTTACTATCTTAAAGGAATCTTGATTGGGGAGAAATGAAATCACTTTTTTCCTACAATCTTCAAAATAATTAAATATCCAGAAATTTATATTGTACAAAAAATAGAGTTTTTTTTAAGTCTTTTTTGAGCTAAATTCATTGTGTTATGTATGCTTGCCACCAAATTCTGAGACCAGCATTAACATAAAATTTTCTACCTCTTGTTTGGTACCCTAAAAATTCTAGTTGCCTCTGGCAAGCTATTGACAAGAATTTTAGACCTCTGATGAAATAAATGTATCATCATATAATAATTTCCGATGTGAGGTTTTAAGATTAAATAACTCACTATAATTTTTAAACTATGTTTAATTTATTGAAGATAGAGAATCAAGTATATTTTAAAAGAAGGGATGTGGGATCAAGGAGGACAGCCTTGGCAGCAGTGGCCCTTGAACCAGCAGCAATGGATGCAGTCATTCCAGCACCAACAGGATCCAAGTAAGGAAACAAATTGAAAGGGCGGGGTTGAATATGTGGAAATGGGTAGAAGACACATGATGGGGTTAAGGGATATGGAATTAAGATTGGTGTATTGGATCATTTTATGGTCAGAATTTAATCTTCTCATAAATAGCCTTGCCATAGCATATATAGCAAGAAATGGACATCCCTTTGGAAGACTCAAAATGTAGAAAGCTTTTTGAAGATTTTACATTTTTTGAACTGATTTAGTCCTTGTTTTTCTAAAGAAAGAGAAAAGCCTAAAATATGTTGCTTACGAAGAACACACTTCTGTGAATTCTGACTCTTAAAGTTGTATATCATATTGAACTGGATGGTATGCTATATCATTTTAAAATTTCTTTTTGCTACGGACTATTTCAGGCACACATACAAAGGTAGAAGAGTATAGGGAGCCCTCGTTTATTACTTAGCTTTAGCAATTATTAACTTGTGGCCAATTTTGTTTCACCCGTAAGACCACTTACGTTGCTCTGCCCTCACTGGGTTGATCTGATGTTATTTCTTTTTTTAATAGCCATGTATGATTCTATTGTAGGATTGTACCATAATTTAACAAAGCCACTTTTGGATGTTTTATTATTTATAGCTTTTCACTTTTTGAAACAATTAGCATAATCTTGTATACATGTTGTTATTCACTTGTCCAATTATTTTCTTATGAAAAGAGCTAGGTTTGTTAAGTCACGGTAATTTCAGGTGCACATTGCCACGTGTAACCCCATAGGGGTTATGCCAGTGTTTCATACTGTATGAAAATACCTATTTAATCTTCATTAAAGTAAGATGCAAAAAAACATATCTTATTCTACTTTGTTTACTTTATTAATATTAGATCTTAATGCATTTTTGGGTGGACTTGCAAAATAAAAATTATTAAAAAGATCTTGAAATGTTAAATGTAGATGCTTGAGAAGAGAGGCCAGGTGTGGTGGTTCACGCCTGTAATTCTAGCACTTTGGGAAGTTGAGGTGGGCAAATCGCTTGAGCTCAGGAGTTTGAGGCCAGCCGGGGCAACATGATGAAACCCCATTGCTACCAAAAATACAAAAAATTAGCCAGGCTCATAACCCAGTCTCTACATGGATGGATGGATGGATGGATCATGGATGAATGGATGGATGGATGGATGGATGGATGGATAGATAGATAGGTAAAAATTTAGAAATTAAAAAAATATATCTTGGGAAGAGAGTCTTCAAGATAGTGGGGAAATGAATTTTGAGTAAAGACTGGCTAAGAAGTTGTAGCCAGACTACACTAGTCATGTTTTGGCTAGAGAAGGGAGCCTTATTTAAAGAAGGGCAACCATAAGGAAAAACAGAGTTAGGTAGCTGCATTCATCAAAGGCCTATAGGCTCGAATGCAGGCCTGGAAAGATAAATAGGACATGTTGAAGGAAGAAATGATAGCGTTTGATTATTTTTGTGGTGATTTTTTTTGTAAAGGTGATGACATTTAAAAATTCAGTAAACTGAGATGCAGGGGATAAATTTTATATGAATTAATATTGGAAATGGGTTAAGAGTATTTTTTGTGGAGTTCTCTCTGAAAGTGTAAGTAGTTTATATTATTTTTTAGCCTGAATATGGGTTATTTGCTAAGCACCCTTTCAGACACAGCGTGCTTTAATATTTAAGATCTCTCATTCAAAAAATATTTTTCTAATTTCCCTCATACCCTCTCTATCTGAAATATTTAAGATCTAAGGAATAATTGAGATGCTTGTTTTACATAGAGGCACTATTCTTTTAACTCCTACATTCTGAATGCTGAATTCAGTGTTAATTTACGTTAGGCCAGATTGATTGGGCTGCATTGGCCCAAGCTTGGATTGCCCAAAGAGAAGCTTCAGGACAGCAAAGCATGGTAGAACAACCACCAGGAATGATGCCAAATGGACAAGATATGTCTACAATGGAATCTGGTCCGAACAATCATGGGAATTTCCAAGGGGATTCAAACTTCAACAGAATGTGGCAACCAGGTTTGTTGTTTATGTTTTCACAATTTTAAGACTTTTAAAAAACAGAATGAAGATCATTATTAAATTTTTTAATTTGCTTAGTTGTATGACTTCTGGAAATTAATGCTTCTTAAAGAATAGGCAGTTTTCAGTTTGATTTGACTTTGACATTTTGTGGTTAAAATTATTCTGTACTCATTCTGCTAGCTTTGTGGCACTCAGTTTGATTCTTTTCTTGGTTCTTCATTCCTAGGCTGACAGGGGCTGGGAACACTCTGGAAACCTCACTTGGCATCTAGGGAAGAGAGCATTCTTTGTCTCTCTATTGCAACCTCTGGCCTTTTCAGAAGCAGCACTGGCAGAGTAAAACATGTCTAGCCTCTAATTAAAGAAAAATTGTGTCACTGTGTGACAAATTAGTCTGTCAAATATACTCTGCCCCTACCATCCGCCTACCTTTTTCTTCCCTTTTTTTTTTCAGATAGTGAAGATCTTTCATAAGTTTTTGTGTGTTTTACTTTTTTGTTTGTTTTATTTCACAGTATGATGTAGATTTCTTGATGCTAATTCAGTCTTCCATGGCTTGTGTTATTCCTTTTTAATAGTCACTTGAAACTATGGAGGAATCAGCCTCACATTTGGGTATGCTGATGGTGAAGTCATAACCTCCTTTCCCTATTAATACTTTTTGTTTCTCCTTATAAGAGTGGAGACCTTAGTCGAGACCAGCCTGGGCAACATAGCAAGGCCCTGTCTCTACAAAAAAAAAAAAAAAACTTAAAAATTAGCCAGGCGTAGAGGCACATGCCTGTAGTCCCAGCTACTCGGGAGGTTGAGGTGGGAGGATTGCTTGAGCCTAGGAGATTGAGACTGCATTGAGCTGTGATCACGCCACTGCACTCCAGCCTGGGTGACAGAATGAGTTCCTCGTTTAAAACAAACAAACAAAAAAACGAGAATTCAGATTACTTTTAAAAACATAAATATTCTAGTCTTTGATACTGTGAGGTGGTTCATTTCTAGCTTTCTTGAAAGTGAAATTTCCCCACATTTGAAAATGTTTTAGTTCCTAAGTTTAAGTTCTTAAATGACTCTCCCTGGCATCCCTACCCCTTAGTTTTACTCTACTTTGTGACCCTGGGCAAGTGATTACCTCTGTGTGCCTCAATTTTCTCTCCCGAAATTGGCAAAAATAATACCTGATTTCTCCCTACCTCACAGGGATGTTGTGAGGATAAATGTGTTCGTGTAAGAAAGAAATTATATAAAACCTCAAGGTATTATTTTTGTGGTGTTGTTACTAAACAAATATAAAAATTAAACAAAAATAGTGCTTTGGATTTTGTTACATTTGTTAAAAATAACTTTGGGCATTTGATTAGGATATGAATTAGAGTGGAGTTAGCTCATTTTGAATTATATATGACAGTTTAGTTCATTGCTTATTTTTAAGATAGATGAAGGAATTTGACCAAGAAGTCATAAGTTGTTTTTTAAATCTGTATGTTTACTGAAAAAATCTTTCTTGAGATCTTAAAATTCTGTGTTGATTTTGTTATAACCCCCTGTTGAATGTTTTTATGCCTAAATCTTAAATAGAATGGGGAATGCATCAGCAACCCCCACACCCCCCTCCAGATCAGCCATGGATGCCACCAACACCAGGCCCAATGGACATTGTTCCTCCTTCTGAAGACAGCAACAGTCAGGACAGTGGGGAATTTGCCCCTGACAACAGGCATATATTTAACCAGAACAATCACAACTTTGGTGGACCACCCGATAATTTTGCAGTGGGGCCAGTGAACCAGTTTGACTATCAGGTGAAAGATATTTTGTTGCTTTAATATTGTAGATGTGCACGTAATCCATTCTTTGGAAGTGTCTCATCAAGAATACCTAAGATACGTGTTTCACTTTTCAGACTTGTATAAATAAGCACATTCTGTCTCAGTTATCAATTTTCGAGTATTAAAATAATTAGAATTTGTTTTCTGATTTTTTTATTTCATTAGGAAAATGGTATAAAAGATCATTAGGGAAAATTTTTGAAAAAATTAAAAATGTGTAAGTGCAATAGCTATATGATGTTTTGTTTTCTAATTTATATTTCAAAATGGTATATTTAAATGTTAAAGACTAGAGAATGCACAGTAATTGAATATAGCTTATGGTTAAGACATGAATAAAAAACATGAACATAGATCATTTTCCTAAGTGTAATTCCTTGTGCTATGTAGAATTATGACTGTTTTTCTAGTGTCATTTTTTTTCCATTCTGACATGACATGTTAATGGAATTGTATATAATTTCCTTTGTAGCATCCAATTCATTCCTAGGGACATAGAACTCTGTGGGGAATAGTGTCATATGTTGGGCTTTATTTACTTTATTCCCTCTGCCAGGGTCTACCCTTAAATTATAGTGCTAAAATTATAGTGCTTAAATTATAGTGTCATTTTGAAATAACTGATTGCAATTATTAACTTATAAACTGCTATCATAATCTAAAATTTTGAAAGAAAAATTATTTCATGAATTCTAGGGTAGATTTGATAATGGACATATAGTATTCACCTTGAGATATAATCCTCTCATTGATAAATATTTAGATACTTGTATACTTGGTATACAGATACAACAGTTTTTATCTTGTTTGAAGAAATATAATGGCAGGGAGCATCTGCTTACCCTACTTTTGCGTGGTAGATCCCATGTAAACCAGACAAAGAGCTGTATTGGCAGCTGGCCTAGAAAAGCCTCTGAAAATAGCAAAATTGCAGAAAATATTTAATGATTCATTAACTTCTATCTTTGCTTATAAATGAATATATCTGCAAGATTATAGAAACAGCTTAAGTTGTTTAGTTCACTTTTTGTTCACTGTAAGTAGGATGTTGAAATTGACAAAAATGTCTAGTTAAAGAAAAATTAGTATCTGTTTGATGTCTTAGTGTTGGTAGGATTAGCTTGTAAATGGATTCAGAATGAAAAATTTCATATACTTTTTGAAAGTAGCTTATCAGCTGGCTTTTAGAAGCCTCTTTGCATTTACGTAGCCGGAAAATCTTGAGAAAAGTAAGCCTAGGTTCTTGGGACTATAGAAGTATCGGTGGATAATAGAGCCATGGAATTCTTGGATGTGCTGCACACATGGATTTCTACTGTCCCAGTTCATAACACACGTGTGTCCCAGAGAGTATATTGTATTAATTTGAAGAAAAAATAAACTGCAATACTCTTTCAGCATGGGGCTGCTTTTGGTCCACCGCAAGGTGGATTTCATCCTCCTTATTGGCAACCAGGACCTCCAGGACCTCCAGCACCTCCCCAGAATCGAAGAGAAAGGCCATCATCATTCAGGGATCGTCAGCGTTCACCTATTGCACTTCCTGTGAAGCAGGAGCCTCCACAAATTGGTAGCTATTTAACTTAGTTTAGTGGACCACAATTGGCATGCCTTTTTTATCATATAAAAAGGATGTCTTGTTTTCTTAAAATTGTTTGAGTATCTCTGACGTGTTAGGAATTGACACTTTATTTTTTATGGTCATAAAGCTTAAAATTACAAAAATGATACTGGTCTAAAATATTAAAAGGTTTAAATAATTTTCTTTAAACCTTTACGTTAAATTCCAGATTTTGTGATGAAGTGTAAATTTATGCTAGCCATAGCATGTTGGTATTTTCTTCAGTGTAGGCATTTCAGTACATTATACAGATATATGAGCCCTTCTCCTTTTAAATCTAATTGTTCAATCTCTGTCCACTCTTAGTTCATCTGATGCACTGCTGCCAGATTAATTTTCCTCTGGTTATTTCACTTCCCCTAAGTATTTTGGCAGAAAATTTCAATTTTTTAAATAACATTGTAGAGCCAGCCTATTTCAAGTGACAAATACATATTTATGCCACTTTATATCTGGAAAGTTCTAAATTGTTCAGTATTTAATGGACAGGAGCATTTGTTAATAAATCTTTACTTTTTACATTTTAGGAAGATTCTAACTTTACTGCTTTTTTAACTTACTAGCAAATCACTTAATTTTTTCAAGTCTCAGTTTCCTCACCTGTGGAAAAAAGTGGAGTAATAGTAGTGATCCCTGAGGGCTTTTGTAAGGATTAAATCAGATGATGGTTTAACATGCTTTCATTGTGTCCTGGCAGATTATAAGCACTAGAGCAGTGTTCCCTGGTGTGATTAAAAGTGATGGCATTGAAGAAAAGCATGATATTTAATGGGATATTTTTTAAATTTACTCACAAGTTTGTAGAAATATTTTACTTAACTGACTTGTGTGTATTTTTCCCATGTGAAACAGACGCAGTAAAACGCAGGACTCTTCCCGCTTGGATTCGCGAAGGTCTTGAAAAAATGGAACGTGAAAAGCAGAAGAAATTGGAGAAAGAAAGAATGGAACAACAACGTTCACAATTGTCCAAAAAAGAAAAAAAGGCCACAGAAGATGCTGAAGGAGGGGATGGCCCTCGTTTACCTCAGAGAAGTAAATTTGTAAGTAGAATCCCCAACATGAAACTCCATGTGAAAATCTTGTGTGAAAACTTTACTGAAATAGATATTTTAGCCTATAGGAAAGTATTAGAGTGATGTTCCTAAGATTACAATGTTCATTAAGTATATTGAGGATTATGATTTTATATATGTGTTACTGAAGATACAGTAAAGAGAAAATGAGACAACAAATTTATAAACATTTCATTCCAGAGAGCTGGCTAGATCTTGATAAACAATCTGTATTCGTTCATTGTGGTACAGATGATTCCCTGGTGGTAGATTATAAAACAAATCTACATTAAAATAGTAATAGAGAAATAAGATCTCCCTCTTTTGAACATTTAAACATATATCTGAGGATATAATAATTTTGATTGTTTTTGACATGAGCACTGGAAGTATAACAACATTTTAAGTCTTTAAATCTTCAGCAGTTAGATGGCTTGAGTAGTTTAGGAACTTCAGCATGTATGAGAGCCACAGCACTGGCCAGTATGCAACTCAGGAAATTGGTCTGTCTTCCACGGCCATTTTCTGCTTTAGAAATAAGTCTCAAGAATAGCAGAATAACTAGATTTTGGCAGGCATTAGTTTTGCTTAAGTTCCATAAATTACTTTTATTTTTCCCAAAAGACCTATGCCAAATCTGTGTTTTTATTCTAGATGTTAATTAACAAAAATAAGAAACAACAGAAAAACACTATTAAAGCTTACTCTTTTTTTTTTTTTTTTTTTTGTCTTTTTAGGCAGTTGGGGGATCACTCTGTTGCCCAGGCTGGAGTGCAGTTGCACAATCATAGCTCAGCATAGCCTTGAACTCCTGGACTCAAGCAATCCTCTCACCTCAGCCTTCCAAGTAGCTAGGGCTACAGGCGCACACCACAACTCCCACCTAATTTTTGTATTTTTTATAGAGATGGGGTTTCACCGTGTTGCCCAGACCGGTCTTGAACTCCTGGCTTCAAATGATTCTCCCACCTCGGCCCCCCCAAAGTGCTGGGATTACAGACGTTAGCCACTCTGTCCAGTCTTTTTAAAAAAAATCTTTACACGAAATAGTGGTGTTCCAAGTTTTTTTTAAGCATCAAAAATTTGTTTGGAAATTGTCCTTCCTCTTTCCTCCCAAATGCCTGTGGGATTGTTACCTATATTTTTCCCCTGGTTCAGGTAGTCTTTCCACAGTAGTATTTAGGTGGTCATCTTGTGTTTTACTTAGTGAGATTATTAAAAGTGACTAGAGGACACTTCTTTGACAGAGGAAAGGGTCACAAGCTATCTGGATCCTGAAACCTAAAACCATACAAAGACAGGAGACAAACTGCTGGCATTTGTTTAATCTGAAATAGATCTCATTTTTATCTTTTTATTATGAGCTAAAAAGAAGCAAGTTTTACTGAGTTTCAGGGCCAGCCGAGGCCCTGAAAAATCTGATTAGAGATTTTTCATTTTAAGTCGTGCAACTTTAGGTAAATAGCTTAAATATATAGCTGTAAAAGTTACACTGAATAATATGTCTGTGGTCCATTTATCCAAAGTTCTATAAGTGTCTCATTTCAGGCCCATTATATGTAACAGATATTAATTAAATCAGTCTCTGGGCATTATGTTTTTCTGGGTATTTATAAAATAAGGTTAAAATTGACTAAGGGAAAAAGAAAATTGAGAAAATTTATTTTCCTAAGCCTTCTTGTAATCTTACATTTTTCCCAGGTTATACTTCTTGAATTATCAAATGAAATCTGTAGTAAATGTAATTTAGTTAGCAGTTTCACTTATATTTCTGTTTCATAGACTTTTTAATTTGGGGTTTGAGATTTTCTGTATGTAAGAGAAGGATTTTACATTATACACATGAATTTGGACTACCATACTATTATTTTTTATAGGATAGTGATGAGGAAGAAGAAGACACTGAAAATGTTGAGGCTGCAAGTAGTGGGAAAGTCACCAGAAGTCCATCCCCAGTTCCTCAAGAAGAGCACAGTGACCCTGAGATGACTGAAGAGGAGAAAGAGTATCAAATGGTAGAATGTCAAAGTTCTTACTATGTACATGGATTTATTTTGTTTGCAGTTTTTTTTGGAGACAATATTAGAGGAAAAAATAGAAATTAGAACTGCTGACCAGTATTATTAATTGAAGAGATACTCCTTTTAACTTAAAACAATTATAGAAACTTTTATTAATAGAGAATTTTTAAAATGTTTTGATTTCAGGCTGGGGTAATCCTAGTACTTCAGGGGGCCAAGGCAGGAGGATTGCTTGAGTCCAGGAGTTCAAGACCAACCTGGGCACTACAGTGAGACCTTGTCTCTACAAAAAATTAGCCGGGCATAGTGAGGTACACCTGCAGTCCCAGCAACTCAGGAAGTTGTGGTGGGAGGATTGTTTGAGCCTGGGAAGCAGAGGTTGCAGTGAGCCGAGGTGTTGCCACTGCATTCCATCCTGGGTGACAGAGTGAGACCCTGTCTCGGAAAAAAAAAGAAAAAAGTGTTTTGAATTCAGTGTCTCTACTATACAGATACATTTATAATATTTTTTTCTTTGATCCGTATGATTTTGGATTATTTATTTATTTATTTATTTATTTATTTATGGAGATGGAGTCTTGCTCTGTTGCCCAGGCTGGAGTGCAATGGCAGGATCTCGGCTCACTGCAACCTCTGCCTCCCGGGTTCAAGCAATTCTCCTGCCTCTGCCTCCCGAGTAGTTGGGATTACAGGTGCCCACCACCATGCCTGGCTAATTTTTGTATTTTTTTAGTAGAGATGGCGTTTCGCCATGTTGTTCAGGCTGGTCTCGAACACCTGACCTCAGGTGATCCGCCCACCTCGGCCTCCCAAAGTGCTAGGATTACAGGTGTGAGCCACTGCACCCAGCCTGGAATTTTTTTGAAGTTTTGATGTTACAGAAAAATGTTCAAGATACTTTATTCCTTGGAATGCCTGCTCTGATGTCTAAAAATATTTTATAAAATGGTTTTGTGGGTGGGCACGGTGGTTCACGCCTGTGATCCCAGTGCTTTGGGAGGCCAAGGCAGGCAGATCACTTGAGATCAGGAGTTTAAGACCAGCCTGGCCAACATGGTGAAACCCCATCTCTACTGAAAATACAAAAATTAGCTGGGTGTGGTGGTGCATGCCTGTAGTTCCAGCCACTTGGGAGACTGAGGCAAGAGAATCACTTGAACCCAGGAGGTGGGGGTTGCAGTGAGCTGATATCACGCCAGTATGATCCAGCCTGGGCAACAGAGTGAGACTGTCTGAAAAAAAAAAAAAAATGGCTTTGCATTTTAATATTTTTGAAGATGTCACACTATTAGTAGCTATAATAATTAGAAATACTGTATAAAATGCTCTTTTTTAGATGTTGCTGACAAAAATGCTTCTGACAGAAATTCTGCTGGATGTCACAGATGAAGAAATTTATTATGTAGCCAAAGATGCACACCGCAAAGCAACGAAAGGTATATTTTGGTGTTTCTGGTTTTGCTTTTCCTGGGGTATTTTGGTTCTGATGACTATTTTGGCCTTTTTTTGTTGTCCTTGTTGGATTTCTACCAGATATTTGAATATTCTCTTGCATGTTTTAACTCTTAAAGATTAGATTTGTAGACACCATATTAAAGCTATACAAATATTTTTGTTTTATCTGACCTACATGAGTACAAATTAGCAATCATGCTGTTGTCCTCTAAAATGTATTGTGGAAAATTCCTGATGTTCAGTTTATTTCACCTGATTTTTTTAATAGATAACATGGCATTGTTGTGTGACTTCTGATACAGTTTATTTTGACTAATGAATTTTGAATTATCAACCTACAATTTTTAGTTTACCACTTATCTCTTACAGAAGCAAGTGATTCCCTACCCCTAGATTTTTAGTAACACCTTAAAAATGTATTGAAAACAAAAATTAAGTTACATATCATAATCTCAGAAGTAGACATACAGATATACTTGTCAACATTTTTTCTCATTATAAACCCATTTCAGCTCACATCAGAGTTATAATTTCAAAGCCAGACATGATACTGGTTTAAAATGAATGTTATGTTTTTAATGTTTCTTCTCTCCCCAAAAAGCAGCAATAGTAGTAGATTTAACAATACCATAGACTCATGACTATGAAATCGTGGCTATTTGTGTTAACATGTTGTTCCTGTTGTTGATGTGATACAAAGCTCCTGCAAAACAGCTGGCACAGTCCAGTGCACTGGCTTCCCTCACTGGACTCGGTAAGTGTTTTCCATATTTGTGAGAGGGCCTAAAGGGAAAAATCACACATAACATTGTCTCTCTACGTGTTCTGTTTTAAAACTGTATTAGTCCTACTCAGTTTATAAAAACCTAGGTCTTAGGGTTATGTCATCCTGTCTAAAAAGGTTTGCCTATTTTTTTGACTAACGCATTCACAGTGAGAAATTTATAAATGTGATGGTTAATTCATAGTTTATTGGGGCAGGTTATATTGGAAGATTTCCTTATTGCTCCAATATATGCATTTTTTATATATATAATTATATATGAACACCTATAGTTTGTACTTAATAATTCATAATTTAGCCATGATAGTATCTAAGCTCACTTTCAGAATTATTGCATACATGCCTTAGGGAAGAACGTATCCACTAATGCTTTTAATAACTTACATAGATTGTGTTGCGGCAAGTCAAGTTTTAATATAGAGGAAAGGGTTTATCGTATCATAGTAAAATAGTAGTGATGTGTTCATAATTTACTATTTGCATGGTATATTATCAAGGCCGTAAAAGCTTGAATTTGCCTTTTCCACATCTTCATTTCAAATTAATTTTTGTGAGGACCCAGAGAAGTGGGTAGAACCAAATGCCCATGTGGTTTTGTTATGGTTATTTAGATCATTTCAGGGTGGGGAGTATTTTCAGCACCATAATATTTCTGTACCAGGGAGATTATAGTATTCTAATTTTTTTAGGGAAAAATTGCTTAGCTCTAGGGATTTCTAAACTTTGAACAATAAAAGTTAATTTTAGAAATACTTTCAGGGTCATCATTAAGCTCTAGTGTGGCTTTGTTACTGCCCTGTTAAGTAGTTTTGTTGGTTAGTATGGACAGTACAGCAAACCCATTATGATTCCTTTACAGTGAGAAAAATGTGAAATAGTCCAGAAAGAATAAGATATTAAGTAACCTTTGCCTGAAGGTTCTGTGAACTCCTTAAGCATTTGAATGTATACTTCTCCCCACCCCGAATAAGTGTATTCTTCTGGGAAAAGGCAATGAAAAAAGAAATGAGCTTTCTTCTCAGACCTTGAAAAGTTTTTAGTGCATAGTATAATTTTTTTCATATGATAGACTGAGCTTTATGCACACAGGTGGACTGGGTGGTTATGGATCAGGAGACAGTGAAGATGAGAGGAGTGACAGAGGATCTGAGTCATCTGACACTGATGATGAAGAATTACGGCATCGAATCCGGCAAAAACAGGAAGCTTTTTGGAGAAAAGAAAAAGAACAGCAGCTATTACATGATAAACAGATGGAAGGTGTAGTATACCTTTTAGACTTAATTTTGGTCCAGTTTTGTATTTCTTTTTATTTTTTAACCAACCTAAAAATATCAAAGGATAAAATAAAGGCTATATTATAAATAATTTGTGATATAACTGAAACTAAAGTCACAATTTTTGTCTGGTTGTTTTAGGAGCCATTCATTGCAGTGGCTATAAGCCAAGCTATTTAGGGTATTTTTATTTCTTGTTAAAAGTCTTGAAATGAAAAAGATGACTTTTGAAATGGGAAAAATATATTTGTAAGACTATTGAAAAGTAATTTGTAGCTAGGATATATAAGGATAATAGAGAACCTAGAAGTTTTTTACTTAAGTTACTTTACCTAATACTAGGAATAACAAAAGAGAAAATTTACTCAGAATTTCTTCTTTGAAAAATCTAAGAAAGGTAATTAAGAGTTAGCAGCTAAGACTTCCCTATAAACCACTTACTTACCTTTAAAATTTTGCTTTAGTTGGACAAAAGGGAAGTCTTTTCCTACTTGCCTCACACGCACCTCTACATCTTGATACTGTATTTTGCTACACTGTCCAGGAGGGTAACGTAACTAACCACAAGCTATAGAGGACTTGAAATGTGGCTAGGCATGTACTGTGGGTATAAATTACGTGCTAGATTTCAAAAACTTTACTTGAAAAAGAAAATAGAATTTTTAAAAATTTATTATGTGTTGAAATGATAATATTTTTGGTATATTGGGTTATTTTACCTGTTTCTTTTTACTCTTTTAATGTGGTTACTAAAAAATTTTGAATTACTTACATGGCTTGCATTGTAATTGAAAGTGGTATTCTATTGTTACAGTCTGGTAGCTTGACATTTGGTAGTATGAGAATTTTACATGCACATTTTCTTAAGTGTTTTTGTCTTTTTCTGTTTCAGAAGAAAAGCAGCAAACAGAAAGGGTTACAAAAGAGATGAATGAATTTATCCATAAAGAGCAAAATAGTTTATCACTACTAGAAGCAAGAGAAGCAGACGGTGATGTGGTTAATGAAAAGAAGAGAACTGCAAATGAAACCACATCCGTTTTAGAACCAAAAAAAGAGCATAAAGAAAAAGAAAAACAAGGAAGGAGTAGGTCGGGAAGTTCTAGTAGTGGTAGTTCCAGTAGCAATAGCAGAACTAGTAGTACTAGTAGTACTGTCTCTAGCTCTTCATACAGTTCTAGCTCAGGTAGTAGTCGTACTTCTTCTCGGTCGTCTTCTCCTAAAAGGAAAAAGAGACACAGTAGGAGTAGATCTCCAACAATCAAAGCTAGACGTAGCAGGAGTAGAAGCTACTCTCGCAGAATTAAAATAGAGAGCAATAGGGCTAGGGTAAAGATTAGAGATAGGAGGAGATCTAATAGAAATAGCCTTGAAAGAGAAAGACGACGAAATCGGAGTCCTTCCCGAGAGAGACGTAGAAGTAGAAGTCGCTCAAGGGATAGACGAACCAATCGTGCCAGTCGCAGTAGGAGTCGAGATAGGCGTAAAATTGATGATCAACGTGGAAATCTTAGTGGGAACAGTCATAAGCATAAAGGTGAGGCTAAAGAACAAGAGAGGAAAAAGGAGAGGAGTCGAAGTATAGATAAAGATAGGAAAAAGAAAGACAAAGAAAGGGAACGTGAACAGGATAAAAGAAAAGAGAAACAAAAAAGGGAAGAAAAAGATTTTAAGTTCAGTAGTCAGGATGATAGATTAAAAAGGAAACGAGAAAGTGAAAGAACATTCTCTAGGAGTGGTTCTATATCTGTTAAAATCATAAGACATGATTCTAGACAGGATAGTAAGAAAAGTACTACCAAAGATAGTAAAAAACATTCAGGCTCTGATTCTAGTGGAAGGAGCAGTTCTGAGTCTCCAGGAAGTAGCAAAGAAAAGAAGGCTAAGAAGCCTAAACATAGTCGATCGCGATCCATGGAGAAATCTCAAAGGTCTGGTAAGAAGGCAAGCCGCAAACACAAGTCTAAGTCCCGATCAAGGTAGTATACTTTTTAAAGTATTTTGTCTGATTTTTTAAAAAATTTGACTGAATTTATTCAAAGTTGAAAGTGTCCTTTCTCTCTCTCTTTAATAAACTCAGTTTGGTACTTGATAAATAATCATAGTCTTAAATGTTAGAAATCCTATATAATATTATTTATTTAAAATTGCAGATTTTTAGTTTAAAATACATTTTTATTTTTAAATTTTGTCTTTTCCCTTTTTTTTTCAGATCAACGACCCCTCCCCGTCGTAAACGCTGAGGAATGATGTGGCAAGAATGCCATGATGTTGTTTAAAAAAATTCCATGAGTTTTAAGGGCTTGTCTCATTATAGAGGCACATTGTGGCTGTGTAGGTGAAACCAGAATCTTTTTTTTTTTTTAATCTGTAAATAGGTGTACTTTTTCCAATGCTGCTCCGAGTTACTTAATAGGATTTCTTTGTATTACGTTTTTTTCAAAAAATATAGTGCATAATAAGACTATAAACATGCCATTCTCTTTCAGCTGTAATGTTCTTAAAATTATTCTTGAATGTACTGTGATGTCAATAAAGCTCTTTAGTTCATTTTTGTTAAACTCTTGCACCTTAATTTTATGGTTTTAATCTAAGGAAAGTACTTTTATAAAAAGGCAGCTGGAATTTTGTATAACAGGTTTTAAAGGTACCTTCTCTCACCTCCCCCAAAGAAAATGGTTTTTACTTAATAGTTTGTCAAAGTTTGTAAATTGTACCCATGGACTTTTGCCAGATTTCAACTTTAAGGGTATGAAAGAGGGCTAGAAATAGACCTTTACTTTTCATTTGGAAGTATTTGACAACTTTCTAAACTTTTCTTCCTATTTTGGGGATTTTCAAGTAATATATTCTCTGTGTGTATAACGTGTGGTTCACTCCTGTAAAATGAAATTGCTGGAATCAATCAAGCCAGTGCACCAGTAGAGTTATTTGTAAGGAACGATTGTGTTTGACACTAACAGTCAAGTCTGGAACTGTATTCTAGTCACCCACTTCTGTTTTAGAAGCATTTTGAAACACTTTTTGGGGTTATAGAAATAAGACTCATGATTCAATATATTTATTTATATTTTTAAAGTATAATATGACCTCAGATCAATGGAGGAATACTGTATTATGCAGGTTTGTGTCAATTTCATGACATTAAAATTGTCTGATTTTGTCCGTTTCTTAAAATTATAATTAGTGAGTGGTCTAACAGTTTAAGGCATATAACTTACAAGTAGAATGGGGCTCTCAAAGCATTTTAACTCAGTTGCTTTCAGGGTCCATTTTTTTATGTAATCACTTATTCAGTGATAAATGAATCTCTGAAAACAAATGCTTTTACATTTTAATTTAAAAAGAAAACAGGTGCAGGCCACACAAAAGTTTTAAAGTATGCCTTCTTACCAGCAATAGTTCATTTTAAAAATCATGCCAGATTTTTGCCAAGATCAGTGTTTCCTCAACATGAAGATAGAAATAGATTTGTATAGTGTGCTCTTGTACCTCTACATAGGTTATTATATAATTTTGAGCAGTTACACATTTATCTAAAGGAAATAAATCAACTGTGAATAAATGCATGTTTACCAAAATGGCTGTTTACAGTGCATTTAGTTCTGATATTTATAAAGATGACATTTCACAGAATAACTTTAAAATAGTTTGAAATTCTATATAGTTTAGACATCAATCACATCTGGAGACAAAATAAAGGAAAATGTGCAATATTTTTTATGTAGGTGAGCTAACACAGTGTACCTAATTGCAGAATTATCTGATTAATTTGTAATAGATAAGTTGTATAACATTTTCATATCTTAAAATGTTTTTTAGATCAATCTTGAAGTGAAATATTATTTTCAAAATAAAATTCTACAGAAAAATTCTGTTGGCTATGATATGCACATTTTTGGGCAAGTTATGAACTAGAGCCAAAAGTAGTATTTGACAGTTTTATTTACTCTGCCGTAATTTGCAAGCTTATCAGTTAAGTCTGTGGTTTTTTTAAAAGCCGTCATGATATTTGTGATTATTAGTACATAAACCAGTGTTATAATTTGATAATTTGGGTTTTTCAGACTTTTAGTGGCAGATTTAGAGAATTCATTATTTTCTTGACATGTGATATAGTATTTACCTTGAGTGGTAAGGTTTTATAAAGTAGGGTTTCCATGATTTAGGATGTGAATGCGAAAACTTACACATAAGTTAATTAGATGTATAATTTGGTTATGAAATCTTTTCTAAAATAATACCACCAGAAAATTAACAGATTAAATTTTTGAGACAATCCTTGGTCTGGATTGGTTAATGAAAATGTCTTGTTTAAGAGGTTCTATTAAAAAATATTTCTAGTGTATTAGTCATAATTGTTTTTGTGGAGTAGGGGTAAACCACACCATTAAGGGAATAAAATGTAATTTGAAAGAGGTGATTATAAGATTTGTTTCAGGCCCCAAAATATAAATAAAAATTGGTGTGGAATCTTATTAGTGTATGTTTTCTGCCACTATAAAATTACCTTTTTAGCATCTGTTTCTAGTGGTGTAATACCAAGTAGGTAAGTTTCGCAGTCTATTTTTAGTGTCCTGAGTTTTTTGTTTCCTTAAACACATGAAAGGTAATAGTAAAGAATTTTTTACTGTATTTGGGAATTTTTACATAAGAGTTGTATTAGGTTTCCAGTCCCTGTAGTGTTGCCTTACGGAAATCTTTACATCTAAACTGAGTTTTTCTTCTCGTACGTAAATTTAAATGTATTTTAATTTACTGAAGTTTCTAAAATGTACTGAGTACAGTCATATACCACATAACGTTTCAGTCAATGACGGGCCGCATATACAACAGTGGTCCCATAAGATTATAATGTGATATTTTTACTGTACTTTTTCTGTGTTTAAATACACAAAACCATGATATTACAGTTGCCTACAGTTTTCAATATAGTATTTGTAGCCTACGAGCAATAGGCTATAGCATGTAGCCTGGGTGTGTAGTAGTCTATACCATCTAGGTTTATGTAAGTATACTCTGTGATGTTCACATCACAATGAAATCACCTAATGACACATTTCTCGCATGTCCCCAAGTTAAGCAACTGCATAGTTGCTGTTGTTTGTTTTTTTGAGATGGAGTCTTGCTCTGTTGCCCAGCCTGGAGTGTAGTGGCGCAGTCTCAGCTCACTGCAAACTCCGCCTCCTGGGTTCAAGTGATTCTCTTGCCTCAGCCTCCTGAGTAGCTGGGATTACAGCACCCGCCACCACATCTGGCTAATTTTTGTGTTTTTAATAGAAACGATTTCGCCATGTTGGCCAGCTGGTCTCGAACTCCTGACCTCAGGTGATCCACCCACCTTGGCCTCCCAAAGTACTGGGATTACAGGCATGAGCCACCGTTCCCAGCCGACTGCGTAAATGGAAGTAGTATTAGAGTCATTGGATTGAGCTGGTTCTGTTTCTTGATGTGTTTTAGGCAAATCACTAAATCACCATGGGCCTTAACTTCAGCTGTGTAAGGGAGAATTAGATGATTTTTTTTTTTTTTTTTGAGACTGAGTCTCGCTCTGTCACCAGGCTGGTGTGCAGTGGTATGATCTTGGCTCTGCAACCTCCGTCTCCCAGGTTCAAACAACTCTCCTGCCTCAGCCACCCAAGTAGCTGGGACTACAGGCATGCACCAACATGCCCAGCTAATTTTCGTATTAGTAGAGACGGGGTTTCATGTTGGCCAGGATGGTCTTGGTCTCTTGACCTCGTGATCCACGTGCCTCGGCCTCCCAGCGTGCTGGGATTGCAAGTGTGTGCCACCGCGCCTGGCCAAATTAGATTATTTCTAAACACATCTAGCTGTTAAGTTTTTCAGTTTTAAGTGGAATTTGGTTGTAATGTGTAAAATTTAAAAGAGAAAATGGGCTTTAGCTCTTCAAAAAGCACACATGGGTTATATTTATATCATAAAGGTTTATCAGATACTTATAGAGTTCCTTTAAAGATACCTTGGTTAAATCTGCCATATTCTGATTTTGGTAGAAGTTATGATAGAATAATTCTAAGTTACCAATTTATGTAAAATGTTTAAGTAAATGTGAAAACTTACCAGTTAAACTGAGTGGATGTAGTGGTATATCTTTTTTTTTTTTTTTTTTTTTTGAGACAGTCTTGCTCTGTTGCCCAGGCTGGAGTGCAGTGGCGTGATCTCAGCTTAATGCAACCTCCACCTCCCTTGTTCAAGCGATTCTCCTGCCTCAGCCTCCCAGGTAGCTGAGATTACAGGCTTCCATCACCACTCTCAGCTAATTTTTGTGCTTTTTGTAGTAGAGATGGGGTTTCACCATGTTGGCCAGTCTGGTCTTGAACTCCTGACCTCAGGTGATCTGCCCACCTCGGCCTCCCAAGGTGCTGGGATTACAGGCGTCAGCCTCCACGCCCAGCTGTGTATAATTTCAAAGCTACAAGGGAGCACTTTACCCTTGGATGAAAAAAAATTGTTTATAAAGTTGAATTACAAAATAGACATTTAAAGTTTTAGAGCAAAATAAATATGTAGACTTATGGGTGAGACCATAATAATAGTAGTCTGGGGAAATATCTCCAACAATGGCCATATACTGCATTACAGCCATTACAACTTTCCAACACCATTTAGGCTTAAGGGTCATTGGGAAAGCCCTTTGTTGATGTTTGTAGCGAGAAATACTATGAGCTAGTTTTGCTTATTTGGGCCAGACTAGTTCTGGGTGTTCAAAAGACATACTTCTTGTCAGCATAAAGCAAATCATTGATTCCCTTGTTGAAATGTAGTGAAAGGCTCTGAAGCCCAGTGAAGTGTGGTACATTCAAAGAAAGTACATATAAAGCTCCTAGAACTTTATTTAATCATGCTTGCACTTTGCTTTTTCCTTGGATGTGTCACTCCAATAAATGCAACACGTGCTACATTTTCTTTTGTGCAGAACTTTCTGCCTTCATGTGGAGAGATGATCATGTATCTAAGGGTAGAGGAGCTCTGAAGAGGACATAGCAACTGAAAAGTGCGACCACCCTTAGGAGGAGGTCAATATTTTAGCTAAGAACCATAAATGAAAGACTATTCCTGTCTGGGTGAGATTGCTCCCACCTGTAATCCCAGCACTTTGGGAGGCTGAGGCAGGCAGATCACCTGAGGTCAGGAGTTTGAGACCAGCCTGGCCAACATGGTGAAACCCTGACTGAAAATACAAAAATTAGCCGGGAATGGTGGCATACACCTGTAATCCCAGCTACTCAGGAGGCTGAGGCACGAGAATCACCCGAGCCTGGGGGATGGAGGTTGCAGTGAGCTGAGATCCTGCCACTGCACTCCAGCCTGAGCAACAGAGTGAGGCTGTCTCAAAAAAAAAAAAAAAAAAAAAAAAAAGATTCCTGAGTGGTAAATTTCACTAATTGAAAGAACCCTTTACCAATTTGACCCTACTTGTTGAAAATACAGAATAATTTTTTGTCTTCAGTGTTAGAGATTCGTCATTTTTCTTACCCAAAGAAAGACTTTGTGCATTTAGAGGTAAAATGTTACTGATCACTGTTCCTAGCTCTAAATGAAGTTTGCCTAGACTGAGCCACAGAAGCCTCCTACTACATGATGTATATACCCGTACAAGATAATAGTCATTTGCAGAAAATAAGTTTTACATTTGGCCTTCTGGCCATCTGATAATTGAGTGCCTTGAAAGGGGAAACAATTCTTCCCTTGAGGAAGAAGTGCTCCCATACTCTTGCATTCTTAGCAGTAGGGTCAGTGTCTTACAGGAATATAAAAGTCCTTGAAGAGACATCTGTTAAGTGTGAAATAGAGCTACATGGCAATAAAAGAAGACACAGCACGAAGTAATGGCCTGATTGTGGTCAACTTCGAACATGAGGTTTGAGGTGGTCCTATAAAAATAAAGGATCTTCAAAGTTGTTTATGATAGTAAAAGCATCTTACAGTTTCATTCCATGTACAATTTGCTAGATGAGCGTGAAAGTATAGCCATACATACATAACACTCAACAATACAATCATGAAAGTCGGCTGCAGGCCGGGCGCGGTGGCTCACGCCTGTAATTCCAGCACTGGGAGGCTAAGGCGGGCGGATAACCTGAGGTCAGGAGTTCGAGACCAGCCAACATGGGAATCGCTTGAACCCGGGTGGCGGAGATTGCAGTGATCCAAGATGGGGACTGTACTCCAGCCTGGGCAACGGAACAGACACTGCTTTTAAAAAAAAAAAAAAAAGTCAGCTGCAGACGGCGAAAGTGATCTCGGAACCTTTATGCTGGGGATCTTTTTTCGGGAGGGACCGGAAAAGAGGTGGGATCCTTTGTCGCGATGTGGGGTGGCCGTAAACTGGGCTCCTCCGGGGATTGGTTTTTAAGAGTGGTGGGGCCTGGAGGCCGGAATACAAAAGCTGCACGTCCTCTAATTTCCTCGGCGGGTGAGTGTGTGTGCGGATGTCCCTCGCGTGCAGTCAATTGCGCGGGCTGGCGGCTCTGCGCATGCGCTGGGGGTGGGGCGGTGGGTTGTCTCTGGACCTCGCGAGGGGTCAGCGCGAAACCTAAGGCCGGGCCCTGGCCCCATCTCTCTCCATTGTAAGCCTCGCGTAGTCCCCTTGGCGGACGCCGGGGAAAAGAGCTCAGGACCAGTGGTCCTGTCTGGAAAAGCGCAGGCCGCGGGTCTCTTGTGGCTGAGCTCCTTGCCCCAGGAGCCGGCGACCCGCTCTGCGTGTGTTGCAGTCTGAAGGTCATGGATCTTTCCTTTGCCGGGGCAGGAATAACGCCTCGTAGTTATGCATAGCTTTGTATCTGTGTTTTATTTGCACAAAGCTTGCTGTTTTTTCAGAAAGAATTTAAGGCAGCTGTACTACTTTTTGATTAATAGGTTAATTCAACAGACTGCATTTGCAAATGAGATCAAGAAAATAACGCACTGCTCAGTGCTTGTAGACAGCAGTCTGATTTTTGAACTCTCAGTATTAAGTAGAAACTTAAGCTCATCTTTTACATGGAACACTTAACAGATACTGTATGCCAGACACTGTTATGAGCACTGGGAATTTAAAAATGAATGACACCGCAGGGATCTCTTTAAAAATGTTAAGATAAACCGAAGATCAGGATATAATGAACAAAAAAATGGGGAATCTAACCACCCATTAATAAAGGTTATTAGTTGGTACTATCATACAGTGAAAAATAGTACAGCCAATAAAAATGATTTAAATCTATTTGTACCCACATGGAAAAGTAGTAAGATATAGTGTTAAGAAAGTAAAGTTTCATTGTTTCCTGGAAGGAGCCAAAAAAAAAAAAGTTACAAATGAGTATGTATAATGAACTTGGAGTTATAGGTGGAGATATATAGAGAAATTTTGCAGTGATTGCCTGTGGTAGAGTAGGTGATTTTCTATCATTCTATCCTTTATATACTTTTCTTTTTCTGAACTTTTTTTAGTAAACATATGTGTCTTTTATAATCAAAAATTTAGAAAAGATATAATCAACCTAGTTCCAATTTTTGAGGGGTGAACATAGAAGGAGCATTTAATCCATATTTGGGATCAAGGAAACTTCTTGAATGGGATATTTAGAGAAATCTTGAAGAAGGTGGCCAGTTTTAGAAGCAGTTGGCCTAGACAGGCAGCTCACTTGAGGTCAAGTGTTCAAGACCAGCCTGGCCAACATGGTGAAACCCTATCTGCCAAAAATGCAAAATTAGCCGGGCATGGCGGCGGGCACCTGTAATCCCAGCTACTCAGGAGGCTGAGGCAGGAGAATCACTTGAACTTGGGAGGCAGAGGTTGCAGTAAGCCAAGATCACGCCATTGCACTCCAGCCTGAGCAAGAGTGAGACTCTGCCTCAAAAAAAAAAAAAAAAAAAAAAAGCAGTTGGAGAGGGGAAAGGACCAGCTTGAGAATCTGTGAGAAACTTTGTGAGAAACTGCAAAGGGTTCCTTGAAAAGTAAAGTGTAGGTGGAGGGCAGGAGGTAAAGGCAGGGGGTGGCAAGGGATGAGGCAAGAGGCCTTTTTGGCCATGACACATTCATGAAAGGCCATTTACACCTCCTGAGGTAGACTATCCCGCAGACAGTGGAAATCACTGAAGAAGCAGCACGAGCAGATTTATGTTTAAGAAATAACACTTGGCAGCTGTCTACATAGAAAGTGGGACGGAGTCAGGCAAGTCTAGGCCCAAGAAGACCTTAGAGTAATCCAGACAATAAATTATGATTGCTGGAAATAAAGTATTGGCAGGGTAAAAGTCTGTCACCTGTTTTATTCACCATCAGCATGGTGCCTGGTAGGTGCTGAATAAATGACTTTTCAATAAATAAAATGAAAAAAACCTTTTCCCATTCCTTTAAAATCTCAAATATCAGGATGATCACCGATTCAAGTTAGAGAAGGAATTGGTAGCATTCTGTTTAAATACAAACTCAATTACTCTCTTTCAGTTGTGGTAAGGTGGTAGAGTGGTTTTTATTTTTACTTTTTAGATTAATTATTTTTTTGAGAAAAGGTCTTGCTGTGTGTATCCCAGGTTAGAGTGCAGTGGCATGACCACAGTTCACGGCAGCCTTGGCCTTCCTGGCTCAATTGGTCCTCCCACCTCAGCCTCCCAAGTAGCTGGGACTACAGGCAGGCACCACAATGCACGGCTAATTTTTATATTTTTAGTAGAGAAGGGGTTTCACCATGTTGTCCAGGCTGGTCTTGAACTCCTGGGCTCAAGCGGGCCGCCCACCTTGGTCTCCCAAAGTGATGGGATTACAGGCATTGAGCCACTGCTTCTGGCCTAAGGTGGTTTTTAAACCTCTTGAGAATTGTAGCAATACTGATGACTTAAGGATTCATTTTCCAGAAATAGAGGAGGTAAGAGAGAGATCAAGGGTTGTCTGTCCGTAGAAGGCAGATATTGTTAAAATTTCTAAGGCTTAGTTTCATAATAGTAATAATACCTTATATGTCCTTATCTATATATCACAGTTTACATAGTTAAACTTTATTTTTTAATAATATCTCATGTATCTACCTAAAGTCATGCAGGAGGTGATATTTGAACTGGGTCTTAAAAGGTAGTCCAGATAGAGTTGGTGGAAAGGGAAAAAAAATGAACAAAAGCCCGGCCGAGCGCCTTTAATCCTGGCACTTTGGGAGGCCAAGGCAGGTGGATCGCTTGAGCTCAGGAGTTGCCCAGCCTGGGCAACATAGCAAAACCCTGTCTCTACAAAAAAAAAAATACAAAATTTAGCAAGGCATGGTGGTGTGCTTCTGTGGACCTTGCTACTGGATAGGCTGAGGTAGGAGGATTACTTGAGCCCGGGAGGTAGAAGCTACAGTGAGCCATGAACCCACCACTGCACTCCAGCCTGGACAACACAGCAAGACCCTATCTCAAAAATAAATAAATAAATAAATAAATAAATAAAATGAGCAAAAGCCTAGACACATGAACTTTATTAAAAAAGAACATTGTAATGGGTTTGGGATGGACTGTGAAGGGCTGATTAAAAATAAAACCAAATAAACATAAGCTCAGGAGAAAAGTATGCAGAAACTACAAAAAGATAAGATGTGAAATATAAATGACCATTAAACATAAGAAAGGATGCTTAACCTCACTCATGATAAATTGAAACTATATTAGCTGGGCACAGGGCCCGTGTTTATAGTCCCAGCTACTCGGGAGCCTGAGGTGGGAGGATCGCTTGGGTGACCTTGGTGGAGGTTGTAGTGAGTGGAGATTGTGCCACTGTAGTCCAGCCCGGGTGACAGAGTGAGACCCTGTCTCAAAAACAAAAACAAACAAACAAATTAAAACTACACCAAGATACCATTTTCACGTATTTGATTAGCAAACATAAAAATGTTTAACAAAGTCCAGGTGCGTGGCTCACACCTGTAGTCCCAACACTTTGGGAGGCCGAGGCAGGTGGATCACGAGGTCAGGAGATCGAGACCATCCTGGCTAACACGATGAAACCCCATCTCTACTAAAAATCCAAAAAATTAGCCAGGCATGGTGGCGGGCACCTGTAGTCCCAGCTACTTGGGAGGCTGAGGCAGGAGAATGGCATGAACCCGGGAGGCGGAGCTTGTAGTGAGCTGAGATCTCGCCACTGCACTCCAGCCTGGGCGACAGAGCAAGACTCCGTCTCAAAAAAAAAAAAAAAAAGTTTAACACATCGTATGGGTGACAATGTGGGAAAACCAACACGAGACACTCTCATAGATTACCCATAGGATTGTAAATTGATTCAACATCTATTTAGTGTCAATTACGATTTACAAATGCACATACCCTTTGACATCATTCTTGATATTTTACCTACAGGGACTCTGAAACACACATGAAATGAAATAACCCATGTAATTTAATCTCTAGTTGTTGTTTTGAGATGGAGTCTGACTCTTTCGCCCAGGCTGGAGTGCAGTGGCGTGATCTCGCCCACTGCAATCACCACCTCCCGAATTCAAGTGATTCTTGTGCCCCAGCCTCCCAAGTAACTGGGACTACAGGCGCACCCCACCACGCCCAGCTAATTTTTGTATTTTTAGTAGGGACGGGCTTCCACCATGCTGGCCAGCCTGGTCTCAAACTCCTGACCTCAAGTGATCTGCCCACCTCAGCCTCCCAAACCACTGGGATTATAGGCATGAGCCACCACACCCGGCCCTAATCTCATAGTTTTGATAATTACCCAAATGCTCATTATTAGGGAACTGCTTAAATAAATAATATAGCCAAACAATGAATTATCACGCAGCCTTTTAAAAAATATGAAATAATTTCCAAGATATGTTGGTAGGTGAAGAGAAACATTCAGAAGAATGAGAGTATTGTGCTACTTTTTATATAAAATGACAGAAACTGATACTTTAAAATGATTGCATATGTATAAAATGCCTCTGGAATCTTACATACAAATCTAGTAAGATTGGTTGTTTGTAGGGAGAGAAACTAGATAGTTACAGTCAGGGGTAGGAGAGATACGTTGTACTGTACCCTTTTGTACTTTTTGATTTTTCTAATTTTTTATTTTGAAATAATTTAAGACACAAGAAGTGGCAAAAATAGCACAGAGAGGCTGGGTGTGGTGTTTCACACCTGTAATCCCAACACTTTGGGAGGCCGAGGCGGGTGGATCACTTGAGGTCAGGAGATTGAGATCAGGCCGGCCAACATGGCGAAAGCCTGTCTCTACTAAAAATACAAAAAGTTAGCCGGGTATGGTGGCGTGTGCGCCTGTAGTCCCAGTTACTTGGGAGGCTGAGCTGGGATAATCACTTGAAACTGGGAGGCAGAGATTGCAGTGAGCTGAGATCATGCCTCTGCAGTCCAATTTGGGCGACAGAGTGACACCCTGTTCCCCCAAAAAACAAAACAAAACAAAACAAAAACCCCAAACACACAGAGAGAATTTCCATATACTATTCACCCAGTTCCTTGGTGATCCATAGTACATTGTTGAAGCCAGGAAATCAACTTTGGTATGATAATTGACTCCACTACCAACCTTATTTGGTTTTTGCCACCTGTACGTGCACTCACTGTGGGAGAGTGAGGGTGTGTGTGTGTGTGTGTGTGTGTGTATACATAAGTGTTTTATTTATTTACTTATTTAGTTTTTGAGATGGAGTTTCGCTCTTGTCACCCATACTGGAGTGTCATGGTGCGATCTTGGCTCACTGCAACCTCTGCCTCCTGGGTTCAAACAATTCTCCTGCCTCAGCCTCCTGAGTAGCTAGTATTACAGGCGCCCACCACCACACCTGGCTAATTTTTTTTACTTTTAGTAGAGACAGGGTTTCACCATGTTGGCCAGACTAGTCTCAACCTCCTGACTTCAAGTGATCCACCTGCCTCAACCTCCCAAAGTGCTGGGATTACAGGCGTGAGCCACCGTGCCAGGTCTGTTTTGCCTTTCCATATAAATTTTAAAATCAGCATGTCTGTGTCTATCAAAAAAAAAAAAAGGCTATTGAGATTTTAATAGGAATTGTATTAAACATATAGGTCGATTTGGGGAGAACTGATGTTTTTACTATGTTGAATTTTCCAATATGTCTCACGTTTATTCTTTGATTTCTTTCATCAGCGTTGTGTAATTTTAAGCATATAAATTCTGTACATGTTTTTGTTTGATTTATGCAACAATGAAATTTTTTTGGAATGATTTAAAATGATAAAGCATTTTACATTTTGAATTTTGCCTTCCACTTGTTCATTGTTAATATATAGAAAGAAGACTGACTTTTTTGTGTTGCCTTTGTAATCTTTGACCTTTCTTTTTTTATTTTATTTTATTTTATTTTATTTTTGGAGTTGGAGTTTCGCTTTTGTTGCCCAGGCTGGAGTGCAATGGCGCAACCTCTGCTCACCGCAACCTCTGCCTCCTGGGTTCAAGCAATTCTCCTGCCTCAGCCTCCCGAGTAGCTGGGATTACAGGCATGTGCCACTATGCCCGGCTAATTTTGTATTTTTAGTAGAGACAGGGTTTCTCCATGTTGGTCAGGCTGGTCTTGAACTCCCAACCTCAGGTGATCCACCCGCCTCAGCCTCCCAAAGTGCTGGGATTACAGGTGTGGGCCACTGCGTCGCCTGTAATCTTTGACCTTTCTGAATTCACTTATTAGTTCCAGGAGCTTTTTAAAGATTTCTTGGTATTTTCTACATAGACAACGGGGACAGCTTAATTTCTTTCTTAACATTCTATATACCTTTTATTTCCTTTTCTTGCCTAATTGCACTGAATAAGACTTTCAGTACTATGTTGAATAAGAGTAGTGAGAATGGATGTGTTTACCTTGTTTCTGATTTTAAGGGGAAAGGGCTTAGTCTTTCACCATTAAGTACTATGTGAGCTATAGGTTTTTATAGCTGTTTTGTAAAATAATTTCCCTTTCATTCTTAGTCTGCCAAAAGTTTTTAATCATAATGGATATGGATTTTGTTAAATGCTTTGTCTGTATCAATCAACATGATTATGTTTGGTATTTGTTTTGTTTTGGTTTTTGGTTTTCATTTGTTTGTTTTTTGAGACAGTGTTGCTCCGTATCCTGGGCTGGAGTGCAGTGGTGCAATCATGGCTCACTGCAGCCTCTGCCTCTCAGGCTCAGTCTTCCCATCTCAATCCCCTCAGTAGCAAGGACCATGGGTGCACACCACTATATCTGGCTAATTTCCTAAGTTTTTCTGTAGAGATAGGGTCTCACTATGTTGCCCAGACTTGTCTCGAACTCCTGGGCTCAAACAATCTTGACTCTTCAGCCTCCCAAAGTGCTGGAACTACAGGTGTGTGCCACCCTGCCTGGTGTGTTTCTCTTTTTTATTGTTAATATGGTCGATTATATTAACTGATTTTTTAACGTTGAACTAGTGTTGCGTACCTGGAATAAATCTCACTTGGTTGTGCTATATTGTTCTATTTATATGTTGCTGAATTATATTGTGCTAATATTTGCTAAGAATTTTTATGTCTGTTCCTGAGAGGAATTGGTCTGTAGTCTTTGCTGTACTCTTTGATTTTTGTATCAGAGTAGTGTTGGCTTCATACAATGGCCTGGGAAGTATTCCTTACCCTTCTATTTTTTTAAGAGATTAAGTAGAATTGGTTGTTATCTCTAAGTGTTTAGTAGAATTCACCAGCAAAGCCGTCCGAGACTGGAGATTTGTTTTTCAGGCTTCTAACTATGAATCCAATTTCTTTAGTAGTTATCAGTTATTCAGCCTCTCTATTTTATCCTATATGAATTTTGGTAGTTTGTGGTTTTTATGGAATTAGTGCATTTTGTCTAAATTGTAGAATTTCTGAGTGTAGAGTTATTTGTAGTATTCCCTTATCAACCTTTTAATGTCTATCAGATCTATAGTGATATCCTTTATTTCTTGATATTGGTGATTTATATCTTTTCTTTGTCAGCCTTGCTAGAGGCTTATCAATTTTATTGATTTTTGCAGTGAACTTCAGGTTTGATGTATTTTCTCTGGCTTTGTTTTATTTACAATGTCATGGATTTTCATTTTTATTTTTTTATTTTTTTATTTTTTGAGACAGAGTCTTACTCTGTCACCCAGGCTGGAGTGCAGAGGTGCCATCTCAGCTCACTGCAACCTCTGCCTCCCAGGTTCAAACGATTCTTGTGCCTCAGCCTCCAGAGTCGCTGGGATTACAGGCATGTGCCACCATGCCTGGCTAATTTTTGTATTTTTAGCAGAGATAGACTTTTATCTTGTTGACCAGCCTGGTCTCGAACTCCTGACCTCAAGTGATCCACTTGCCTTGGCCTCCCAAAGCTCTGGGTTTACAGATATGAGCCACCTCACCCAGCTGATTTCTGTTTTTTATCATTTTCTGATTTCTGCTTGCTTGCTTTATGTTTATTTTGCTCACCTTTTTCTAGTTCTTGAGGTGGAAACTTAGATTGTTGATTCGAGACTTTTCTTCTTTTTCTTTTCTTTTCTCTTTCTTTCTTTCTTTCTTTTTTTTCTTTCTTTCCTTTTTTTCTTTTTTTTTTTGACAGAGTCTTGCTCCATTACCCAGGTTGGAGTGCAGTGGAGCAATCTTGGCTCACTGCAACCTCCATCTCTCAGGTTCAAGGGATTCTTCTGCCTCAGCCTCCCCGGTAGCTGGGACTACAGGTGCGTACCACCATCCCCAGCTAATTTTTGTATTTTTAGTAGAGACAGGGTTTTACCATGTTGGCCAGGCTGGTCTCGAACTCCTGACCTCATGTGATCTGCCTGCCTCGGCCTCCCAAAGTGCCCAAAGTGCTGGGATTACAGGTGCGAGCCGCCATTCCTGGCCCTTTCTTCCTTTTCAATACGATTATTTTAGTGATATAAATTGCCCTCTCAGTGCTCCTTTAGCTATATCGGCCGATTTTTATATGTAGTATATTTATTTTCATTTACTTCAATTTTTAAAATATCCCTGAGACTTGTCTTTGACTTATGGATTGTTTAGAAGTGTGTTGTTTAATTTCCAAGTTTTTTGCTTTTTACTGTTATTTTTCTATTATTTATTTGAGCTTATTGCAATCAAAACTGTAGTTTGTGTGATTTCACTTAAAGTTGTGAAGATTTGTTTTGTGTCCCAGGGTATGGTCTATCTTTATGAATGTTCCATGCATGCTTGAAAGAATGTATATTTTGTTGTTTGGGGGAAGTGTTTCACACATTTTAAGTAGATTTTATTGAATGATGGTCTTATTCAGTTCTTCTTTATCCCTGCTGGTTTTCTATCCAGTGGTTCTATCAATTACTAAGAGAAGAGTGTTGAAGTCTCCAACTTACAATTGTGGAATTGTTTATTTCTCATTTCATTTCTATGAGTCTTTATGTGTTTTGAAATTCTGTTGTTTGGTGCGTACATATTTTTTTTGAGACAGAGTCTTGCTCTGTCGCCCAGGCTGGAGTATAGTGGCTCGATCTCAGCTCACTGCAGCCTCTGCCTCCCGGGTTCCAGTGATTCTCCTGCCTCAGCCTCCTGGGTAGCTGGGATTACAGGCACACGCCACCATGCCTGACTAATTTTTGTATTTTTAGTAGAGACAGTGTTTCACCATGTTGACCAGGCTGGTCTTGAACTCATGACCTCAGGTGATCTGCTTGCCTCAGCCTCCCAAAGTGCTGGGATTACAAGCGTGAGCCACTGCGCCTTGCTGGTGCATACACATTTAGTACTGTTTTTTCTTCTTGGTGGATTGTCCCTTTTATTGTGATGTAATGCCCCTCTTTGTTTCTGGTACTTTCTTTGCTCTAAAGTCTACTTTGTCTGAATGTATATTGAACAACTGAGTGTTCTGCAATACAGCTACTGGCTCATAAAGCAGGCCCCTGTGTAAGTTGAGCATATAGACTGGGTGAATGTTTATTTTAGGTTTTATATATATACATACAATTTTTTCCTCTGTAAAGGGTGTTGATGATATATAAAAATTCATTTCATGTAGCTAATATGGAATTGACAGAATTTGAACTAGTTTTGACAAATAATTTCAGAATTAATATTATCCTAGTTTAAAACATAACACTTTATATTTGAATATCATTCCTGTCATTTTATGTACATAATGTAGATATAAAAACTAATGGCATGAAAAACTTTTTTAAATTTTATTTTTTTTGCACACAAAACAACAAACATTTTCTAAAAGTACATACGAACAAAAAGATGCATATCAAACATATTAGGAAGGTTGCACATGGGAAGACGGGGAATAGAAATGGGGGGTGGGAATTAAAGAAAATAAATGAGAGAGGGACTTTGTATGGATCCATGATAATAACTCAATCCTCTATTTGACAAAGAAGAAGGAGAAGGAAGAGGAGGAAAAAGAAAGTGGGATAAAGGATCAGAAAGGGAGGAAAATAGAAAAAATTAGAGTATGACTCCAGGGTAGACCTGTTTTGTTGTCACTTGGTTCGTTGGTTGGTTTGACAGTTGTATTTTTCATATGTTTCGCCATGTTGGCCAGGCTGGTCTCGAGCTCCTAGCCTCAAGTGATCAACCCGCCTCAGCCTCCCAGAGTACTGGGACTACAGGCGTGAGCCACCACATCCAGCCCCCACATTGCTTCTGGCCTCTGTGGTAGACCTCCCAGACGGGGCGGCCGGGCAGAGGCGCTCCCCACATCCCAGACGGGGCGGCCAGGCAGAGGTGCTCCTCACTTCCCGGACGGGGCGGCCGGGCAGAGGGGCTCCTCACTTCCCAGACGGGGCGGCCGGGCAGAGGTGCTCCTCACTTCTTCCCAGACGGGGCGGCCGGGCAAAGACGCTCCTCACTTCCTAGATGGGGTGGCGGCCGGGCAGAGGGGCTCCTCACTTCCCAGACGGGGCGGCCGGGCAGAGTCGCTCCTCACATCCCAGACGGGGCGGCCGAGCAGAGGAGGTCCCCATAACCCAGACATTGGGCGGCCAGGCAGAGACGCTCCCCACCTCCCAGACGGGGCGGCGGCCGGGCAGAGGCTGCAATCCCAGCACCCTGGGAGGCCAAGGCAGGCGGCTGGGAGGCGGAGGCTGCAGGGAGCCAAGACCATGCCACCGCACTCCAGCCCGGGCAACACCGAGTACCGAATGAGCGAGCCTCCGTCTGCAGTCCCAGCACCTCGGGAGGCCGAGGCGGGCAGACCACCGGAGGTCAGGAGCTGGAGACCAGCCTGGCCGGCACGGCGAAACCGCGCCTCCAGCCAAAGGAGAACAACCAGGGAGGGGTGGTGGCGCGTGGCGGCAATCGCAGGTAGCCCGCAGGCTAGGGCAGGAGAATCACGGGAGGCGGACGCAGGGAGGTTGCAGCGAGCCGCGTTTAGTGCAGCCTGGGCCACAGAGGGAAGAGAAAGAGAGAGAGAGAGAGAGAGAGCGAGAGAGAGAGAAAGAAAGAAAGAAGAAGGAAGGAAGGAAGACTTTATAAACATATGCATTACTTGTTTTGGCTAATTATAATTTTAGAAATGTCTGGGTTAGAGTTAGATACCAGAATGTAAGATCTTTATTTTATTTTATTTTTTAGGTGAAATCTTAAATTAAGTAAAAAACAAACAAAAACCCTTTGTTTATCAATTGTAATGTAACATAGCATTACCATATAAAATAAAATTTTGTTCAGGCCCAGTGAATCCCAGCACTTTGGGAGGCTGAGGCAGGAGTATCCCTTGAGCCCAGGAATGTCAGACCAGCCTGAGCAACATAGGGAGACCCCATCTCAACAACAGTAACAACAAAAATGAGCTGGGCCTGGTGGCCTGTGCCTGTAGTCCCCGCTACTTGGGAAGCTGAGGTGAGACGATTGCTTGAGCCCAGGAGGTGGAGGCCACAGTGAGCCATGATTGTGCCATTACACTCCAACCTGGGTGGCAGAGCAAGACTCTAAAATAAATAAGAAAATAAAATAGAATCTTCAATTACATGCATATAAGGGATTCTTACGGTGCAATGCTTTTCTCTAGATATTTAATTTTTTTTTTCAGTTTATGTGAAGAACCAGCTCGGTTCGACTCTACAGATTAAACCAGGGGTTTTCAATGAATACAGAACCATGTGGTTCAAATCCTACAGGACGACCGTTTCCTGTTTGAACAGAATAAAGAGTTTCAGGTGAGTTTATTATTACTGTGGCAAATATTCATGTAATTATATGCAATAGGTTTTTAGTATTATCTTTAATAAACCCAGTCAGTATGTAATAGTTCATGTGGCTTGATTAAAGTAGCTTGTGTTTATTTAAGTAGTCTCAACTAATTTATTTTCTAACAATTTTTAAATTTGGGGAGTTTCAAACCCACAGAAATGGTAATAGAATAATACAGTATATAGACAATAAATAACCTTCATTCAGATTCAGAGATAGTTTTGTTTTCAATATAAGGCTATTACTTAGAGAAGAATTTTTATTTCCTCATAATGTCCTTATGACAAGACACAAACAGTGCAGTGCTTAAAATCATAAATATTACTTATAATACTTAATACAATATTTTAAAATTTTTAGAAATCATAAGTGATTTGGGTGCTGCGTAAATGTGATAAGGTGGCTAACGCAGTAAAATTGAATGAAAGTAATATCTTTCTATATTTGTATTTTATAAGCCAACTTTTAACCTTGTGAAAATGTTGCATAGCATTAATACTTGAACTCTGTTTTTTGTTGTTGTTGCTGTTTTGAGGCGGAGTTTCACTTCTGTTGCCCAGGCTGGAGTACAATGGTGCAATCTTGGCTCACTGCAACCTCCGCCTCCCAGGTTCAAGCGATTCTCCTGCCTCAGCCTCCTGAGTCATTGGGATTACAGTCATGTGCCACCACACCTGGCTAATTTTGTATTTTTAGTAGAGAAGGGGTTTCACCATGTTGGCTAGGCTGGTCTTGAACTTCTGATCTCAGGTGATCTGCCCGCCTCAGCCTCCCAAAGTGCTGGGATTACAGGCATGAGCCATTGCGCCCAGCCTTTAACTCTGTTTTCTAAGTGCTTGTTCCTCCTTGTAAATGAGCCTCTTTGAGTTTGGGTTTATATGAAATCATTCTTAGTCAAATGAGCAACCACCTACTGTTATCTATTGTAAATTAGTCCTTGATTACTGAGGATTTGCATTAAGCATGGACAAGGGGGCTAATATTCCTAAGATAATATTAATATTAAAGAGGAATGGCATTTGAATCTTAAAAGAATAAAAAGTAATGAATATAGAATATGCTCTCGTTATGTGGCTAAAAAAACACTTAATAAAAATGTGAATGGCATTACCTTTTCTAAGTTAACATCCTTACTATGTTTTACCTGAGCAGCCCTTTGAAGGATTTTTCTATACTATATACTTCTACATGGAAGTCAGTGTAGTGTCTCTCTAACCCCTCTTTACTCAAGTTTGATCCCATTTAATTAAATAAAATTTTAGGCAAATTATATACTTTTCTGGGCTTTTTCCTTCAGATTATTCATTTGCCAAATACTTCCTGAGCCCTGTGTTCCAGGAACTGTACTAGTCACTAAGAATAAAATGGTAAGGAAGACAGTCCGTGCCTTGCCGTCATAGTGCTTGTGGTCTAGTGGAAGACAGCAGACATGATCGATCAGATAATCACATAGCCCCATGAAGTACAAAGTGGTATAGGAGTTAAAATAGGGGGATGGGGGATGAGGGGAACATGACCCAGTTTTGAGGATCAAGGAAGATTCTTTTTTTTTTTTTTTGAGACAGAGCCTTGCTCTTTCACCCAGAGTGCAGTGGCATGATCTCAGCTCACCGTAGCCTCCACCTCCCTGGTTCAAGCAATTCTCGTGCCTCAGCCTCCCAAGTAGCTGAGATTATAGGCACCTGCCACCACACCTGGCTAATGTTTGTATTTTTAGTAGAGACTGGGTTTCACCATGTTGGCCAGGCTGATCTAGAACTCCTGACCTCAGGTGATCCACCTGCCTCAGCCTCCCAAAATGCTGGAATTACAGACGTGAGCCACCGCATGCAGCAGATCAGGGAAGATTCTTAGATAACATTCCATTGAAACTAAGATCTGAAGGATGAGAAGGAATTAATTAGGTGTTTGGGAGAGGAAAGGAAGGATGTGGGAAGAATGTTCCAGGCAGAGGGGACAACCTATTTGAAGTGCCTGAGGAAAGAGCATGCACGGCCAGTCCAAAGAACTGAAAAAGGCCCCATGTGGTTGGAGTGGGAAGGATGAGGAGAATAGAAGGAAGCGAGGAGGGAGGAAACTGGGCACTAAATAATTCAGAACTTTGTAAACTGAGCTGAGGATTTTGGTCTTATTTCCAATGGCACTGGGAAAATATGGAAGCATTTTATTCAGGAAAATAACAATCAAATTTGTATTTTGGAACAATCATTCTAGATGCATCATGGAGAACAGATTGGAAAGGGATGAGGTAGGAAGCAGCTACCAGTTAGAAGGCTAGGACACTAGTTCAGGCAAGAGATGATGGGTGCTTGGGTTAGAATTATGGCAGTAGAAATGGAGCAGAGAAGATGGAGGCACCTGTGTTCAAATCCCAGCTCCACCATTTACTTAATCTCTCTGAGCCTCCCTTTTCTTATCTGTAAAATAGGGATAATAATAATACCCACCTTGCAGAGTTGTTGGAAGGATTAAGTGAGGTAATATATGTGGATCTCTTAAACAATACCTGGAATTTAATAAGTGCTCAATAAATGGTAGCTATTATTTATTTATTTATTTATTTATTTATTTATTTATTTATTTTGAGACAGAGTCTCGCTGTGTCGCCCAGGCTGGAGTGCAGTTGCGCAATCTCGGCTCACTGCAACCTCCACCTCCCAGATTCAAGCGATTCTCCTGCCTCAGCCTCCTGAGTAGCTGGGATTAGAGGTACGCACTACCATGCCCAGCTAATTTTTGTATTTTTAGTAGAGACAGGGTTTCACTAAGTTGGTCAGGCTGGTCTGAAACTCCTGACCTCTTGATCTGTCCCTTTCGGCCTCCCAAAGTGCTGGGATTACAGATGTGAGCCACCGCGCCCAGCCAGCTATTAGTATTATTATTGTTATTATTATTAGATATGACCCAGAAGGCTAAGTTTTATAAAGTTCTGTTTTGAATTGAAACTTACTTGGAAAGTAATTTTGTTTCATCTGTGAATATGTGTATTTATAAGCAGTGTGATTATAAGAAAACTTGGTTTTAAAGCATCAATATTGAGCAATATACAGATTTGGAATATAATAAATTGTAAATAAGACTATCTTTTTACATAATATATCCCATGTTAAACATTTCTTCAAAACAGCAGTATTTGCTTGGTTCTTCGTTTTCACCTCTTAGGTACCCTTGGGCGAGACTGTACAGTACTTCCCAAACCACTGTCGACAGCGGTGAGGTAAAAACCTTCTTGGCCCTGGCTCACAAATGGTGGGATGAGCAAGGAGTATATGCACCTCTTCATTCCATGAATGACCTGAGGGTGCCATTTATTAGGTAAAATTCCAGAAACTCTTAAGTCTTTTTAAATGGAACTTTTTAAGAATTCATATTTCACATTCATTTTTTTCTTAGTTTATACCTAGTTAAAAAATGCTGCACATTAAGTTTGCTTTGGAAATTAGGTAATTTTCAATTACCATTGTTTGAAACCATTAATTTTTAATAATATCATGCAAGGTCTAGGCTGCTTTCATAGCTTAATTTGAAGCCTATTTGTACATTATCAAATTAATTATAATTAAGTTCTTATAAAAGCAAACTAGGGTCTTATGGCATCAAGGCCATTTTATTTTATTTATTTTATTATTTATTTAATTTATTATAATTTTTTTTGAGATGGAGTCTTGCTCTTGTTGCCCAGGGGGGAGTGTAATGTCACCATCTTGACTCACTCCAACCTCCACCTCCTGGGTTCAAGCAATTCTCCTGCCTCAGCCTCCTGAGTAGTTGGGATTACAGGCACCTGCCACCATGCCCAGCTAATTTTTGTATTTTTAGTAGAGACAGGGTTTCACTATGTTGGCCAGGCTGATCTCAAGCTCCTGACCTCAGGTCATCTGCCCGTCTCAGCTTCCCAAAGTGCTGGGATTACAGGCATGAGCTACCGTGCCTGGCCCAAGGCCATTTTATAACTACAGACCTACAGTGGCGTCATTGACTTAGGCAGTTCTGGTAAAGTTTGATTCAACAAATTTTTTTGAGAACTTACCTCATACAGACTCAGGGGCTAGACTGTAAAAGACTCTAAGATGAATGAAACATAATCTATGTGCTTCGGGAACTTATAGGTTGCTGTGGGAGTTAAAGGCAAGAGTTCATCAGGGCTTACATTTAAGAAATGTAAGTATATATAACTCAGTATATATAACTGAGAATTACTCTATTCTAACTACTGAGACACCTTTAACTAGACATCACACATAATAACCCAGGGCAGTGCAAGCCATGGTTAAAGTTTCGATTTTATTTTGAGCATAATTAGAACCCGTCAAAGGAAAGTGATATATGATCTAAATTATGATGTAAAGGAGTCATTTTAGCTGCGGTTTAAAGAATGGATCAGACTTCATTTGAAATGGGTCTTTTCTGTATGTTATAACTTTCCAAAATGATCTACTTAACCACTATCCATGTTATTCTTAGAATTCAATTAACTTTAATGGCAATAGAAGATATCTTAAGATATCCTGATTATGAATAATATTTATTTTAATGTAAGCATAATTAAAATTTATACATAGTCCTCTCTCTCTCTCTCTCTTTTTTTTCTTTTTTTTTTTTTTTTGAGACAGGGTCTCACTCTGTTGCCCAGGCTGGAGTGCAGTGGCGCAATCTCGGCTCACTGCAACCTCCTCCTCCCAGGTTCATGCCATTCTCCTGCCTCAGCCTCCTGAGTAGCTGGGACTACAGGCGTCCGCCTCCGTGCCCGGCTAATTTTTTGTATTTTTAGTAGAAACGGGGTTTCACCATGTTAGCCAAGATGGTCTCGATCTCCTGACCTCGTGATCCGCCCACCTCGGCCTCCCAAAGTGCTGGGATTACAGGCATGAGCCACTGCACCCGGCCTCTCTCTCTATATATATATACATATATATGTTTAGTTTACAATACTGTTAGGTGTATATATACTTGTGTGTATATGTGTGTATACATATGTTTGTATGGGTAAAGTATTACCATGATTATCTTAGAAGTAAGTTTACTTGATTTAGATGCCTGTTTACATGCTCATACATGAAAACACCACTCATTTAGAAAATTAAAAGAAATTTTATTTCGAAGGGAATATAGACAAATTCTGAAAATATAGGTCTCCCATCTGCTTTTTCTAAGCTCTATAAAATAACCTATTTGCTGCTGATATGAAATGGGTCTAGCAAGTATTGACAGCAAAGCCAAAACATATGTCATGATATCTCAAGCAATTGAAATCAGGTTAATCTAGATTATTTTGAAATTTTTTCTTTATATTATTACTAAAACAATAATTAAGTCATAATTACTACTAGATTATTTCAGACCTTTAAGCCTCCTGCTTTTGATTATTGAAAATGTTTTATAAATTAAATGTCAATGTTGAAAGATCTATTTATCAAAAAATATAAATAATTTATTTAAATGGAGGTTAATATTTCCTTGAAAACTACATACATTTGTGACTTTTCATTGATAAAATTAATTATTTGTTTTGGTATGTTTTAAATTTTTTAAAAAAGGGACAATCTTCTGAAAACAATTCCTAATCACCAGCCAGGAAAACCTTTGTTTGGGATGAAGATTCTTGACGTTGGCTGTGGTGGTGGGCTGTTAACTGAAGTAAGTGACAGCTTTCCTGCCATTTTTAACTGGGGGAAGAAAATTAAGAAGTAGACTTGTGCCTCATTTATTCTTTCAACAAATAATATTATGCATTAAAAAAAGAAATGCATGTTGGGAGGCTGGGGTGGGTGGATCACCTGAGGTCAGGAGATCGAGACCAGTCTGGCCAACATGGCGAAACCCTGTCTCTACTAAAAATACAAAAATCAGCCAGGCGTGGTGGCGGGCACCTGTAATCCCAGCTACTTGGGAGGCTGAGGCAGGAGAATCTTGAACCCAGGAGGCAGAGGTTGCAGTGAGCTGAGATGGCAGCACTGCACTCCAGCCTGGGCAACAGAGAGAGAGTCTGTCACACACGCACACACACACACACACACACACACAAATCTGTAATATTGATTTTAATCTTTTTTTTTTTGAGACAGAGTTTCACTCTTGTTGCCCAGGCTGGAGTGCAATGGCACAATCTCAGCTTACTACAACCTCTGCCTCCCGGGTTCAAGCAATTCTCCTGCCTCAGCCTCCCGACTAGCTGGGATTATGGGCTCCCGCTGCCATGCCCAGCTAATTTTTAGTAGAGACAGGGTTTCACCATGTTGGCCAGGCTGGTCTTGAACTCCTGACCTCAGGTGATTCACCCACCTGTGCCTCCCAAAGTGCTGAGATTACAGGCGTGAGCCACCGTGCCTGGCCAACCTGTGTTTAAAAACTTGGGCATGTCACGGGAAATGACTATACACAAAAGCTGAGAGAAGAATTAGATAGGAAAAATCATTTCTAGTCAGAGAAAAAAACTGTTGAGAAAAGATTGTTTTTAGAAAATTTGAATATTTCAGAAATGATTGCTGTTTTTCAATGGCTTGTTACATTTATTGCACTTTAAATATGTTAATACTGTACTATGTGCAAGTAAGTGTATCTAGAGTAGATAGACAAAATTTTTTTCGCTGTCTTCAAGTAGTTTTTTATCAGTTTTTTGTTGTTTTCATTGTTCTTCTTAACTTTAAGGGTTTGATTATGGAAAATTTCAAATGTGTACAAACTAGAGAAAACGGTATATGAATTTCCATGTACCCATAAATGATGTCCAGTATTTATCACCTCATGGTTAATCTTGTTTAATTTTTGATAAGCTTTTTATTGCTAACATGTGTTCTATTTTCTTCCTGAGGGTAACGGTTTTTTTAATGCTATTAGCCTCTAGGGCGGCTTGGGGCTTCAGTTATTGGAATCGATCCTGTGGATGAGAACATTAAAACAGCACAATGCCATAAATCATTTGATCCAGTCCTGGATAAGAGAATAGAGTACAGAGTGTGCTCCCTGGAAGAGATTGTGGAAGAGACTGCAGAAACATTTGATGCTGTTGTAGCTTCTGAAGTTGTAGAACATGTGATTGATCTAGAAACATTTTTACAGTGCTGCTGTCAAGTGTTAAAAGTAAGGCTTATGGAGTTTACATCTTGGTTTCTTCTTCTGAGTGTGTGTATATGTATCTATAGCAATAAAATGGTCCATAATGCATTAGCAGTCCAGCAGGCAAGGTATAGTAGAGAAGAAACCAGGAAGCCTGGATAAGGGGACAGCATCTCTGCTGTAGATTTCTTCTACCCCTCAGCTTGCCCTCAATACCAGGGTCTCCTTGTGTCCTGTTAATATCTTGGATGTCCAGGGATCTTGAAAAATGTTAGTGCTGGCTGGATATGGTGGCTTATGCCTGTAATCCCAGCACTTTGGGAGGCCAAGGTGGACAGATCACTTGAGGCCAGGAGTTGGAGATTAGCCTGGGTAACATGGTGAAACCCCATCTCTACTAAAAATAGAAAAAATTAGCTGGACATGGTGGTGCATGCCTATAATTCCAGATACTCAGGAGACTGAGGCACAAGAATCGCTTGAACCCCGGAGGTGGAGGTTGCAGTGAGGCGAGATCATGTCACTGCACTCCAGCCTGGGCAACAGAGTGAGACCCTGTCTCAAAAAAAAAAAAGAAAAGAAAAGAAAAGAAAAATATTGGTGCTGAACACTGGAAAACCATACATTAGTGCAGTTGGGATTAAATACTTAATAGATATTGAATGACAATTATAAGACATTGATTTGAGGCCGGGCACAGTGGCTCACACCTGTAATCCCAGCACTTCGGGAGGCGGAGGCAGGTGGATCACCTGAGGTTGGGAGTTTGAGACCAGCCTGACCAACATGGAGAAACCCCATCTCTACTAAAAATACAAATTAGCTGGGTGTGGTGGCGCATGCCTGTAATCCCAGCTACTCCGGAGGGTGAGGCAGGAGAATTGCTTGAACCCGGGAGGCAGAGATTGCAGTGAGCCGAGATTGTGCCTGGGCAACAAGAGCAAAACTGTCTCAAAAACAAAAAGAAGAAATTGATTTGGATGAATACTTAAAAATAAAAATAATTATTAGCATAAGTTTAATTAAATAACAAGTAATTCTGTACATGGTAAATGCATAATAGTTTTCAGCTTATAAAAGAATATTTCATAAATATGATCTCACTTGATCTTATCTACAACTAGGTGAGGGAGGAAAGGCAAGTATTGTTATCACATCCTTTCACCTACGAGGACTCAGGATTTATGAGATGTCAGAGGTCACTAGGCATTTAGGTGGGGCTTAAGGCCAGACCATTTGACTCCAAGTTTGATTCTCTCCATTACTTACTATGCTTATATAGTATAATTTACAACAGACTTTGTTCTCTGAATGTGGCTCTAAGTTTTCTTTTAATAAATACCCCTGAAGTATTATTATTATTACTATACTGACTCTGTCGTTCACATATTTAGGAGGTGACATCCTAAGGTCAAAAGCTAAAAGAATGAAATGCTTAGCTCTTACCGAAATTTTAAGTAATTTTAAATTTATAGCAAAATTGCAAAGATAGTACAGTGTGCCTTTCACCTGTCTTCCCCTTAGGTTAACATCTCACATCGTAAGGGTAGGAACTAGGACATGTCAAGTGAGACACCTAGGGCACAAAATTGCAGGAGACAGCCCCTCTCAGGTGCTGACCCTGTACTTGCACACCCTGAAAGGGGTTGCCTATTTCAATTCTGTGCCCTAGAAGCCTCACTTGCCTCATTATAGTTCTAGCCCTATATATAAACCATGGTACAGTTCTCAAAACTAAGAAATTAACATCAGCATTATACTTATTAACTGCACTACAGAGCTTGTTAAATTTTATTAATTTTTTTTTTTTTTTTTGCTAATGTCAGTTTGCTGTTAACAGGATCCAAACCAGACTTGTACATGTATTTAGTTGCCATTTCTCCATAGTATTCTTTAATCTATGACAGTTTCTTGGTGTTTCCTCTTTTTTTCTTGACAAGGTCTTACTCTGTCACCCAGGCTAGAGTGTACTGGCAAGATCACGGCTCACTGCAGCCATTTCCTGGACTCAAGCCATGCTCCCATCTCAGCCTCCCAAGTAGCTGGGACCACAAGTGCATGCCACCATGTCTAGCTAATTTTAATTTTTAATTTTATATTTTACTTTTTTGTAGAGACAGGGTTTCCCTATGTTGCCCAGGCTGGTCTCAAAATCCTGGGCTCAAGGGATCCTGCTGCTTCAGCCTCCCAAAGTGCTAGGATTACAGGCGTGAGCTACTGTGCCTAGCCCTTGTTTCCTCTTAAGTAGAGTTTTACTAGGCTTATCTCTTATTTTCCAAATAAAACTTCTTAATTGATTGTTAATTCTTGTTTTATATGTCAGTGTGTATGAATGGAGGTTCTTTGACACATATGAGGGATGATGACATTGTAGGGTTTAAAACTAATTTTTGCTTTAATGGAAAGCCTATGTTTTAAAAATGACTATTGCTTACCACCATTTCCTTAAAGTATGAGTTTGTAGAACACAGATTAGATATTCATAAGTGACTTTTTTTTTTTTTTTTTTTTTTTTTTTTTCAGATACAGGGTCTTCCTCTGTCACCCAGGCTGGAGTGCAGTGGCACCATCATAGCTCACTAAAACCTCAAACCTGGGCTCATGTGATTCTCCCACCTCAGCCTCCCAAGTAGCTATGTCTACAGGTACTCAGCGCCATGCCTGACAGTTTTTTTAAATAAATTTTTTGTAGAGATGGGGTTCTCGCTATGTTGACCAGGCTTGTCTTGAACTCCTAGTCTCAAGCAATCCTCATGCCTCAGCACTGGAATTGCAGGCATGAGCCACCATGCCTGGCCTAGAAGTGATTATTAAGACATTTTAGAGTTTGAAGTTGCAATGGGCTATGATCGTGCCATTAAAGGGAAAAAAAGATATTTTAGAATACTAGAGCTTTACACAGGAAAGTTAAAATGTGTGATAATATAGTGTGTGATATTTTTGTTTTTAATTTAAAGGCATACTCCCATATTTCAGGGCCCCCTCTTGTCTTTTTTATTTTTGGCATAGAGTGGTATCTAAGATATATTATCTCTTTCTCCTAACTCCCCTTTCTTTCTCTCTTTCTTTCTATATGTCTATAGTAATATGATTATTTTGGAGGGAATCTTTGGCATTTTTTCCTCATCAGGCTAATGAGAATGTATAAAAGAGAGAGGGGACATTAATATCCTTGCCATTTGTGAGACAATGTAGGAAACACCATAAATATATTTACCATAAAATGGCAGACCGAGGCCGGGTGCAGTGGCTCACGGCTGTAATCCCAGCACTTTGGGAGGCTGAGGCAGGTGGATCACGAGGTCAGGAGTTCGAGACCAGCCTGACCAAGATGGTGAAACCCCATCTCTAGTAAAAATACAAACATTAGCCGGGCATGGTGGCAGGCACCTGTAATCCCAGCTACTTGGGAGGCTGAGGCAGGAGAATTGCTTGAACCCGGGAGGTGGAGGTTGCAGTAAGCTGAGATCGTGCCACTGTGCTCTACCCTGGGCGACAGAGCAAGACTCTGTCTCAAAAATAAAATAAACTGGCACACTGAATAGTCCTATAAATCCTTTGCATTCATCCCAGTGCTCATGTTGTTCTCTTTATATAAATATATATCACTGCAACCTCCACCTCCTGTGTTCAAGTGATTCTCCTGCCTCAGCCTCCTGAGTAGCTGGGAATACAGGCACTCACCACCATGCCCAGCTAATTTTTTTTTTTTTTTTTTTTTTTTGAGACGGAGCCTCGCTCTGTCGCCCAGGCTGGAGTGCAGTGGCGCAATCTCGGCTCACTGCAAGCTCCGCCTCCCAGGTTCACGCCATTCTCCTGCCTCAGCCTCTCCGAGTAGCTGGGACTACAGGCGCCCGCCACCACGCCCGGCTAATTTTTTGTATTTTTAGTAGAGATGGGGTTTCACCGTGGTCTCGATCCCCTGACCTTGTGATCCGCCCACCTCGGCCTCCCAAAGTGCTGGGATTACAAGCGTGAGCCACCGCGCCCGGCCCCAGCTAATTTTTATATTTTTAGTAGAGACGGGGGTTTCGCCATGTTGGCCAGGCTGGTCTCAAACTCCTGATCTCAAGTGATCTGCCTGCCTTAACCTCTCAAAGTTCTGGGAATACAGTTTGTAAGTCACCACGGCCGGCCACTCTTTATATTTTTTATAAAAATGAAATAAAAACAAAAAATGTTCAAACTTAATCATTAATGTTTTAGTGAGAGAACACTTATTGGTAGTACTTCCCTACACAAGATGTATGGCTCTGTGCTGTAACAAACGAGTTAAGACAGGCTCGGCCCTTACAATGAAAACCATTTTGACATGTGTTAGAATGTGAATGTGGACATGTAAAAAGGAAGAGCAGCCTGATCTCATTTTTATTGTAAAGTGTTTGATATGTACAAAAGAATATATAAATATAAATCATAATTATATATGATCTTAAGAGTTGTAAGCACTGTTGTATATACTCACTGAGTACATCTAAAATGCCTTCTATAGTGAATTTCCCAAGAGAAAAAAAATGCTATTTTGGTGTATTATATTTTATGCATATATATATATTTTAACGGCACTCAGATTATTTGGAAGAAAGGAGGAGGGAGGGGGCACTTAGCTTTTTACTTAACTGATACACTTAACCTTTTACATTTTACTTCTATATAATTTCATTTCTTTTAGCCCGGTGGTTCTTTGTTCATTACTACAATCAACAAAACACAACTTTCCTATGCCTTGGGAATTGTTTTTTCAGAGCAAATTGCAGGTATTGTACCAAAAGGTACTCATACATGGGAGAAGTTTGTTTCACCTGAAACACTAGAGAGCATTCTGGAATCAAGTAAGTATTAAGAGAATTTTTTTCCAATTTTCCAGGCCTAGCTGAACTTTTAATATGCCAGTAATTATTATGCACTTAGCCTAGTACTTAATAAAATAGGCCACTATGTTTTTGAATGTTGGTTTTATCTTCTCAACTAGGTCATAAACTCATGGAAGTTAGGATTAAGTAGTAGATACCACTTCTCTTTTACCTGTCGCTCCCTGACCCAGGCCAAGCAGATAACATGATCAGTGAATACTTTTTGGCTAGTTAGTCCTCACTTGTTTAAGAAAGAGATACAAATGTCTGTTATTTACACATTCTCAGTCTGCCCTCTTGAACCCTGCTTGTATCAGCTTATCTTACATATTATTTTTCCTGATTCCACCACAGTTACATGTATTTTGAACTTCAGTATCACTTTTTATGTATTTTATATGACTTACAGCATGACATTATGGTTATTTTGGTGTTTTTTTTCATCCTTTTATGGCCTGTAAGCTACTTGAAGGCAAGACTATGTCTCCTTTTTGTACTCTCTACAATACCTAGCTCTGCTTTACACAGAGTGAGCTCTCGATTTATGTGAATTCCAGTCAAGTGATAGTGCTTGTCAGTTCATTTATGTGGCATTTGGTATTCCTGTTGAGTACTTAGACTCCTATATTTCTAATGCTTTTTTTTCATATAAGTCTGTCAGTAAACTTGATTTTACTTGGAATATTATCAGTACATAGCAATGTAGTAAATTCTAAAGATTTCTGTGAGTAACTTTGTTGAAAATAAAGTAAGGCTGCATGCAGTGGCTTATGCTTGTAATCCCAGCATTTTGGGAGGCTGAGTCAGGCAGATTATTTGAGGTCAGGAGTTCGAGACCAGCCTGGCCAATGTGGTGAAACCCTGTCTCCACTAAAAATACAAAAATTAGCCGAGTGTGGTGGCGCATGCCTGTAATCCCAGCTACTCGAGAGTCTGAGGTAGGAGAATCACTTGAAATCAGGAGATGGAGGTTGCAGTGAGTCGAGATTGTGCCACTGCACTCCAGCCTGGGCAACAGAGTGAAACTCTGTCTCACAAAAAAAAAAAAAAAAAAGAAAGAAAATAAAGTAGGAAAAGAATGTTTTAAAGATGCGTTATGGGGACAATCTCCTGTTGGCACATATTTTTTAATAACAGCTAACATTTATTGAATACTTACCAAACTCCAAGCATTGTGCTAGTTTACACATATAGTTCATCTAATTCTAACTGTTCTATGATACAAGTTCTGTACCTGTAAGAAAACTGAGATTTATAAAGTTAAGTGGCTTGCCCATGGTCATCATATAATAGGTACCCGAGCTGGGATTTGAATCCAGGCAGACTGCTTTGGAGTATGTGTCCTAATTGCTACTTACTGAAGTTCTGCAGTAAATTGTGATTAGTGCATAGTTACAAAATACGCTTGTCCATTAAGTTAGGAATCCTTTTTTTTTTCTTCTTTTCCTATCCATTTAGTGTGCTCTCAGCATTTTTAATACAGAGAGTTGCATGAAACTCTTGGAAATTGGAAGGAAAATATTTGTTAAATCTACTTTTTCTGATTTTTTTTTTTCAGATGGTCTGTCAGTTCAAACGGTGGTAGGAATGCTCTATAACCCCTTCTCAGGTTACTGGCATTGGAGTGAAAATACCAGCCTTCACTATGCAGCTCATGCTGTGAAATCCAGGGTCCAGGAACACCCAACCTCTGCTGAGTTTGTTTTAAAGGGAGAAACAGAAGAGCTCCAAGCTAATGCCTGCACCAATCCAGCTGTACATGAAGAGCTGAAGAAATGAATTGTTTCTGAGAACTATAGTAATATGGCTTGGATATCTGATGTTTTCAAATACAAGAAATGTACAATTTATCCTTTGAGAGAGAATCATAAAGAAAAGAAGGTCAATAAAAAGGGCTAAAACCTTGGACAAAAGTTTTTGTTATTTCATCTAATAGCTACTTCCAAGGGATTCTATGAATAAAAAGTTTTGTCAAGATATTGCGTGATCTAGGAATGTAAGTTCTTCAACCTTTGTTGTATAACTAGGGTATGCATATTCACTTCATCATACAAAAAAATACATATATATGTATATATTCTGCATGTGTATGTATATATTATATATAATATATATGTAAAATATATATATTTTATATATATAATATATATATGCTGTAATTTGTTTTCGTTTTGAGATAGGTTCTCACTCTGTTGCCCAGGCTGGATTGTGGTAGCGTGATCATGGATGGCTTACTGCAGCCTCGACCTCCAGGGCTGAAGCAATCTTCACACCTCAGCCTTCTGAGTAGCTGGGACTACAGGCATGCACCACTATGCTTTGCTATTTTTTATTTTTATTTTATTTTTATTTTTATTTATTTTGAGATAGAGTCTTGCTCTGTCGCCCCCGAGCTGGAGGGCAGTGGCACTATCTCATAGCTAGGCTCACTGAAACCTCCGCCTCCCAAGTTCAATCGATTCTCCTGCCTTAGCCTCACGAGTAGCTGGGATTACAGGCGCCAGCCACCACGCCCAGCTAATTTTTGTATTTTTAGTAGAGACAGGGTTTCGCCATGTTGGCCAGGCTGGTCTTAAACTCCTGACCTCAGGTGATCCACCCACCTCAGCCTCCCAAAGTGCTGGGATTACAGGCGTGAGCCACCATGCCCGAGCCATAACTCATTTTTTTTTTTTTATACTTTAAGTTCTGGGGTACATGTGCAGAACATGCAGTTTTGTTACCTAGGTATACACATGCCATGGTGGTTTGCTGCACCCATCAACCTGTCACCTACATTAGGTATTTCTCATAATGCTATCCCTTGCCTTGCCCCCAGCCCCCTGAAAGGCCCCAGTGTGTGATGTTCCCCTCCCTGTGTCCATGTGCTATAACTAAATTTTTTAACTGAGTGTTTAAAAAATCCTTTCTACTTAAAAAAAAAAGGCACCATAAAACATTTAAGGAACTGTATACAGAAGTATGTCAAAATAACCTGAAATTCTTGAATTTAATATTTGAATCCAAATCCAGCACATATTTAACAACTCATTTGCTTTCCAACAAAGTAAAATTTAAAGGAAAAAAAAAACATGTTTTGTCTTCCCAAATATAAGTGATATGCAGTTATTACTGAATCATCTTGAATTTCTAGTACTTAGCAATGTATATATTTAATAACTGTGAAAGTTAGGCATCTCTTTCTACAATAAATGAGTTTTGTTTTGGGGACTGCTTTTGAAGCAATTCCATTACATATTTCTTAGATTAATCTTTAATACCAATACTTCTTCTAATAGATAGAGTGAGGAGGCTTAATTTACTTAGAAAACAGGTTAAGAATCAAACTTTTAGATGAAGTCTAGTGGAAACTCCTAATTTTTAGTCCCCTAATTAGTCACTGGCAACTGAAGTTAAAATTTTTCTTCTAACTCTTGAAATTTCACTTTCTTCCCCTAAAATGCCACTGAAAAAAATAAAAAGCTAAGATAATTGGGAAGTGTTTGCCCAAGGAACCTAAACCAACAGACATTGACAAAGGAATATAGAAAACCTATGAACTGAAAAATGGAAAAGGCAGAAAGTAAAAGCTGACCTCTACATGGGCCACACAGTGTCCTTCTGTGTTGTCACATTTGGCCAGCACATTCTGTGTATGTCCTTATGCAGCATCCAGATTTTCAGAAAAAGCCAGAGACTCACGTACTTCAAGAGGCATAAAAATATATTTCAAGTTAGTCCTTTTCATTATAAAAATGTTAGCTGAAAAAGGAAGTTTCCATAACTAAATTGTTGTTGTTTGAGACAGAAACTCACTCTGTTGTGCAGGCTGGAGTGCAATGGCACGATCTTGGCTCACTAACCTCTATTAATTCCTTTGGAATTAATAGATAAAAATATATCTTGCCTCTGTGTATAATCTAATTTGATCTTGCAGGCCAACTTCAATCATATTCCAGAAGAAATAGACTTTTAAAAGACATTACAATTTCTTAAATGTGTATTTGTAAAGTAAGGATTACCCAGCTGAAAAGTTCTAATTTTGAGAACCACCTATTTTTGAAAACCAGAAAAGTATCAATTACAGTTATAGTAGGGACTTTAATATGCAAAACTTCCCTTAGGAACACTGGGTGCATAAGAGTCCCTGCAATAAATAATGGTGGAAACTTTAGGGCTGATAGTCCAGCAAAAGAAACCGTAGATCTGTCTTAGGAAGAAAAAGAACAAGGCTGGAGAGAGCAGGAAGGTGAATTTGCTTGGGATTTTGGTTTAGGGTCAGAGGAACAGTGATGGGAAGCTGAGAGATGACCTGAAGGAATATGCATACCCTACTTATAAAAGTAGATGACTCACATAGTCCTCATGAAGGCAGTCAGATTGCTCAGTGTGGCTACTAATTATAAAAACTCCTAGACCATTTAAGGTTGACTCCCAGAGCTATGAGCACTAGGAGAGCAAAACTTTCAGCACTTGGGAGTAGTAATAAATGATAGTAGGAAGAGTCACAAGAGAGAAGTCAAGTGGTGTAGCTTTTTCGAAAACATCCATAAGGAACCATTGAAGCCAGCACCCAGCACACGCACAAAACACCTGTAGAACCTAGAGGAGCCTTCTGGCAAGATTCCAGAAACTAGCAACAATAATGAATAAAATCAATAAAACATCATGTGCATGTTCTACATATTTCCTCATAGTAAAACATGACAACAAAAATCTTTCTTTTATTTTACATCTTTCAGGAGGCACTAGAATTGTCAGCATCCATTTCTCAAATTATGCCTGAGTGTTCTCAAATGAAAATGTCAATGTTACTACAACTGTAAGCTTAGAAAACTTCCTATTTTTGATGATAATGTCAGGATTTAGAAGTCAGGAGTATCATTTACATAGTCAGGAGCATCATTTACCCAATCTCTATGTAAACAAATCTTCCTCAAATTATCTATTTTGAGCACGCCATCTCTTTCCTGTTGGAAACCTCACAGATATACTGACCCCATGCCCCGACCTCTTCTTCAGTGGTTTCTCATTGCTCCTAAGATACAAGGCCTAAATCCTTTAACATGGCTACCAAGTGCCCACATGTAGCCCTACCTACTTCTCAAGCCTGTTTGTTTGTTTTTGACAAGTTTGCTGTATTTGATTAACAGAACAGTTCATTACAAGTCTTTTGCATTATTTTATCTTATTTTTTGAGATGCAGTCTCACTCCATCGTCCAGGCTGGAGATCAGTGGAGTGATCTTGCCTAACTGCAACTTCTACCTCTCAGGTTCAAGCAATTCTCCTGCCTCAGCCTCCTAAGTAGCTGGGACTACAGGCTAAATGCATGGCTAATTTTTTTTATATTTTTAGTAGAGATGGGGTTTCACTATGTTGGCCAGGCTGGTCTCGAACTCCTGACCTCAAGAGATCCACTTGTCTTGGCCTCCCAAAGTGCTGGGATTACAGGTATGAGCCACCGTGCCTGGCCTTTTGCATTATTTTAAACTTTACATTTTAAAATAATTTAAAAATAATTTCAGACTTAGAATAAAAGAAACAAAAGTAATACAAAGAGTTCCCATATATCCTTTACTCAGCTTCTCCAAATGTTCACAATTTTAACCACATTATAATTATAAAAACCAGGAAATTAAATTTGATACAATACAGTTATCTAATCTAAAAACCTTATTTAAATTGTATTAATTGTGCCACTAGTTGGGTTCTTTTTTTTCCTTTTGAAACAAGATCCCACATTGCATTAAATTGTCATGTCTTCTTAGTTTCTTTTAATTTGGGATGGTTCCTCCATCCTTCTTTAACATTCATGACTTTGACACTTGAAGAGCACTGGAGAGTTATTTAGAATGTACCTTAACTTGAGCTTTTCTGAATTTTCTTTGTGATTAAATTCTGATAATGCATTTTTGGAAAGAATACCACAGACATGATACTGTACTCTTCTCCGCCTCAGTGCATCCTATCAGGAGACACATAATGTCAGTTTGCCTTGTTACTGGTGATGTTAACTTTCATCACTTGACTAAGGTGATGTCTACCAGGTTCCTTCATGGTAAAGTTAGTATTTTTCCCTTTGAAATGGATGAGTATCTTGTAGCAAGATTACCCTAGAAATATATAAATAGTCTGTTTTTCATCATATTTTGCCCATTAGTTGTATCATCCATTGATGCTTCTTGCTTGAAACTATTATGCTGATGGTGTTTGTCTCTTTCTACATTTATTAATGGAATTCTTCTGAAAGGAAAAGCTGTCCATTTTCCTCCATTTACTTATTTATTTATTTACATCCATATAGACTCATGGATATTTATTACCATTTCATGAAATGATTATTCATTATCATTTTTGTTTTTCAACTTGTCCCAGATTTGGCCATTGGAACCGCTCCTGTGTCCTTTCATGTCCCCATAATTTTTTTTTTTTTTTTGAGACAGACTCCTGCTCTGTCACCCAAGCTGGAGTGCAGTGGAGTGATCTTGGCTCACTGCAACCTCCACCTCCTGGGTTCAAGTGATTCTCATGCCTCAGCCTCCCGAGTAGCTGGGATTACAGGCACCCACCACCAGGCCGAGCTAATTTCTTTGTATTTTTAGTAGAGCCAGAGTTTCGCCATGTTGGCCATCTGTCACCCAGGCTGGAGTGCAACAGCGTGATCTTAGCTCACTGCAACCTCCGCCTCCCAGGTTCAAGTGATTCTCCTGCCTCAGCCTCCCGACTAACTGGGATTACAGGCGCCTGCCACCACGCCCGGCTAATTTGCATATTTTTTTAGTAGAGACAGGGTTTCGCCAAGTTGGCCAGTCTGGTCTTGAATTCCTGACCTCAAGTGATCTGCCTGCCTTGGCCTCCCAAAGTGCTAGGATTACAGGCGTGAGCCACGATGCCCAGCCTAATTTTTTGGACACCACATTTTTTCTGGCACCATAAGATGCTCCGGGTTCAACTTGTATTTTTCCTGAACCAGCCCTGGAAATCGAGGGACTCCACTACCTTTAATTGGAGAATGGTATTTAGAAACCAAGATCTGAGCACTAAGGACTCTTGTAACTACTGAGGTGTCATTGATTTCAGGTTCAGCAGATAGCTAGGAAATATGTGAATGCATACAAATATACATACCTCTATTTCTGTATCTGTGGGTGTGTTTGTGTGTATATAATAATGAATTCATACTGATACCTCTGATTCCAATCCAACATCACAGGGTTTATTCCAATATTCCTCCTTTCTTTATTTGTAACCCTTTCTCTGACAATGAGAAACCTAGCTCTCATTATTCACAATATATTCAGTTATTTACTCAATTCCAGAATGTTTAGTTTCACAATTGCTAACCCATACCACTGCGAGTTAGTTCTTTTCCTTCTCATCTATCTTAGCATGTTATTCATTTGTAACACAGTTGGATTCTTATGGTACTCTGTGTGTGTGTGTGTGTGTCTGTGTGTGTGTGTGTGTGTCTGTGTGTCTGTGTGTGTGTGTCTGTGTGTGTGTATCTATATCTATCTAAATTTTTAGAGACAGGTCTCACTCCAGGCTGGCGTGCAGTAGCCCAAGCATAGCTCACTGCAGCCTCGAACTCCTGGACTCAAATGATCCTTCCACCTCAGCTTCTTGAGTAGCTAGTGCTACAGGTGCATGCCACCATACCTGGCTAATTTTTTTTGAGATGGAGTCTCACTTTGTCGCCCAGGCTGGAGTGCAGTGGTGCAATCTCGGCTCACTGCAACTTCCACCTCCAGGATTCAAGTGATTCTCATGCCTCAGCCTCCTGAGTAGCTGGGATTACAGGCACACACCAACACACCCAGCTAATTTTTGTATTTTTAGTAGAGACAGTGTTTCACCATGTTGGCCAGGCTGGTATCGAACTCCTGACCTCAAGTGATCCACCTGCCTCAGCCTCCCAAAGTGCTGGGATTACAGGCATGAGCCACTGTGCCCAACCTACCCGGCTAATTTTTTTTTTTTTTGTGAGACAGAGTCTCTCTGTCGCCCAGTCTGGAGTGCAGTGGCATGATCTCGGCTCACGGCAAGCTCCGCCTCCCGGGTTCATGCCATTCTCCTGCCTCAGCCTCCCGAGTAGCTGGGACTACAGGCACCCGCCACCACGCTCAGCTAATTTTTTTGTATTTTTAGTAGAGACAGGGTTTCACCGTGTTAGCCAGGATGGTCTCGATCTCCTGACCTCGTGATCTGCCTGCCTCGGCCTCCCAAAGTTCTGGGATTACAGGCATGAGCCACTGCGCCTGGCCCTACCCAGCTAATTTTAAAAAAATCATTTGCAGAGACAGGGTCTCCCTATGTTGGCCAAGCTGGTCTTGAACTTCTGACCTCAAGTGTTTCTTCTGCCTTTGCCTCACAAAACATTAATATTACAGGGGTGAGCCACTGCATCTGGCCTGATATTTCATTTTGGGTCTGTCTTTGCTCACATCTTGGCTAATTTAAATTATGTCCTTTGGAAATACATGCCACTAACATAGTGCCGAAAGTCAGAACTATACAAAAGTTATACTCAGAGACACGTCACTCCCCCATATCCCTTCTACTCTGTTTCCATCTGCCCCATTCTCTCCATCCATTCCTGCTTACTCATTGTAAGTGACCAATCTCATTATTCTTCTGGTTTTGTGGGTTTTGCAGAAATGAACAGAAATGTATATTATTTCCCCTCTTGCTTACATGAAAAGTGGCAAACTATTGGTAGTGTTTTGCACTTTGTCCTAGGCTTCATGTTGTTACGTTGTTATGGGAACTGTTGCTCAGTTCTCCCTCCACTGTCAGGAACATTTAAACTCTCTCACCACTAGCCACCCACCCCTTCACTTAGTTCACTCTACTTCGCCGTCTGACCTCAGCCCAAGCATCACCTCTCCTGGGGACATTTCTCTGACCTCCCTGACTAAGGCAATACCCTTTTAATATTATACTTTATTTCCTTTCTTGTAGCACTTATCACAATTGCAGGCTTAGATTTATTCATGTGAATATTTGATTCGAATTTGTCTCATATAAGTACTGTGTGGGCTGGGACCACTGTTCTGCTGTGTTCACTATTGCATCCCCTGACCTAGTTTAGTGCCTGGCACATGATACGTGTTTATTGAATTAAAAAAATGAATGAATGAAGTGTTGGTAATATATTCCAACAAAGTTCCAATAAAGTCAGTAATCTGGATATCTGACAGGTTACTACTGTAGGCTTTTTTTTTTTTCTTTTTGGAGACAAAGTCTTGCTCTGTTGCCCACACTGGAGCGCAATGGTGTGATCTCGGCTCACTGCAACCTCCGCCTCCCAGGTTCAAGTGATTCTCCTGCCTCGGCCTCCCGAGTATCTCGGATTACAGGCATGTGCCACCATGCCTAGCTAATTTTTATATTTTTAGTAGAGACGGGGTTTCCCCATGTTGGCCAGGCTGGTCTTGAACTCCTGAACCTCAGGTGAACCACCCGCCTCAGGCTTCCAAAGTGCTGGCATTATAGGCATGAGCCATCACACTCGGCCAATTTTGTGAATAATAGGTTCAAAACTTATGCTTTCTTCAATTTGGGACTACCACCTTCAGAGAAGGCCAAATAAATAAAAACAATTTTCTTGAAGTTTTGAAAAGTATTTAATCTGCCCGTCTTTATTCTCAATTTCCCCTTATCTTTTCCTAAGAATATGGCCTGTTTTCATCTTTCTAAAGATTAACCCATGCCATCCCCAATGCCTGGAGAGCCTCCTTTTTGTTCCCCACTGACTGCTCCTCAGTGACCCTCTTAGCCACCTGTGAACAGACATAGCCAAGTCTGATGGATGTTCCCTAAACCTCTTCCCTTCTGTAGCAAAATAACTCTTAGCTACATTTCTCAACCTTCTTTGCAGCTAGATGTGGCCATGCCTTTTAGTTATGGCCAGTGAAATGTAAATAGAAATAATACGTGTAACTTTCAAGAAGCGTCCTTAAAAAGTATGCCCTTTTCTGTGCCCTTCCTCCTTCCTGCTGGCTGAAAAGAGGACATGATGGCTTAAACTGGAACAGTCATCTCAGACTTTCAGTTGGAGAAACATGATTGAGAAGCCTGAGATGTGAAGTACTATGTTATCCCTAGGCTGTTTACTTCCATACTTGAGAGAAGAGAGAGAGAGAGAGAAACACAGAGAGGCAAAGAGAATCAACTTGTTTGAGCTACTAATGTCTGGGTTTTCTGTCACTCACAGCAAAAATCTGAATTTATTGTAGCTTGCTTTACATGCAGACCTAGAGCCAAATTACCACTTAGAGAGCAGGGATAAATAACCCAAACAAAGCTCACATCTGTTGATTGGAGGATCCCACACAAAGGAAAGCAATGATTTAGGAATCATTCTAAGAATGACCACTTTAGGTCTTGGGGACCATGATGACATAAGGATGAAGACAATTGAGAGGCAATGGCAGATGTCCATGTCTTTATTCACTCAGCACCCTTCTGTATCTTGTCCATTGAGTGAGTGGCTAACCTGCTTCCAGACTCAGCCCAAATATCGCCTCCATGAACCTATTCCTGGCCAGCTGTCTGACTCAGGTAGAACTGATTATTCACATCTTAGAGCAACCCTTTTCCATCCTCTACCTGCCCCACTCTGTTATCCTATATTTATTCTATCAAGTGTTTATAACATCTTAGTACCCTTAATTCTCTTATTAGGAAGCTCTTTGTGAGTAGGAACTGCATGTCTTATCTCTATATTTCTAGTGTAATTTCTGGCACATACAGCCACTATTAAATAAGAGTTGAAATGAATAAATACTTGTCTTATGAAATCCAGCCAAGAAACATATATACTTATAAAATGAGATCATTTTTACACATGGTGTAGGAACACAATCTCCAAGCCCTTGGTGATTTCTGTCAGCTTTTAGATATTCTTCTTCCTTTTAAGCCCTGTCTCTACTCTTTTTTAACTGACCTATTCAGTCACTCAAACGGAAAATTAAAAGCACTTGCATTGCCTACAACGTAATAATTGATTCAGGCAATGGTTATCAGTGAAAGCTGTCAATCTAAAATAAGCAACAGAGAGGCTGAGTCTCCAAAACAAAGAATTTACTTGGGAATAGCAAGAAATTGCCATTCAGAATGCGATTCGGCATAGGCACATACAAAGAGGCTGGGGCAACGGGAAGTTTTTAAGTGAAAAAAAAGGAGACATCCATGTAAGCTGCTTTGAAACAAATCCATTGGCTACAGAGGCTTGTTGCAGGAGTTGGCACTGGCTTATTACTGGAGACAGCCATTGTTAGGCAAGTGTCCTTTGCAAGTGGCTTATCTGGAATAGTGAGGGTTTGAGGAATTTCTTGCAATAATTTCTATTACAGATATAGATGTGCGAGGGGCTCCTTCTTCGTGGCTTCTCAGCTGCATTTTGAAAGAATATGACTTAAGTGACTCAATTTTGATACCGATAACTTCCACAAAGCTAAAACCATTGATATAAAAGTTGAGGGGAACAGGATGTTTATTGGATGTCAAAGTATCACCCAACAGATTACTTACTAATTCCAAATGAGTAAATGTTTTTTTTACAATGGAAAGATTAAATTTAGCATCACTCATAGTGGGATTGCCTTACATTGTGTCCTCCTGATATGATGCAAAGTGAAGTACATGATATCTATGGGGTGTCCCGGCTAAAAAAAAAAAATTAAATCTAATTATGCTTCTAGGCTTAAGTTTCCAGAAATATAGGGCAAAGGGAAACACGTTAAAAGAAACTGGAAGGGGAAAGCCAGACAAACCCAAAATGTGAGGCATTCTACAAGTTAACAGGCCTAAACTGGGATGTAGGTTAAAAGTGACCAATGCAATGCAAGACTGGATTCTAGACAGAAAAAACAACGGCAACAACCAAACAACTAGAAAATATGTTTGAGACAATTGGAAAATTTTGAATATGGTCTGAATATGTACTGGACATGAGATAGCATTATGGAATTATATATTTCCTTGTGTGTGATAATATTACGTTTATGAAAGAAAACGTCCTTGTTCAAAGGAATTGCGTGCTGAAAAGTAAAATACCTGCAACTTATGTTCAAAGGGTTAAAAAAAATGAAAACAGGCCATGTTGTTAGAACCCGATAAGGGGCAAATGGGAATAGTCAGATAAAGAGAGACAGATGAGACACTTCTCAGAACTTTTAGTTTCTGAGAGTGTGTGTGTCCCTGCTTATGTAGAAACACAGAGAAAGTAAATATAGCAAAAGACTAACAGTTGATGAGTCTAGATGAGGGTACACAGGCTATTATTCCTTCAACTTTTCTATTAATCTGAAAATTTTCAAAATCACAAGTTAGCAGAAAATGTTAGTGAAATTATGATTTTGAGTTGGCCAAGAAAAGAATTCCTACATTGATTATTGTCTCTGTGTCATATTTCATTTTAAAAAGAATTCATGATTGGCCGGGCGCGGTCACTCACGCCTATAATCCCAGCACTTTGGGAGGTTGAGGTGGGCGGATCACCCGAGGTCAGGAGTTCGAGAGCAGCCTAGCCAACACGGTGAAACCCCGTCTCTACTAAAAGTACAAAAATTAGCCTGGCGTGTTGGTGGCGTGTCTGAAGCCCAGCTACTCGGGAGGCTGAAGATAGAGAATCGCTTGAACCCAGGAGGTGGAGGTTGCAGTCAGTGGAGATTGCACCATTGCACTCCAGCCTGGGCAACAAGAGCAAAACTCTGTCTGAAAAAAAAATTCATGGTTACTCTTGGCTATTTACTGTAATCTTTTTTTTTTTTTTTTTTTTTTTTTTTTTTTTGAGAAGGAGTCTCACTCTTTCACCCAGGCTGGAGTGCAGTGGCGCGATCTCGGCTCACTGCAGGCTCCGTCCCCCGGGGTTCACGCCATTGTCCTGCCTCAGCCTCCCGCGTAGCTGGGACTACAGGCGCCCACCACCTCGCCCGGCTAATTTTTTGTATTTTTAGTAGAGACGGGGTTTCACCGTGTTAGCCAGGATGGTCTCAATCTCCTGACCTCATGATCCGCCCGCCTCGGCCTCCCAAAGTGCTGGGATTACAGGCGTGAGCCACCGCACCCGGCCTACTGTAATCTTTTGGATTTATGAAGTGCCAAATCTTGTGCTAAACACTATGCATGTGCAATCTCACTTAATCCTCACAACAGCATGACGTAGAAACTATTGTTAGCTTCATTTCTCAGAAATGTTGAGTGACATTGACATGTTCAGCATCACACAGCTAGGAAGACAGAGCCAGGATCTGAAGCCAGGCAGTCTGATTCCTGAGCCTGTGCACTTCACCACTTTTATACTTGTATCTAGTGTCCATGCCATCTTATAGTCATAGCAGTAGCATAGCCATGCACAGCTGGATTATTTTAATCACATATTTGAATTGTCTGTGTGCAAGGCAGCATCTTCAAAAATATTGAAATCAGACAGAACATCAGCAAGCCTGAGTCTGGGCTCTTGACTCAGTTCTCTTAAAGATTAATTCCCCTTCTATGATTAAAACAACTATGAGCTACTAATTGCAACTTAATAAAAATGCTTTAAATACCCTGCATAAAATTATATCCTTACTCTCTGCATTATACTTAGATGTTTTACTATTATATTAGTGTTAAACTGAAGAAAAGCATCAAGTTAAAATATAATACATTGAAAGTATCTTAGTCAAGCACAAAAGTCAAAATTTTGGACACTATTTGAAATAGCCCTTTGATGTGTCCTAGGGACACTCAAGAGGGCTTCTGTGTTACTACTGGCCTGGAATAGATATAACATTGAGAAGCATCAAGTTTTAGAGACTGTTCAGTAACCAGGCACAAGCTCAAGTCATGCTTACTGGGAATACTTTTTAAACCTGGACTGCTGAGGTCCCCACAATTCCATTTAACATATTTACATTATTATAGGCTACAGAAGGAGGTCTGAACATCTAAGAAAATGTCAATGTAGAAATAAAGATGGAAACAAGACGAGATAAAAGTGTTAGTATAGCCAACACTAATTGTTTTGATTAACTTATGATGTTAATTAACTTACAATGTGACTCTATTAGAAGAGAGATTCTTACTTGACAATTACTGATGAGATGCAAATGACATACAAACTTTTTCTGTATCAAAAAAGCTGACACTGACCGTTTGCATGAAAATTAAATAAAAAAAATGGATTGTGAGTTCAATAAACCTCTTGTATCTGAGCAAAAAAGTGATGCGGCACATATAAAGAACCATTGTCTAGGAGATAAAAGGCACGAGTTGGACCCAAAGAAAAAAAATATGTTCTCAAGATGATGTGGTGGCAGAGCTAAGAATGGGAGTAGAGAGTTTCAAGGTAAATATGGACATGAGATGTTCCCACTTCAGCTAGATCTGAATCCTTGTTTCTCATTGAGGAACAGAACCAAACGGATATAGAACTCACTGATATCTCACAAGATCTCCATTCCTTTCTTGACTTTAAAACAGGCTCGGTGTTTGTCTCTGTGCTCCTTAGATGACACCTTTTCCTGGGAACAATCAGTTCAAGTGCAGGTCATTGGTGTTCCAGGGAGCCACTGAGTCCAGATGGTTGTGCCATTCCTATAGCCTGATAAGGATCTCTGCCATCCCTAGTCATTGCCCAACATGTAGACACCCCATAGTGATTCTTTCCCAGAATCTCTCCTTAAGAGTGTTTCTTGAATTTTTCTTGCCTAACTTCCATTGATCTTCTATACTTTTCTGCTACAACCCCTATAAGGCCCATTTCATGATATACCAATTACCCTACCTTCTCAAGTCCTCTTTGTAGTGCCCTTTACTTCCTACCTCAACTGAAACCTGCTGTCCTATGAGGACATGATTTCACCTGGAGGAAGTCCCACATTTTCTATGAACCTCAGACTTTGGAGATGGGCTTTATGTCCTCTTCACTCACTGCCATTACTTTTGGATAAAAGCTCATGCTTCTCCAAGTTTCAGGTCTAGCTTTCCTATCCTCTACTCCTCCTCTGTTCCAAACTCCCACTTCTGGTCACACCCCTCAATCACAGCATCTTTTTTCTTCTACTCTCCCTAAGTCTTCCCATATTCATGAATAACTCCTCTGTCCTTGTGGATGGTCTGTGTCCTATCTTGTCAGCAACAGACCCTTATCTCTAGAGGCTTCTACCTTCTTGGTCACAACTGACAAAGACTCTCTCCTTGACCAAATTTTAGTCAGGGTCCACTAAGCCTTCTTCTCGACTAAGCCTCAACATTTGGACTTCTGTGTCTATGTTTGCATTGCCCAATTTTAGAGAGAATGCTGCTAAGTCAATTTAGCCAGATTCCCCCATCCTTGATTTTTGATCACCTTCAGTATCTGATCAAATTTCTCATTTCCCAAGTGGCATCTGATCACCCAGGGCTGTCTTCATCAGGAATCTTGTTGGCCAGTTTAGCCTTCTAGCCTTGATGTTTTCTCATAGTAATTCTCCATCCCGTGACATCTTCTCCCCTTTCCCTGCCACTTGGCTGTAAATCCTCACTTTTCCTTGCTGTATTTGGAGTTAAGCTCAATCTTTCTCCCCTGTTGCAAAGCTCCATTGAAGTAGTCCCTTGAAAAAGGTTTTCTTTACTGCCTTTAACAAGTATCAGAATAATTTTTTCTTTAATACACCCCAGCACTTGAGGTCACCGCGGAACATCGAAATAATAGATTTGAGCATCCCATTCAGAGGATAAGGCCACTCTAAAACTATAATAAAAAATCAAGAAGCCATAGAAGAAAAAATGGAAAGAGACTGGGGCAGTGGCTCATGCCTGTAATCCCAGCACTTTGGGAGGCTGAGGCAGGTGAAACGCTTGAGCCTAGGAGTTCAAGACCAGCCTGGGCAACATGGTGAGACCCCATCTCCACAAAAAATACAAAAAAAAAAAAAATTAGGTGGCCGTGGTGATGCCTGCCTATAGTCCCAGCCACTTGGGGTGGTTGAGGTGGGAGGATTGCTTGATAATTCAGGGAATTATCTGAAGTTACCTCAGCCCAGGAGGTTGAGGCTGCAGTGAGCCGTAATCATGCCACTGCATTCCAGCCTGGGTGATACAGAGGTCTTGTCTCAAAAATAATGAATATGTAAAATAAAAAGAAAAAATGGAAAGATAACAAGCTGGGGAAAATATTTGCATCACTTTGATTTATAGACCAAGAGTTATTTTCCTCTATTAAGAGCTCAAATAAATAAATAAATAAATAAATAAATAATTTCAAGTGAAAAATGAATAGTTCAGGACCAGGTGTGCACATATAATTTCAGCTATTCAGGAGACTGAGATGGAGGGATCACTTGAGGAGTTTGAGTCTAGCCTGGGCAACATAGTGAGACTTGACGCTTAAGACAAAACAAATGAACAGTTCACAAAAAAATAGAAATACATCTTTCCAAAAAGTGCATTCAACCTTACACATAATAAGAGAAGCACGAATTTAAAACTACAAGGAGACACTGCTTTTTCAAATTAGGGACGATCAAAACATTTAACAACGTCATGTATGGTAAGGGTAGGATGAGGAAACAGACACTTTGAACACTATTGACAGTAACATTTTTTCAAGCTAGTTTCTGCCTCCGCAACACTTGAATGCACTCACTCACCCACGAAGGTCAGTAATGTCTGCCCTACTGGCTAACTTTATTTTACGTGACTTTTTGGGAGCATGTGACACTATTGATCGTACCCCTAAATTTCTCGAAACTCCCTATTCCCTTCTGTGGCTCTGACACCCTCCCACTTGTTGCTCCTTCTCAGTTTCCCTCTTTCTTTGCCCATTCTCTAAATATGATGTTGTTAGGGTTCTGTTCTTTGCCCTAGCAAACTAACACACTGTCCAAACTCAAAATGTTCTACACTTCTCACGATTCACCTTCTCAATTGCCTTTCACTCATCTGAGCCTGGTTATTATTTGCATATCTTTTCTCAGCATCAAGTTAATCTTAAGGACATGCTTTCTGAGAGTTGCATAATGGTTTATAAAATGCTCAAGTCCAGTGGATCAGAAAGTATATAGGCAAAGCACCTTATGGTGAGAGGTGAGAGACTGGCTTCCAGCTATAATGTTAGTTAGGATTCAGAATTCTCCTATGGGCTGGGTGCAGTGGCTCACACTTGTAATCCCAGCACTTTGGGAGGTTGAGGCAGGCAGATCACGAGGTCAGGAGTTTGAGACCAGCCTGGCCAACACAGTGAAACACTGTTACTTGGGAGGCTGAGGCAGGAGGATCGCTTGAACTCGGGAGGCAGAGGTTGCAGTGAGCCGAGATCTCCCCACTGCACTCCAGCCTGGGTGAAAGAGCTAGACTCAGTCTCAAAAAAAAAAAAAAAGAAAAAAGAATTCTCCTATGCCAGGTGGGTAGTTTGGTGTGAGATGTCCTCTCCACAAATCAAGCCAAGAAAGCAGAAGTTTACAACAAAATTCAGAGAAATATTATCAATTAAATTATCTACATTTGAATAACATAGAGATATTTTAATCCAATAGCATAGTAAATGTTACTATGTAAAAACCAGCAACAGTGCCACATCACATCCACTTATTACTGTAGGAGCAAGGCTTTAAATCTCTTAAACTCGATTTTAAAACATCAAGTGTACTATCATTCTGATAAAAGATGATTAGGATAAATTCAATTTGTAAATTATTTTGTTCATTTGTTTATGCTGTTTGTATTGGTGCCTGAAAAATGTTCCATGATATTATTAATCACCCAGGTAGTGAAACAGAGACATGATAAATTGACTATTCTCTGTCTTCTCTCTTATCTACTGTCCCCTTCCCTTACATCTCTCCTTCCCCATGACTTCCTCCCTCAGCTCCCAGCACTTGGGCATCAGGTCAGCCTCTCAGAAGAAATACACATTACTGTCTGTTCTAATTGTTCTTCTAGAGTCTTGATTTATTTTCTTCCTATTTCTCATTCTACTACTGCCCCAAACTTATCTGCAATGTATGATGTTCAAACTAATAAAAGGTGGTGACTTGATTGGGTTGATTAGAAACCATCTAACATGGGGTACACCTGGTTGGCAGAGTTCTTGATCTTCCTCATAAGCCAGTGGTATAAACAATTCTTACACAAACTGTGGTCTGGTATCACCTGGAAGCTTGTTAGAAATGCAGACTTTCAGACCCCACCCCAGAACTACTGAGTCAGATTTTGCATTTTAACAATATCCTCATATACATGGTAATGTTTGAGAGGCCCACACTCAAAACATCCTAAACTTTTCTCACCACCCACCTTCTCAATTGCCTCTGATCTAATTGTCTCTTGTTTGATCGTCATGACAGAGCCCCAGGTGACACATATGCACTTTAAGGTTTGGGAAACACTGATTTAGTTGTCCTTACTCAATTATCTTGGCGAGGCTGTAGACCCACGTGACATAGGGCACGCCGATATCTGCATAATAAATTATCTGAAGCTACCTTTTTCAGGTGACAGTATAACCTGCAGGCATTGGACGCCTTGTAGTCATTCAGTTGAGACAGTTCGAAACTGAGCCCCAGACTAACAGTGTAAAGCAAGAATACCATGGACAGCGCTCCAGCACTCACTGTTCTTGGTGTGAGACCCTTGTAGGTCAAAACCTTGTCCAATCTGGCGGCCCAGGACGACTTTGAATGTGGCCCAACACAAATTTGTAAACTTTCTTAAAACATTATGAATTTTTTGCGATTTTTTTTAAAGCTCATCAGCTGTCCTTAGTGTATTTTAGGTGTGGCCCAAGACGGTTCTAATGTGGCCCAGGGAAGCCAAAAGATTGGACACCCCGATGGAGGTGGTGGAGCGCCCACAGGGCCACTGGTTGAGACATGCTTGGATCCATCATCACCCCACTCTGGGAATTGAACTCGTTAATTGTCCCCTCTGGGCCTTAGTTTCTTTCAGTTGTAAAATTGAAATGACAATACTTATCTAACATAGCTTGTTACTGGAAAAAAAAATCACTATACAACACAAATAGGTGTTCAATCAATATTAGTTCCTTCTTTTTCCTTGTCTTATAACACCTCAATTAAAGTTAGTTAACAAAAAGTCCTTGAAAAAGAAAAATAAGTTGCCTCCAGTTTAGAGCTAATGTCCATGCGTACGGCACCAAAGCTGTCAAAATTAGTGGTGGTGGTGGTAGAAGGGGTGAAGTAGAGATGCCCAGCCTAGTGCCCAGAGTCTTCAAATTTTCTCACTAACTATAGGAGCCTCAGGAGGAGAGCTGGGGTGCAGACACGCTCAGCTCCTGCACCTTCAGCCTCAGCAGGGAGGCCCTGCATAGCAACTGTGGCTTCAGCCTGTGACCTGGCTCTACGCTAGGGATTCTGAGGAGGCATTCTTTGAAGAATCAGCCTCCTTAGCAACTCTTGTTAACCAAGCTGTGTTCGGTTCCTTTCTACTGAGTTTATCCCACCACCACCACTCCTCTGGGGCTGAGTCCCTTGCCCCTGAGCCTGAGTCTCCCATCTTTCTACAGCTGGCTTGCACCCCTTTGTGGAGTGTGTGGAACTCAGTGTGTCTTTGGATGAAGAGTTGGCTGAGGATTGCATCAGTCGGTGCCTTTACAGCTAGAGCTGCTTTCCTTGCTCCCCAAAGGTTTGTTCCGAGGTTCTTCTTCTTTTTTTGAGATGCAGTCTCACTCTGTCACCCAGGCTAGAGTGCAGTGGCACGATCTCAGCTCACTGCGACCTCTGCCTCCCAGGTTCAAGTGATTCTCCTGCCTCAGACTCCCGAGTAGCTGGGGTTACAGATGCTCGACACCATGCCTGGCTAATTTTTGTATTTTTTTTTAGTAGAGACAGGGTTTCACCATGTTGGCCAGGCTGGTCTCAAACTCTTGACCTCAAGTGATCTGCCCACCTCCGAAAGTGCTGGGATTACAGGCGTGAGCCACCCCACCATTCCCGGCCTGTTCTGACATTCTGATACCAAACATTTGTCCCACTCAGATTTGTTGTCTCCTCAGTCTACTCCTCCTCTTTTCATCTTATACAGTCCTAGTAATAATCATCTTTTCTCTTCTATCCCATGGATCTAAAAGTTAAAATTTATGATCCGTCAGATTAAGATGACATTTTAGATTCTCTTGTGGGATTTTATTTTATTTTTATTTTTATTGAGATGGTGTCTTGCTCTTGTTGCCCAGGCTGGAGTGCAATGGCACAATCTCTTCTCACTGAGACCTCCGCCTCCTGGGTTCAAGCAATTCTCCTGCCTTAGCCTTCCGAGTAGCTGGAATTACAGGCGCTCGCCACCACGCCCGGCTAATTCTTTGTATTTTCAGTAGAGACGGGGTTTCGCCGTGTTGGCCAGGCTGATCTCGAACTCGTGACCTTAGGTGATCCACCCACCTTGGCCTCCCAAAGTGTTGGGATTACATGTGTGAGCCACCTGTGCCCAGCCCACATCTGCTTCTTAAAGACGTTCACTGCAGTGTCTCTTAAAATGTAAACCATATTTGAACCAGAGACCAGATGATGCTCAACAGTTGTCTGATACTACCAGGAAGCAGCAGTGGGCCCCTGGCCTGCATGAGTGGGTGGGGCAGGTCACTATGAGTGAGAGTGAATTGTAGTCAATGGCTTTCTGGGATAAAAATACTACACTTCCTCTGGGTTCGAACTTGTTTTTGGGCATAAGGTTTGTCAGGATTGACTCTCCCTTTTGCCTTCCATATTCTTCCACTCAAGGTAATTTATGCCCATCCCCATGCCTAGACCTAGATATGCAAATAATGTGATCCCAAGTATCAAACTTACATTCTTTAAATATTGGCTCAGTGTTCACTGAGAGCAAAGACTGAGTGCTCTGTAGGAAGGGCACAGAAGGAGCATGGAGAATCCCTGGTGCCAGCCCTCCTTGTTCCCTCTTCCAGAGCACTGCAGCTCTGGTCCCAAACTTAACTACTCTGCTTCTTGCTGACAAGGCCAGGCAGCCTTCTGGCCTCTCTCCTTGGAAGACTGGCTGGTGACCACCGCAGTCACCCCAGGAGGCCGTTGGGTTTCACTCCTTGCAACCTACTCATGGGAGCTTCACTTACAGCCACAAACATTACTTCTACCTGGGAGGTCACATATTCCCAGGAGTGTTTGGGGCGTCTCACATGCTGGTGCCTAGGCATCAGCTGACTAGCCCCTCCCCCTGTCTCATTGGGGCGACACGTCCATATTTATTAACAATACGACCACACTCCTTGCCTGTTCTAAGGGGCGGGTGTGGCAGGAGAGGAAAAAAAGGGGGAGTCCTTTTGCGCCTCAATCTCTGCTCCACAGGCAAAAGCCTGGAGGTTTCTTTTACCCATCCTTCCACCTTAAGAGTGATGAACCTCCAGGGCCCGAATCCTTTTTCAGTTCTTCCAAACAATTTAAAACTATCCACGCTCTTGCTAAAATCTGTGCATATATTACAAGCTTCTATTCTTTGTACCTATGAACTTTAATAAATGAAGTTAAAGGAAAAAAATACACTGAACACACACACAGTTGTTAGACAGATTTTCTAAAACAAAAGAGGGACCCCCGTCCCCCAACCAAAACCCTTTATCAGCGAGTTCCCTGATAGTGACTTCAAAGAGGAAAGACTTGAACTGGGTTTGTCAGAGAAATCTCTCTAGGTAGAGTATTTTGTTATTTGTCAAACCAGACATCTCGTCTCTGCAAACACCTGGTCAAGCCCGAGGTAACTGTGTAATGTAATGAGAGTGTTTTTATACATTATGCAAATACGCAGCGCTTTCCTGATGGCCAGAACAATCTGATTCCCGACTTTAATCCCGGCCCACGTTCCCAGCCCCCGCCTGGTGGCGTCTCCTGCCCGCAGCTCCGCGCCGCCCCAGGTGAGTCCTGCGCGTTCCCCGCTCTGGGGCCCGCGGGAGGGGCTGGAGCGCAGGCGGAGGGCGGGCCGGGGTAGAGGAGGACCGGGATCCGGGCCCCGACTGCAGCTTCCTCGCAGTGGAGCCGCGTTTCCAGGCACCTCCGCTGCCCTTGCCCGCGCGCGGCGAGCGGTTTTTGGGCGTGCCGCCTGGAGGCGCGGAGCCCGCCCGGCGCGCCTCAGCCCTGCAGATCCGGCCCCGGCGGAGGCGGCCGGACCGCGGAGATGCGGGGCGGGGGCAGGGCGCGGGGTAGGTGACTTTATCCCGCCTCTGTTTCCCTGCCCCGGGGAGCAATGACATCACGCGGCCTTCTCCAGGCGCCGACACAAAGAGCGGGGCGGAGAGGCCGCTGCCGGGGGAGCCGGCGGCCGCTGCTGCCGCCCAGGGCTCTGGGGCCCCGCCGGCCAGGCCCGCCGTCCGCGGCCAGAGTCCTTCCTCCTCCTCCTCCTCTGCCGCCGCCTCCTCAGTCGCCGCCGCCCGCGCCGCCCGCGCCCTCCGCGCGCCTCTGAGCCCGCGCCGGGCCGCGCCGGCCCCTTCCCATGCGGGCGGCGCGGGCCCTGGGAGGGGCGCCCGGAGCCAGCCGCGCAGCATGCACTGGGGGGTTGGCTTTGCTTCGTCCAGGCCGTGCGTGGTGGATCTGAGCTGGAACCAGAGCATCTCCTTCTTCGGCTGGTGGGCCGGGTCCGAGGAGCCCTTCTCCTTTTATGGGGACATCATCGCTTTCCCTTTGCAGGATTACAGTGGGATCATGGCAGGGCTGGGCTCCGATCCCTGGTGGAAGAAAACCCTTTACTTGACCGGGGGAGCTTTGCTGGCCGCAGCTGCGTATCTGCTCCACGAACTCCTGGTCATTAGGTGAGCCGGAGAGAGGGCCCCGCACAGGGGCGCAGAGCGGGGCACCTGGCTAGGGCAGGGCTGGCGCGAGAGGGGCCCGTGCCAGCCCCTCGGTCACGCTGCCCAGATGCCCAAGCGTCCTGCAATTACCTTTCCCTAAAGGCATTTGTGGTCACCTGGCCGTGAGGGGCAGTTTGGAGTTGAAAGGAGAATTAAACCGGTGCTGGGAGGGAAAAACATTTGTCTCCCAAAATGCTCTGGGTCACTTGTCGTTATCTATTAAGAAATGGCCTTAGGAGGATCTAAGTGCAGTGTGTTTGCAACAATAGAATTGGGCCCTGCAGAAATAGGTTACACTTTTACGAAATGCCTTGCTTATAAGTAATAATGCTGGAATATTAACTGCTAACCTTATCTTTTACCTAAAGGTTAATTCTTCACCATCCTTCCCTAAATGTCAACATCAAAAGACTGAAAAATTGCAAAAGGTCCAGAAACCTGCGGGTCCCTGTTAAAGATGCATGACCAAGTGTAGTGGTGGGCAGCTTTGATGCAGCCTTAACCTGGTTCTCTGCTTATCTGGTATTGAACGCCAAGCACCATCTTCAGGCTCAGATGTCATTGTTGTGTGAGCAGTAGGACAGGCTAGCACATGGGTGTGTTGGGCATAACACGGAGTCGCCCAGTGCCGTAAACAGTTGCATCCGCTGCCGCAGAATGTTTACAAGATTGAGTTGGAAATACCAGAAAATGGAGGCCCCTGCTGTTGGTACATCCAGCCGGCACGAGATTTTTGTTTGGGTAGAGTAATACCACAGGGCACTGAGACAGTCGTTTGGCTAATTGATACATCAATTAATGGTTAAAATTTCCATGCATTTGAGCCTCCGTCACTGGAAGATTACCAGAAGCCCACTTCTCAATAGCTCAGAATGTCTCTTTGCCAGTATTTTGTAAAGTGAGAGAAATGTGTCCACACTGCCTTATTCCAGTGGAGGAATCCTACACAATAGGTTATAAACAAAGACAGTGATAGGTGACCTTTACTAGCCTGCAGGGATCCCAGGAGATTATTGTGATAGCCTAATAATAGATAGCCTAGATATTTGGCCTAACGTACATATTTTGAATAGTTCCCATCTCTGAGAGGGTGGGAAATCATTTAGGTTTGGAGAAATGTATTGGTTTTCATATTATTTAGCCATATTTGAGGAAGTTTAAGTTTGTTGCACATTTAATTCTCTCACTTAACACATTGCCTTGAATCTAGCTGAACCAAACAAAAAAATTTAAAGAGAATTATCTCTCTAGATTATTTGTTAATTGTGCTAGTTTTAGAACTGTATTTCAAGTTAGATTTCAAGCTACCTAAAGAACTAAAACATTTGGGCAGTAATTTAAATGGTAACCCAGTTGTTTCTCAGTTGTATTCTAGTCTGAAGCCTTTGAGGAGATCCCAAAACATGAGGCTTCTCAGCAGTGGAGGGAGTGAAGGCTTCACAGGACCAAGTTTAAAACAAAGCGTAAATGACCTTGCAGAAACAGTATGGAGCTCAGCTCCCACTCCGGAGTAGGCCATGCCCTGGCAGGTGTGGTCACTGGAGACTGGAGAGCTCTCTGCCCACAGATAGCTACTAACTCATTTAGGGGACTATAAACCTCAGCACTGGATGCTTATTTGGACTAAGGAGTTTAATCCTAGGTTGATTCACTTTTTCTTTTTTTTCTTTTGAGACCGAGTCTCGCTTTGTTGCCCATGCTGGAGTGCAGTGGCTCTATCTCAGCTCATTGCAACCTCCACCTCCCTGGTTCAAGTGATTCTCCTGGCTCAGCCTCCTGAGTAGCTGGGATTACAGGCGTGCACCACCGCGTCTGGATAATTTTTGTATATTTTTAGTAGAGATAGGGTTTCACTGTGTTGGCCAGGCCACTCTTGAACTCCTGGGCTCAAGCGATCCTCTGGCCTCAGTCTGCTGAGTTGCTGGGCTTACAGGCATGAACCATTGCACTTGGCTAATTTTTTTTTTTTAACTTTTTTTTTGTGGAGATGGGGTCTCACTATGTTGCCCAGGCTTGTCTCAAACTCCTGGCCTCAAGAAATCCTCCCTCTTTGGCCTCCCAAACTGTTGGGTTTATAGGTGTGAGCCACCATACTTGGCCAGTTTTGTTTCTGGACAAATGTTTGAGTTGAATTAGAAAGCTCTGAAGTAATGCAAACAATACAAAAGGGCTATTTCTGAATACTGAGTAGGATGGGCTTTGCATGTGTGACTGCATTTATTCCTCACAACTGTTGTTTGTTCATTTCATAGGTAAGGAAATTGCAGCTCAGGGAGGTTAAGTAGCTTGCCCAAGATCACACAGTAAGAGTAGTAGGATCTAGATTCAAATCAGAGCCTGCATTTTTTAACCACTGCCTCTTAGAAAGTACCTACTTTGGCCGGGCGTGGCAGCTTAGGCCTGTAATCCCAACACTTTGGGAGGCCAAGGCGGGTGGATCACAAGGTCAAGAGATTGAGACCATCCTGGCCAACATTGTGAAACCTGTCTCTACTAAAAAACAAAAAACAAACAAACAAAAAAAAAACAAAAATTAGCCTGGCGTGGTGTCACGCACCTGTAGTCCTAGAGCTACTCAGGGAGCTGAGGCAGGAGAATCGCTTGAACCTGGGAGGAGGAGGTTGCAGTGAGCCGAGATCATGCCACTGCACTCCAGCCTGGCGACAGAGTGAGACTCTGTCTCAGAAAAAGTACCTACTTTGAAATCCGTTTTGTTGGAGGAAGAGGAAGGAAGAGAAATGTGGAGAACTGAAGCGTTGCTCAGGGAAGACAGACCTGTATCAGGTGCCTTTCTTGCAGCATCTAGGGGAAGAGGAGTGGAGGGGCAAAGGGAAAAAAACAGGCAGGAAGGTCAAAGACCAAGGCTTTAGAGGTTACATGATAGCTACCTCCACTTAAGGTGAAATCTAGGTTTCAATAGTCTTTATAATTTAGGCAGAAAACAAGACAAAATCTGAAATATGTAAGATGGAAAATACACCTTAAAATGACTGCCATTAGTTTACTGGCTATTGCATACTCTTCCCCAGCCTACTTGGATTTTCTGCTGCATAGACATAACCTTAATCTATGACTATGTCTCTAGAATGGAAGAGTAAAGTTGACAGGTGAGAATTACTTAGGAAGTTTAATTAATGATTATAACCAAAATAGGGTTTTGGGGTTTTATCCATGTTTTTTAGCACATATTTTAAAATAAATATTGTTCCAACACACTACTTTGTTTTCCCTGAGTGGAGATAGCTTGGCAGCTATCTTAAATTCAATCAGGCTTTGGAAATTCTTGTTTGTAAATTGAATAAGTACTAACTTCATTACCAGTGCTTATTTGCACTTTTGACACACAGGCTCAGCCTCTTCTAGAACATTTAGTTGGCAAATCAACATCTGATCTCTGCAAACTAACGAATCATCAGCTGTATACAGAGGCATGTTCATCTGTGGTATCGTTAGCCCCGGGAATAGTAGTAAACTAGCTAGTTAATGCTCTATGGCTGTCCTCTTATACAAACCTTATGGTAAGATCACTTTATAAAATATAGCTGTACAGGAAACAACCCATCCAAACCTCTGATCCTAAATTAGAGAGGAGTTTCTGACATGTTGGAGGGAGGGCTCTGGAGCCAGACTGTCTGGGTTCAAATTCAGATTCTGTCTGTAACCAACCACTTAACCTTGGATATGACAGTAAGCTCTTGATGACTCAGTTTTCTCATCTGTAAAATGGTAATAGTAGTAGTAGCTTTTCTCATAGAGTTGATTAAATGAGTTAACACATGTGACATGCTTAGAACAGAGTTTGTCAAGGTGAAAATTCAATAAAACTTGGCCATCATTAGCTGTGACTTTTATGAGAAAGTTCCAGGCTTCAGTGGTCTAAGTCAAACTGGCAGTTTTAATACGATTAACTGAGGAATTGCCCATTTTGGTGGCCTTGAAGTGCTTAAGAGCATGGAAACTGGAGTTATTTCAGAGTCAATCTTAAATTGACCTTCCTTAGGCAAGTTATTTAACATCTTTGAGCTTCAATTTTCTTATCTACTATAAAATAGTATAATATGATATCCCAAATTTAAACTAAAACAATACCCATTCTAAAGTGTCATTGTCAGAATTAAATAAGTTAACATATATAATATATATAAAGTCATTAGCATATGCTTGGTAGATAATTAGCATCCATTCTTACTATGACATGGCCCAAATTAACAATTAGAATTAGATCGTTCTGGCTGATGGATTAGGGACTTTTTGTTTGTCTCCTCTCCTGTCAGTTCTGAAATTTTTGTCTGTTAATTTACATGAAAATACCACTTTGTGATGGGAATTATTTGACTGGACAAAATCAGTTAATTGTCAGATCTATAGTTTGTGCTGTCTTGGAACATCGTCTAAATGAGTTCTTGATTTTAATATCTGACTTCCCAAACATTCCATCTAAATGAAAACATTTCTTTTGTAGTGAATATTGCCAGAAAGCAGCAAATATTTTTATTTTTTTGACTTGACAGATATTTTCAAAATGAGTCATTCTGAACTGTGAAGTTGAGTGGGCCCTTGGGTGGTAAACTTTTCAAGAGAGTTTGTTTTACTAAATGGGGATATGCAGGAAGTGGGCATCCATGTGATGAAGATACAAAGAGCTTGTTCTTGCTTGGGTAGAAAGAAGGGGGTGTGGTGTTGTACTGGGAACAATGCGAGGGAACCAGAGGCTCAGGGAGGGCCAAGGGGAAGGAAGAGTGAAGTTTATCTGACTGGAAATCGGCTGGGTCAAATGAAGATGGAAATTGCAAAAGGGTCCCGAGGAGTGGGGTATGAGTGGGGCTGTGTGGAATGATGAGCTTGCAGGGATGAGATCATATCTCTTTGGATGGGGATAAATTCCACTATTACTTCATGCTTGATAGTTCACTAAATAGTTACAGTATTACCTTATGTCATCCTCATGATAAACCATACAGAATTGGTACTGTCCTCACTCTTCAGGTGAATATGATGGAGAGATCTAGGCTAATGTGGCCAGTAGGAAGCAGGGCTTGGATTTGACACCAGTTGTCCAGACTTGGAATCCAGCATTCGTTCCACTATGTAGTGGTTATTGAAAAACTGTATGCAGGGAAGTCCTCCTCACCCAAAAGAGTAGCCAAAGGAAAAGATGGATGTGTGGCTGAGACAGAAGAAAGGGGAAAAGCAGGGGTACTGAAATACATGCTGTGTGGTAAAAGTGGGGATACTGGGAAGGCCGAAAATAAGGAAGACAGAGCTAGAGAGAGAGCATCCAGAAGGCAGGTTCCACGGCATTACAGGTGAAAGAAGGGTTAGATGGGGGCATGGGCAGTTGGGAAGAGGGACCAGAATTTCAGTCTCAGATTCCCTACAGGCTTGGGTCATAGCAGAGCAAATCTGCACTGTTATTCCTGGGTCTTATGGATGAATAGACTGTTTCACGGTATAGTCTAATGGCCAAAAACATGGGCTCTGACTTCTTGGTTCAGTGCCCATTCTGTCATAACTAGCAATGTGACTTTGGGCAAGTTAATCCTCTGTGCCTTAATTTCCTCATCTGTAAAACATGGATAACAGTAGTGTCTACTTCGTAAGGTTATTATGAAGATTAAAGGAGATAAGACCCATGAGACCCTCAGAACAATGTGTGACACACAGCAAGCACAGAATATCATTTTTATCCATCCAGCTTATCCCTGGCAGGTAAACACAGCTGGCTGGAGAATAGGTGGACCAGTACCAGAAAATGTTCTTGTTGCCCAGAGGCCATAGGTAACGGAAGGAGGTTGTTATGTGGTTACTTTGCTGAGCCATTGGGGTCATGGTAATATCATGGGAGTTTGTAAGGTTCTCTTGTGTTTTGACTAAGCTTCCATGAGTGCTGGGTGAGGTAAGCCCCTTCGACAAACTGGGTGGTGGGTGATGTAAGCCCCTGTGACAAACAGATCTGCTTGTTCATTGAGGAGCTACAACCCTGCAGGGTCCTCTCAAGAAGTAAGGGAACTGAATGTGGATAACATGTGGATTGTTCTTTATTTCTGTTTTGGTTTTGACAGGAAACAGCAAGAGATTGACTCTAAAGATGCTATTATTTTGCATCAGTTTGCAAGACCTAACAATGGTGTTCCCAGTTTATCTCCTTTCTGTTTAAAGATGGAAACTTATTTAAGGATGGCTGACTTACCATATCAGGTACTTGTGTGCAAATATGTTTTCTTCTTATGACATCAGCATCAGGGGATGAGTATTTAACTAAAGGGGGGAATATTTCATCTCACACAGTGGATGCCAGAGGGATGGGAGCTGAAACTAGCAGTGCTTAGTCCTTAGTAAGAGGGAAATAAAATACTTGATTCCAGGGTCTGTTGATAATGATGGATCAAAAAGGTCTAAACTTTTGAGAGATTCAGCGCCATGATATTTTTCTTTAACAGAGTATTCTTTGGGCCGGGCATGGTGGCTCATGCCTGTAATCCCAGCACTTTTGGAGGCCAAGGCAGGTGGATCACTTGAGGTCAGGAGTCCGAGACCAGCCTGGCCAACATGGTGAAACCCTGTCTCTACTAAAAATACACAAATTAGCCGGGCTAGTGGCGGATGCCTGTAATCCCAGCTACCTGGGAGGCTGAGGCAGGAGAATCACTTCAACCGGGGAAGCAGAGGTTACAGTGAGCCGAGATTGCACCACTGTACTCCAGTCTGTGTGACAGAGCAAGACTCCATTTCAAAAAAAAAAAAAAAAAAAAAAAGTATGCTTTGGTTAATAGTTTGGACAGGCCTACTGGGCCTTGACAAAAATGGCTGTGCCACTGCCTGATGCGGTTTTTTACTTCAGGTTTTAGCTTATTGACAGCATCGTATTTTGTCCCTCATGAATCTTGGGGGCAGAAGGCCCAGTAGGCCACGAGGTAGATATTTGTATATGTAGTGAGAGCTTTTCCACAGCACTCCATGTTCTGTTTGTGTGACTTTCAGGGAAACACTTGTTCATTTTAGCAGTAAATAAGGAAGAGGAATGTACTTAAAGGTATATATTTCTCTCTGAGTAATGCTTGAGCTGTGTCTCACAAAGTCAACACGCTGTGTTTTCATAGTCATTCAATTCTATGTATTTTTTTAAAAGTTCACTTATGTTTTTATTTTTAACCAAGTTCTAGCCATATGGAACTATTTTAAGCTTTGATTTTTGTTATCATTTTTAATTTTATGGTCAGAGAAGATAGTCTCTGTGATATGGACTCCTTGGAATTTACTGAAGCTTTAGCCTGGTTTGTAGTTACTTTTTTAAAATGTTGAAAATAATTACATATTCTCTGTTTGGATATAGAGCTCTCTATATATCTAGTTGCTTAAACACATTTAGTGTATTATTTAGACCTTCTATATTTCTGCTTATTTTTTTGTCTGAAAGGAGCATGTTAAAATATTCAAGTGTATTTGTTGATTTGTCTCTTTCCTGTCGTTCTGTCAGTTCTTGCTTTATGTTAGAGTATTTATATATTTTAGGTTACATTGTTAGGTACATATAAAAGTTCACATCTTTTACTCTTGTTTATTTTTCTAGTATGTATCATCCATTGATATCTCTTACTATTTTTTAAAAAACTTGAATTCTGTGTTACGAGATATTGAGATAGATTCTCCAGCCTTCTTTTGGTTCATATTTGCTTAGGATATCTTTCTTCATCCTCTGTCTCTCTTTCTCACCCTCTCTCTTTTTGTATTTGTTTCTCTCATATCTAATTGGAGAGTCTTTTAATTGGCAACTTTAATCCATTTACACTTATTGAAATGATTGTTTTATTAGAACTTATTTCTAATATCTTATTTAATATTTTTCTCCTTACTATTCTTCATTTTAAATTTTTTCTCATTTCCTGCTTTCTAATAGATATTTTTTTTTCATTTAAAACAAATTATATTTTTGTTGTTGTAGTTACTCTTAAGACCCAAATTTGTGTTTATGCTTATTAATTTGTTAAATGTATTAAAGTCTGTATTTATTCTGTTATAATACAAACACATTAGCAGTTTACGTGTACCTTAAGTCTCTCCCTTTCTTCCCAGCCCTCATCCCAATTGTGTTGCTGTCTAAGATTTTAATTCTGGAATATTTCGGCCGGGCACGGTGGCTCACGCTTGTAATCCTAGCACTTTGAGAGGCCAAGGAGGGTGGATTGCTTTAGGCCAGGAGTTCAAGACCAGCCTGGCCAACATGGTGAAACCCCATCTCTATTAAAAATACAAAAATTAGCTGGGCGGTAGTGGCATGTTCCTGTAATCCCAGCTACTCGGGAGGCTGAGGCAGGAGAATCGCTTGAAGTGGGGAGGTGGAGGTTGTGGTGAGCCGAGATCACGCCACTGCACTCTAGTCTGGGAGACAGAGTGAGACCCTGTCTCAAAAAAAAAGAAAATTGATGTTAATCTCATTCTTCTTTCTCTTTCTCTCTAAATTATCTTAGAATTTGTATTTAATCTTAATATTCTCAAGTTTCAATATGGCATGTGTTGGTGTGGGTCTTTACATACCCTGTTTGGTCCTTTATAAACTCTTATTATCTGAGGTCTTTCATCTCTTTTGAATTCTGGAGGATTAATTATCAATTTTCTTAAAATATTTCCTTTTCTTTTATGTTTGTTTTTCTTCTCTCTCTTCTTCCTTGTTCCCTATTATCCGGATTTTGGAAACTCTGCTTCTATTTTCTGTGTCTCGCTACTCTCTACTTGAATTCTTTTCTGCTTCTTTCTGGAAGCATTCCTCTCTCTGAGCTTCCTTTGCATTGCTCTGTGTGTGTTTGTTGTTGTTTGTTTGTTTTTGTATCCATTATGCTATTTACCGCATCTATTGTGTTCTTTATTCCAACTTTTGTATTTTTCTTCTTAATGTTTTCCTTTAGTTTGTATTAGTAATCTCTTCCTTTATCCATTGGAGGATATTTATTATGTTACTTAAATTTTTTGGTCTGTCCCAATAATTCCGCTTCATGTCATGTAATTCAGTGTACTGCCCTTCTCATAGTAGTGGCACTTATCTAGTTATTTTGGTTTGAGAGCTCCTTTTACCAGGGATGCCAACTTCTCTGCCTGGGAATTTGTACTGGACAAGGGCTAAAGCCCAGGCCAGAGGTCCTGTACCTCTGAGGGAGTTTAAAAAAAAGAAAGGAGGTGAGCCTCAGGCATCCCCAAACTACTCTGGTCCTTTTGCTTGGCTGCCACTCCCCCAAATGGCTCCTGCAGCTCTGGGGTTCACCTTTAGACTCTTGTAAAGCACCAACACTGGGAGGAGGTATTCTCCTCAGGTTGTAACAGACCAACTGGGAGGTTGGAGGGGGTGGGCTCCCCACTCAGCAAGCTTTTGCCTGCCCCGATAATGATATTACTTCTCCAGCTCCTGACTCCCCATAGCCTGTGCTTTTTGAGTTAGCTTCTGTAGAGAAGAGGGGAATTGGGTGGCAGTGATCCTTCTAAGGCAATGCTGGGACAGCATGGTTGACATGCTTTAGTTTGGTAAGTGCTATAATGCAGGTCCTCTGAGGACATGGTGAAGTGGCACCGAGTCCAGACTTCGGATTGGGGCATCAAGGAGGACATGGGATGTTTGAGAACAGGAAGTGATTAGAAAGGGAATCTTTATAACTGGTAACTGGAATACACGGGGGGAGTCCAGAGAGAGCAGCAGGGAGAAGATTACTTAGGACTTGCTAAGACAGCAATGGAGGAAACAAGGCCTGCAGCGTCTAAACGCATTGGCTCATATTTGAAAGATCGTTGTTCAGCTTGGTGTTGGCAGTCAGCACTTGAAGATGTGTGTCACTTGGAGACTCAAATTGAAGGAAGAGATTGCTACCCAACAGCTACCTGTCTCTATTCCATCATCACTCTTGACCAGATTGCCTCACTTAGCCATGACAGCTTTGGGGCAGTGGGAGTCCAAAACCTGAATTTTGTGCAGTGCTGTCTCTGACTACTTTCAAGATCTTTTGTGCTCCCCCACCTTTGATAAAATAATCCTGTTGTTTGTGGTGGCTGCAGCAGCTCCCAGGTTTCTCTGCACTTCCTTTCTGCCCTGCAAGCCATCAAGCCCTGACTGCTGTAGACCTGTCTTTACCTGCAGCATATCTGCCTTTGTTCAAATTTTAGAGCAGCTGCCTGTAGTTAGTGTAACTGGAGCAGCAGGACTCATGCCTTGCTGTGAAGCCTGCAGCTATTACAGAGGTCTTCAAGAAGGGGCGTGCTTACCCCTTCCAAAATTATTATTTCTTATTAAGTATATTTTTAAAAAAAGAATTGCATAGGGCCGTTTTTCTTCTGTGAGGTCTGTATGGAAAATAAATGGAGTGGGCGATGCTCCGGGGGGGTGACAGATTTTAGGTAAAAAAAAAAAAAATGGGGCTGTGGTTTAGAAAGGGATGCTGTGTTGCAGGGGTTGGGGGTACCTTGATTCCCATTCCCTTAGTGGGGATTTGTATTGCTGCAGTGGGTGTCTGGGGAGTGCTGGGGAGTTCATTTCTTGGATTGATCAGTAGAGAAATATTTTGTCATGGACCCAGGGAGCTGTACCCTCTGCCCCTTCTTTTGCCTGTGCCATTTTGAAAAGATTAAAATGCCAGTGTTCCTCAGATCATGACTTTATATTAGAAGCTCTTGAATTTTTTAACCTAAATGGAATGGGAATGAATATTTGATGACCATTAGTTAGGAAATCAAAAGGCTTATTTTTAAAAAAAGCTCAATGTATTGAACAGTTATTATTATTTTTCTCTATCAAGATATGAATATTGGTAGTTCAATTTTAAAATCTTTTTATTTTCTAATAATGATAGACTTATAGGAAATTGCAAACAATGTACAGGGAGGTCCTGGGGATGTGGTTATTTTTTTAAAAAACACAAAAATAGCTTTACTGCGTTTTCTGATTATGTGTAGATGATATATGGTCCTTAGAAAAATTCCAAACCGTACAAAACAGTGTATGTGGAAAGTGAAAATTACCTGATATCCTACGAGCTGGAGATTATTATCATAACTGATATTTTTGTCTTTTCTTCCTTACATTTCTTTAGACGTATATAAAGACACCTACATCATTTGATATAAGTAGTTGTATAAGAAGCATACATTTCACAAAAGAATTCTTTTTAAGTAAGAGAAAGAAAGAAAATGTTTCCTTTGGAGCTGTCTGCCTCAGCTGTCAGCCCTAACTTTTGATGTTGTATTTATTTGCTGATCTTGTCTCCCCCTCCTGCCTCTTTTTTTTCCTAAGCTGCAGACAAAGGAATAGTACAGTGCACACCCCCATGCCCTTTACCTAGATTGTGAATGGTTAATGTCTCCTCCTTTGCTTCCTCCCCTCTTTACATCTACATTTGTGAACAATGTTTTTGGTAAACCATTTTAAAGTAAGTTGCAGAAATCCTGACACATCATCCTGCAATACTTCAACATGCAGCTCCGAAAAATAAGGACATTCTTCTTCAAAACTAAATAGATAGTGGGTGCATGGATTTTTTCAGTGTGTCATAATCCACACAGACTGCTCAAATTATTTCAAATTTAGCCAGTGGAAGATGACTCAAGATAGCTCCAGGGCGGAGTGAATATAATAGATAGATATTTACCTGAAACCTGTGGGTACTCTGGCCAGTATATCAAATCAGTGTCCCAAGACTCTGGTATCTCTCTTAGAGTCTCAAGTTCTTCATCTCAAAATACTTCTGATGAAGGCACTGCACCTCTTCTCATTTCATCCTAACAACTGTTATTATCCCCACTCTACAGATGAGGAAACTGAGGTCCAGGGAGGGTTAAGGGAGACCCAGGGAGGTCCAGGGTCACTCAGTGAATAAATGATGGAATGAGATTTTGAAATCCAAAGCCTATGGCCTTCACTGCCATGCTAATAATGTAGTATATGTGTGGCTGCATCAGTTTCACCTGGGGCAGACTTGCAGAAGGAAACATCAGCTTGGAAAAAATATAGAGGATTTACCTCTTTATCTTCTCAAAATTACTTTCAGAAACTACCCTCAGTGGATTAGTCAGAGTCTAATTGCTTAAATAAAAATAGTCCAGGAGTCCTTCAATAGATTTAAAGAAGTTAAGAAAAAGTATTATTTTTGGCTGGGTGTGGTGGCTCATGCCTGTAATCCCAGCACCTGGGGAGGCTGAGGAAGGAGGATCACAAGGAGTTCAAGCTCAACACAGCGAAACCCTGTCTCAATTTTGTAGAGTTAAAAATATTTAGGAAAAATTAAAGGGGGAAAGAAAGAAAAAAAATCAACATTTTTAACATACATTTTTTCGGGCCAGGCATGGTGGCTCATGCCTGTAATCCCAGCACTTTGGGAGGCTGAGGCAGGCAGATTGCTTGAGCCCAGGAGTTTGAGACCAGCCTGGGCAACATAGTGAGACACCCATCTCTATAAAATTTTTTTTTATTTTAAAGATTATACGACCACATTTAGAAAAATTGAAATGTATGGGGAAAAAAGATCACTGGCATCTCACCTATAGTCTTCTCAATTACTTGTGGCATGTTTGTAAGTCTCTTTTTTTTTTTAATGTTTTTTCATTCATCCATGTTTACTAGATGTAATCAGAGTGTCTCTAAAATGTTGTCTCTTGCTTTTTACCTAGCAATCAAAATATAACTGTTGATCATGAAAACATACTAGAACTTCCATTTCCATAAGAATTGATTATTAATTTTGTTAGAAATACCAAAATTGTTAGAAATAGATAATCGGTGCTGCGAAGAAAAGTCAGCATGGAGACAAAAGATCTCTTAGCAAGGCCATCTTTACTTTCTGCAGAAAGGGTGCTCAATCACAGATGGAACAATGGCGAGAGCACACCTAAACAAAGAAAAAGCAGACGTATTTATCCCTTACACATTTGGGTTGTCCTTACTGCTGTGTCCTGCATCCACTGGCTTGGGTAGGGCCTCGCAGTCTTAAACTGATACCCAATTTGCTAATAGCCTAAAACTTTCCTAAATGGGTAAGTGAAAGGAAGAACAAAGAAGTTGCTTACAAAAGGTTTAAGGAAGCAATAACATTTCCAAATAAGGAAGGGGCATAGGCTGTGAGCTGGAACGTGCCTGTGAGCACGTCCAACAGTTACATAGGATAGGGCTTAACAAAGAGTTACTAGCACAAAGCAAGGAGGCTTGAAGAAAGTTAGTCTTTAATAAAAAGAAACTATTATTTCTAACACGATTTATTCTTTAACAAGAAGGGGAACTTTGAGGAGGAAACTTTTTACTTTCTACAGTTTTTTGATTTTTTTTTTTTTTTGTATTTTTAGTAGAGATGGGGTTTCACCGTGGTCTCCATCTCCTGACCTCGTGTTCCGCCCGCCTCAGCCTCCCAAAGTGCTGGGATTACAAGCGTGAGCCACCACGCCCAGCCACTTTCTACAGTTTTTATTCTATTTTAAAAAGTAGTCAAGATAAACATGTAACAAGTTATCAGGGGAAAGGGTGGTCTAGAGAGAAGGCCAGATGTGTTAATAGTTACTCCATAAGGGTAGGGGACTACACACCATACAGTGGAAGCACAGAGGAAGGGCAAATAATGGTTGTATCCTGGGGAAATAGTTATGTAACAAGGTGAGATTTGAACTGATTTGTTTTAAAAAGCATGGATAGGACTTTACAGGGGTTGGAGAAAAGGATTCCTGTAAAAGGTGAAGAGTGCACAAAGTCAGGGAGGTGGGCAGACACCTTGACCTGGCTGGGTAGGGGTAGTCGGAATTCAGGAGACCAGAGGGACTTAGCCAATGAGACCGGGCAGGTGGGCAGTGGCTGGATGGTGGATGTGGGTCTAGATTGCTGTGTGAAAAGGGATAGTTGTAGACTAGAGCTATTAAAGCCATTGGATAATTTTGAGCAGCAGCGTTCTTGGGTCTCATTTGCATTGTAAACAGTTCCCTCTGGTGGCAGTGTGAAGGATAGATTGCATCTGAGAATGACAAGAGTCCAGAAAGGGATGTATTAAGAGGATATGTATGGCATCAAGAGAAATCTGAAATAGGGGCTATGGTAGGTGGTAAGTTTACATCTTTAGTGTACAGATTACAAGAATGTTAGATGTATTAGAAGCTTCTAGAAGTAGGTGACATTTCTCCTAGTTAACATCAGGGATAATGTCTAGAGAGCCATGTGTGGTTGTGCAAGTTGCTCACTGCACAACAGTGCCTGGCCGAAGGGTGGGGGTGAAATCTTGACCCAGTTCTATTTGCCAAGCCGCAAACCTTGGAATGGACCATTTCCACCCAGAGGAGGTTCTATTTTCTAAATTGCACAAAGGCAATATGACTAACAGCAGCCCCTATAACATCCCCAATAGTTATTACCCTTTTTGAGGTTAGGCCTACTTTTATTCTTTAGAATAAGCAATGAGATAAAATATCAAGACACCAGGAGGCAGAGATCAGTCCAAATCCCTGTTATTCCCTCTGCCAATGACAGCTTGTCAAAAACACAGATTTCTGGGCACTATCCCCAGGATTCTGATCCAGAAGTCCAGGCTGGGGCACAGGAACCTGCATTTTTAAGAGGCACAGTAGTTGAATATGTTGTACATACTTTGCTACACCTAAGCATTATAATTTTTGGGGACTGTTCATTTATGGTGTAGTGGTGTTATTATTCAGGTGTGAGATACTGGTTTTCAAGTGAGGTCTTTGGTTAGTTGTCCAGTCAATACAGGCCTCCTTGTGGTTTATATTCACTTTTTGAGTTTTTGAATTGTCTGTACATTAAAACTAGACTGACTATTACTAGGGTCATTTCAGCCCTTTCAATCTGCTACCCCTTACCCCCATCATGCCTTGCTCCTCGGGTCTTTTTTTTTTCTTTTCCATCGTAAGCCAAAGTCCATGAGAGAATAAAGTGATATCTTTATGTGAGGTTAAACAAGTTTTTTTCCTAGAGTAACCATGTATTGTCTTAAGGAGTTTATGCCCTGAGTTCATTCACTTGAATAGTACTGTCACTATCAAACATAAGGTTGGAATGTTTGTTTCTATTAATCATGCAGTGGAATTTAAATACAATATTGCTTTTCTCTTTTTAAAAATGTACTCTGCTTAGAACTATTTTGGTGGAAAACTCTCTGCTCAAGGGAAAATGCCTTGGATTGAATATAATCATGAAAAAGTTTCTGGCACAGAATTCATAATTGACTTTCTGGAAGAGAAACTTGGAGTGAATTTAAACAAAAACCTTGGCCCTCATGAAAGAGCCATCTCCAGAGCGGTGACCAAGATGGTGGAGGAGCACTTCTACTGGTGAGTCCCCTCTGGGGTGTCCCCATCCTTTTGAAATAAGCCCCAGGTTCTGTTTCACTTTTCAGATCCTCTTTCCACCTTTTCAACAGTTTTCTACCTTAACAATTTTGGATGAAGTGAGTGGCTCAGTCATCAAAGTTATTATGACTGTTAAGTTTCTGGTTACCTAGACCAGGGGTCAGCAAACCATTTCTGTACAGGACCAGCCAGTAAATATTTTAGGCTTTGATGGCTGTACGTCTCTTTTGCAACTAGTCAACTCTGCTGTTTTATCACAGAAGCAGTGATAGAGAGTGTGCCAACAAATGAGCATGACCATGTTCTGCTAAAACTTTATTATGGGTACTGAAACTTGAATTTAATTTAATGTACCATATCCTTCTTTTGATTTTTTTCAACCATTTAACAATGTAAAAACTTCTTAGCCTGTGGACTATAATTTGATGGGCCTTGATCTAGACTAGAACTCACTGAGTTGAGGAAGATAGTTGAACTGATTGGACTCAGAGCTTTTTACCAGTACTGTATAAACTGTTGAATTAAAGTAATATTATGTCAGAGACTCAGAGGGGGAATGGAAGACTAACTCAAGATAGAATTCCTAGGGTCAATTGTCCATAGATAACAAGAGCTTCTGTATGTTCCAGAAGTAAAGCATACTACTCCTTTCTGGATTTTCTTTGGCTTGATTGCAAACTCCTAGTTTGTATTCTCCAAGTTTGAACCATCACACGAGTTGATGAGTTTTCCCTGTTCTGTTTTTTGTAGCCTTGAGCTGGCGGTGGTACCATGTGAGTTAAGCAGATATGGTTCTTGCTTTACAAACTCATTAGTCTATGGTTTTTTAAATTTTTCTTTCATCCATTTTCTGGAGTTTCTGCACCTTTCTCTACATCCCAGTAGATAGAGAAAGTTTCTCTTGATTTCTGCAAACTTTATCTTTTTCCAAAGATTGAATTAAGAATTGTTAAGCCCATCGTTTTTGGCATTAATCGTTATCTGCAGGCAGATGCTGGCCCAGTAGCTTTTATTAAACCTCTCCCACTGAGTGATATCCTCAATATGGGGTTGATTGGAGAAGGTTCTTTCTCCTCCTCTTCCCCTATTTCATTTATTCCACTCTCTTTCTAAATGAAGAACTTGCTGTTCGTATCTCTCGGATTTTAAGTGACCCTCTTCTTTTTCTCTTTTTACTTTTGATTCTTGCCCAGTTTATTCCAGAGCTGACCTAAGCTCCACTTCTACCCCCCGCTCGCTAAAGAGGTGATAGAGTGGGCAGCAAGGAGGGGGCTGGGGAGAGGCTGGAGACAGGGGTACAGATTAGTGTGGAAGTAATCAGACTCAGTGTTTATGGAATGAACCGGGTCTTTTCCTTACAATAGTGGTGGGGAACTGCTGGGACTCCCCTCCCAAGGTGTGCAGCAGTCACAGTGGGAACCAGAATGCACGACTGCGTCTGACATGCATAGCTTCCGGGAAAAACTTAGCTTCTGAGAAAAGCCTCGCGAAGAGCCCATCACACTTGCTTACTAGGCTCCAGTCAGTTCTGCTGCTGTGAAGGGAAAAGAGGGACCTGCACAAGGCCACGTGACCCGCGTGCCTTCCCTCGACAGAGGCCCTCCAAGGCACTACCTCATTTGATTGATGGGCGCATTGATTGCCAGAGCTGTCGCTTTGTTAGCTGTCTGAAAAGCTGAAAGCCATACATTTTAGTTGTCACTTTGGCTACAACTCTTTGATTTCCATAATGGTTTAGAAAATATATATTCCCCTTAGAAAGTTTTTGACCCAGCAACATTTCCAACTACCACACATGACTATTTTTTGTTCTGTGTGTGCGTACATGTCATTTTATGTAACTTTACTCCCTGCTAAAAGTTCATCCCTGCCCTGCCCTTTCCATCTCTTCCTTCACCAGCTCCGAGCTGATACTCCATGCAGGGTGGAGTGTGGGTGGGGTAAGGGATGGAGGTGAGAGTTGGGAAGTGGTACCCCATGGGAAAGGATCTAAATTTTGTAGACTGCAAATTCCCAAAGGCTTGGGGATCTGCTTGGGTCATATGTAGACTCTTCTAAGGACAATTTTATTTCTCTAATTCACTTTTTAATTTGAAAAATGTTGGAGGGGTTAGCTATTATTTCTTGCTTATGTCTTTTCAATGGTTAATTTGAGGAAAAAATAGTGAGGGTGGGAGGAAAGGTCTTTATTGAGATGCACATATCTAATAAACTTTCAAAGCAACACTGCTAATTCCCACAGTTCCATTTAGTCCCTAGTAGCAGAAGGAAAAACAAATCTGTTTCTTAAGGTTCTCAAGCCTTTAGCCAACTTCTTGCTTTGGGGAAACCCTGAAGAGACTTTTAGGAGAGCTCTAAATCCCAGTGGATAAAAGACCCTCCTTTCCCCATGCCCCAGGCAGAGAATCTTCAGATACTCTTCCCTCAGGCACCTCCCCTCCTCCCCTCTTCTGGTTCCAAGGCCACACACAAAATGTCTACCTGTGGAAGCTGAGGCCCAGCATATAGGGATCTGACCAAAATTTGTAGGAAAATATTATAAATATGAGCTTTCCATGATATCTTGTTAAATTCTAACAGTCAGCGAGCTCCTAGGTTGTGTCTATACTCACATAGCCAGAAGAGGAAATTTAATAAACCTACCTTGTTTGACTCAATTGATTCAATTATGTGGAGTTTTCATATGTTTATTTTGGCCTGAAACCTTAAAAACACCCCAGGCATGATTTTATGAAAAGCAAAGACGATGGAAAGCTAGCATTGTTATGTTACATCACATAATTCTGAAACTGTTTTAGGTCTATTCAAATAAACACACTCAGCTCTAAAGTGGCTTTTCTTCCACTTGAAATCTATACACTGATGTCCCCCTTGCATTATAAAAACTATTACTGAAGATCAAGAACACAGTTTTTAAAAATCCCCTTTGTTGTACTGAATGCGTAAGTACAGAGAAGCTGGTGTAAAGGGAAGTCAGCTTGACGTGGGTCAAATGACTGGAATGAAACTGATTTTGGGTAACACACTACAGCTTCTTCAGTGTGACATACTGCCCCCTTGTGGATGTCAGTGAGCATCTTCAGAGTCTTTCAACCCCATATGGGTATCATTTTCAGACTACTTAGTTATTATAATATTTTCACCCATAAAAATATAGGCATTAGGGCCAGTCGTGGTGGCTCATGCTTGTAATCTCAGCACTTTGTAAAGCTGAGGTGGGAGGATTGCTTGAGCCCAGGAGTTCGAGACCACCCTGGGCAACACGGCAAAACCCTCTCTCTACAAAACAGTCAGGTGTGGTGGCGACTGAGGCGGGAGGATCTTTTGAGCCCAGGAGTTTGAGGCTGCATTGAACCGTGATCGCGCTACTGCACTACATCCTGGGCGACAGAGTGAGACCATGTCTCTAAAAAAAATAACAAAAATTGTTCTAATGCCTGTGTGTGTGTGTGTGCACACATGCACACACACAGACATTAGAACAGTGAATTCAAACTTGCTTCTAGGTTGGCCATAATTTTACAATTTTGAGTGTAGTTCAGGAGATGGGGGAAGATGGGATAGTTTCATAAATTGACTTAACCAAGATCTTTTCTAAAAGCCAAGAGACTACTCTTTCTGATTATAACTTTGTTCATATGTTCTCCTTTTCTTTCTTTTCTCCCCACCCTAGTTTTAGATGTAGTGAGGGCCCCTGTTTGGAGGAGTTGATGTAATGCTTGTGAAACTTGGTGAAACTACAGAAACATATCATATGCTCCTATATTCTTGAGTAGATATTCAGAGTATCAGCAAAAGACAGCAAGGATGTAGCCCTATGCAGAGAAAGGCATTCTCATGAGTTGGAAGTCCAGGTGTTGATACTCAGTCACCAAATTGTAGTTTGTTATGGGTTCCCACTTATAAATATTCATTTCTATCACAGGCCAGGTATTAAGTTATAATGCGTGATATCTTCATTAAAATATCAGGGGTCAGCTTCTCTTTGACTGTTTTCTTGTTCACCTTTAAACATTTTTGAGCAGGTTTTGTTCCTCTGTTCTAAGATAGTCTTTTAAAAAATCTCTTTGACCCCATTTTTGCAGAAGAGATTAGAGACATTCGTTGTGATGAGGAAAATTAGTATTTCAATTTCTTGAAATAGATCCTCAAAATGATAAATTAATTGCTTAGCCTTGTCTGCTTTCCAAATTGACCCTTTCTGTCCTCTCCAGTTAATGATTCATTATTCCTTTTGCAGTGGGTCTCCTCCCAGTGGAGAGTGAAGAGCCATGGATTCCAAGAGAAAAGTGGCAGCCCCTTCTTCATTTCCCATAGGCACATCTCTTTGTTCTCTTTTCCCATTTTTCTACTTAAGTATGTGTCATCCCTTAGAAACACTACTTAGCAGTAGCTGGCTCAAAAGCAAAGCCTTTTTTCATTTAATCAATAATTCATTATTTCTGCAAACTTAATGAATGACTGTTAGTGGCCAGGATGGTATGTATACCTGTTATCAAGTGGCTCAAAGGCTGGAGGCAGACATCAAGCCTTTGTAATGGTTAGTGCTAGGGGAGGGTTTGAAGAACCAAGAAAAGGCAGCCAGCCATTACTAGAGAGAAGGGGAGAAGGCTTTACAGAGGAGGTATTGTCAAAACGGAATCCAAGGACAGTTGGAGTGGCAGATGGAGGGGCTGGTGGTAGGGAAAGGTTAGGATGTCTAGGCTGAGGGAGCAACATCTGCAGAAGTTTAGAGGCAAGAAGGAGGCATTTGGGGAGTAAATTAGGCCGTTGGGCTGTCATAACAGAATACTTTTGACTGGGTGGCTCATAAAGAACAGAAGTTTATTTCTCACGGCCTCAGAGTCTGGCGAGTCCATGATCAAAGCATCAGTGGATTTGGTGTCTGGTGAGGGCCAGCTTCCTGGTTCATAGATGGTCATCTTTCTCACCGTAACCTCATATGGTGGAAGGGCCAAGGCAGCTCTCTGGGGTCTCTTTCACAAGGGCACTAATCGAGGGCTCTGCCCTTATGACCTAATCATAATCCCAAAGGCCACACCTCCACATACCAACACACTGGGGGTTAGGTTTCAACACATGAATTTTAGAGGGACATGAACGTTCAGTCTATAGCAGGGAGGTGCATGTAATTCTGTATGGCTTGTGCATAGGGTGCATGGGAGTCAGTGCTGGGAGATGGGGCCTGAGAAGGGCCAGGTCATAGAGGGGTTAGACTGTGGGGAGAGGGGCTGGCATGCCATGCAGAGGAGCTGTGGGGTATTAATGAATGACTCTAAGAAGCATTACTGTTATGATTAGGTTTGTGTTTAGGAAGCTCTTTGTATACATTGGAGCAAATGCATTTCTGAAGGGCCTTGAGGGGATGTCAGGGGACCTGGTAGGAGACCATGTTCCTTGTAGTTAAGAAATAATGAAGGGCTGAACTGCAGTGTTTATGGAGTTGGAGAAAGGGCAAATTCACAGGGTGACTGGCTGTCAGGAGTGAGGGAGAGGGGGCAGTGAAGAATAACTCCTGGGATTCTGGCTTGGGCGACGAGAATCAGGTTTGAATGGAACAAAGATGATGAGTGCAGTTTTGGAAATGTTGGTTTGCAGTTCCCGAGGGTCATCCACATAGGGTCCATGGATCTCAGGAGAGAGGGCTGGATATGGGAGACATGAGTGTGAAGTCATAGGTGTGAGTTAGATGGCTCCACGAGTGTGGAGTAGGAAGATAGGAGGAATGAAGATAGAGATCCTGGGAATATGTAAGGGGTGGAAGGAAAAGCAGTAGCGGTGTAAGCTAAGGGGAAGTTCCAAGAAAGAGGCCAATAGTGTCAGATACTTTAGAGAGTTCAAGAATATTAGAAAGATGGTTTATTTAGATGTTGCACTGTTGACTTGAACAAGAGTGATTTTGGTAGAGTAGTTGGGGTAGAGGCTCCAACCATGTGAACAGAGTTTTCAAGAATCTTGATTGTGAAAGGAGGTGGATTCTTGTTTGCAATAACATGGAAACATATACAGTGTGATGTCTTCTATGTGTGGTAGTTGATTTAGGAATCTATGAAGCATCTATTTTCTTTGGTATTTAAAGTTTATACACATTTCACTGGCCATAACCCTTAAAGACCTGCCTGACCCTCATTTACTTCTCTTCCCTGACACTGGTCGGTAATACTGGGCACAGAGAGTGAAAGAGAGGAAGAAAAATCAAGAGCAAGGTAGAAGGAGAAGAGAGGAAGACCAAACAGTTTCTGAGGTTACTTCTAGCTGTGAAATTCTGAATCAAGCCAGTGTTTCTTCTTCTGTGTCCTGCATTCAGCCTGCTGCAGGTAGAGAATCCCACACCACTGCACTGGCGGAGACTCCTCCCTACCAAGTTGTATGGCGCAAAACAGCTGCCTCTCCTTTCGTGCCTGCTACTGCTAAAACTCTCTACACTGCTATGTTTTCACCTTGTGTGCGTGCCCCCATTTCCCATGCGTTGGAGGAAGCTGAAGTCATCGGGCAGGAACTCTAAACTTCTCTGTAGCCCCTCACCCCTTACAACACTCTCTCTTTCTGAAGCGCAGAGAAAGATGTCCCTACTTCTCTCCAAGCTGCCTCTTTCAGCCTGGCCTTCACATCTTCTAACTTGCCCTTGAACTATGGTTTCCTCAACACTCTAGAAACTTCCTAAGGTGACCTCATCTCCTCTCACAGCTTTAAAACCATCACCAACATGCCCCTGCTCACCAGTTCTGTATCTGGAGTCTAAACCTATCTCCTGAGTTCTCAGCCTTCTAGACATCTTCACTTAGGGGTTCCATGGGACCTTCAAATGCTACAGGTTAACCAATCTTTCATCATCCAAATATATTCTACCTTGTACAATCTAGTATTGGTTAATGGTATTACCATCCACTCAAACTACCATTTTAGGAGAAAATACTTAGTTTCTCCTTACCCATAAATCTTTACATCCATTGTAGTCCATTAAATTCTTTTTCTTCTATCGCAATGTTTCTCCTATGGATTCCTTCTGCCTTTGCCTCACCCAGTGCATCATCTCTTGCCTGGTTTTGCTGTAGTCTGGTAACTGGCCTTCCTGCTAGCATTTTCTCCACCTTCCAGTTCTTCCTTTACATTGCCACAAATCTGACTATGTTTCTTGTCTGTTTAAAGCCTTCCAGCAGTTAACCTTTGCTTTTGGAATAAAGTTCAGCTCCCTGTCCTCAGGCCTGTCCTGATTGGGCCCTTGCCGGCGCCTCCAGCCTCGCCTCTTACAGGCTTTCTCAAATGTAGCCTGTACCCACGTGCCCCTTACAGAAGTTCTTGCAGTTCGTCAGGCAGCTGATGATCTTCATGCGTACACCTTCACCCTCTGCTCTGCCCGGTGAGCTCGATCAGTTATGCTATGATCAAATCCGTGTAATTTGTCTACAGAGGATTTTTTTCCCTTTCTAACCTGTCAGCTTAGAGCCACACATTCCGCATTTTTATACTTTAGATGCTTTTCGGATGCTATTATTACTTGTTCATGTTCAATTTAGAATAATCTAGTTTTATCCTAAGACCATTGAATTCCAGAATGGTAAAAGGTTGTGTAACTTTTTGTTATGAATTTAGACCTAATACAATTAGAGTAAAGGTGCTGAATTATTCTAAGGGAATGTGAAAATTGTCATCTTAATTACTGCAGGTGTGAAAAAAGGAGCAAGTAGGAAAGCATTTTGTTTCCATGTCTATATAGAATTTACTAGAAAAAATGTGAGATATTCTCTATTGAAAGATCAATGGAATGCTCTGACTATACACATTCATTAGTCACTATTGTGATGTACTTCTTCCTGTTTTGGGGAAAAACTATTTCTTGATTCTTCAGTACTCTATTTTGAGACTTACCAAAAGAGTCACACAAAGCTTTCTAATCAGATTTATGGGCATTCATTTAAAAAGGTAGCCAAGAACAGCTATAGCTACAGCACAGGGAGTATGTTGAAATTGGCTGTAAGACTTTTTGGTGAAAATCAGGAATCCAGCAATTTTAGAGAAATCTATTTCTTATTTTTATTTGTTTTTAGAACAGGAGCTCTTAAAGAACAGAACTATATAAAATGAGCAAAATGCCTTTTTTCCCCCTCGAGGTGGAAAACAGCATTTCATGGTAGCCATGATTTACTGTCATTCCTTGAGTTCTCTCTCAAAATATTTTTCACCCCTTTGATTAAAAAAAAACCAAAAAACCTAAAAAAACACAGCATTCTGGCTCTGACACTTTCCAATTCCATGAATTTCTTTTTATTTCTAAGTTTTTATTTATTGATTGATACAGTGGCCCCACTATGTGTTGCCCAGGTTGGCCTCAAACTCCTGGGCCCAAGCGATCCTCCTGCCTTTCCCTCTCGAGTAGCTGGGACTACAGGCATGTACCACCACACCTGGCTTCTGAATTTTTTGAAGTGGCCATTACTGCTATATCAGCCAGCACTAAGAGTAGAGGTGATTGCCAATACATCTTTTATTACTCGTTAGGGAGGAAAAAGGAAAATGTCTTATGCCTGTAGTCCCACACAGCTACATTCTCTTCAGCCTTTGGTAGAAAACCCTTTGAATTTCTATCTACCAGCACTATTAGCCATAAGAAAAATTCTTGCCATTTGGAGAATAAAATGAGCAAAGACCTGGGTATGGTGGCCAGCAAAATGTTTGAACAGTGAATAGCTGCTGGCCTCGCCATGCGGATTATACTGTTTTCAGGAGCACCCGAGTAAGCAAGTTTACCACTAGGATGACCTAGACGGGAAAAAGGATTCAGCCAAGTTCCACTGGCAGTTGTGTTCCCTTTAGAGTTCTTGAGAACAAACTGAGGTAAAGAGTTGATTTTCTTGGAGAGCAAATCATTTACATAATATTTTAATTTATAATAAAGATGGACAGGTGCACTTACTCCCTAATGCGCTATCAAAAAAGCAAAAAGGCTGGGTGTGGTGGTGCGTGCCTGTAGTCACAGCTACTCTGGGGGTTGACGTGGGGGAATCACTTGAGCCCAGGAGTTATAGAGTCCAGCTTGGGCAACATAGCAAGACCCTGTATCTTTTTTTAAAAAGGCAAAAAGGTTTCTTTCAGAAATTTTTCTTTTTTTTTTTTTTTAACTCTTTTATGTCATGAAATGTAAAACGCATATGCAGAGTATACAAAACAAATGTGCAGCTTAATTAATGAACACCAAGCATAAACCTGTGGAACCATCATTTTGCTGAGGAAAGAGAATGATGCCAACACCCCAGTCACTACTGCCTCCTGCCCTGTGCCCCCATGGATGCTCACTCTCCTGACTCAAAGACTTTTCCAGTTGGTTTCTACTTGTTTTCTGTGGGGTTGTGTGAGAGAAGGCAGAAACGTGGTACTGGGAGGGGAGGGGAGAGGTCTGAGGGTGGGTACCAGGAAAGGTTTGATGGCATCTTTATCTGGATTTTTTCCCATTTCTTCCACAATCCCTTAAGTCTAGGCATTGACTAGAGCCTGTTGTGATAGCTGCCATGCAGATTGCTCTTTATTAAAGCTGCAGTTAATCAGTTCCTCCAGAGTGGAGTAAATTCTGAACGACTCATTCTAAAGTGACCCTGTGGAGCTGATATGTACCTGATGCACAGTAGTAACTTGTTTCCACACAATTCCAGGACATTAGCTTATTGCCAGTGGGTGGACAATCTCAATGAGACCCGGAAGATGCTCTCTCTTAGTGGTGGTGGTCCCTTCAGCAACCTGCTGAGGTGGGTTGTGTGCCACATAACGAAAGGAATTGTGAAACGCGAGATGCACGGCCACGGCATTGGCCGCTTCTCCGAGGAAGAGATTTACATGCTGATGGAGAAGGACATGCGGTCTTTAGCAGGGCTTTTGGGTAATGTACCACACCTTCTATTCTATATTTGCTATTCTTTCCTTTTGCATGATTAGTAAAGCACTGTTGGTTCACTAATTTATGTTTTAATTTTGGTTGATGTCTTTGCTTCCATGTGTAGATTGCAATCCCCACATTTAACCAAATCCTCTAATTTTCAAAAGCATGTGTCTTTCTACTTAATCACTGGTACTTGACTGTTTTTAGCATGGTGAGCCCGTGTGAAGAGAGTATGGAAAATGCTTCAGCCTCACCACCTGGCTGCAAGTGATGCTGGCATTTCTGAATGTGCTGTAAGAAAACAGGGATTTTGAGCAAGGAAGCACTAATGTTTATAAACAGGTCAGGGTCACAGGCTGCTTTAGGAACACACTGCACAGAGGTTCAACTGTGTACCCATTGACGTCAAGAGTTTAAGAGACCTGCTAACAGCACTGATTCTGATCCATTCCCTGTATATGTGGAACATTTGTCATTTTTCTCACCCCTCTTATTCCTGTTTGTATTCTTAGTCCTCTTATTACTAGCACATTTTAACCCTGATTTTGTATTTGTCACACACAATGATATAATTTTGTTTGGGAAACCACTAAAAGAGAAGCACAGAGAGCAGTGTGTATCCACGGGCCGGTGAGGATGGCTGGGAATAGGATGATGCACTCTTGTTCCCCTGGCTGGCTGAGGGGGCCTGGGCTGATGTGGTTCTTCACTGGGCAGAGCCTGATTCATAGAGATGACAATTCATAAACAGATGTTGAATTCAGGACCTTCTGTGTGTGAAATAGTGGCTTCTCCTGGGGGATAGCTAATGCACAGGGAGCCAAGTCCTCTATGTGACTAGGCCATCTGACCAGGTCCTTTGAGGGCTACTAGTTTTTTCTGCAGAAGGTGGCTTTTCACTGGCTCTCCCTCCTCTGCAGTAATTTTCAGATTCACCCTCATCCTCACTCTAGAGCACATTAAATACCTCACCTCTGCTAGGAAGTAGAGTTTAGAATTTGTTTTGTTAAAGACCACCTCGTGCCTTAGGAACTGGAAGCCATGCTGGGTAGAGGCCGTGCTGGATATAACCTGTCCCTTGCAGAGTGACCCACTCTGACTGTGTCTTTCTGCTCTACATTTCAGACAGTTGCTAGACCTGAGGTCCTTCCTTGAACCCCAGCCTGCAGAGGGCAGATCGCAGTACCACATCCAGCTCTTGGCTAGCTTCGTTACGGGAGTTATGTTCTGGGGGTGGGGGCTTGATACTGGCCGGACTCCTTCAAAAGCTCTGTCTGGCTTGCAGAATTGACGTTGTCTAGGCCTTCTGTTGTTTTGCTCCACTGGGGCCAGGTAGACCTGCTTGATGTAGATGTGAATGGAATTAACCTCAAGTTTGCCTCATTCCTTTGGAAACTTAATGCTGGACTCTTGTCCTCAGAAACCAGGCTCACAACTGGGCCATTTCTCCTTAACAATGGCTATGTCTGTTCCGGGCTTCCTCCCCTGCCTCACCGGCTCGTGCTGTTGTGAGCCTCAGTAAGCAAGGAATTGAGTCCCTGGAATTATGACAGAAATTATGCTGTAAGTACCACACATCTTTAACAGTGTGGCTTTTTTAACCGGAGAGGGGCGACCTTCACTTTTCCGGACATTTCTGGTTGGGAAAATCAGGGAGCAGGGTGATAGCAATAATAATGGTAACTGACAATTGTTTCTCTCACGTTTAGCGATTTAGACAATGCTTTCTCCCCAGTTTTCAGGAGATGGAAGAAAAAGGAATCACGGATAGCTAGGCTGGATACATGATAAGTATTCAAAAGAGCATCAAAAGTCTGGATTTTCTGGGATGAGAAGCTGAGCGGGCTAGTTGAAAAGTTGGAGTTAGCTGGCGTTATATTCTGTGAGGCCCAGGGAGCAGTGTAGTTGTGAACTCTGTGATAAGAGAAGCACTTTTTCTATATTTGGGGAGGGAGAGGCTCTTTGGCTGAATATCATAATTTATCTTACTAAATGAGGCAAAAAGCCTCATTTCATTTATTGAATAAGTGAAATTCAAACTACCTCCCTGCCATCCCCACGGACGTGGCTCATTTTTAATGCCCAGATGCCTAAGAGACTCAAAATCCATAATTACTTTTTGTTGAAATAGCTCAAGATTTGGGGAAATAATTGTCCATGGATGTATATCTGACTCATCAGGATACATTAGTTATCAGTGTTCCTGGTCAATCAACTTCAGTGATTTGAACATTTCCCAAGTGCTAGGAGCTGAGGAATATGAAGATGGGTTAGAGATTTTCCCCTCTCTCAACTAGCTTATAGTCCAGGGGATGATGAGGCTGTAAACCAGGAGAGGCAAAGTACTGCTGATCCCTGGTGGCCTGTTTTCATATGGCCTGTGAGCTAATAATGGTTTTTACTTTATTAAAGCATAGGGAAAAAATGCAACAGAAATGTGCCCATGAGGCCTGGAGAGCCTGAAATATTCACCATCTGACTCTTCACAGAAGTTTGCGGACCTCTGCTCCAAATGAGGAACTGCACAAGTCAGGCTGGGGCAAGTCCCACGGCAGAGACGTGTACTCGGTGCTCTGGGATGAAATAGCAGGGAGGACTGGGGAGGGCCGTAGATGAGGCGGCAGTGCGTTGGCCCAAGAAAGAAAAGAGTTGTCCCAGTGAAGAAAATAAGGAAGGACTTTTTTGGAAAATCATGAGAAAAAGAATCCCAAGTGAGTGGCATTTGGGAATCATGGTTGAAATGAAGATTAAAAGATAGTTTGGGGCCATCTTATAAAGGACAGTAATTATCATGCTAAAAGATGTATACTTCATAATACAGAAACATGGTGATGTTGCAGATTGCTGAGAATAAGAGAGAAGGAGCCACATGTGTGATCTAGAAAAGCGGCTCTGTTGGCATTATGGGGGATGAATTAGGCCTAGTGGGAGGTGGTAAAGAGAGACAGGAGACAGGCATAGTGAATAGCTATGGATATAGTTTTAAAAATTGTAACTTAATTCAAACCAAAGTAAATGAAATTCAAACTACATAAAACATTAGTTAAACAAAATTAGCTAATTTTTATTTTCATGTATGAAAAATACAGTCAAATCAGGTAGAGTTAGAATAGAAAATATGGTTTTATGATATGAAATACATTAATAATATTTATCATGAATAGCTAGGAGGATAGTCATAATTATCTCAGTACTGGGAAGACATTTGATGATGAAGTTCAGTATTCATTCCTGATAAAAACTCTTAGTAAAATAGGACTCAAAGACTAGTTCCTGAACACGATGGAAGGGTATTATATTAAGCCAACAACTGGTATCATACTTAGTGTTGAGTCACTAGGAGCATCCCCAGTTGAATTACAAAACAAAGATGCCTGCTCTTGCTATTATTTAATGTAGTTTTGGGAGGGTTCTGACAATGTTGTTGTACAACATGAAAAAAATATATCTTTATATTGGAAAGGAGGAGGCAAAATTAGTATTTATAGAAATTAGGAGATTATGTAGCTGATATAATGGAGAATCAACTGAAATTATTACAGTTAATGAGAGAATTCAGTAAGTTTATGAAGGATACAAAGCTGACATGTAAACAAGTTTTCTTGAGTATCTCAAATAACCAGTTGGAAAATATAATTTAAAAATCTTAGAAGTATGATTTATACGAAATATTCAGGACCTACAGAAATAAAATGAAGCAATCCTAATAAGGGAAACATTTTTTAGAAAACGGAGAGGTGTGCCTTCATTCTTCATTGACTTGAGAATGATAACTCCAGAACTCAAACCCCAGCTCTAAGGCCTTGGGCAAGTCTCTTGACTTCTCTGGGCCTGAATTTCCTTGTGTAAAGTAGGAACAGTAATGGTGAGAAGAAAAGTAATGCATGCAAAGTGCTCCGAAAAGTGGTCGGCATGTAGAAGTAATCAAACAGCAGGCAAATGTGGAGGGCAGGCATGACCAGCGTCTGGAAGGAGAGGTTCGTGGTGCTGTGAGAGCTGACAGTTGGAGGGTTTACTTTTTAATTCTCATGTTCTTATGTCCCCCTTGGGGAAGGTGTGTGTGTTCACAGCAGATAACTATGTGTAGTGGTTGCCTGACTGCCTCCACATGCCAGAAATACATACACTGTTTATTTCTGAACACCCCCAAAATGGAATGAGAGTCAGTAAAGAGCAAAGAAGACATGAAAATCAAAAACAGAAAGGTGAGGTTTTCGGGAACCAGCGTGGCTAGAGGTAGGAAGCCTAGTGGCTGGCATATGGGTGTGGGAATCCTGGAGTCGGATCCCGGGTTCACATCTGGAGCATCACCGCTTACCAGCTCTTTGATTTCACACAAATAACTTGAGTTGTTTATTTGCAAAATGAGGGTCAGAACAATACCTACATCACAGTGGGTGGGGACTAAACAAAATGCTTTCTGTAAAGTACTTACTGCAGGGCCTGGCCCATAGGAAGTGCTAAATAGTTATTCTCATAATCACTGTCACTGATTTTGTATGTAACACAACTTAATTGGAAACATTGTTTTCTGGGAAAAATGTCTTTATAACAAAAATCTTTTTTCTGATTTTAGAATTTATTGGAGAAATTTGGGAAGGCTCAGAAAAGCATAAGGAAGGAAAATAAGTCACTGCAATTTTTAAAAAATATATTTTCCCATCCCTCCCTCACTTGTTGCTGTAATCTTCTAACCCATTGCTAACAACTGTTACCATTTTGGTGCATATGTTTCCAATATTTTTATGCATAATTTTGAATCATCTATATATACGTATTTGTGCATACATATTTTCCATTTCTTCTATTTTGTGTGTGTGTGTGTGGTTTTTTTTTTTGGTTTTTTTTTTGGTTTTTTTTTTTTTTTTTGGAGACAGAGTCTTGCTCTGTCGCCCAGGCTGGAGTGCAGTGGCGCCATCTCGGCTCACTGCAAGCTCCGCCTCCCAGGTTCACGCCATTCTCCTGCCTCAGCCTCCCGAGTAGCTGGGACTACAGGCGCCCACCACCATGCCTGGCTAATTTTTTTGTATTTTTAGTAGAGAGTGGCTTTCACTGTGTTAGCCAGGATGGTCTTGATCTCCTGACCTCGTGATCCACCCGCCTCGGCCTCCCGAAGTGCTGGGATTACAGGCGTGAGCCACCACACCTGGCCCTATTTTTAAATATTCTATATCATGTGATTCTGTGTGCTGGGTATCACCCTTGGTGCCAGGAAAACTGATAGAAGATTTATCAGACAAAACCCTGCTTTGTCTTTTGCCTTTTTAGTATTTCTGTTATCAGGCCTACATAGATTACAGGTGTGACCTTGGAAGTGGATGTGAAATCAGATAATGAAAGTAAGAATTGTATAGTTGTGTCCCATGTTAACACAGAGATTCCCAGCTGTGGCCATGAGATACAAAATATGAATGGAAGATAGACTCCAGTACAAAGTCAAAGGAACACCACCCATTTGACAGATAAGAAAAACGAGGCACAGAAAGGTTGAATGACTTGCCAACAGTCACACAACCACTAACAAGTGAAGCCCAGACTCAAATCCAGGCTGCCAGACCTCAGGCCCCTGCTGTTTTCGGACCTGACTACTACCTTGGTTTCTTAAGAATTGTGCTTTGAAGTACAGAAGTTAAATTATGTCAGGATGACTTCTTTAGAACATTTTCTAAAATTGCCACGACTTCCACTGGCAAGTTAAAATGTGGTCTTCAAAGTAATTTTTAAGCACGTTTGATTAGGTTGCCCCTGGAAGCAGAGTACGGATTTAAATGTGGAGCACTGTCACTGATTTAGAGATCCTGAGCCTTGTGAGTTGAAGCTGTGCCCTTCATCAGGAGGCTTGCTGCCCAACCTCTAGGTTGAAATGCTTAAGGAGAAATGATCTCTTTTTGGGGGCTGCTTCTGAAAGAGCGAAGTGGTAAATGGAATTTGTAAGTGGAAGTGAAAAAAAAATCTGATTTTCAGCAGACTTCACTTGATTAATAAAAAATGTAATGTGCTTTTCTTCTACTTTTTTTTTTTGCCAGGCTACAGCATTTTATTGAGTCAGAAAATGGCTTGAGGAGTCATTATTTTTCAGTCTTCGTTGACATTGGATCAACACATTTTTAAGAACCAGACTTTTTAGTTATTTTAGTAAACGTCAGTGTGACCTTGACTGTGTAATAAAGAGTAGGGAGTTGCAAAGTAGTGCTTCCCTTCAGAGGCAGTAAAAATGAATCATTTGCTGCTTCATGTCACCTTCCTAAGCATGTGTAATGACAGTGTGGTTTTGCTTTTCAGAATGATTGTATTTTGCTGTAGAATAAAACAATCAAGCAACTTTGTTTTCCAAGTATATAGATATTTGAGTGATCACTTAGTTCATGGAAGGTGAAAATATTCTCAGAGAACAGCAGGGTTAAGCTTTTGTGATTAGTCATAGAAAATCTGTAGGTTGCTCTTACCCAGAAATGCCTTTGGGGTTCCATCCCTCCAGATTGGGAAGCCTATACCATGAAGCAGTGTTGATGCTCTTCAGGGAGCAGATGACTATAGCAGAGTCAGGGAAACTCAGAGACAGGCCTGTGTTGAGGGAAAGGTAAAGAAAATATGGGTGCAATTATGCCTTGCAGTGTAGGTCAAAAACCTTGGAAAGGCAGGTGCCACACTGCGGCCCTCTTATAGCTCTGGCATGCTGAGAAAGGGAGAACCGGCTTCAGTGAGCTCAGAATCCAAAGACAAAGCTGGACTCTTGTAGGAAATAGGCAGGGGGAGGGGGATGAGTAGGTTAACACATGTAGAAGAGCTACCCTCTGGGGAGTGTGCCTTGGGTTGTTGTCAAACCCTTTCTGTGGTTTTATACACCTTATCTTGTGGTGCTCAAGCTTCTCCGAGCAGCAACACAAGATTGGATTTTGATGCTTCTGGAAAGCAGCTTTCTTCCCAGAGCTCAGAGCTATTCAGGAATGTTAAGGGGGCAACCCCTTGCGAGTGGGGGGTGAGTGGGTTAAAGCTGGGCCTGAGTTTCTTCTCTTGATCTCTATACCGACCCCCTAAAGCTCAGGGTGGGATACAGGGTACTAGGTGGCTGGATTTGGTGATACTGATCATGATGAGGCAGCACAGATTACTAAAACCTAATGTTTCTTTGCTTTTAATTGGATTTTTATAGATCTTGGGTGGTGATACAGCAGCTATCTCATGGGAAAAGTAGATGAATAATTGGTAAATAGAGTTGGTTTGGGAGATATAGTCATATAGAGGGAGAAGAAGAAAAATACAGTTTCATTTGTGAGGCTCAGCTGTGGACCGGTGGTGGTCAATAAATATCTGCTGGATGAGTGAAGAAAAGAATGAATGAATGTCAGAATGCTGTTAGCAGATAGCCAAGCATGGACTCCAGGATCTGTGGATCTTAGGAGTAATTTCTGAGCAAAAAATTTAAATTTGTAAATGTATTTAAGAGTAAGTAGGATCAGAAATAGTAATGGGCTGTGCAAGTGGAAACTGCGATGTTATTTTCAGCCACTTTTCTGTTGTTAGACACCTTAGGAGGAGAGTATACTTGTAATAATTAGAATTCAGGCAGAAGGGCAATTCCATTGACTTAGGACTGTGTGGTTAAACACACATGCCTTGAACAGTGTGCTGGGCTTTTTGTGAGGGGCTTAAGGGTTGGTGGTGAACACATTGGGCACAGCCCTGAGCTACCAGAGCTGCCACCTGAGGGAGATATTGCAGGTAAACATTTATAAAATCTCAGCACTTGTGAGGGGTGCCACTGTAAAGTGCAAAGCGCAATGAGGAATTTTTTTTTGCAGGGGAAATGAACATGGTGGTGGTAGTGATGAAGAGGTGGTTCTGGAAGCCTTCTTCAAGGAGGTGACATTTCCTGTTTTTTTTTTTTTTTTTTTTTTTTTTTTTTTTTTTTTTTTTTTTTTTTTTTTAAGATGGAGTGTTGCTCGGTTGCCCAGGCTGGAGTGCAGTAGTGTGATCTCAACTCACTGTAGCCTCCGCCTCCCAAGTTCAAGTGATTCTCTTACCTCAGCCTCCCGAGTAGCTGAACTTACAGGTGCGTGGCACCATGCCTGGCTAATTTTTGTATTTTTATTAGAGATGGGCTTTCACCATGTTGGCCAGGCTGGTCTTGAACTCCTGACCTCAGGTGATCCACCTGCCTCGGCCTCCCAGGGTGCTGGGATTACAGGTGTGAGCCACTGCGCCTGGCCAAGGAGGTCATATTTAAGCTGCATTCTGAAAGATAAGCCCAAGTAAGGCAGGCATGTATGTAGGTGTGGGCAACAAGGGTGGGACAGTGAGTAGAATAGCGTGGACTAGAGAAGGAACATCATATGTAAACAGCCTGAGATGAACAGCAGCTGGGAGCTTTCAAGGAATGGAAAGGTCGCTAGTGTGTCTGGAAATTGTGTGAGAGCAGGAGTGGCATGAGGCAGTGGTGGCAGGGGCTGAGCTCATACAGTCTTATGTGTAACATAAATAAATCTGGACTTTTTCCCAAGAGCAGTGGAAACCAGCAGAGGTTGAAAGTTGGGACATGGTGTGATCCTATATCCGTTTCATGTGCTGGAGGGGCCAAGAGTAGATTTGGTGGCCCAGGGCAGAAGCTGTTGCCCAGGCTGTAGTGCAGTGACACAATCATAGCTCACTGAAGCCTTGATCTCCTGGGCTCAAGTGATCATTCTGCCTCATTGTCCTGAGTAGCTGGGACCACAGGCGTGTGCTACCATGCCCAGCTAATTTTTGTATTTTTTGTAGAGATGGGGTTTTGTATTTTGTATTTTTTGTAAAGACGGGGTCCAGGAAAGTTAGGATGGTGTTTGGATTACAGGCATGGTGGTAGAGTTGGGCAGAAAGTTATGAATGAGAACTGTGTTTTAGAGACAGAACTGAGAAAATTTAGTGATTTGATGTGTATGTGTAGAGGGGGAGGGTCGCGGTGATGGAGAGGGGCGGGGTCAGGCATAATCAAGTTCTGGACATTAAAAGTTAGTGGATGGCTGGGTGTGGTGGCACGTGTCTATAGTTCTGGGTACTCAGGGGGCTGAGGCAATGGGAATCGCTTGAGGCCAGGAGTTGAAGGCTGCAGAGAACTGTGATTACAACTGCGAATAGCCGCTGCGCCCCAGCCTGAGTAACATAGCAAAACCTCATTTCTGAAAAGAACCAAAAAACAAAGGACAAATAAACATTATTGATGAGGTAGCCATTCACAGAGTTGGAGGACACTGGAGAAGAGGGGAAGATCATGAATTTCAGGTGTGGGTATACTGAGTTTCAGGTCCCTATGAGACAGACACATGAGTAGAGATGCAGTGTATGATAAAGGCAGCCGTGATCAGTGGAGGAAAGACAAATTCATTCAATAAATGCTGCTAGGACAGGTGGCTAACCATTTGGAACAAAATAAGTTCAATTCTGACTTCATGTCATATACCTGAATAAATTCCAAATGAATCAAGCATTTAAATGTGAAACATAAAACCATAAACATAAAACCATAAGGGTGCCAGAATAAAATATGGGAAACTTATAGAATGTTGAGCTTAGGAAAGTTTTTCTAAACATGGTGCCATAGGGTGAAACTATAAAAGAAAAGTTGAATTGCTTGATGACATGAGAAAAAAGAAAACTAACCTCCTGTGTATAAAAAGATTGCCATATTTAAAGTTGAAAGGGTAAGCTGGAAAAATGTTTGCAACATGTGACCAAAGAATTAATATTAACATTTGAAGAGCTTTTATAAATAAATAAGAAAAGTGAATACTTAAGGGGGAAAATTGGTCAGAAGACATATAAAGAGGTAATTTACAAAAACAATACAAATGATGAATAAATACATTTAAAATGTTCAACCTCTTTATTTATTTACTTATTTTTGTTGAGACAACGTCTCACTCTGTTGCCCAGGCTGTAGTGCAGTGGCACAATCATAGCTCACTGAAGCCTTGATCTCCTGGGCTCAAGCGATCCTTCTGCCTCATCGTCCTGAGGAGCTGGGACCACAGGCATGTGCCACCACACCCAGCTAATTTTTGTATTTTTCGTAGAGATGGGGTTTTGCCATGTTGCCCAGGCTGGTCTTGAATTCCTGTGCTCAAGTGGTCCGCCTGCCTTGGCCCCACAAAGTGCTGGGATTGTAGACATGAGCCACTGCACCTGGCCTCAACCTCTTTAATATCAGAGAAATGCAAGCTAAAAAATGAGGCACTTCTCTGTCAATCCAATTGGCATATTTTGTTTTTGTTTTGTTTTTTAAATAATATGAAGGAGTATCAGCAGGGGTGTGGGAGAGGCATTGACATATTCTTGTGGTAGGGGTAAAAATTAGTATGTAGTTTAGTAGTTTCAAAAGATAAAATGTCATATTTCTAACACTTACTTATTAAGTAATTCAACCTTCAGGATTTTTTCCTAGGAAAATATTAGAAAGATTTAACTAGAAGGAGAATTCAATATTAAAATATTGCAACCTTACAGTTATTAATAGTATGGCTTTTTGGTCTGGAGTCTCTGATTTTTGTTTGAGATAGTAGTTGGAAACTTAAGCTGCTGCAGGCACTTGCCCTTACTTTCCCAACCCTCTTCTCCCTTATGTTGTCAGCTTTTGCTTTCTTCAGCTGGGAGTCTGAGGGTTTAATGGGTACACAACATGTGTAAGTTGGTGTATCTTCAGACAGCCACTTGTAGATCATTTGTGAATAATCTGCATGTCTCTATGAATGAGTGATACCCTTTCATTAGTCCTCTAATGAGGACTACCTAAAGAAATGATCACTACTGCAGAGAATGCTCTGAAAAGCTGAGCAGTGTGCATTGTTGTCACCAGGTTGGAGTTCAGTGGACCGAGTCTGGACCTGTCTCCCAGAGTGTTCCCAGCAAACCTGTTCCATGCTCCCAGGCAGCTGGTGCTTTCTTTTTCAGAGCTCTCCTTGCACCCTTTTCTAATGGTTTGGTTTGAGTGTTTCCTCAGCTGGACTCTGTGCTAGGCCTGGCAGATTCCTCCTTTGTCTTGAGAGCCCAACTGAGTGCCTGGAACACATGAGGCATCCAGCAGATGTTTATTGAACAAGAGTATAAGGAGCAGTTTTGGGATTGTGCTTTTAAAAGAAAAATGGCCAAACTAGTGTGTTTCCAGAGGAGGCTGGTCAGGAGTAGTTAGTGGGGAAAAAATTTCGTGTGAGGAATTTGAGGATACTGGGCATGGATACTATGGAGAAGTAAAGCTATCAGGTAATATACTAACTTTTTTCAAATATTTAAAAGTGGCTAATGACTTAGGTGTCACTGTAGATGATAGGCATAAGAGGGAGGGGAGAAGAGACAGAGAGGAAGGTGAGATGTATGTTTGGGGAAATAATAGCTTTCAACTCAGGGTAAGGCAGAACTTTAAGACAGAGCTGTCCACAATTGGGAGGACTTGTCTTGTGGTGTGGCCTGAGCTGCTGTTCGCCAGATGAGGTTGGATGACCACTGTCATGATAGCTGAGGTAGGATCTTTTTTACAGATGGTGAGATGTTTAGAAATGGGAGGACTTTCCAGTTCTAATGGTTTCATGATTTTATTTATGTATTTATTTATTTATTTATTTATTTATGTATTTATGTATTTATTTATTTTTGAGATGGAGTCTTGCTCTGTCGCCCAGGCTAGAGTGCAGTGGCATAATCTTGGCTCACTGCAACCTCCACCTCCCAGGTGCAAGCAATTCTCCTGCCTCAGCCTCCCGAGTAGCTGGGATTACAGGTGCCCACCACCGTGTCTGGCTAATTTTTGTATTTTTAGTAGAGACGGGGTTTTACCATCTTGGCCAGGCTGGTCTCGAACTCCTGACCTTGTGATCCACCCACCTCGGCCTCCCAAAGTGTTGGGATTACAGGCGTGAGCCACCGTGATTGACTTCATGATTTTATGTTCACTCTCTGGGGAGAAGAGTAGAGTCATTTTGTAAGTCATGAAACAAGGCAGAGGCCAAAGTAGAGATTGGTTGTCTCAAATTCTGTTTGCTCTGTTGGGTTGTGATTTATGTTTAGGCTGCTACTTATGCCTGCTGAAGTCTCAGTGCTTTAAAGGATCCATGCTTACAGCACTACTCTACATCCGTTGTTACTAAATCTATGCTTTGAACAATGAATCTTCCACTTCTTTTAAAGTTTTTTTCTCTTTTTACTTGGACAATAGCAAAATTGTTTTTGTTTTAAAGAAAGCTTGGGGATAGGCTGTTTTAATACCTGCTCTTCCTACTCTGTTTAATTAGATCATGCAACAGCACCTCATAGAGATGCCCACCTCATCTCCACATTAGGCCTTCAAGTCTTGGCCAGAAGCTGCTTGCTTACAACACAGCAGCCACACACTCATACCTCCTATGAAAGTGAAGGGGAAAAGCCTTCAGAACCAGGCAGTGGAAAAGGATGAACATCTACACACACATGTTAGCACATTTAGCACATGCTGAGTAACTGGGAACAGAGATCAGAGAAGAAAAGTGAAGACATGGAAGCAATTATGCCGGTCAATCTAGCTAGGAAGATAAAGTACACAGATAAAAGAGAAAAACCATAGACATTAAAAGTAATGAGCTGGAACCTCAAAGCAGTGTTTCCTATTGCAGGTTCTAAGCATTCTCTAAATGACAGGGGCTTGTCTTGTGCAGTGGCTTTCAGCCCTGACTGCTCATTTAGAATCACCCAGGGAGGTGTGGAGGGGGAGGGTGGTGCTCTTAAAACACAGCTATGTGGGTACCATACCAGAACAGATAATTCAGCCTCTGGGAAAGGGGTCTGGGAGAAGGTAGTTTAAAACTCACCAGGTAATTCAAATGTGTCTGTAACCCAATATAGGGCAGGGATGGAGGAGGGAAGGGCCACGTGAGGGCACTGTGCCTTGGTTTGGGCAGGCACCAAATGGGAGAACATTGTAGTCTTTTATAGAGGAGGTGATAAAATCTAGAACAAACCAGGCCTACTTGGACAGTTTTGCCAGAAAGGTTACCTTTGCTCGGTCTGTCTGCATGGTACATAGCCCAGCCCTTCTTTCCATGTCAAAAACCAGTTGCCTAGACAGTAGACTTTTTTGGTGTGAGTAAATTTTAGATGCCATTTTTAGTAGCACCTTGAAGATAACTCTGGTCTTACAACAGCTCCGAGAGTGAGTTATTGTACAGATGAGAGGGCCAGATGGGGTTCAGAAGGGCTAGGGAATGGGTCTAAGGCCACTCAGCAAATGACAGTGCTTTTCTTCTGTTCAGGTAGAACTTCTGTGTGTTTACCTTGGTGGTTTGTTAAAGTCACATGCCAGAAGAATAATAATTTGACCTGAAAACCATAAATTTTAACTTTACCTGTATTGCTTGCATTCTGGTGAGTACCTCACCCTCTTACAAGTTCATACTGGAGTCCTGTGCTCATCCATTGAAGTGGAAGTGATTTACTCTGACAGGTCTTTACTTATTATTCAATAACTCTAAGTTGCTCACTGCTCTCTAATGGAGAGGACCATTAGATCATACACTCAGAAAGCATTAACTCTTCTTTTCACTCAGCCTCTCCATTCCAGACTTCCAGAGGGCCGAAGGCCTGGTATCTTTCAATAGCTGGGGATTGTGGGACCAGGCCCCATCCATGCTGGCAATTCTTATGGGGACCAGGCAGTTGGAGGTCCTGAATTGTGGTTTATTTGTTTTCCATTTTCCTTGTTGCTATCTGAATTGGTAAAACTATGTTGATTATTCATGAGAATGAAAAAATTAGTTTTAGCAGAATAAAATTAAATACTAATAAATACCGAGTTCTTAGAAATCCTTGTAGCTTATTTAGCAATACAAATGGATTGGTACAATTCTGTCAGGCTCTATCTGGTCTCTATTCTGGGTCTTTATCCTGGGTATATTTTAGCTTTTTCTTCCTCTGAGAAAAGCGACTTTGACTTGGTGCTTAAATTTCAGGGTTCCAATTACTGAATGATTTCAATAAAAGAAAAAAAAAAACCCTTACAAGATAGCATCATGTAGACAATAGTCTTTAAAAAATCTTTATGAGTACACATCCTTTAGGTGTGTTTATGTGTTAGAGATGAATATAGAATGGGAAGGCTCAGCACTTCCCTTTCATCCCCACCCGTAAGTTGCCAGCTGTGGAAGCTCTCCCAGTGTGTGTTCTGCTGGACTGATTTGCCTGGATACAATTCAGGAGGAATTATAGATAAGTGATGACCTGGTATATTGTAATACATTGTCAGTTGTTTGGTGCTTGGTCAACCCAACAAATTATTTCTATTTATTTAAATGATTCAACTTATATCATAAGCCAAAATTTTAAAAAATTGGAAAAAAAGTAGCTATCTTTCATTATTCTGTCACCTAACTCAGTAACTATTTCCTATTTCCATATACTTTCCACATACATATTTTTATGGAATTTAATTTTTGATGTACACATCTCTTTGTATCATGTTTATCTTTTAAAAGCAAACACTAAACATTTTTCTGTATTGACATATTTTAAAAGTTTATCTCTTTTAATAGCTGCATAATGTTTAATTGTGTTGGAAAGTACCTGTATTGATTCCTTTACAGTTAGTCCAATTTTTTTTTTTTTTGGATTATAGATGACTCTTCCATGTCTGGATGCATTACTTCTGAGGAATAATTTCTCTGAGATAAGTTCATAGGAGTGAAATTACTGGGTGAAGGATTATGCACATTGTTAGGTCTGTTCCTAGGCATCACCATGGTGCTTTCCAAAAGATGCACAAATTTACAAAGTGACCAGTAAAAGACTGAGGCTTCAATGTCACTGGTCTTACCAGTATCAGATCTTACTACTCAAAAATAGTTTACCACTTTATTCATTGTAAACTGATATCTTAAGGTTGCTCTATTTTCTGATTCTTCTGATTCTTTAATCACTTGTAAGAATAAATATTTTTCCTTTTTGGATTTTTCTCTTTTCTCTCTTTTTTTTTTTGAGATGGAGTTTTTTTTGTTGTTGTTGTTTGTTTGCTCTGTTGCCCAGGCTGGAGTGCAGTGGCACGATCTTGGCTCACTGCAATCTCCGCCTCCTGGGTTCAAGCAATTCTCCTGCCTCAGCCTGCCAAGTAGATGGGATTACAGGCACCTGCCACCATGTCTGGGTAATTTTTGTATTTTTAGTAGAGACGAAGTTTCACCATGTTGTCCAGGCTGGTCCTGAACTCCTGATCTCAGGTGATCCACCTGCCTCATCCTCCCAAAGTGCTAGGATTACAGGCGTAAGCCACTGCAACTGGCCTGGATTTTTCTAATCATGTATTGTCTTTGATTTGTCCCAATCCTTTATCCATTTTTCCAGTGAATGTTGAGGGTTTTTTTTAAATGTCATTTGATCTATTTCACAGCATTGTCTCTGATGTTTGAGGGAAATATTTCCTGAGAGTCACATGGAATCTTAAAGCTTTATGTGGAGGGACACTGACTGAGGCTCATCCTCTTTGCGGCAATCCCCATCCCACTGTAGGCATCGCAGCGCTTGTGTGAACCTTTTGTCCAGCACCTCACAGCAGTGAGCCTCAGCCCTGCAGTTAACCTCAACTTCCATTAAGCCGCCCTCTCCTATAGGCCAGCTCCAGACTTCACTGGTTCCTGGGGCCCTCTGACCCCTGACCTTGCCCTCACAGCCTGCAAGTGCACTCCTGCTTAGCCTGCAACACTCCACCCTTGATCTCTGCCTGCCTCCAGACCTCCCCACTGCCGCCACAGTGGATTAGCCCCTTCCCATATTGACTTCCCTTCCATTCAGTCAAGCCTGAGCTCAGTCATGGAAGCCACTCTCTCCGTAGTATCCCCCATCGGTGCCCCAGCCTCTCACTCACCTCATCCATCTGGGAGTCAGCCCCATCGGCTCATTGTTCTCTCCATTCAGGCCTTTGAGTACAAATTATCTTTCCTGTCTTTAACTCTTATCTCTTTAAGTCTCCTATCTTTAAAGACACCACCCAGTTCTTTCCTGTCTCCTGCTTTCCCTTCACACAAAAGCGTATTTAAAATGTAGCAGATGCTCTTCCCTCATCTCCCATTTACTCTAAGAGCCACTGCATCCTGACTCCCAGACCTGCTACTAGTTGGCTCTTGAAAGGGTAAATAATACCCTACCATTCAAAAGCATTCCTATTCTGTTTTGGCTTTTTGGAAGTAGGAAGCTTCACTAGAGAGAGAGGAACCGAGGAGCCTTTCTTCTCTTCTGTAATGCTAATGGAAATGAGATTTCTTGGGTGTATTAAACTACAAAGGACAGGCTTTCTCCTCTGGAGGCTTTATCCCACCTTTGCAGCTCCAGAGATTCCCAGCTCCCTCTTGATGAGACATTAGTCTCTTGTAGTTACAGGTGATCCCTGGTTGTTGGATGTAGCAACTACTAACACATGCAGGCACTTAGTCCATGCCAGCACTATTCTGAGAGCTTTTCAGGTATTAACTTATTTCATGCTCACAACAATCCTATCCATGAGGAAATTTAGGTACAAACCGGTAACTTGCCCAGGGACACCCAGCTTGTAAATGGTAGAGCTTAAATTTCAACCTAGTGTAGGAGAAGCCAGAAGTCATTGCTTAACACCTTTTAGCCTTTATCTTATGTATTGGATTTCTCTGATCCTTCATTCCTGCTTTTCCTTAAATGTATCAGTGGTTCCCAGGATTCCAGCCCCCACCCTGGTTTATCTCACATTGCATACTCCCACATATTTATCTCCCCACACTCCCACATATAATCACTCTCCTGAATCCCAGCTGTTTTCTGGATCTTAGATGTCCCAGAGCCTGCAGAAATTCAGCAGATCCTACAACAGAACTCTTCATCCTCCCACCAACCCAGCATTCCCTGTGACCTGTCTCCATGAATGGCAGCACCGTCCATCCAGTTGCTCCAGCTGGATGCCAGAAGTCATTCCCGAGGGCTCCTGCATCATTTCCACTGGGCTTTCAAAGCCCTGTACTGCCTGACCTCTCCAGTCTCATTTTGTAGCCCCTGGCCCTTGCCTGCTGTATCTTAACCACACTGTTCTCTCTGCCTCACAGACACTCTAAGCTTATTCTGACTTTCAGGCCTGTGCTTTAACTCTTCCCCTGCCTGGAATTCTCTTCCTCCAGATCTTTGCCTGCTCGATCCTGCTTGACATTCATGTCTCTGTGTAAATAGTGCTTCCACAGAGAGGCCTTCCCTGACCACCCACTCTAATGTAGCTGCCAGCCACCCTCTATCACATCATGTTGCTTTAATTCTCTGCATAGCACTGATCATTGGCTGCTTTTTTTTAAATTGATTGATTGATTTGCTTATTGTCTCTTCATGTGATGTAAACTCCGTGAGAGCAGTGACCTCATCTGTTCCATTTGTCACTGTATCCCACTCACCCAGAGCCGTGTCTTGCAAATAGTCAAAATAATATTGATTAATATTGATAAGAACTGACATTTATGGAGCATTTACAGTGTGCTTAGGCAAACAGTAATGCAATATATAATATATACCCTTATGTATAATATACTTACCCTCAAAACTATAATGTATATATATGTTATAATATGTATTACACATATATGTATAATATATAAAATACCTACTATATATATTTTTTTCCTATGGTGATATAACAATACCTATATTCTCATGGGTTTGGTGAGAGTTAAATGAGGTAGAAATTGTTCTCATTAATTTTCACTAAAGGCATATGAGGGTAGGTACTATTATTAGTAGTATTATTATGCCTGGTTTATAAATGAGGAAATTGAGGTACATTCTAGTGCATTAGCTTACCTGAGATCATGACTAATAAGGGGTGGGGGTCAGGCCTGGCCCTGGGTGTCTGGCTGTAGAGCCAGATGCACAGTAAGTACTTGCTTACCAAACAGATGGCTGTAATTCATCACCGGGGTGCTCACTAGGTACCTGAATCTCCTACCTTCTTTCTGCCCCGCAACCATAGTAGAAACACCTGATGTCTCTTGCCTGGATTTTAACCGCAGTTTCTTAGCTGACGTCCCAACCTCCAGTTTTGGTTTGTAACACTAAGAGTGGTTACTTTGAAATGCAGACTAGAACTGTAGGCTCTCAGTTCCTCTTAGGCTAAAATTCAAACTCCTTTTCTCCACAAGCTGAATTCTCACATCTCCAACCTCATCTTTTTCCCCATATGTGCCTTGATTCCTGCCACACCAAATTACGCTTGTTCCCTGAAGTCCACTCTGCTGTTCTGCAACGTCGTGCCTTTGCACAGGCTATTTCCCCTGCTTTGCTTCACTTCAGTTTCTCAAAACTTATTTCCACTTACTTAGAAACTTTCTTAAGGTTCTTCCTAACCTCCCCCAGCCTCCCTGGGCTATGTTGGAGGTGCTTCTCTTCTGTGCTGTTTCACTGAGCTTGTACTTCCATCGAGGGAGTGCTGCGTTATACTTGTCTGGGTTCTTCCTGTCCCCCTCCCCTCCCCCACTTTCCGATAACCTTGCCTGTGGACATTGTCGTCCTGAAGGAATTGACTGGCTTCCCTCTAATCCTGGTCTCTAACAGAAGGCCTCGTAAACAGTAGGCACTCAATAACTATTTGCTGAATGGATACTAACTTCCCAAGGTCAGTTGAGGCAATCCACAATGTTATAATACATATAAGACAAGGCAATATAATATATTACAAAACATTAATAGGAAAGTTTCAGAAGCCTGTTAGAAAAAATACGCTTTTGGAATGAGCTAATTCCTGAGATTAGGTGCAATTTAACTTTGAGCTTTTGGCAACCAAGGTGAAAAGGGAAACGTGGGGTTTGTGTTTATTTTCTAAGAAAAGGAAACACACAAGTTCTTCAATGGGGACAATTTTTTTCTTGGTCCTGAATTCTAGAAGATTCTTCCATGGATGTTATATAAGGGAGAGTGGGTTTCCTTGGGGACAGTGTTTTTTTTTTTTAATTATTTTATTTATTTTTTATTTTTTGAGACAGAATTTCACTCTTTTTGCCCAGGCTGGAGTGCAGTGGCGCGATCTCGTCTCACTTCAGCCTCCACCTCCTGGGTTCAAGCTATTCTCCTGCCTCAGCCTCCCGACTAGCTGGGATTACAGGTGTGCTCTCCCACGCCCGGCTAATTTTTTTGTATTTTTAGTAGAGATGGGGTTTCACCATGTTGGCCAGGCTGGTCTCAAACTCCTGACTTCAGGTGATCCACCCGCCTCAGCTCCCAAAGTGTTGGGATTATAGGCATAAGCCACCACACCCGGCCGACCGTGTTTTTTGAATATAAACATTTGTAAAAACCTTTCTTAATAAAAGCTCAGGTTTGAATGTAGAAGCTCCAAAAGCATTTCTTTGAAGATCTACTTTAACATAGCTCCTATATATTTTTTTTCTGATCAAATTTATTATAGAGGTAGAGCTTAAAGAGCCTAGAGGTTTTGATAACTTGCCTTACAACCATAGCACAGGCACCTCTTAGACTCACTTTCTAATACAAGTTATTTTTTATGGGAGAGAGGGTAAGCCGTGACAAGTCTTGAATGAAACTGTTTTACATTTAATATTTTGGTGACCTCCTGAGGTATAGCTCTCCCATGTTGTTGGTAAAAGAGAAGTCTTGTTGCATTAGACACTAGGTGGTCTAACCTTGGGCATTCTCTTAAAAGAACATAAGGGCCTGACTTGTCATGCTGCCTGGTTAGAAGGTCTTCTTGCCCTCCTGGGGCAGTGCATTAGAGTAGTATGGGACAGGCCAGCATACTTCTTCATGAACTTTTAGCTCCAGCACCTATACACGTCCTTGGTTGAACCCCAGAGTTCTAGACCCTGGAGTTCCATGTCATCAAGTACTGAAAGAGATAATTTGGTCTAAATATTTAAGGGCAAGGTATTATAAATAGTTTCCATTTACTAAAAGTTAAGTATATTTACTGAACACCTACAGTATACTGGGCACTGGGCTGGGTACTAGGATGTAGTCCTAGTGTTCAAGTAGAGTTCATCGTCTGGTGTGACTTCTGTCCTTACTGAATATACGATCTAGACAAAATCACAAGAAAAACATTTTGATGAGACCATCAGGGCATATAGGTACCAAATAGGTCCCAAAGGACTTAGTTCACTTGTCGGAGAGGTTATTTAGCATTGTCCATTTAAACACTGGAGGATGTCTCCCAAATATTATAATTTAAAATTTAGCATAGTTAATATACTTTTTCCCATTGACCCCACTATAAGTGAACAAGATCAGACAATTTTGATTTTTTATGATCAAATTTTTCAAAGAGTCAAAGAGCAGTACAATGAACAACTTTATAACCACCACCTAGATTTAATAGTTAACCTGTTGTTATATTTGCTTTACCTATTTTTTTTTGTACAGAAGTATTCTAAAGTAAATTACAGATATCATGACATTTAACTTCTAATCACTTTTGAATGTAGCTCTGGTAAATAAAGATGTTTTCTTCTTGTAGTAGGCAACCCCCAAAATGGATCACAATGACCCCTGCCTCCTGCTGTGTGGCCTCCTGTGTATTCCTCTCCCTACGAGTGTAGGCTGGACCTAGTGATTTGCTTTTATTTTTATATTTTTATTTTTTTGAGACAGAGTATTGCTCTGTCAACCAGGCTGTAGTGCAGTGGTGTGATCTTGGTTCACTGCAACTTCTGCCTCCTGGGTTCAAGTGATTCTCCTGCCTCAGCCTCCTGAGTAGCTGGGACCACAAGCATGCGCCACCACGCCCGGCTAATTTTTGTATTTTTAGTAGACACAGGGTTTCACCATGTTGGCCAGGCTGGTCTTGAGCTCCTGACCTCAAGTGATCCACCCATCTCGGCCTCCCAAAGTGCCGGGATTACAGGTGTGAGCCACTGCGCTTGGCTGTGATTTGCTTTTAACAAGTAGAATGTGGCAGAAGCATTGGGATGACCCAACATTCAATAACAATGCATGTGGCTTCTATCTTAGGCATCTTTCTTTCTTCCTCTTGCCCTCTCACTTGTTTGCTGTGACAGAAGCCAGCTCTGAGGTGAACTGATCTATGGAGAGGTCCATGTGGCAAGGAATGAATATCTTTGGCCATGAGCCAGTGAGGACCTGAGATGTACTAACAACCGTGTGAGTGAGTTTGGAAGGAGACCCTCCCCAAGTCAACCCTTGAGATAACTGCAAAGGGCTGGTATCTTCATTGCAGCCTGTGAGACACCTTGAGCAGAGGCACCCAGCAGAGGCACCCAGCTAAGGCTATCTGGTTTCTTGACCCACAGCAACTGCAAGATAACACATGTCTGTTGTTCTAAGCTGCAAAATTTGGGGGTAACTTATTATGCAGACAGCAATAACTAATATACCTACATAGCCCCAATCCTATTAATCCCAGTAGGCACTTCTTTCAGCTGCTGCTGGGCTGTGCAGAGTAAAGCCAGGTTGTCAGAAGAGGTTGTCATAGCTTATCCTGCTATGGTGGGTGGCAAGTACCCGATCTCAGTTGCCTCAAGTTATTTATTTAGATAAAAGGTTTTATGTCTTGTAGAAGTAGAATCTTATCTTTCAGTCTCTCCAGGGACTATTATTATTAGCCATTCTGATTTTAGCAGGAATATTCTCATCTTGGCTGTGAAGAAACCAGGATCTATTCCAAGATTACAGAGCTTGGCACACAAGAGGTTTCTGTTTCTGGCTTCAGTGATCTTTGAGAAAGAAGTATGCACTGGAGAAAGTTCTGTGGCCATCCTGGTTTTTATTCACTTTCTTTTCTTCTTAAAATTTTTTGGTTTTTAATTTTTGTGGGTACATAGTAGGCATATATATTAATGAGGTACATGAGATGTTTTGATACAAGCATGCAATGCCTGTGGCCATTCTTAACCATTGACTTGTCAGGGCACAGAGACAAGCACATTTGGTAGAGGAGTAACATGGTCTCCCACAGAGTAGAAGATAGAGATTCACTCCTGCACTTGAAGAAAAGCATCACACAGAGTTTTGACATGATGTCCAGAGTACTGATGAGTGTATGGTTTGAGAAGGTTTAGGATTTCCATGTTTAAATATAAGGTCAAACGCAATTTGGTTTCCTCCTAAGGGATCTGTGCCTAGAGAGTTAATCTGAACAAGGCTTACCACTCTGGGCAGGTCCTAAACAGTGCTGGTGGTTAAAGATTTTTACCAGTTTTTGGTGATTATGTACATGTTTGAAAGTGGTTGAGGATCCTGGATTCCAGCTACGGTGAGGCCTAAAATCCATAAAATGAAGAAAAGTCCTTCAGGAATGTGGAGTCTGCCTGCAGAGTTGAGCTTTTCTGGCCCCGACAGCCAAACACAAAACCTCCCACTAGAATCTGCTACTATTCAGCTTTCTCAAAAGATGGGCGAGTTCCTTATAAAAGGATTTGAACTTAAATTTCAACATGACATTGTGTTCTTTCTGATGTGGTGTTTCGTTAACCAGAATTTGGGGGCTACCAGATAGTCTTTATTGAATAAAGAGATAGAACAGCTGGTTCCTTTGATTGCCCAGCACAGGGCAGGTGAGACAGAAATGAAATTGAGGGGGAAGCCTGTCCTGGAATGCAGTTTGAATTGAGTGATATATTTTCTTTATCCTCAGAAGATGTATTTGGGAAAGTGATACTGGGGCGAGAGACTCATATAATTTTTATAGCCCTCAAATCTCACAATTTCAGTTGACTGTGCAGTCACTCAGAAGCAACAATATTGTAGCAGCTTCAAGAAGGGAGAGAACCAGGAAGGCTGATCATCAGTGAGTTGGTAAAACTGATATCTTTGTTGGAGATGTTGGCTGTAGATCTTTAAGACTTCCGGGAGCTGCTTAGTGATGCTAAATTATAAGTGAGCCTGAGTAGGCATTTGCCTCATCCTGAGGAATACTTTCCTAATTTAGATGTGTAAAGTCTTTCCACACTGGTGCAAATCCTTCATCCAAGTTTCCTAAAATTATAAAGTATGCCCATGGATTCTCTGAGTGTCCAGAGTTCAGAAGATGTTCAGACACATTAATAGAGGACCAAAGTACAGAGGAGTATACACAACCCATTGCTTAGAGTCGGGGATTTATGTACTTCCTGCTTTCATCCATAAGGAATTATAAGAGCTGGGACATCAGCAAAGAGACAGAGTGATGGTGGTACTGGTGGCCAATGAGGAAGGTGTCGAGATAGTTCATATGAGCTGAAAAGAGATAAATTTTTGTGTGTTCTTTCAGAAAATCTTACTAAAAATTACAGGAGTATCTAGTTGCTTTCTAGAATGAAATCTGAAGAGGGATTAAATTAAGGAGCTTCTTCTGGTATTTTCTCCACCCACCTTTATTTTTTCCCAGAATGTGAGCTAATTGGCGATCGTGAGCTAATCACAATCTATACAGTGATTTTAGAGTATTCTTGTAGTATGAAAACAAGGGCTTTTTGAAGGAAGTGGCTTGTCTTACATATTATTTCTGACAAAGTGGGGTCTGATTACTGGTGTAAGAGAATAGGAAGTAGATTTTATTTTTCCTGTAGCTTTGCCCTCTGGGAGATTCACTTGCAGAAAAAAAGTTTTAAGTGTGTGCATTTAAGTGTGTGCTCTTTGATGCTTGGATGGTAAGATTACCATGACCTCCTGTTTCCTTAGGAAAAGCACTCAAAATCTTTGTTTCTTAATTTTTCTTCTATTTCCAGTTAATGAAAGGTGAGAGAGGGACAATTAGAAGTATGAATAATGTCCATATTGATTTTACTATAATTGCCTGCTTATAAATTGTGTGCAAGGGATAGGGAGCCCTGTGTAAAACACACAATTGTACTTTATGTCTTAGACTCATAGAGAAATGAGTCTTGGAAAATCTTTTGATTATTCTCTTTAGTTTCTCCCTTGAACTTATATTTTATAGCACAGCCAGTCTTGTCTGTTTTGTCACTTATAGAATTTGGAAATTTAGCTAAATTGTGGAAGTGTAGCTGACAGTGACCAGTGGGAAGTGGGAAAAGAATTAGGGAGGAAGGAGATGAGATTCAGAAGTTCATTTCTGTAATGTTTCCAGTGGTCTGAAATAGACTTTCTGTCCACCATCTCATAATGATATATATGAAAACAGGTGATTAGTTTTTCCTTAGAAGTATGTTAGTGGAGACTAGGAATGGGTGCTGTGGTAGAATAAATATGGCCATAAATTTTTTTGTGAATTCCAGAGGAAAGAACTGAGATGCATGGTGGAAGTTCTAAGGAGACTATTTTGTTTCAGTATAAAGAACCATCTAACCACAGAATAGTCTGTCCTGCCCAGTAAATTATGGGAGAGAAGTTTCAGCAGGGTTGGGGTTGGGGATGGGTATCTGGTAGGAAAGTGTGAGAAGGGATTCCTACACTTGGAGAGAGATTGGACTGGTTCTGTCCACATTGCTTGTTTTGATTGTTGAAAATGAGTATAAAATAATTCCTTATGTTAGAATAGCACCTCCTAGTTTGCAAAATGCTTTCACATTATTATACTTTCTAATCACTATTATAGCTCTCCATTTTGAGAAAGGACAGAGATCAAACATAATTAAGGCTATCATAACCTTAATTGATGGTTCCTATGTGATAGGTACCAGATGGACAGAAAAGTAAAATAGAAGTTTACTTGCCCTCAAGGTGCTTAAAAATTATTTGAGGAGATAGGACCTACACGTAGGTAAGACTGCAAGATGGCTGTGTGATTTACCTAATGTGTGAGCTAGACCAGTGGTTCTCAAAGTGTGGTCCCTGGAGCAGCAGTATCAGCATCACTTGGGCTCTTATTAGAAATGCAGGTTCTTGGATCTCACTCTGTACCTACTGAATCAGAAACTCCTGGGATCAGGGACTTGAGTTAGTGTTTTTAAAAAGCCTTCAAGGCCAGGTGTGGTGGTGTATGCCTGTAATCCCAGCACTTTGGAGGACAAGGCAGGAAGATCACTTGAGCCCAGGAGTTCAAAACCATCCTGGGGAACATGATGAGGTCCCGTCTCTACTAAAAAAGAAAAAAAAAAAAAAAGCCTTCCAGGTGATTATACTACATGCTCAAGTTTAAGACCAATGATATACTCTAGTTTAGCACAGTACTTCTTAAGCTTCAGTGTGCACAAGAATCACCTGGAACAGTGCTATTCAAAGTCTGGTCCAAGAACTGCAGACTATCCTGGCGATTTTAATGCCTCTAAAGTTTGAGAAACCCTGACCCGAAAGCTTGTTAAACACAGGTTCTCTAGTCCCATTCCCAAGTATTCTGATTCATGATGGGATCTAAGAATTTCTAACTAACACTCAGGTGCTGCTGGTGCTGCTAGACTACTCTCTCAGTAGCCTCGCTCTAAGCAATACGCCCCTCTGGGATTTAGCAGAGGCGTGGACAATGAGAGGTTCCAGTAGACTGGAAGGAACAGTGCGGGAAGCCTTCATGCAGTGGAGGAGGTAGGACTTGGTCTGAGTCCTAATGGAAAGGTCAGGCTTAGATAGCCGGAGTTATTTGGGGCAGGGAGGATAGGATGAGCACCTGCATGTTTGACTGAAGTAGACCATTCATAGGAGGTAGAGCTCGGCTTGTCCTGCCCAGGTCTGGAGAGCGTCACACACTGTCAGCTCTCATGCATCCTCCCCAAGGGGGTTGCTCAGAGCCAGGCAGTGAGCAAACAGCCCAGGATTGTGAGCACTTCCTCATTTACGCTGCGTATGGCACCCCCTGGAACTTTCAGGGGCATGTGGCTCTCTGCTTGTCCCCTCCTATGCTCTTGGTTCCCTTGCTCATCAAGTTCAGCTTGCTCAGCTTTGCAGCTTGCTGGTTCCCTCAATTTGGCATAAGTCTTCAGGCCTGGATTCTGGCCATTCTTCTCAGACTCAATATTGCTTCCATTCTCCCTGGACAACTGTGTGTCTTTGTCCTCCATTGTTCTCCCTGCCCTGCTCATCCGGCCATCCACTCAGTACTCAGTGGGGGTGAGGGACGTAGTCTACATGCTCAGTCCTCCTCCACATACTCTTGTCTTTGCTGTGTCCCTTATCTTCTGGTCAACGCTCTGTGGCTGCCCATGACAGAAGTGGAAGACAATGTGGGAAGGGCTGGTCAGGCTTGGCAGTCAGGATAAGCAGCCTTGGGTTAATCAAGGTCACTAAAGGCTTATAACCAACGATCCATGACAAAGTCCAATCATAGTGAACTCAAATCTGGGTAAAAGAGCTGATATCCATCAGGACCCCTTAACATTCTTGTTATTCATGGTTTAGTACTTCCACTCAGTTTTTGGTCATCCTTGGGTCCCCCAATGGTTCCTTCATCTACAATATGGCCTTCCTCACAGAGAGGAGCTGCCTAAACCACCCAGGAGAGGTCATATGAAATTCTACAGATATCCAGGGCCAGCTGTCATTCTCCAGCCCCACAGTAGAAGCAGCCCCTGCTACTCCCATTATGGGCTCTCCTTCTCCAGATCCACATGGCCCCTCCCTCTGGCTGCATGGTCACTGTCCTTGTATTTCATCCCTGGTCTATGCTCTCTGATTGCCACTTGAAGACCAAGCCATGAGGTCTGTCGGGTCACTCCGGGCACCTGAAGTCACTTTGCTACTATCAGGATGTGGACTCACCCTCATCGTCAGGAGGGCTCTGCACCCTTGGGGAGGTGTTCTGGGTGCTTAGAAGCTGGCCTCAGGTGGAGCATACTTTAGAAGGTCTGATGTACCCTAGATCCCTTCACACCCGGGGCTTTGATGTTTTCCACCTTCATTTTCCCTCACTGATGGCTCACAGTTCACATTCCGAGCTTGGAGGCTGGCAGGGGAGTTACAGGTGCCCACATATCCCTCAACTGCTTCTGTCCATCCTATGGAAGTCACCGGATGGTTCACCTGCCAAAAATGAAGCTCACAGTGCCTCACCACCCAAGTCTCCTCCCTCAGTGCTCTTCACAAGTGTCCTGAGTGTTCTGCTTTTGCCAAAACCCCCTGGTCGTGAGATCCGGGGCCACTTTGCGAACCCCAAGAGTGCTGCAGTCCAAAGCCTTTAACTTGGCCTCTTTGTCTCTAAGCAGAGTCAAATCTAATTCGATTTCCTTTTAAAAATGTTTTTTTGCCAAGCTCCCAAAGGCCAAAGCTGGAACAATTTGAGCAACAAAATAATGAGAGTATTGGATTATAACCTATAGAACAAAATAAATATCCATTAGTGCATACTTACATAAATAAATAATTGAATACATTAGGAGATGGGAAAGAAAGGACAGTAGAATTCTAATCAATACAAAGAATGAGAGAAATCGAAACTCACAATTAAGCAAACACCACAGTAATATTTGCTTCTGATAACATCCACCAATGGACACTAAAATTAGCAGGCCAAAGTTTGAGGAGAAACAGGAGATTTATAAAGTCTCAGAGTGTCTCTGTCAAGATTATTAGTTACAAAGGAATAAATCTTAACTTTATAGTGAAAAATCTAGCAGATACCACCTTTACCACATGGTTATGGTTAATATCACAGTCATAAGATATAGGACATTATATGCTCCCTGATATGATGCCCTGTGAAGGTGTACTAGTCAGGATTCTTCAGAGAAACTGAACCATTAGGATTTATTATGCGGAGTTGGCTCACACAATTATGGAAGCTGACAAGTCCCAAGATCTGCAGGATGAGCTGGCAAGCTGGAGACCTAGGAAGGACCAGTGTCCCAGTTTGAAGGCAGTTAGGCAGAAGGAAATCTGTCTTCGTTACTCAGGTGAGGGGTCAGCCTTTTTGTTGTATTCAGGCCTTCAACTGATTGGATGAGGCCCACCCACCTTAGGGAGGACAATCTGCTTTACTCAGTCCACTAATTCACCTGCTAATCTCATCCAGAAACACCCACACAGACACACTGTGCTATTTTTGCAACATTTCTGTAAATCTAAAATTATTTTAAAATAAAAATTTAAAAAGGCTTTCTGCCATCAGGTATTATGAGGACTTTTGAATGATGGGATATTTTTATATTCTTTTCATTCATAACTCTCCTGTATGTGTGTACACATATATAATTTTACATCTGCCACTCAGCATTTTCCACAGATACTAAATTCCACCTATATTTTTACAGGCACCTTTGAAAACACCTGATTTCTGTTCTCTTTTCCCTTTTGCATTCTGTATTCCTTTCTGACAAAACTATCCTTTTGTAAAAACTTTCACAGCTCAGCCCTCCTGCTCTTCCATACGGTCTTTATCTCTGAGATCCGTGTGGCACATTGTGGAGACCGAGAGCATCGGCCAGAAGTCGGGAGACCTGGTAGCATTCTCAGCCTTGTTCCTTAGTTCCTTAGTTCCTTATTCCTTAGTTACTAACTCAGTGTCCTTCCAGTTTTAACATTTTGAAGCCAGATGGTGAATTTTGGCCAGACATTATATGCACTATTTGATGTGTGGGTTCAAATGATTTTTTTAATCATTTTTTCTTTTTGTCAAAGTCCTGTGTGTTCTATTTCTAGGTTTTCCAAATTTTTATTCATATTTATGTTTTACATTTTGCCTTCAGTCTTTGGATTCTACAAGACTTCAAAATTCACGGACTTGACTCTGGCATTTCCCTTAGGTCCTTTTGAGTAATTCAAGGGCAGCAACATTTTCTTTCTCCCCCTCCCCCCCTTTTTTGACCATGAAGCCATTGTTGCTCTTAAAGAAAAACACACACAACAAAAATCCTGTTTTCTTCTCTCTGAGGCTGTGAGTAGCCCTCCTCACAATGGTCCTGAAGCCCTCTTGTGGCTTCCAGTGTGTGGGTAGACCTGTGTTTGGACTTCGAATGGGTTGAGCCTGGTACAATCCCATAGGGAGGACTGTTTGTCCACCTGGCCAACACCCCCTCCTGCCCTAGCAGGATGGCAGGAGAGCTCCTGTGCAGTTTCCCTCAGCCTGCCTGCATTCACTTAATGCCAGCAGGGGTGCGGTGGAGGCATGGTACCAGCGGGATGCACCCTCAGGAGTAACACCTCAGGAGTTACTTCTTATGGTATCTGATTTTTCGTTCTTATTTCTGTCCAGTTGGTACTTTCTCTGGATTTCCCCCCAGTATTTGGATAATGGTGTAAGACTCAAATGATGGAGAAGTTGGTTGACAATGGGAAATAGCTAAGAGCTCTAACATGAATGACTTGATTGTCCTCGCCAGAAAAGGCAATTTGGTTAGGTTCAGCATATTGCCCTACCGTAGGGTATTTCTTGGTCCCTATGGCATATATAGGAGAAATGATTTTTAAAAATCACTTTCTGCTTCATTTGTGCTGTAACAGTTACCTTGTGTTCCCACCTCCAGCCGTTTCCCCCTCCTTTCTTTCCTGTGCATTGTCATCAGATACTCAGTTTTCTCAGCTTGTCACTCAAGAATGGTGAAAGGGGTAGATATTCCTAGAGTACAGCATGTAGAGCCAGGCCAGGCATGTAGTAAACATGGTATAAGGGTTTGCTAAATAAAAGCAAGAATTGACCCTTACTTTCAAAGAGCTAACAATTTAGCTGGAAAGATAAAATGCACATACACACACACACAGACACACACACGTGCACGTGCACACACACACACACACACACACACACACACTGTGTATAGAGCATTATGGGAAAAATGTCACTCAAGAAGCCTGAAAGACAAGAGGCAGGATATATCTGCTCTGTGCTCTGCTCAAGTCACCTCAGTTATTCTTCTCATTTTATAGTTCAGAAGGTTAATAGGCATTAAATGCCTTAAAGTCCTACAAGGTTGTATGTGCAAAAGGGAGACGTAAACACAGGACTGTATGAACTGAAAGCTCCTGTTGCCACCAGAAAGCTTTGGAAGCAGGCTGGAGCTGGACCTTGAAGGATGGATAGAATTGATTGAAGATAAGTGATGAGCACATATAAGTTGTGGGGGCAGAGAAAGGGTGCACAGCATGAACAAAGGTGTAGCAGTTGGAGGCATAAATTGTGTTGGGGAATGGGGGTGGTCCCCAGGTTTGCTAGGGTAAGGGAGGAATGAAGGATACAGCTGGAACATGGGTTGGAGGCAATGTATAATGCACTTTAAGTTCTAAGTTGAGTTTGGACTTCATTTCATAACTCATTTCAAAAGCCATGGAAGGTGTTTGAAAGGGAGTGACATGATTAAAAGAGTGTCTTAGGGCTGGGTGCAGTGGCTCATGCCTGTAATCCCAGCACTTTGGGAGGCCGAGGTGGGCAGATCACTTGAGGTCAGGAGTTCAAGATCAGCATGGCCAACATGGCGAAACCCTGTCTCTACTAAAAATATAACAGCCAGGCATGGTGGCGGCTGCCTATGATCCCAGCTACTTGGGAGACTGAGGCAGGAGATTCACTTGAACCTGGGAGGCGGAGCTTGCAGTGAGCCGAGATCATGCCACTGCACTCCAGCCTGGGCAATAGAGCGAGACTGTCTCAAAAAAAAAAAAAAAGTCTTAGGAAGTTGATAGTGTCAGGTGGGATGTGGAAAGGACTGGAGAAAGGGAGGGGCTGTCATGAGTGCTAATGTACATTACGTCATTTCATCCTCACAATAGCCCAAAGGAATAGAAACTCTTAGTTTCATCCCCATTTCCAGGTGGGAAAACTGAGGCTGTAGATGTTACGTGATGACCAGATTCCCACAGTGAATAACGGTGATGCCAGGTTGTGAGCTACGCAGCTCCTTCTCCCCTAGTGCTCCCTCCATATGCAGCAGTGTCTAACAGTTTTAATAGGTTGAGTGTGATAGGCCGGTGACAAGGCCTGGATGAAGTCAATAGTGTGAAATGGAGAGATGGGAGCAGTAGTGTGAAACATCCTTTCATGGGATCCTGATGCCAGGGCTGAGCCCGTGACCTCATAGCTACTCCTTACTTATTGTTTTCCATGGAAGCTGGTCCTCAGAGGTGAGAACTTTGCCAGAACCGTGTAGTGTCATGGGAAACCTCACCTCCAAACCTCTTAAGGAGCTTAGGCTTCTTGTTTTTCCTGGGGAAATGTATTTAAATTAATAATGTTAAGTGCTGATGTTGGCTGTGCTTGCTTTGGGTTACTTTTGAGATTATTTAAGCAAAGTTCCAGGTGTTCTTAAGCATCACAGGCTTTACTTGAGTTTGAGACAAGAAGGTTCCCCAGAGGTCTGGTGGTGATCAATTCTCCCTTTTTTCCATGAATGCCCTCCCTCATCTGCTTATTTTGGTATGTTCCCTGTGTTGCTGTTCTATGGGTTGATGTATCACATGATTGCTTAATTCATTTTACTTTTGTTCTATTTTTTTTTTTTTAAGCAAAAGGGTGTGCATGCATTTAGACTCTGCAAAGCTTTTTGGTATTCAGTAAAAGAATATGTAATAGAATGTGCTAAATGCAATTGTGATGATGTGGGGCAGTGTGGGCCAGCCCATTGACTTCTCTGCTTTATTTACTGCAGGTGATAAGAAGTACATCATGGGGCCCAAGCTTTCCACTCTTGATGCCACTGTCTTTGGACACTTGGCACAGGCAATGTGGACCTTACCAGGGACAAGACCCGAACGGCTGATCAAAGGCAAGCCCTACACTTTTCTTCAGGTTTTGGGGCTTACCGGGGCTGGGTGGGCAGTGGGGTAGCACAGGGGAGAATTCTAGACCAATGCTTTGGTTTTGGGTGTGCTTGATGGAGACACCAGGCATGGTGTACAGGGCTAGGTTGGTTCTCTGTACTCAGGATACTTTGGGGTGGAAGAGAGATTGGGCTTCTCACCTGCTGTCTTGCCCAGACTATGTTCTTAGCAGTGCTGACATAGATCCTGCCATGTTTTTATGCTAGCGCTTTTCTTCCATCTGCTTACATAGTGGGACTTAAGATTTGTGCTGAAATAGGGCTTGAATTCCACCTGGTGCCATTGCTTTGCTGGTCTTCCTTAATTTCCTTTGGGCATTGGGGGCTCCCCACTTTCTGGTATATCCAGCTACAGCAACTACGGTGGGGTGACGCTGATGAACTCACTGGCTGTTTCAGATGCTCTGAGTCTAAACTGTTTTTAGATGTTGCACTTGTAACTATAAGTACATAGGATTCTGTGCCATTTGCATTCAAGCCACTCTCTCCTCCTGTTCTAACACAGTGGCTATAGACCATACACTAAGAGTAGTAGAGCGGCCGGACGCAGTGGCTCACGCCTGTAATCCCAGCACTTTGGGAGGCCAAGGTGGGTGGATCACAAAGTCAGGAGTTCGAGACCAGCCTGGCCAACGTGGCAAAAGCCCATCTCTACTAAAAATACAAAAATTACTTGGGCATGGTGGCATGCACTTGTAATCCTGGCTACTTGGGAGGCTGAGGCAGGAGAATCTCTTGAACACAGGAGGCAGAGGTTGCAGTGAGCCAAGATCGTGCCACTGCACTCCAGCCTGGGCGACAGAGCAAGACTCTGTCTTAAATTAAAAAAAAAAAAAAAAAAAAAAAAAAATAGTAGAGCTAAAAAGTTCAAGACTGTGGGAAAATGAAAATGTCAACAAATACTTTGTAAGTCTAGTGCTTTCTGAAGTATTATTATTATTATTATTATTTATTTTTGAGACAGGGTCTTGCTTTGTCACCCAGGCTTTAGTGCAGTGGTGCAATCTTGGCTCACTGCAACCTCTGCCTCCTGGGTTCAAGAGATTCTCCTGCCTCAGCCTCCTGAGTAGCTGGGATTACAGGTGTGCACCACCATGCCCAGCTAATTTTTGTATTTTTAGTAGAGACGGGGTTTTGCCATGTTGGTCAGGCTGGTCTTGAATGCCTGATCTCAAGTGATCTGCCCACCTCGGCCTCCCAAAGAGCTAGGATTACAGGCATGAGCCACCACGCCTGGCTGCCCAAAGTATTATTTATGTTAATTTTGACCAAAGAAACACAATCTTAGTACTTTTTTTGTGTGATGTGTACCTTGGATGTGAGGCCTGTCAGAATTACAAGAGATATGAGAGGGGAAGCTAAGGAGCAAGGATAAGTAGAACCAGTGCTAGGGGATGAACATATATGTGTGGGGTGGGTGTGGGGTTGTAGCCAGAAGTAAAATTCATGGTGGAAATGGCATACGGAAAGATAGCTCACCTTGGATTGATGTGCAAGGGGCCAGATCTTGGGGGGTGTGTGTGTGTGTGTGTGTGTGTGTGTGTGGTGGGGTAGGGTGGTGGGATATACAGATGGTTCCTGACTTATCATTGTTTGACTTATGATTGTTCAACTTTAAGGTTGTGAAAAGCAATACTTGTTCAGTAGAAACTATACTTTGAATTTTGATCTCTTCCTGGGCTGTCCATATGTGTGGTGCAGTACTCTCTTCTGATGCCGAGTGGTGGCATTGAGCCATAGTTCCCAATCAGCCCTATAATCATGAGGGTAAACAACTGATACTGTACAGTGTGCTGTGTTGCCGGATGATTTTGCCTTACTGTAGGTTAATGTAAGTGTTCTGAGCACGTTTAAGGTAAGCTAAACTAATGTATGATGTTTGGCAGGTTAGGGGTGTTAAATGCATTTTGGACACTATATATATATATATATATATATATATATATATACACACACGCACACACATATACATATGTACATATACATATATATTTTAATGGGGTCTTGCTGTGTTGCCTAGGCTAGAGTGAAGTGGCATGATTATGACTTACTGTAATCTCAAACTCCTGGGTTCAAGTAATCCTCCTGTCTCAACCTACTGAGTAGCTGGGACTTCATGAGTGAGAGACCATGTCCAGCTAATTAAAAAAAAAATTTTTTTAAATAAATGAGGTCTTCCTGTGTTGCCCAGGCTGGTCTTGACCTCCTGGCCTCAAGTGATCCTCCTACCTCAGTCTCCCAAGTAGCTGAGATAACAGGTATGAACCACTGTGCCCAGCTGACTTAACGATATTTTTAGCTTTCAATTGGGTTTATATGGATGTATCCCCATGTAAGTCGAGGAGCATCTGTATGTGGCAGCCAGGGACTCTGGGAGAGGCTTCCCCTGCATAGTTGCATGGGAACTGTTTAAGGCAGTACCTAAGCAAGTGCCTGGGGGCCAGGGATGTGGGGATCAAAATTCAATATTTAGGTTAGGGGAGGAGGATTGACAAGAATTAATCAAAATGTTTATGCCCAAGTGAGCAGGCTGGGTATGTAGATGAGAGACCAGTAGAATAGCGCATAGAATACTCTTAATAAATGTTGGATGGATAGCTGGATGGGTGAATGGATGAATGGATAAATGGATGGATGGACAGATGGATGGGTGAATGGATGGATGGATGGGTAGATGGATGGATGGAACCAAGCAAGGCAGAATCATATAAGAAACTGAGGCAGGCAAGCAGTCATGTGTGGTGGTCATGTAGATGGGTGGGGAAGTGGTGGAGCCTGCAGCTCTGTGTGTGTGTGTGTGTGTGTGTGTGTGTGTGTGTGTCGATTCATGTGCATGCCCAGGAGGTTAGACCAGGCTGACGCCAGCAGCACTCACTCTCCAGATCCTCGTATTGGTGGGGACAGAGCTCCAGATACATTATCAGACTCGTTGGAATGGGCCAGGCATTGATGGAAGGTCTTCCGGAAGTTCAGCTCAGTGAGACTAGGGATAGTATGGACTGTCATTTAATTTCCTAAATGGTCATTATGAGGATGTTCCTTGTTTTGCAATACATTGGAACTTCTCTAAACTAAATATGTTACCACGTTGGTGAGGTTCGTGGCATTTAAAATATTAGCTTCCCTTTAATTTAATCACATTTTTCCATAGTGGTCTAAAAGATGTTGGTTCCTTTTAGTTCATTTAGGGCTGTGTTTTATATCCATTCTCTGTTCCTATTATTTCCTACTCTATTCCCTCCGTTCTCCTACCATACCACCTTTACACACCCACACGTACATACCCACCCACATCTACTCACATGCTGTATACACACCCCCCCACACACACTTACTTGTACAGATATACCTACACTTCTACCCAAACACATCCCTACATACACACATACGTGTGTACATACACATACAAATGTGCACACACACACTGTTGTGGTCATCTATGACTTAGTCTGAAGTATTTAGGGACCCCATTATCAGTAGAACTCACAGACTCTATAGAATTTTTTCTTTCGGAAATGATGCATTTTTTTGTTATGCTTTGGCCCTTTTCTCTATTACTTCCTGAAAGGACTTGAGGCATTTAGTGTTCTTTTAAAAGAAATGATCAGCCTTTTGGAGGATTGATTTTGGGCCTCATGCACATCTGGGGAATCTGACACCATCGTCTGCAGGGGCTTTTGGCACATTGTTGCATGTACTTTGATTCTTAAAGTAGCTTCCAGCTTTCCCTGGGTACTGGTGTAGCATGAATTATTAAAGTCCACAGGGATCTATAAATCCCATTTTAGGCATTAGTTCCATACCCCTTCTAAATCTTTGGAGGGGAGCTGATAACATGCAGCCAAACTACTACTGCTGTAATTTGTTCTCAACCTCTTTCCCTGCCTTTGCTGTCTCTGTGGTAGAGACTTTCTCAAGAAGTAACATGAGAAGGGTTAAGCAGAAACAAGTAGCCTGGAGATTTTAGAACTGGGTGGAACCCAGACATGTGAATGGCTCGGATTCAGGCAGTTTTCTGCTTTAGCTTTGGAACGGCAGAAGCACCACTGGCCTTGCCTCATTGTGAGTGTGTATGGATGAATATTAGTTTTTTGGTCCAACATATTATTTACAAAGCCACACAAGCTACTTCTGGAACCATGTAGAACAGTATGAAATTTTCCTTCAGTTAGATGAGCAGGAGGACAGGCTTTGAATATACATATGTATGCATATATCTATCTAGATAGACATATAAGTATGAATAATAATTTGCTTACTGAAGAAAATTTAGAAAAGATAGAAGAGTTTTAAAAGAATAAAAAATAACTTGTGACACTATCTTTCACAGAGAACAATTGCTGATATTGTGGTATGTATCTAATCTTTTATCAGATGTAAGTATGTATATATATATTTTAAGCTGGGATGATAATGTTGATACAATTATAACCTAAAGTTTTAAAATTAACTGTATTTTGGCCATTTCCCTTGTCATGAAATATTCTTCAAAATGGTATTTTTAATAGTTGCGTAATATCCTATCTTATGGCTACATGGTAATTTATGTGATTAATCTATTTCTGGACTTGTGGGTTGTTTTAAATAACTTTTACTAATATTCTATAGTGAATATTGTTATAAATATATACTCTTGCTCATCTCTGGTTATTTCCTTAGGCTAAATTTCTTGTTCGGTAATTACTGTCTCAAAGGGCATAAGCTCTTGGTCTACATGGCTAAATTGCTTTCTAGAAAGATTATACAACTTGTATTCTCATGAGCAAAGTCTGAAAGTACTTCCAATTTTTGCTCCTTGATTAGGGTTGAATATAATTTATTTTGAAATTTTTGCCATTTTATACTAAAAAAATCTCAGTTTTATTATTAGCAACATTCCTAATGTGGAGTCAGCTTTGATATTTTAATCAGGGTTCTTATCAGATAATTGTATGTGGATTGGGGCACTCCTTCAAACAGATGTGGAGAGCTTAAGAAGGCTGAGAAAAGTGAAACTGAAGCCATGATGGGTCAAGAGCTCTGCAGCGTGTCTGCCTGTCCTCCAGAGTCCTATCAAAACCACAGACCTTAATGCTATTTTCTGAATTAGGAGGAGCCCAACCTTCTGTGCTCTAGGAAAAACCTCATTCAGCAACTTTCACCAGCAATTATTTATTTTACTTGAATGTCTTTTTTACTTAATACTTGATAGATTAAAAAGTAGAAAAAATGCTGCATCTCCTCGACCAGCATGTAAATATCTCCTCACTCCTGCACTCTTACTATTCTGCATCTGGAGGGAAGTCTTCAGGAAGAGGTTGTTGTGAGGAGATTTGGGTTTCAGGAAAGGGCTGGACTGAATTACCTTGGCCTGTTTTTGTATTTGGAGATCTGTGAATTAATATTTTTTAGCTTCGAGGAGACAAGGCAAAGGGGGTGTTTTCATTACAGTATTCAAGTATTTTAGGAACTTTTCTGAAGAGGATATATGCTCAGTGTCCTCCATGCCTGCATGACAGATGCTAAAAGGAGCAGCCAAGGATGTAGTCAGCACCTAGCATGGATCTGGAACAGGGAGGTGCTGAGTAAATACCTGTAGAGCATATGAGTGTGTTTGGATGTTGGCCTATGTTTTCCAAGTTATTTGCTGGTTCGTGACCAAGGGCTGGCAGGTGCTGCTGTGAGACATTGGCATGCTTCTCTCTCACCCGCATTCCTGCCTTGCATGATTGGCAGCTGGGAGAACCTTAGCTCTGGATTCTGGGTTTGGTTGACAATGTTTTCAGCATCAAATTGTACAGAATGTTTTGATTATTAGAGAAATTAGAGGAATACAGGAATATAAAATGCATCACTTTATTCAAAGAGCAGGGAGGGCATTTCCATTTGAGAAATTTTAACAGAAAGGTTCTTTATTCTATCTGGGATTATCTTCTGGGTAGGGGGGCATTCGGCTTTCTGATAAATATCCTCTCAAGTTGTCTGAGAATATCACTTTGTTTCTTACCAATTGATTTTATTGGATTTTTAAATTTGAAAAGTAATACATGATGGTTACAGTAAGTTGAATTACCAAGGTATAGTTTAAAAAATTTATGGCCTTCTCCTCATCCATGTCCAATATTATTTCCACAGAATAATCAATATTAAGGATTTAATGTAAATCCTTTTGTGCCTTTTTCAGGTACAGATTTGTATAGCATATATAGGTGTTTCAGTTTGTTTGTTTTCACTGTTTTTAAACTAAATGGAATTATATTATACACATTATCTATAACTTGTTTTTTTCACTTAACAGAATATCGTATCATTTTAACAGCTTCACAATATTCTATAGCATAGATGTACCTTAATTTATTTAATCAATACCTATTGATGGAGATTCAGGCTGTTTTCATCATTTACTTCTTTTTTTTTTGCTTAAAAAAGCTTCATTTGATATCCATGTACATATATCTTTACATACCACTGCTTTCATTATAGTTGAATAGAGCACTAAAAGTGAAATCCTGGGCCAAGAGATATGCACATTTAAATTTTTGGTAGATAACATCAGATTACTTTCCAAAACAGGTTATAGCAATGTATGCCTCTGCCAGCCATGTAGTACAATGCCTGACCCTCCACATCCTCATCAGCATTGGATGTTATCAGACATTTTTTTTTTTTACCAGTCAAGTGGATGAAACTGTTATCTGATTGTTGAGTACACTTTGAAGAAATGCAGTTTTTCTATTATTTTTCAAACTGTATGTCTTCCGTATCGGCTTTTTTTTGAGATAGAGTCTCACTCTATCTCCCAGGCTGGAGTGCAGTGGCAGGATCTCGGCTCACTGCAGCCTCCACCTCCCTGGTTCAGGTGATTCTCCTGCCTCAGCCTCCCGAGTAGCTGGGACTACAGGCGCCTGCTACCACAACCGGCTGCTTTTTGCATTTTTTAGTAGAGATGGGGTTTCGCCATGTTGGCCAGGCTGGTATCCAACTCCTGGCCTCAGGTGATCCGCCCACTTCGGCCTTCCAGAGTGCTGAGATTACAGGCATGAGCCAGTGTGCCCGGCCTGTATAGGCATTTATATTAACACAGGCTTATCACACACACACACACACACACACACACACACACAGAGAGACACTCCACACAACCTGTTTCTGCTGCCAACTTTTTCTGTTCTTTTGTCCAGTAGCATGTTAAGTGGCTCAGCTGATGGTGAATCTAGCCACAGAAAGGGATAGGCAAAGCCAGAAAAAGATAAAACCCAACTATAGATGTCCACTCTCTGTTTCACTCTTTATCATGGGCAGGAATTGAGGAGTGTGTGGGCTCCCAGCTCTTGCTCATCAAAGCAAACCCTTTCTCAACTACATATTGGAATGATCACTTCTTTTATGATAGCTCATTGCCATTAAGGGGTGGCACCTGTCTCCTCATAAGTCTTAAGACCTCAAGAATAATTACAGAAAAATATTCCATGACAGGTAGTGCAATACTATTAATTCCCAGGCCATGCTGTCAGCTCATCAGTAGAGAGTTGAGTGGAGGTGAAGGACATGAGGACTAATGAGGTTAATATAAATTCAACAGGTGAGTGAAGCACTTTATGTGCCTGGCACACAGTCAGGACTATATAACTGTTTGCTATTACGATTCTTAATTTTTGTTATTGCATACTGAAGTGGTGTTAATGTCACATGATCACAGAGCAGGCACCTCTTCTGGAGAAAGGTGAAGAAACAAGCCTGTAGAAAGAAAAGCCATGAATGAAGTGATGTTCATAGATCCTGTGGATCTTGTGAATAGATTCTGATTTTCTGTAGGAAAAGCTAGTAAGGAATGGATTTGATTGGGTCAAACAGGGCTGTCCCCAGGTCCTACTGTGAAGTGACTGTATTTCATCTTTGATGTCCCTTTACCTCTCCAATTAGGTCTTTTTTTTTTTTTCTCTTGCTGCTGCCCTCACATCTTTATTCAATTGTTGGTTCCCTGGGATTGGCAGCAATACCTGGTGAGGCGTTTCATGATGTCCCCATGAGGGAGAAAGTAAGTGAAGGTTTTCCATGCTGCATCTCCTTAAAAGGAGCAATGGTGTTGACTTCTCAGCTTCTGGCTCCTGAGCATGTGCACAAATATCTTCTAGAAGAGAATAGATTTTTACATAGTGGGGGTTGAGCTGTTATAATTCGAGAAGACTGGAAATGGTGACCTGGAGCCAGTACCTGTCTGTGGGATCCAAGAAGCAGGGGGATTTGCTTTCTTATGTTTTGCAGGGGATGTAAGTAAAACAGCAATCAAGTTTTGAAAAATTTTAACAACATGAGAAAATGTTTACAATAATGTTACAGGAGATAATATGTAATAATAATGGCAATAGGTAAATAGAAAAAATACTTAAAGAAGTTACACCAAAATGTTAATTGTGATTATCTTGGATCGATGAAATCATGGGTACTTTTTGTTTTCTTCTTTATGTATTTGTACAGTTTCTCTATACAGACTAATTCTAATTTTCCAAAATGAGAGTATGTTATTTTCCTTAACAGAAAGATAAAATAGAGTAGTGACAGACTATAATCAACAGAACCATTAATATGGAAACAACCTAAACGACCTGTGATAGGGGATTCATAAAGACAAACTGAAGCTATGGTACAGCCATATAACATAGTGTGCACTTGTCACTGTGGTCAGAGTGTGACATTCAAAGATTTTTATTATACGTTGTTAAGTGGAAAAACATAGGATAGGAAAAAGAATATGTAGTAAATCCTATATAGCATATGTAAATATATGTAAATGTATATGTAAATATGTACCTTTCTGGAAGAACATAAATGAAAATGTTATGGGGAATGGGATTATTGGTAATGCTTTTATTTTTTGCTTATCTGTTTTTTCTAATTTTCTGCACTAAAACATGGATTATTTACACAATAAGTGAATGTTTATATAAGTTAAATCCAGATATTCTTAGAGTAATAATGTCCTATAAGAGATAGTAGCAAATCATATATTTATAAGCAATGTTGCCATCTGCTGGATCAAAGGGAGAAACTCACCCTCTTTCTTTCTTTTTCATTTGGAATTAGGAAATGAAGGCCAGATAGAGTGTCATGTTTCAGACAAATGCTTAGAGAGTGATAGTAACTTAACACAAGAGTTCTTTTGATTCACATAAAAAAGAAGTAGTCTAGTGACTGAGTGGGACCCGGATCCTGAGTACTGCTGTTCAATTTCATGTAAAAATTTAAAAATATCTTATACTAAGTGTGTTTGCAGGCACACTTATCCATAAAGACAATTGAGTTATCCATTTTATGGATTTTTTGGGGGGAAAAGTTTATGTCCTAACATAACTTTTTTCAGCTACTTGGCATGGTACTCAGCCTGTAGCAACACTGCGAAAATTTGTGGAGTAAATGATTACTTCTGGCTGACTTAATGCAACCAACAGTTGATGTATTTTCTTGGAATATAAATTAATTTATATATGAACCAATCAAAGCATTAGCTCTCTTGATATGTAAACATAAAATAATAAAATGCTTCCTAAAGCCAAATGATGGTAGTTTATCTGCCGTTTTGAATAAACTACCTTGCCACTTCTAATCATCATCGGACTCACTCCTTCATTTCATTCAGCCCACTCACTGAATTTAACTTTTCTCACTCACCGTTTTTATTACGTGCATAAAAACCTAAATATTTTCACAGTATCTCTATGGAAAAATACTGTTAATGTTTACCTTCCCCATTATTCCACTTTCCCAGAAAGCCTAGTAGCTGGATGTCATAGTTTGGGCCTCTGTTGCAAAATGCCATAAACTTGGTTTCTGGTAAACAACAGGAATGTATTTCTCACAGTTGTGGAGTCTGGGAACGTCTGGGAAATGCAGGATCATGGTGGGAAATGCAGGATCATGACTCTGGCCCATTCAGGATCTGGCGAGGGCCTGCCTGGGGGAGGGCCCGCTTCCTGCTTCCTGGACACAGTGCTGTCTCGCCGTGTCCTCACATGCTAAAAGGGGGAAGGCAGCTCTCTCAAGCCTCTGTTATGAGGTACTAGTACCACGAATGAGGGCTTGGCCCTCACGAACGGACCACCTCTTGAAGGCCCCACCTCCTTAGACCATCACATTGGGAGTTAGGATTTCAACATTGGAGTTTTGGGGGAATACAGACCATAGAAGTGGTAGACTGCTGCCTTTGAGAACTGATCCTTGCTTTCCTTACAACACTGCAGGTGAGCTGATCAACCTTGCCATGTACTGTGAGAGGATAAGGAGGAAATTTTGGCCAGAGTGGCACCACGATGATGACAATACCATCTATGAGTCTGAGGAGAGCAGCGAAGGCAGCAAAACCCACACCCCGCTGCTGGATTTTAGCTTTTACTCAAGGACAGAGACCTTTGAAGATGAGGGAGCAGAAAACAGTTTTTCCAGAACCCCAGACACAGATTTTACCGGACACTCACTCTTTGATTCGGATGTGGACATGGATGACTATACAGACCACGAACAGTGCAAGTGACGTCCAGCCTCACTGACCCTCTTCCTTGGGACCTGCCACTCCCTGGGTTGGTCCATTTTCCCAGGTAGCAATCCATCCGAGCTGGGAGGAGATCTTCGTGCTTGGCACAGTTTTCACATGCTAACTGGACTATAGTAGCCTTATTTCTTTTTTGTACAAACAAAACACAGAACCATTCAGATGACTCCATTGAAAACAAACAGGCAAAAAATAATGTCAGCATGGTTCCTGAAATCCATTTTTGTTTTCATTAGAAAACTATTAATAATATTGTGTGGTAGAGCAGGTGTAAGAGCGGGTTTTCAGCTGATAGTGTTTATCATGATCCTCTTCAACCTTGAGGTCTTAGTTGTGAGATGGATTCTTGAACCTCCTTCCTCCAGGATTTGAAGTAATGAGAGATATCATCAGAAAAATGTTTTATGGTGGCTGCTTGTACCTTATGTGTGTATATTGTATGTTGAGACATAAGTCAAATAAAATCCACAGATATTAAACGAACACCTACTATGTGCAAAGCACTGTGCTAGGTGCTAATCAGTATACATTTTATTCTAAGCCCTGCCAGTGACTAGCTGTGTGATTTTGAGCAAATCTCTTATTAACTATTGTGTGCCTCATTTCTCCCACCTGTAAAGTGGGGATGACAATACTCTCCACCTACCTACCTCACAGGGGTGTTGTGGGGATTCATGTGGTAACATTCGCACAGCGCTTTAAACCTCTTGGAAGTGGTGTGACGTAAACACAGCATTTTATTCTTTATTGCACTTCATGCATGTGAAGATTTGAGGGCAGAGGAATTCCATATCCAGGCAACCACCACCACAGTCACTTGCAAAAGCTGAGCAGATGAAATACACACAAAGGTACACTTAGGACTTTGTCATCATTCCTTTCTGTAATCTTGGCTGAATCAAAATCTTTTCTTCAAAGAACATTGGAAATGTTTTTACAAATTATCGACAGCTACAAACAGTCTTCAGTTCCACCATGTATTTGCAGAAAAGTGGTTCTTTCATTGCCTGAATTCACCCTGGCATGTTCTGTGTTGACTTCAGAGTGTTACGTTGCCTATGTTTGATTTATTTGAGGAGAATAAATCTCAGGAATACGGTGGGTTTCATAGAGTTGAAGGGAAAGTATTTCATTGATTTTTGTAAGCAGAAGCCTGCCAACTTGTAATGTCTTTTTGAAAACAAACCTTGCAAAGATGTATTGAAAAGATGAAGTAGCAAGAGGATACTTGTATCGAAGCACTCTGTGCAGTGTTAGACTATATGCAGTTTTATTAATGCAACTTTTCTGGTGTTTTCAGCCACTGCCCAGTGAGAGGAGAGCAATGCTGAGAACAAGTCTTAATGTTTTTGCTGTCTCATCCCCGTTCTCTCTCTCTTTCCCTATAGTATTCTATGAACTGTTGGCTTACCCATATTTGTGAAGGCACCCTATTTCTAAAGATGAGGTTTTTTTTTTTTGACTTAGGACATTTTCCAGGGAAATATGGGGCAGAGATCCTGGGTGATGGCTGTGAGATTTGGGCTAGGAGAGCCAAGAATTACAATTGCAAACAAAACTGCTTTGCTTCTGACCAACATAAGGATTGCTCATTATGGGGTTAAAGAGGCACTTCTTAAAATACAGCAACTTCTGAGAAATCCATGCACTTTACTTGAAAAAAAAAAACAACCTCTTTTTGAATATAGCATTTGCAAAACAATCTTAAAAGACTGTTGTTGATTCACAAAGAGGTAAAGGGAGGAGAGTTTTTCAGGCTGCTTACCACTTAAGCAATTGTGTAGGGCATATGTAACTGGGAATACATGCTGAGATACCCTGTTAGAAATTCTTATTCCATGGGAAACTTAGTTGTTAATATCTTATTAAAACCATTCTTATTTAAAGGGACTGTTTGATGCCTAATAAGAGTGTGGTGGAGAAGATATGAATGGATAAGCCTGTTTGAGGCTCCAGTGTCATTTGGGAGGACTGTTTGCCTCCCCTCTCTCTAGCAAGTGTGTTTTAAGGCCAACTGGTGGCATTTCTGTGTGACTAGGGAGACTCCTGGACTGAAAATATGAATATAATGAACAGGTGGACTGCAGACCTGTCTCCACAAAGCATGGGTTGTCCTTTTCCCACCACATTTTAGCAGAAAAGAAATGTATTTGAATTTTTTTTCTATAAACAATCTATCTTACTGTACAGTACCAAGTGTGATGTATTTTCTCTCAAAGGATGATTAAGTTATGAGAATGAAGATTCATATATGTTTTTAATTTTGTATTACTTGGAATACAAGTATGTGGAGAACCAACTTTGAAAATGAAATTGCAAAATAAGTCATTCCATCCAGGTACCTCTTACAGGGGCATGAATGGACATTGCTACCTGGAGTCTTGGGCACTTGCCTGACAGCATATAACTGGATATCAACATTTTGTAGGTGTTAATTTGATTTAGAGCCGTAGAATATGTCCCCGCTTTACTTTCCCAAGGTGGGTTATGCAAACAAAATAACCAAGACAAAGTCATCATAGTGTGAGTCTTTATCCGGAAGGATTTAATTTTATGTGCTTCATTCTTAAGCTACCCAGATTTGAAATGTTCTCCAATTTCATGAACAGGTGCTAATTATAAGAAAAAACAATAAGAAGTTAAGGGACATTTTGGTCATCTGGCTTCTTGTTCAAGTTCTGTGTTTCCTTTTTGCTGGAAGGTAACTTGAAGTATGTGATCTTTAATGTTAACAGATGCTTTTGGTTGGACAAAAGACCCATAGGCTATTTGTTCCTTTTTTAACTCTCATTGTAAAAGTAAATCAAGCTCTTTCATCCACCTGTCTTTGCCCACCTGTACCCCCACTCAACAAGATTAATGAGCAGAATCATCAGAACAGATATAAAGACAATCTGTATTTATGCAAAGATGAGCTATATTGTCAGCATTTACCAATTTGTTGTTGTTACATAATGAATTGTAGAAAGTGACACTACCAAGGCTGTGGGCTACCCAGGAGACCAATCACAGACTTGGAACAACTTGGACTTGAATCAGACCGCAGTCCACTCCTCAAGTGAGCCCTGCCCATGTATACTGTGGTATGAGGGTATATTTTTGTGAAATAGCTAAGGTTCAAGGAACAGACATACCAAGGATTTTGGCCTTGTGGGTCTTGCCTAGATTTGTTTGAGAGATAATGTAGAGTCATAGAAATGTATAGCTGTGCTAAAAATTAGCTGTAGAAAGCACTTTATTGGCTCGGTGTCACATACATACTTATTTGAAGGGCAGGACCAAAAACTGAGGTCAATATGGTTCTTTCCATTACACCACGTTGCCCTTGATGGTTTCTTTCTATTATACCACCTTGCCCTTGATGGTTCTTTCCATTATACCACTGTGGCTTTGTTGTCTTATAAAATGCATGTTACCTGAGAAGTCACCCTGTGTTCAGAGAACCAGCACATCTCCAGCCATTCCCTGCTTGGAATCCGACTTGACTTTTGTCCGTGTCCTGTCAGCCTGGTCAAGACCAATCCAAGAGACCTCTCATCAGTGCAGGGCATTGCTAGACTCTGTGCAGGGCATTGCTAGACTCTGGGAAGAATAGCAAGATGGATTCCCAAATCACCAAGACTCCTCATACTTCCTTATGTATCTTTTAAAGAACCCATGTCCATTCCCTCACTTGCTGAATATTTACAGAGCACCTACCCTGTGCCTGGCCCTGGGGTCTACACTGGTTGTAGAGTGGCAAATAGAACAGCACAGAACTCTGATTTCAGGGCATCCCCTTTTGCCTAGACTTCTCTAGCCTCTTTTACGTACTTGGCCACTTCCCTGTTCCATTCCATCCACTACAAATGGATTAATCTTTCTAAAAAGCTCTTTGGCCCTGATGGGGTGTGGCATTGCATCAGGGTGAGGGGCTACTCCTTAGGGTCTGATGTTTTCACCTTTGTTCACCTTGTCTCCATAGCTCCTCCATGGGAGCCATCCAGTGCAGCCAGGTTGATCCATTTGCCATTGCCTAAAAATGCCTCATGTGGCCCACCTCTGTGCCTCTGCTCATGCCAGTCCTTCTCCTGAAATGTTCTATTCTCTGCCCCACTGGCCCAAGTCACGCCCATCTCTCAAGGTCTGACTTCGTCAGCTTCACATGAAGGCTTCCCAGCTGATTATAATCTCTTCCTTCGAAAATGAAGCACTCATCACTTCCTTCCCTGAAGGTTGCATGGGAAAGATGCGCAGAGAGTGAGTCACATACCATTAAATAGTGAATTTTCACTTTTTGTTTGTCAGGAACTCCACTGATAATCTAATGAAAGTTCTATACCCTATTCCCGGATAAACACATATATGCAAATACATAAAATGTTACATATAAATTCAGGAAGTTTAGAGACCTCCTGAAATTATCCATGGTTTCCTCAGGGGGTTAATGGATCCCAGTTAAAGAGTCTTGTTCCCAAGAGTCTTTAAATGTTTTCGTTGTGTTCTTGTTTTTAACACAGCCAGAGAGAAGAAAAATTGGTACAGGCTATGCAAGCAAAAGTAATCTCTATTATCCATGTTCAGTATGTCTTGAGTGACAGAAAAGAAGAAAGAAGTGTTCTTAGGTTATTTGAGAAAATTTTGATTTGGAGGTTTAGAATTTTGAAAGTGATAGGATTTTGTTGTTGTCCTTGTCATTTATCTTTTAACCACCCCAAAAATTGATTTATCAAAATGAGTTCAGGGCCAAGTGCACTTCATTTCAGCCCTGAAACCCACCGCTTCTGCATGGATAGGGCAACCAGCCTGGGATGAAGGTGGGAGAGAAGAAGCTGGATTTTTCCTTGCAGAAGAAAGGTCTGCACAATCAGATTTTCCTATATTCATTCATTCATTCATTCATAGAACAATTGTTAAGTGCATTTTCAATAAAAGGTTGGTGCCTTTTGTTGATAGGGAACAACTCAGGTTATTCTTTCTTTCTTTCACTTTTTTTTTTTTTTTTTACAGAGTACAGTTATTTTATTGTTCCTGACTATGACCCAGGATCCTTTGTTCTCCTTTATATGCAGTGCTATTTAGATCAAACTAGCACTGATAAAAGTACATTCAATGATGAGTACTTCCCAGGCTAAATGCTGGGCTCTGGGAACCCATCTTTAACAGGTCCAGGGATCAATTGCATGTGATTGTGAAGTGCTTGACCTTTATTCAGTTTGCTTCCAGTGGTCTGGATATAACTTGGGAAGTTCAAAAGGATCCCCTTGGTGGGTGAGGAGGGAGGGGCCTCTTACCTGTAAGACTCTTGCTAGTGTCAGGCGTGGATGCGAACATCTGTGGCATGTTTTCCTCATCTGAATTCCTTACCAGAAACTCAGATTTTTGGTCCCTGACTTTCAAGAATATCTTAAGGATATTTAAGTTTCCTTAATTTTTGAGATTAGACTGCTGGAAGCAGCAACATTAGCCTTGCCTGTTAGAGATGATTACAGAGGGCACTGAAGTATGGATTTAAAAAAAGGGGCTCAGCTGTTTTGGAGCTGACAGGGTGACCTCCTCAACCATTCTGCTTTCGCCGAAGCAAGGAACTTGTCCCCAGACTTAGACCCTCTAAAACTCCTGCTACTGGCTGGACCATGACAAACTAGGATGCTCGAATTTCATGAGGATGATTGCCTTAAGTTGTCAAATTGGTAAACAAATAAAGGGGACCACTGCAATAATAAAACGAATAACCTACAGATATGGTCTAGCAGCACCAAACTGACCATTTCAGTAGGAAAACAAGTCATCTGGAGTAAAAGATGGATACGGTACTTTGGTGTTCTGTACACAATAATTTTAGCAATGAACTTAATGGCCATCAAGCATTTTTGGAACAATCCACTAACCATAAAGCAATATAGGTGTATCATAATCAATTAACTATAAAAAGTTGTGCTACTAAATGTGACTAATTCACCTCCCACCCCCCATTGGCATGCATTTATTTTTATTTATTTGTTTTTATTTGTGGCTCTGGAATAGAGTAACTTTCACTTATTAGTAATGCTTAAGCTTTTTTCCTTATTTAATACCTTTTTTGTTTCTGGTTACCCCATGGCTTCTAAAAAAATAAGATCCAACTTCTGAATTGCCATGTTAGTTAATGGTGGCTAAACAGATAGCAGAGGGAATATAATATAATTGTTCATTGAGGGCTAAAAAAGAGGAATGCTCTGAATATTTACTATCTTCCTCCTCTTTAAAAATAATCAATGACTTTCCTCTTTCATTGTTCAGAATCAGAAATGTTCTTTCATATTTGCTTCTCTTCTACAAGAGATTATATTTGGCTTATTACCATGTCCAAATGATTGTATTTTTATCTTTAACAAATTATGCCTGGGATTTGTTTTTTACAGAAATAAGGCTAAAGGCTTCTGCTTCAGTAGGGGTGACATGTTTGTGTTACTCCTGTCAAAATGATTTTATTGCAAGTAATAAGTCTCGTGGGATCAGAACATGCTTATTGTAAACACATGTTTTTTTCCCAGTGATCTACATCATGCCAAATGGCTGACAACTCAACTGTTGATGAGAGCGATGGTTTTTCCATGGTGATGGTTGGAAAAATAAGGGTCTGAGTCCCTCATTTGGTGGTAATAGAATTTAACTGAGTAGGAGGAGAGAAGAAAACCGTAAAAAATGTCAAAGTTTCAAGCAACCATGTGGTATGGCTGTGGTAGAGATGTATCAGGCAATTGAAAGTTGTCTAGGTGGTGCCATTTTGCTAAAATAATAAAAAGTACAGGTTTATAAATCAAAAACAAGTGCAATCTACGTAGGGAAGGATTGTCTATGGATATACAAGTGACCAGTGCAGGAAGTGAAGTAACATTTATCTTTATCTTAATTTCTATGCTCATGTCCCCCATTCCCCTTCTGAAGCCAGGCCTAGGACCTTAGATAGCAGCTTAGAGGGTCTGGCCCTGATACGTTTACTCCTTTAATTTTGGAATTTCCTTCTAGTCTCTCAAGAGTGTTTGTGGCATATATTTTTCATTTTATAAATATAAAATGTACAAAGTAATGTACATTTTGTTTTAGAGAAGTCTTTTAAATGTTTGGAGACAGCCCAGATCATCCATCCCTATTTAGGCAGTGGTCTCCAAACCTTTGTGCTTATTCACCCTATTAGTAAAACTTTCTGAGCATGCCCCTCCATGTATTTATTTAGATATATATGTATATATGTATACACTGCTGTATATGTATATACTGTTTTATTGATGTAAACATTAAAAACCATAGCAAACATAGATATTTTAAAAGTATATTTTCTGGTCCTCAATGGAGTTTAGAGAATGGGATAAGGGGTCTTTAGGCGTAGCACCCAGATGCCTGTAATTGATTAGAGAATGTGTATATACCATTTGTGGCAAAGCAGATATAAAATAGGCATGGACACATGATTTTAGGTCAAGGTATTTAATTATTTTTACTTAAAATAGGCATTTTTGGTTGGGAAAGAGAAGGATAAACAATTTGATGTCACCTTTAAGACTGCTGTTTTTAATTCTGCTTTTGGGATCATTTGATCTAGAATGCCTTGAAAATTCCAGAAAGATTTAACAACACACTGAGTTAAGCAAAACAAGAAAAGAAAGTAGGGGTGAGGTGATACCCAGATAATGCAAATGCAGGATGTATTGTCTGTGAATTTCAGCATCAGTCTGAAAAACATGTTTTGATAATGCCTGTTAATTCATCATCTCACTGATTACATGTCTTTTTTTCTATTTGTTTGTAATCTTGTGTCTTCAAATGTGTGGAAGATGTGCAGACTTATTTTTAGGTATCTGAGATAGGAAGGGCCAATGTTGGCATAATTTGAACCCACATTTCAGCTACTTGGGGGCTAACGGGCGGACACCACCTGGAAACACTTACCTGCGCCATCTGTTTTGCAAACACAATGATTAGCATCTTGCTGAATGATGACCCCAGTGTGAAGGTGGCATTTCAGTGTTTATTTCTGGATCTATGAGTTACTTTAGCAGAGTTATTAGTAGTTTATAAAGCCATATTTAAACTTGTACACTTGATTGTAAGATAGATTTGAATTGTGCACTATGTTGAGTACTGTATATAAATGTGGAAATTCTGTATAGTCTTAATGCTATATGTATTTGATGTGTAAATGATAACTAATGGATATGAAATAGTTTTCTGTGAATGTCTTTATTCCAATTTACTCCTCTTTTGCAAATTTGAATGTTTAAACTTCAGGCTCATGGGGAAAATCTGAAATGTTTGCATCTAATATACTGTTAAGTGGTGGTCTCTTAGATGACTGGGAGAGTATTTTAGTTGTAAGGCTCTTGTATAATTAAAACAGAGGTAATGAATTTTTTAGGCATATAACTTTCTGATAGAATTTCAAATGAGTGGCTTTTAAGAAGAAAAACAGATCTCTGGAATACGCTGTCCCATCCTCTCCTGCTTTTATTTCATGCCCAGTGTGTCTCAGAGTGTTATGAAGTGTGAGAACCACTGGTAGAGAGAAGACGAGGAGAGGGAGAGCTGGGAGCACATGTTGAGACCTTTACTATGGCTAGGCCTTATAATAAACCAATTTCCCCTTGTATAAATATTGTCTCAATTAGGCAGGGTGCAGTGGCTCATGCCTGTAATTCCAGCACTTTGGGAGGCTGAGGTGGGCAGATCACCTGAGGTTGGGAGTTTGAGACCAGCCTGACCAACATGGAGAAACCCCGTCTCTACTAAAAATACAAAATTAGCCGGGCATGGTGGTGCATGCCTGTAATCCCAGCTACTTGGGAGGCTGAGGCAGGAGAATCGCTTGAACCCAGGAGGCGGAGGCTGCAGTGAGCTGACTTTGTGCCATTGACTCCAGCCTGGGCAACAAGAGCAAAACTCCATCTCAAACACACACACACACACACACACACACACACACACACACACACACACACAAAACTCCATCACACACACACACACACACACACACACAGTCTCAATTAGTTTTCATATCTCTTCAATTGAGTAATTATTGTTCCCAACTTACAGATGAAGAAAGACGTTTGGAGTGGTAAACTGGCATATGGTAATATGGCCATGATATGCTCAAGTCTTTGGGGTCAGAGATTCACAGCAAGATTTTGGAAATTCAAATCTTCCTATGAAGTGATTCACACATGTGTATGGTAATGAACCTTAAAGGATAGCTGGGCCTATAGGCATGTCAAGATCTATAGAGACATGCAGGATGTTTCAAATTCTATCTTAAAATTTGACCAAATCTTTGGTCAAATAATAATACTGTTACTCAAATATTAGCTTTTTACCATTTAGAGCAAATTACAATCAGGTAACATTCAAAATTCTAACCCTCCCTTCCCAACATGGGAATATCTATTAAGTAGCAAATGAGAGAACCCCCTAATTTCCCATTTCAGTGATAATACTGATTGAGTATCTCTTATCTGAAGTGCTTGGGACCAGAAGTGTTTTGGATTTGGGTTTTTCTCAGATTTTGAAATATTTGCATTATACCAGTTGAGTATCCCAAAATCAAAACTGGAAATCTGAAATGATCCAATGTCCGTTTCCTTTGAGTGTCATGTAGTGCTCAAAAAGTTTTGGATTTTGGAGAGTTTCAGGTTTTGGATTTTTGGATTTGGGATGCTCAACCTGTAGTTTGGTTTTTCTCTTTTTAGACTCCATTTCTCCTGACCTATAAATCCTAACTATCAGCCCTGTTTATTAACATAGACCCTAGTCAGAAATGCTTTGAAATAGATCTACATCTACTTCAACGTCAGTTGGTTCCAGACCCTTCTAGAACTTGTGTGGGGTCCTGGACTTCCCGTCTGTCCTGTGTGGGAAGCTTTGCTGTCCTAGCTTTCAGGACTCATCAGAGGGAAGAGGGTCATTTACCTTTCCAGTGTGCTGTGCTCTCAGAAGCGTTAGAATACATGTTTTGCTGCCATTTGTACTGTTTCTTGACTCAATTTTTCATATTTCTGTTCTTCTTTCCTTTTAGAGGAGAGGCGGAACAGCTGGTCTCCCTGCTCTCTCAGAAGCTGCTTGATTTGTTTCTAGATGACGCCACTGGCAGGCACTCATTAGATCTTTCACAGCTGGGCTGGTTCCCATTAGCAACAGACTTTTCTTTTAAAAACTGTCAAGGTTAGAGCAGCTTATCCTTTGGATAAAAGTGGATTTTGGAGGAAAAAAAAAAGAGGAAAAAGAACCAGCTTCCTTCCTTACGGAATTAGTGTGTTGCTGCCCCATATGCCTAAGAGGTCTATTTTAGTGTCAGTGTTCTTGTTATGAAGACTTAGGGGGTCGTCTCCAGTGGAGGGACTGTTCGGATTGGAGAGTTATGTTCACCTACCGCAGGGTATGTTGGGCCGGGGCAAACACACTGGGTAACCTGTGCTCAACATTATATACAGGTAAATCTGGATGAAAACGAACATGAAAGGCAGCTCCAGAAGGGCAGAGGGTTGAGGGAGGGGCTGAGTGTGGGAGGGGGCAGGCCCGGGACCCTTCCCCACTCTACCTGTTTACAGGCATTGATTGTGTGGGGGCCTGGCTGCCTCCTTCTCCGCCGTCACAGGCCTCCTCACAACTTTAGCTGGGGATTTCAAAGGATGATGGTGGAAATCCTGTGTGACTGTCAAACAATCAAAAGTCAAATAGTCCTGATTCCCTGGTAGCACAGCTTGGGAAGGGGGGTAAGTGAGGAGGAAGTATGCAGGGCCAGATTCTACGGAAGTTATCCCTTTGGGAGTGAGGAGGGTGTTTGAGCAGGGGACTAACACAATGGGAGAGTATTTAAATAAGATTCATCTGAGGACATCCTGGATATAGTTAGAGAAGGGGCCATGGCAGAACAATGACACCTGCTGATTCCCGGGGCTCAGAGTGAAGTGAAAGGCGTGAGAGGGAGAGGGGGTGGTGGAGATGGGGAGAGGGAGAGAGCAGCCACGTGCACAAGGAAACACTGAGGCTACTGGGATGTGAGGAGCAGCAGTGGGAGAGAGATGATGAAAATGAAGGTAATGCTTAGGCTCCTACCCTAGGAGACTGGGGATGTAGTGATGCTGCTGTCAGACATGGGAAATGTGGAGGAAGGGGAATGGGTTTGCAGGGAAAATGGAGTTTGGTTTTAGCCACAGTGAATTTGAGAATCCAGTAACAAATCACAGTCCTGGAACTTGTGATGGGGTGAAGTGAAGCCACAGCCTATGAAGGGATAGTTAAAGCAAATAAACTAGAGAGCTAGAGACAGAATAAAAATTACTAGCACCTTATATTTGTATTATGTTTAGTTGTCTTTAAGATATTGTAACTCCTGGAGCATGTCACTATCATTTTCTTATATAAAATGAGGGGGCCTGTAGGTTGATCTTTAAGATACCTTCTAGCTCAAACCTCCTTCCATCCTCCCCGAAGTTGAGTACCACTTGTCTATAAACACTAATTCTACCTCCTGCTTTGCTGATTCTCATATCAATGAAGACTTTATTGACCAAATCAACTAATAATAGCTAACATTTACATATCACTTACCATGTGCTAAACACTGTGTTCTTTGCAAGCTACATATATTAACTCATTGAATTCTCACAACAATAAAATAGGTGCTATCATTGTTACCATTGTCATTGTCACCATCATCATTATCACCTTTATCACCGTCATGTGGCTCCATCATCATCATCACCACCATCACCATTGTCACCATCACCACCACTACCACCACGACCACCACCACCATTCTCACCGTCACCATCACCATCACCATCATCATCTCAACAGATTAAAAACTGAGGCAAAGTGAGGTTACATAACTCGCTGGAGATCTCATGCCAAGTGAACAACAGGGCTTGGGTTTGAAAGCAAAGAGTCTAGATTTAGGAATGTAGCTTTTACATTCTACACAATACTAGCTCTACACCACTCTATCTCTGCTATCAGACCGCACAGAAGGTAGAAGGCTGTGAAGATTGGGAGGTGCTTGTGTTGAACCAGGAGTGATTTTACTTCATCAACTTTTGTTAAATCACCCTCACCTCGTAATGCAGGGTTTGCCTTCTTACAGAACACATGCAGATCTGTATCATTGAGAGGCGAAGCTGGCTGGGCTTCTGGGTCAGGTGGGGACTTGGGGAACTTTCTGTCTAGCTAAAGGATTGTAAATGCACCAATCAGCACTCTGTGTCTAGCTAAAGGTTTGTAAATGCACCAATCAGCACTCTGTAAAAACGCACCAGTCAGTGCTCTGTGTCTAGCTAAAGGTTTGTAAATGCACCAATCAGTACTCTATAAAAACGGACCAATCAGCACTCTGTAAAACGGACCAATCAGCGCTCTGTAAAATGGACCAATCAGCAGGATGTGGGCAGGCCAAACAAGGGAAAAAAAACTGGCCACCTGAGCCAGCAGTGGCAACCCGCTAGGGTCCCCTTCCATGCTGTGGAAGCTTTGTTCTTTCGCTCTTCACAATAAATCTTGCTGCTCCTCACTCTTTGGGTCCACACTGCCTTTAAGAACCATAACACTCACTGCAAAGGTCTGTGGCTTCACTCCTGAAATGAGCGAGACCACGAACCCACCAAGAGGAATGAATAACTCTGGATGCACCACCTTTAAGAACTGTAACACTCACTGCGAAGGTCTGCGGCTTCACTCCTGAAGTCAGCGAGACCACGAACGCACCGGAAGGAATGAACAGCTCCAGATGTGCCACCTTTAAGGGCTGTAACAGTCACTGTGAAGGTCTGTGGCTTCATTCCTGAACTCAGCAAGATCACAAACCCACCAGAAGGAAGAAACTCTGGACACATCTGAACATCTGAAGGAACAAACTCTGGACACACCATCTTTAAGAACTGTAACACTCACCGTGAGGGTCCCCAGCTTCATTCTTGAAGTCAGCGAGACCAAGAACCCACCAGAAGGAACCAACTCTGGACACATTTTGGTGACCCAGATGGGACTATTGCCTATCGCCAAGCAGTGAGTACCATCAGACCCCTTTCGCTTGCTATTTTGTCCTATTTTTCCTTAGAATTTGGGGGCCAAATACCACCTGTTGGCCAGTTAAAAGTGACTAGCATGGCCATCAGACTAAAGACATGGGTGTCAGGCTTTCTGGGAAAGGGCTCTCTAATAACCCCCGACTCTTTGGAATTGGGAGCGTTGGTTTGCCTGGAACCAGCTTCTGCTTTTCCTGTACTTCTGGGCTGAGCCAAGGGTTGGCAGAGAGAAAAGCCATTCAGCTCTGGGGTCCCGACAACAAGTTGGTTGACCCTGTGGCCATGAGCAGAACTCTCAAAGTCATGTCACCCAAGCGAGACTCACCCATCTATCCTATCTATCCTGACTCTTGCCTCCTGGGTCCTAATGCCTGTCAGACAAACTCCCTCCCGCCTTTCTTCTCCGAGGCTAGTCCTGCTTCTAAAAACCACTCCCTGTCTCTGGTGCTTTTCTAGTTTCTCCTGTAAGAATGATTTCTAGTATAAACTTCAGGACTCTGTTACCTTCTTTAGTACCTGGGCTCACCAACCAGAAAGACATAATTTTTGCCCAAAGCCCCATCATAGCAGGGACTATCTGGAATTTTAAGATCCCTCCTCAGACAAGCAGGCCTAACAAAAGCTATTCCTGAAGCTAGGATTTGGGGAGCCTCAGAAATTGTATCCTTCCTATTCATATAAGTGAGGACAAAGGCATCACTCTTCCAACTCTGGAGATCCCTTCCCTCCCTCAGGGTATGGCCCTCCACTTCATTTTTGGGGCATAACATCTTTACAGAACATGGGTAAGGTCCCAATACTAACAGGAGAATGCTTAGGACTCAGATTTTCGAGAATGCATCAGTAAGGGCCACTAAATCCGACCTTCCTTGGTCCTCCTTGTGGTCTAGGAGGAAAACTAGTGTTTCTGCTGCTGCGTCAGTGAGTGCAACTATTCTGATCAGCAGGATCCAGGGACTATTTTGGGTTCTTGGGCAAGAGGTGTTTCTGCTGCTACGTCAGTGATGGCAAGTATTTCGATCAGCAGGGTCTAGGGACTGTTGCGGGTTCTTGGGCAGGGGGAGAAACAAACAAACCAAAACCACTGGCAGTTTTGTCTTTCAGATGGGAAACGCTCAAGCATCAACAGGCTCACTCTTGAAATGCATCCTAAGCCACTGGGACCAATTTGACCCACAAACCCTGAAAAAGACTTGGCTCATTTTTTTCTGCACTACAGCTTGGCCCCAATATTCTCTCTCTGATGGGGAAAAATGGCCACCTGAGGGAAGTATAAATTACAATACTATCCTGCAGCTTAACCTTTTCTGTAAGAGGGAAAGCCAATGGAGTGAAATACCTTATGTCCAAGCTTTCTTTTCATTGAAAGAGAATACACAACTATGCAAAGCTTGCAATTTACATCCTACAGGAGGACCTCACAGCTTATCCCTATTTCCTAGCCTCCCTATAGCTCCCCCTCCTATTAATGATAAGCCTCCTCTAATCTCCTCCACCCAGAAGGGAATAAGCACAGAAACCTTCAAAGGACCACAAACTCCCCAGGCTGTTGGTTATGTCCCCTTCAAGCTGTAGAGGGAGGGGAATTTGGCCCAACTTGGGTATGTCCCCTTCTCCCTCTCTGATTTAGAGCAGATCAAGGCAGATCTTGGGAAGTTTTCAGATGATCCTGATAGGTACGTAGATGTCATACAGGGTCTAGGGCAAACCTTCGATCTCACTTGGAGAGATGTCATGCTATTGTTAGATCAAACCCTGGCCTTTAATGAAAAGAATGTGGCTTTAGCTGTAGCCTGAGAGTTTGGAGATACCTGGTATCTCAGTCAAGTAAATGACAGAATGACAGCTGAAGAAAGGGACTAATTCCCTACCAGTCAGCAAGCTGTCCCCAGTATGGATCCCCACTGGGACCTTGACTCAGATCATGGGGACTGGAGTCATAAACATCTGTTGACCTATGTTCTAGAAGGACTAAGGAGAATTAGGAAAAAGCCCATGAATTGTTCAATGATGTCCACCATAACTTAGGGAAAGGAAGAAAATCCTTCTGCCTTCCTTGAGCAGCTATGGAAGGCCTTGGGAAAGTATACTCCCCTGACACCCAACTCACTCGAGGGTCAACTGATTCTAAAAGATAAGTTTATTACCCAATCAGCTGCAGATATCAGGAAAAAGCTCCAAAAGCGAGCCCTGGGCCCTGAACAAAATCTGGAGGTATTATTAAACCTGGCAACCTTGGTGTTCTATAATAGGGACCAAGAGGAACAGGCCCAAAAGGAAAAGTGAGATCAGAGAAAGGCCACAGCCTTAGTCATGGCCTTCAGACAAATCTTGGTGGTTCAGAGAGGACAGAAAATGGAGCAGGCCAATCACCCAGTAGGGCTTGTTATCAGTGTGATTTACAAGGACACTTTAAAAAAGATCGTCCAATGAGAAACAAGCCTCCTGCTCGTCTAAGTCCACTATGCTGAGGCAATCACTGGAAAGTGCACTGCCCCAGAGTGCAATGGTTCTCTGGGCCAGAAGCCCCCCAACCAGATGATCCAACAACAGGACTGAGGGTGCCCAGGGCAAGTTCCAGCTCATGTCATCACCCTCACTGAGCCCCGGGTACGTTTAACTATTGAAGGCCAGGAAAGTGACTTCCTCCTGGATACCGGCATGGCCTTCTCAGTGTTAATCTCCTGTCTTGGACAACTGTCCTCAAGGTCCATTACCATCCGAGTAATCCTGGGACAGCCTGTAACCAGGTATTTCTCCCACCTTCTCAGTTGTAACTGGGAGACTTTGCTCTTTTCACATGCCTTTCTTGTTATGCCTGAAAGTCCCACCCTTATTAGGGAGGGATATATTAGCCAAGGCTGGAGCTATTATCTACATGAATATGGGGAACAAGTTACCCATTTATTGTACCCTACTTGGGAGGGAATCAACCCTGAAGCCTGGGCATTGGAAGGACAATTTGGAAGGGCAAAAAATGCCCGCACAGTCCAAATCAGGCTAAAAGATCCCACCACATTTCCTTATCAAAGGCAATATCCTTTAAGGCCTGGAGCTCATAAAGGATTACAGGATATTGTTAAACATTTAAAAGCTCAAGGCTTAGTAAGGAAATGCAGCAGTCCGTGCAACACCCCAATTCTAGGAGTACAAAAACAGAATGGTCAGTGGAGACTATTGCAAGATCTTGGACTCATCAATGAGGCAGTAATTCCTCTGTATCCAGTTGTACCCAACCCCTATACCGTGCTCTCTCAAATACCAGAGGAAGCAGAATGGTTCAGTGTTCTGGACCTCAAGGATGCCTTCTTCTATATTCCCCTGCACTCTGACTCCCAGTTTCTCTTTGCCTTTGAGGATCCCACAGACCACATGTCCCAACTTACGTGGACGGTCTTGCCCCACGGGTTTAGGGATAGCCCTCATCTGTTTGGTCAGGCACTGGCCCAAGATCTAGGCCAGTTCTCAAGTCCAGGCACTCTGGTCCTTCAGTATGTGGATGATTTACTTTTGGCTACCAGTTCAGAAGCCTCATGCCAGCAGGCTACTCTAGATCTCTTGAACTTTCTAGCTAATCAAGGATATAAGGCATCTAGGTTGAAGGCCCAGCTTTGCCTACAGCAGGTCAAATATCTAGGCCTAATCTTAGCCAGAGGAACCAGGGCCCTCAGCAAGGAATAAATACAGCCTATACTGGCTTATCCTCACCCTAAGACATTAAAACAGTTTCAGGGGTTCCTTGGAATCACCGGCTTTTGCCAACTGTGGATCCCCAGATACAGCGAGATAGCCAGGCCCCTCTATACTCTAATCAAGGAGACCAAGAGGGCAAATACTCATGTAGTAGAATGGGAACCAGGGGCAGAAATAGCCTTCAAAACCTTAAAGCAGACCCTAGTACAAGCTCCAGCTTTAAGCCTTCGGGAAAGCAGGGATAGCTCTTGGAGTCCTTACCCAGACTCGTGGGAGAAGCCCACAACCAGTGGCATACCTGAGTAAGGAAATTGATGTAGTAGCAGAAGGCTGGCCTCACTGTTTATGGTTGGTTGCGGTGGTGGCCATCTTAGTGTCAGAGGCTATCAAAATAATACAAGGAAAGGATCTCACTGTCTGGACCACTCATGATGCAAATGGCCTACTAGGTGCCAAAAGAAGTTTATGGCTATCAGGCAACTGCCTGCTTAGATACGAGGTGCCACTACTTGAGGGACCAGTGCTTCAAGTGTGTATGTGTGCAGCCATCAGCCCTGCTGTTTTTCTCCCAGACGTTGGGGAGCTGGTCGAGCATGGCTGCCAACAGGTTGTAGTCCAAACTTATGCCACCCGAGATGATCTCTTAGAAGTCCCCTTAGCTAATCCTGACCTTAACGTATATACTGATGGAAGTTCATTTGTGGAAAATGGGATATGAAGGGCAGGTTATACCATAGTTGGTGATGTAACTGTACTTGAAAGTAAGCCTCCTCCCCCAGGGACCAGTGCCCAGTTAGCAGAACTAGTGGCACTTACCTGAGGCTTAGAACTGGGAAAGGGAAAATGAATAAATGTGTACACAGATAGCAAGTATGCTTATCTAATCCTACATGCCCATGCTGCAATATGGAAAGAAAGGGAGTTCCTAAACTCTGGGTGAACCCCCATTAAATACCACAAAGAAATTATGGAGTTATTGCACGCAGTGCAAAAACCCAAGGAGGTGGCTGTCTTACACTGCGGAAGCCATCAAAAAGGGGAAGGAGAGGGGAGAACACCAGCATAAGTGGCTAGCAGAGGCAGGGAAAGACCATCAGAAAGAAAGAGACAGAAAGTCAGAGAGAGAGAGGAAGAGACAGAGACAAAGAGGGAGTTAGAGAGAGAGAGAGAGAGACAGAGAGAGAGACAGAGAGAGAGAGAGAGAGAGACAGAAAGTCAAAGAGAGAAAGGAACAGACAGACAAAGAGGGAGTCAGAGAGAGACAAAGAAGTCAGAGAGAAAGAAAGAGAGATGGAAGTAGTAAAGAAAAAAGTGTACCCTATTCCTTTAAAAGCCAGGGTAAATTTAAAACGTATAATTGATAATCAAAAGTCTTCTCCATGACCCTATAACACTCCAATACCAGCTTGTTGTCAGTGCAAACAAGGGCATAGCCTGAAAGCACTGAGGCCACTGACAACCCATAGCCTTTCGGTCAAAAATCCTTAACCTAGCAGGTTTCCTAACAGGGATCTAAATCTTAATTTATTACCATACAAAGGTCCAACCAGATCTAGGAGGAAATCCCTTCGGGACAGGACATAGGTGGTTCCTCCCAGGCAATTAAGGAAAAAAAAAAAGACACAATGGGTATTCAGTAAGTGATAAGGAACTCTTGTAGAAGCAGGTAGGAAAATTGCCTAATAATTGGTCTGCTCAAACATGCCTGTGCGTTGTTTGCACTCAGCCAAATCTTAAAGTACTTACAGAATCAGGAAGGAGCCATCTATACCATTTCTAAGTTAATATGGACTGAATGAGGTTTTATTAATAGCAAAGAAAAAACTGTAAACTAGTTCAACCATTGTGGAAGTCAGTGTGGCGATTCCTCAGGGATCTAGAACTAGAAATACCATTTGACCCAGCCATCCCATTACTGGGTATATACCCAAAGGATTATAAATCATGCTGCTATAAAGACACATGCACACATATGTTTATTGCGGCACTATTCACAATAGCAAAGACTGGGAACCAACCCAAATGTCCAACAATGATAGATTGGATTAAGAAAATGTGGCACATATACACCATGGAATACTATGCAGCCATAAAAAATGATGAGTTCATGTCCTTTGTAGGGACATGGATGAAACTGGAAACCATCATTCTCAGCAAACTATCACAAGGACAAAAAACCAAACACCGCATGTTCTCACTCATAGGTGGGAATTGAACAATGAGAACACATGGACACAGGAAGGGAAACATCACACACCGCAGACTGTTGTGGGGTGGGGGAAGGTGGGGGATAGCATTAGGAGATATACCTAATGCTAAATGACAAGTTAATGGGTGCAGCACACCAACATGGCACATGTATACATATGTAACAAACCTGCACATTGTGCACATGTACCCTAAAACTTAAAGTGTAATAATAATAAAATTTAAAAAAAAGAAAAATTAAAATCCCAAACTTACAAGGTTTTCAACTAAAGTTTACTAAAAGTTAACAGTGTGACATGCATTATCCTACTACCACACACTCTCAAAGGGTTTCTCAGACAGTTTGCAAGAAACAACGAAATCTATCCAGTAAGGATAGTAACTACAATCCCAAATAGACTCTTTGGTAGCAGTTACTCTCCAAAACCGCCAAGGCCTAGACCTCCTCACTGCTGAGAAAGGAGGACTCTGCACCTTCTTACGGGAGGAGTGTTGTTTTTACATTAACCAGTCAGGGATAGTAAGAGATGCTGCCTGGCATTTACAGGAAAAGGCTTCTGAAATCAGACAATGCCTTTCAAACTCTTATACCAACCTCTGGAGTTGGGCAACATGGCTTCTCCCCTTTCTAGGTCCCATGGGAGCCATCTTGCTATTACTCACCTTTGGGCCCTATATTTTTAATCTTCTTGTCAAATTTGTTTCCTCTAGGATTGAGGCCATCAAGTTACAGATGGTCTTACAAATGGAACCCCAAATGAGCTCAACTAACAACTTCTATCGAGGACCCCTGGACCGACCCACTGGCCCTTTCACTGGCCTAAAGAGTTCCCCTCTGGAGGACACTACCACTGCAGGGCCCCTTCTTTGCCCCTATCCAGCAGGAAGTAGCTAGAGTGGTCATCAGGTAATTCCCAACAGCAGTTGGGGTGTCCTGTTTAGAGGCGGGATTGAGAGGTGAAGCTGGCTGTGCTTCTGGGTCAGGTGGGGACTTGCGGAACTTTTCTGTCTAGCTAAAGGATTGTAAACACACCAATCAGCGCTCTGTGTCTAGCTAAAGGTTTGTAAATGCACCAATCAGCACTCTGTAAAAACGGACCAATCAGCACTCTGTAAAAATGGAGCAATCAGCGCTCTGTAAAATGGATCAATCAGCAGGACATAGGCGGGGCCAAATAAGGGAATAAAAGCTGGCCACCTGAGCCAGCAGCGTCAACCTGCTCGGGTCCCCATCCACACTGTGGAAGCTTTGTTCTTTTGCTCTTCGCCATAAATCTTGCTGCTGCTCACTCTTTGGGTCTGCACAACCTTTAAGAACTGTAACACTCACTGCAAAGGTCTGTGGCTTCACTCCTGAAGTCAGCAAGGCCACGAACCCACCAGAAGGAAGAAACTCCGGACACATCTGAACATCTGAAGGAACAAACTCCAGACACACCATCTTTAAGAACTGTAACACTCACCACGAGGGTTTGCAGCTTCATTCTTGAAGTCAGCGAGTCCAAGAACCCACTGGAAGGAACCAACTCTGGACACATCATCATGCCCTTGATCTATGTTCAGACACTCCTTGATTCTCTGTTAGAGGGCCTGTCTGATTTGTGAATTATATGTGGTCAGTTCACTTTAATTTTTATTATTATTTTTTTTTGAGATGGAGTCTCACTCTGTCACCCAGGCCAGAGTGCAGTGGCCCTATCTTGGCTCACTGCAACCTCCACCTCCCTGATGCAAGTGATTCTCCTGCCTCAGCCTCCCTAGTAGCTGGAATTACAGCCGTGTGCCACCATGCCCAGCTAATTTTTGTATTTTTAGTAGAGACGAGGTTTCACCATGTTGGCCAGGCTGGTTTCAAACTACCCCAGGTGATCTGCCTGCCTTGGCCTCCCAAAGTGCTGCGATTACATGTGTGAGCCACCGCGCCCAGCCAGTTCACCTTAATTCTGGTGGTTATAACCATTGGTTCCACACAATTCACTCACCCTGACTTCCTAGATGGGTCCTGGGGATATTACAGAAAAAATAAAGGAGAAAACACCCTTAAATGGCATGATTCTTAGGGCTTCAACTGCCACTGCCTTGATAAGCTCACCTTACACATTGCTTTCCATCATCTACAAGCAGGTGATACACACTTCTACATCTCTAACCCCAGACCCTGCTCCCCAGCTCCAGACCCATATATAAACACATCTATGGACACTGCCTCTGATGTCCCAACATATTCAGAAGTGAACTTATAATCACTTCCCCTAGTCTGTTGTTTCCTGATGTTTCTAATCCACCCAATGTCTAAGCAAAATCCTTGGAGTCATCTAAAAGGCTCCTACCTTCCCTTTGAAAATTTCAAGTTACCTAATCCTGCAGATTCTGATTTTTGAAAATAGTTTTTTTTTTAAATTTTATTTTAGAATCGGGGTACATGTGCAGGTTTGTTATATAGGTAAATTGTATGTCGCAGGGCTTTTGTGTACAGACTGTGTCATCACCCAGATAATAAGTATGGTACCTGATAGGTTGTTTTTCGGTCCTCACCCTCTAAACCTCCACCCTCAAGTAGGCCCTGGTGTCTGTTGTTCCCTTCTTTGTGTCCATATGTACTCAATGCTTTGTGTCCACTTATGATTGAGAACATGCAGTATTTTGTTTCTGTTTCTGTGTTAGTTCACTTTGGCTATCTTCCATCCATGTTGCTGCAAAGGACATGATCTTGTTCTTTTTTGAAGACAGTTTTAAATCCTCTCCTCCTCAACTCAACCTGAATTTCTGGAGCTGCTGTTTCTTCTTCTTCTTCTTCTTTTTTTTTTTTTTTTTTTTTTGAGACAGAGTCTTGATCTGCCACCCAGGCTGAAGTGCAGTGGCATGAGCTCATTGCAACCTCTGCCTCCTGGGTTCAAGCAATTCTCATGCCTCAGCCTCCCAAATAGCTGGGATTACAGGCATGTGCCACCACGCTTTGCTAATTTTTTGTATTTTTGATAGAGATGGGTTTCACCATGTTAACCAGGCTGGTCTTCAACTCCTGACCTCAAGTGATCCACCTGTCTTGGCCTCCCAAAGTGCTGGGATTACAGGCGTGAGCCAATGCACCCAGCCAGGAGCTGTTTCTTATCTGCGTTCTCTCTCATTCTCTACCTTGCTGCCAAGCTATTCAAAAAGCAAAAACCTGTTCATGCTGCTTCTGTAGATTTCAAGATAAAGTTCAGGCATACAAGAATCTTCATGCCCTGGAACCTGCCTCCCTTACTGGTCACATTTCTCACTACTGCCCTTTCCATACTCACACACCAAATTCCGGAGCTACCAAACTATGTATTGTTTTTGGTCACATTATTTCACATGGCAATCCACCATTAAGGGATGGATGCTGTTTAAAAAAAAAATTTACATTGCTATCGTTTGACTCTATGTGTCCCTCTAAAATTCATATGTTGAAAACGAATCTCAATGTGATACTATTGAGGTGGGGCCTTTAGGGGGGCAGGGTGCTCATGAATGGGACTCCTGTCCTTGTGAAAGAGGGTCTAGTGAGATCCGGAACCCCTTTTGTGCCCATTTACCATGTGAGGATGCCATTTTGACAGTAGAGAATGAGCCTTCACCAGACACTGTTTCTTACAGTTCTGGAGGTTGGGAAGTCCCAACCCAAGGTATCAGCAATTTCTACTATATTATAAATTGTCCAGTCTGTGGTATTTTGTAACAGCAGCCTGAACAGACTGCGACAGACATCTTTGTCTGTTTCCTTTACATACATAACAAATGGTTGTGGTTAATTTTTTCTGTGTTCTCGGCTGAGCACCTTTATTTTACTATAGTTTCATCAAGGAGAGAGGATCACTAGAAGGTTCTCTTTCATTTCTTTGATATAGTGGATTAATGACAGTTAATTTTATTAACCATCACTTTAATTTTATAATGGTTAATTTTATTTTTATTTATTTATTGTTGTTTAAATTTTTTTAATGTTTTGAAATTTCAAAACAGTTTTGATGAACACATAATAATTGCACATATTTATGGAATAGATAGTGATATTGTGATATGTACACATAGTGATCAGCTTAGGGTGATTACCATATTCATCATCTCAAACATTTATTATTTTTTTCTTCTAGCTATTTAAAACTATATATTATTGATAATTATAATTATGATGGTTAATTTTGTGTGTGAACTTGAGTGGGCCATAGGGTGCTGGGATTAAACATTGTTTCTGGTGCACCTGTGAGGATATTTCTACATGAGACTGACTTTTGAATTGGTAAACTCAGTAAAGTAGATTGCCCTCCCTAATGTGGTTGGGCATCATCGGATCTTTTGAGCACTGCGTAGAATGAAAAGCGGAGAAAGGAGAAATTCATTCTGTTTTGTCCTGCCTCACTGCTTGAGCTGGGACATATCATCTCATCTTCTCTTGACCTTGGGGTAGGATTTACATCATAAACTCCCCTGGTTCTCCTGTGTCTCTAGCCTGCAGACAGTAAGGGACTTCTCAGCCCCCAAAATTGTATGAACCAATTCTTCAGAATAAATCTCTCTCTCTCTTATTAGTTCTGTTTCTCTAGAGAACCCTGACTAATACAGTGGTGGATATACAGATAAACCAGGCACTGATCCTGCCTTCAATGGAAGGTAAGGCATGAGCACACAAAACTCTGAAAAAAGGTAGATGCTGGCTGAGCCTGGTGGCTCGTGCCTATAATCCCAGCACTTTGGGAGGCTGAGGCAGGAGAATCGCTTGAGTCCAAGGGTTTGACACCAGCCTGGGTAACAGATGGAGACCCTGTGTCTACAAAAATTTAGCCGGGTGTGGCGGCTGACGCTTATAGTTCCAGCTACTCAGGAGACTGAGGTGGGAGGATCACTTGAGCCTGGGAGATGGAGGCTGCAGTGAGCTGTCATCACACCACTGCACTCCAGCCTAGTAACAGAGCAAGACTCTGTCTCCAAGAAAACTTCCCAAAATAGATGCTCGTAATAAGATAATTTGGACTCTATAGTAAAGAGAGTCTTTCCACCGCAAGCCTTCCAAAAACAGAGTGAGGCCTCTTAGAAGTGACCTTCTAGGCTTTGTGCCTCTCTCTGTTGTTATCCTTGCCCTTGTAGTACTGAAGGTTAACTTATTTTATTTATTTATTTATTTATTTATTTATTTATTTATTTATTTATTTTCGAGACGGAGTCTCGCTCTGTCAGCAGGCTGGAGTGTAGTGGCACCATCTTAGCTCACTGCAATCTCCGACTCCCTTGTTCAGGCAATTCTCCTGCCTTAGCCTCCCGATTAGCTGGGATTACAGTCATGGGCCACCACGCCCAGCTAATTTTTGTATTTTTGTAGAGACGGGGTGTCACCATTTTGGCCAGGATGGTCTTGATCTCTTGACCTTGTGATCCACCCGCCCCGGCCTCCAAAGTGCTGGGATTACAGGCGTGAGCCACCGTACCTGGCCTGAAGGTTAACTTATTTTTCTAAATCATAACACCTTCAGATGTGCCCTCTTGTTAGCATAGAAAGGAAGAAACGTGTCTTTTATTGGTTAAAAAGACTTTCGGAAAGCTGGAAGTCTAAGAAATAGTTGTCCACAGACCACATGACCTGAATTCTAAATTTAAGATTCTGTTTATCTTCATCCTCCTGAGACGACTCACACTGTCAAGGACTCTCTGTCCACCATCAGCATCTTATACAGGTAAATAACATTAACATGGAAGGGATAAAGGAGGCAAAGAGGTGTCTTGAAAAGGTCAGAGATGACATGGAATGAATCTGTGAAAGGGAGGGACAGGGTTTTGCTCAGTAGCATCATGCTAGCTGCTTGGAGGCAGGTGGTGTGGGCTGACTGGATGTATGCAGTTTATGTCTTAGTATTAACTAAGTCACCCTTTTTTTCCTTAACAGCAGCTTCCCAAAGTCACTATGCAGCAGCTTTTCCCTATGGGTGGAGTCCTGGGAAACTGCTTAGATAGACATTTAAGGATAGAGTACTCTGAGAATCCCCACTCCAAAACGTTTGTGGTTGTGTCCTCATTGAACATTTGTTTAATTTTTTTGTTGATGGGTATTTACTCTGCAGGCAGGACTCTCTAGCTGGCTATAGAATGTCTGTTTTCTGGTGTCAACAGCTTTATGGGCCTAAAGCCTGAAGTAGCTGGAGGTCCAAAGGTAACTGCACAATCCACTTCCCCTCACAGCTTGGTACATGTAGTAAATGCTCAATAAAGATTTGTTACAGAAATGGACAGATTCTCAGGTAAAAGACAAATCAAATTCCAAAGAAATATCCTGTTTCAGGTTTGACACAACATACTGTGAAAAGGCGGCCAATAAATTACTCATAGAACAAATCACAGGTGACTGAATTATGGGGTAGTAATTTCTGAAGGCTCAAGTGGTTTATGCAGTCCTCAGCATCCCTGGATGGAATTATAGCACCATAATTCAAATAGCTCCTGTTTCCTTGATAGACACATACCATGGATTTGAATCCCAAATCTTGCCCATGGTTGACACTCTGTTTTTATCCACCCCTGCACTCTTTTGCTGCCCAATAAATTCTTTTGTTGAAGCCTCTAGTGTTAGGTACATTTCCCTATTTCTTGTGTTATGTCGTTTCCATGTATTACTGGGTATTTAACTTATTAACGAGACTACATACATGAACATTTTGTCAATGGCTTTCTTTTGGGATTTTGGAAGTTTATTTCTTTTAGCTGTCAGTTTTTACATCCTGTGTGAAGCAGAGTGAGGCTAGTGCACGGTGCATTCTTTGCTTAAGTGCTAGCATGTATGCATTTAGTCTGATCTTTGTACACAAAAATAGAGAGGTAGTGAAACGAGAAAGATTCCTTTGTCCCCCTCGCAGGGCATGCGATAGGGGTGTGGCTGGCTTCTTCAGTGCCCTGCTGCTCAGACCTCTAGGGGAGCATACAGATGGGCAGGCTGTGGGACTCCCACCCCACTGCAATGTCTAGGGGTGAATGTTTACAGCTCCTGAAGCCCCAGTGGGCATGTGTTACCGGGTGCTCTTTCAGTTTGCCTTTCTCTTTCTATAGGCGGCTTGTGTTAGTCAGCACAATTAGACCCTCTACCCTGTCACAAGGATAGAGGGTTTTCTGTATCCTGGGGTTTCTTGCTTTGGTGTACCGGAAGAATCGGATCACGTGTGGGCTTGGAGAATGAATGCAAGCTTTTATGAATGGAAGTAGCTCTCAGCAGATGGGGGAGGCAGAAGGGAGATGGTTTTCCAGTGGAGTCGGGCCACCTGGCAGCCAGGCTTTCCTCCAACTGCCCCAGCCAAACTCCATGTGGTTCTGCCGGTCAGTGGCCTGTTGGCATGCCAGTGCTGGTACATTCCTCTCCATGTCCAGCTGCCTGTGTGTTCCTCTGCCGACGTGCTCCTCTCGACGTCCAGCTGCTTCTGTCTCTGCCCTGCAAGGGTCTCGAGTTTTTAGAGGCACAGGATGGGGACATGGCAGGCCAGGGCGGTCTTGGGAAATGCAACATTTGGGCATGAAGGCAGGAGTGCCTGACCTCACCTAGGTCCCCGAGGGTGGAGCCCTAGCCAGGGACCACGCCTTTCCTCTCCCCAGCACTTCCCTTCCCCACTTCCGTATCATTTAAAGGGACCGCTCTTCCTTTCCCAGCACTTCCGTATCATTTTCCCCCTCTAAAGACGCACATCTAACTGCCTTTAGAATATGGACGACGACAGGTCTTAGCTGCATCTTGCTGACAGGGGTCATTGTTTTGGAGGAAAACAGCAGTCAGACTCCTCCCAAAGGCCTAAGGGTTCCTAGCAAAGGTAAGCTATCATCCGAGGCTCTGGTTGCCTGACCGTTTGGAGTTTAATGGTTTCTAAGCGTGAGAAAAAAAAAACAAGTTTTATAAGGTTGAGTATGCATGGGTTAAACATGTGTATTATACAAAGAAAGGATTTAGTGCCAAAGATTACAGAGACAAGAAGTAAAGTATATTAATAACATTGTACCCTGAGCTGTTTCACCTTGGTGAAAGAAATTAAACCTTGTATAGGAGCAGATAAAGTTTTAGAAGACAGATAACAGTTCTTGCCATATCTTCAGCAGTTAACAAGTGTACCCTGGGAATACCTGTATCTTCTCTCTCTTTCCCGGGCCTCCCTTTCTCTATTACAAAAGACCGAGGTGGCCACTTTCAGGAGGTCCTCTAACGTACTTTCTGGTCCCAGGGCTCGTTTCTGCAATTTCCTCCTGATGTCAGGAGCTGCCTGAGTAATACATTTGTCCTTTAGGATTAGCTGTCCCTCGACTGAATCAGGAGATAGAGACTTACCATGTCCTCCCTTACCCTTTCCAGGAAGGCAGTGGAATTTTTATCAAATCCCTGGTCCATCATGGACAACTTAGTATAATTGAGAGGCTTGGTCCCATAAGCCTTCCATTATGCACACCTGAGACTTCCACCTCATCATTGGGATCCCATTTAGGGTCATTCATTGGTACTGCTTCTCTTCCAGCTGGATAATGTTTGCCTCCTTCCCTGACACTATATGTGATACAAAGGTCATCCCCAAATCTCTCTGCTACTTGTAGAGCAGCCTGCTTCTCATTGTCTGTTAGGGTCTGATTCAAAAGTAACATAACATCTCTCCAGGAGAGTTCAAATATTTGAGTGAAATCTTGGAAAGCCTCTGTATCTCTATCAGGGTCATCTGAAAATGTACCAAGATCTCCCTTAATTTGCCCTAAGTTCTGTAGGGAGGAGGGAATTTGAACCCTACTGGGCCCAAATTCACTGGGCATCTGTTGAAGTGGGGGCAAGAGAGAGACTGGGCTTGTTTAGGGCAAGGATTTTTAGGAGGGGGTAAGTGAGAGGCTGAAACACTATAGGGAAGTAGGGGTGAACCTAGAGGGGCAGGGCTGGAGAGAGCTGGCTCCTCTGCTGGGGGTGCCTCTGGGACTCCTATCTTTACTTCCCTGGGCTTGCCCCTTGCAGCCTACCCTGAGATAGCAAACAGGAGGGCTGGATCATTCCTACACTGTCGGCAAAGGTCTGGATTGCCTTGCAAGTTATAGAAAGCCTGCACATATGGGGTCTCAGACCATCTGTCCTCAGGTGTACAGAAAAGTTCCCCTTTTTCCACTGCAGTATGTACCCATGAAGCAGCGAAACTCTGGAGAATAGGAATTAATCACCCTCACCTACGCCTCCATTTCTTCCTGCTGTTGGCAAACTTTGAGTTCTCTGGGCCTGTTTATGCCATGAAGCATGGCCTCCTTCTTTGGGGTGGAGGGTTCAGTTGGCAGAAATTGGTCGTGCCCATTTACATTGTGCTTGTTGCCTGGCTTTGGACCCACTAAGACCTGGTTTTTCTTTCTAGGACCTCTGCCTGAAGCTTGGAATAGAGTTAGGGACTGACTGAAAAGGCATTTTAAAGGCTGTTTGTATCTGTTTGGAGTGTCTCAAATGTGTCCCGTCAAAGTTCTCAGCCAGCAGGCATCATTCCTCTGTTAACTTCCCTATCAGCAACAGAGTTGGGTGTTGTGGGGTGGGGGGCCCTTTCACTTAGAAAAGGAAAAAAGAGAAAAACAGTTTAAGGGGAAAGAGGGGAAGATTCTGGGGGAAGAAAACCTTGCTTAGTGCAAGTGGGTGCCTCTAATGTCTGTATCTTTTCCCCAAACCGGGTTGAATTCCATGGCCAGGAGAGAAAAGGTTCCATCGGCTTGGCAGGCTAGAAGCACCCTGTAGGGTTGTGGCTCCCATCTCTGCTTTCTCCCACCCCGCTCATAGCTGTTGGGCTTGGCCTTTGCCTGCTGTGGGCACGGCTAGGCACCTGTGGGAAAGGATAAGGAGAAGTGTCCTAAGCCATGCGTTCCTGCAGCTGTCAAGGTAGTGGCATACATGGCACTTCTAGGAACAGTTGGTCTGATTTGCACCTTTGGCAGCTGAGCCAAGTGCTCACTTTACTTAGTAACATTGCTGTACCCTGTAGCAAAACATTATAAAGAAAGAGATAAGAGCCATTTAAAACCTTGTGAAAGAAAAGAGACAAAGTCTGGGGGTTTGGACTTGCCAGTTAGGGCAGAATTTTTATTTTATTTTATTTTATTTTTATTTCATTTTATTTATTTATTTTGAGATGGAGTCTCACTCTGTCGCCCAGGCTGGAGTGCAGTGGTGCCATCTCGGCTCACTGCAAGCTTTGCCTTCTGGGTTCATGCCATTCTCCTGCCTCAGCCTCCCGAGTAGCTGGGGCTACAGGCGCCCACCACCACGCCCGGCTAATTTTTTGTATTTTTAGTAGATACGGGGTTTCACCGTGTTAGCCAGGATGGTCTCAATCTCCTGACCTCGTGATCCACCCGCCTCGGCCTCCCAAAGTGCTGGGATTACAGGCATGAGCCACCGCGCCCGGACCAGTTAGGGCAGAGTTTTGAAGGGAAACAGAACCTGTTACCCACAAGAAAGAGAGAGAAGTGGCAGAGTTTCGGAAGGGAGGTGGACCCAACAGTTTCACATTCATTCACACTCACCTTCCAGGATGCCAGGGCCAGGCCCCAGTTGAAACAGGAAAGGTTCCCTCGTCCATTCTCACACACCCTGTGAGGGGACAAGGGAGCCTTTCCCGTTTCAGTAGGTAGGAGATAAGCTGTCTTCTTTTACTTTTTCCTTCTTCTGCCGCAACTCTTTCCTGCTATTAAGAATTTGAAATCATAGTAATATGCTATTGTTTTTAGCCCTCTTTCCTGTGCTGTTATATGCTTAAAAGAGATGTCAGGAACAATTATAACGCAATTTATATTTTTAAATAACTGCCCCTGTAAAATCACTTAATGGGGATAATTTTTTCTCCTGCTATTAGATGAAATTTCAGGCAAGCCTCATTGTTTATCTGCTCGCTCTTACAAAATGAAAAGCAAGGGATCTCTTTAGTCCCTTAAAACAGTTACAGTTCTATTGTTAATACCTCCAGTCAAGTGTTATCATCAAAACTCTGAATTGCATTCAACACTGAAGTTACTCCCTTGCTTTGCTTGGATTTCCATCAGAAGAAGGGCATGGTACATTTATTTTCTTTCCTCAATCAAGTCTTCTACCTCCTACCTCCATCCCGCTCCATCCCACCCCATCCATGCATTAGTTAGCCTCAACTTCTGACCCTTCTAGAGTTAGAGCAGAGGAAGAGAGGGCATGTTTAACTCTGCTGCCACCAAAATGGTTGTAGATATTTGCAGATGCTTAAAGATGGCTTTCTTGTGGGTACATTCACGGGCCCTTTAGAGACTTTCTAGTACTGGGGATCTATGACCTGGCAACTACATTGACACAGGCAAATGCATCTTCTCTGGCTGACCCTTTATGACTCCACTGTTACCCTTTGGTTAGAATTCTACCACTCTTCTAAAAGCCCTCTTAGGCAAGGTCTCTAAGATGGTACCATTCTTTGCCTTTCTTTATGTTAAAATGTAGACTTCTCCACTCAAATGGTGAACTCTCTACCAGGCCTCATTCACTGAGCTTGAGGTGACTCCCCCATCCCTCACCCACCTCTGCTAGACGTGCTTATGTGGTCTAAGACTCCACTGAGGAAAGTGAGATTAGTTGGTGCCTATTGTCTTGGGCTCTCAGTTGAAGGTGAGGGCATAGTTCCAGTTTAATATCCTGTAAAGTATAGCATATACATGTGAAAGAGAACCAAATAATTTTCTAGGTGGGCTTGATATTCATGAGTCTGTTAAGAGCCACTGATGAGCAGGACTCTGGTGTCTGTTCTCCTCAGGCTTGATGTGGGAGGCACTCATCACAAGGGCTCTGCTCCAAGTATTCCCAACTGTTCAGTTCTTTCTCATAAGCTCCTATCTCTTTCTTCATCATTGCAAAATAAGAGAATAAAAATTCTTTATTGGCCCAAATAACTGGTTAAGCTAGCCCTGTATTTTGTCTCTGAAGTGAGATTCTGAGGTACTCTGGTGATATCCCCATTAGTATGTAGGAATATTTCCATATGTTCTTTTAATAACCTGAAATGAAACTAATATATATAAAAATCAATCATATAATCAAAAGATAGTTATTGCTCACCTCATGTTCTGTTCTTTGTTAGGGACTTGAAGGGACTAAAGATTATTCTTTAATATGAGAATACTCAAATGTGTGTATGTGAAAAGATACCTAGCAAATGGGCAAGGGACTGTCAAGGAGCCTGGCTTGACTAGTAGGAGTCTCGGCTTTATGAAAAGTAAGTGGGATTTGTTGAGAAAAATTGTTATTAAAGGTTCACTTCTAAAGCCAAAACTGAAGGGTAAATTGTTCATAGAAGTTTATTCCCAAATTATGATTCAGGGAAGTTATAATAATTTGTGTTTTACCAGGTGCAGTTGCTCACGCCTGTTATCCCAGCACTTTGAGAGGCCAAGGCGGGCGGATACTTGAGGTCAGGAGTTTGAGACCAGCCTGGCTGACATGGTGAAACCCTGTCTCTACTAAAAATACAAAAATTAGCCAGGCTTGGTGGTACACACTTGTAATCCCAGCTACATGGGAGGCTGAGGTGGGAGGATCACTTGAACCTGGGAGGTGGAGGTTGCAGTGAGCCGAGATCGTGCCACTGCACTACAGCCTGGGTGACAGAGTGGGACTCCATCTCAAAAAGAAAATTGCATTTTAATTATACTTGTTTATAACATTAGGGCTAACCTAAAATTTATAAAAACAGAAATTTATGCTTTTAAAGTCTGGGTGCTGTTGTACCCCTTGCACACTATTGCATCCTGATGACAGCATGTGCAAATTGCAGGGAATGTGAAAAAAAATCAATCTTAGGTGTGGAATCTGTTTTTAAAAAGTGATATTTTTTTGATATGTTAAAATCAGAAATAAAATACAATTATAAATTATTATAAATATAAAATTATAAATAAATGGAAAAGATTATAGGTACAGATGATTTCAGAGTAAGTGAGGGCAGTGTAGGTAAGTGTGATCATCAGTGGCCCTGGGGAAGATGTGGACATGCTTCTAGATGAATGAATAGTGTTCAGGCCAAAAGCAGTAGAAGAGGGATTCCATTAGATTTGGGTCTTCAAGAATAGTCTCTATTTTATCATTCTTTCATTTTCACATGTAGCACAGAGCAGGGGACAGTGGGTGACCTTGTTAATAATAAACTATATGTATGCTGGATATAGTCAACTGATTGGTTGAATGCAGTGGAAGGGTCATGTTGTAAGTGGCAACTGAGTTTATAAATAGATCTGTGCAAGATGGCAAAGCATAGTGGATACTAAGAAGAGGAGTTTGGATTTTGTGTGGTATGCAATGAGGTCTTTTGAGTGGAATTAGCAAGTTGATAAAGGAGGATTAATCCAGCAGCAGTGTGCATTAGAAGGGAAGAGCAGACTGTCCTATAAATTTCTTCCTTTCTTTCCACCTTGTTGCTCTCAACTTGGGTTCTTATTGCTCCTTGGCAGAACCTCCTGCTCAGACATTTTTGATGGCTCCTCACCATTACAGAATAGTCTGAATTCTTTAGCCTGCTTATCAACGACTTCTAATATCCTATTCCTAAAGATCTCGTTCTCCTGCTCTTCTATGTGAAGTTTCCTCACTTGAACTCCATTCTCCATCCAGACAACTGATTTACTCAAATTGGGTCATACTCTTGGTTGCCTTCATGTCTTAGCTTGCGGGGTTTCCATCTTGTCTGCTTATCTGTGCTCATCCCATGCAGTGTGGCATATCAAGTTTATCTTTCTTCAGGAAGTCCTCCTGCCCTGAGAAATAGTCCCTTCTTCTTAAGGTTTGAAGCAATTATTGTTTATCTCTTCCCTTAGCAACTAGCATGTGCCTATGTCATTTTCTATTTGTCTCTTGTTTTATATCACATCCACTTTTGAGATTATACATTTTCAGAAAATACACCTTTCTTGCATTTAAAAAAATTTTCTTGGAGGATTCAATAAATATATGGTGTTCAAGGTGAGGATGATGAAAATAGAAGGGAAAAGGCAAATAGATGAGTGATTTTGAAGGGAGAATTCACAGAACTTTGTAATTACTGACCTACCTAAATCCTTCTTGGGCTTATTTTTATTTTTATGTTATACAAACTCTTGAGATAATAGGTTCCATATACATCCATACTCCTGTGCCAGGAAGTTCTTCCTTTTATTTGTCCTAAATTGCCCTTTATACTGATGATCCTATTTAAAGCATAAGGTCTATATGCCTTTTAAAGGTTAGGGCACTGTTTAGCCAGACGCCCAAATATTTATATACTGAGAACTACGTGAGTGTTTTCTGATTAATACCTGTCTTCTTGGGAAAGCTGTGAATAATGTCAACATGAACTACATTATTCCTGCTAAAAATTCATCCATTTAGTTTAACTTGCATGTAACGACACCTGAAAGTCAGGAGCTGTTTGCTGAGCACTGTTGCAATACTGTTGCAGCTCATTCATAACGAATGGCAATGAAGTACCTTCAGCATACCAAATGGGAACATCAGCATAAATGGGAAATTTAGGGGCTTCTGGAAACCTTTAATATGTGATGAATATAAAGGGAAAATGCAATGAGTCTCAGAGAAATTCTTGTTTGGAAAAAAAGACACCTTTAGTAATAAAATTGAATTGGGAGTTAAAACTATGGTATTATCCATATGCTTTACATTAATGCCAGTTGAAATTTATCAAAATAGCTGAACAATAAAGAAGGTAGGGATGGAGCTATTAAATAGATCCAGCAAGGGCTGGGGAAAGGCAGAACACCATTCCCTTTTGACCTTTCTGTTTCTTCTTTTTGATTCCTTTTTTTTCTCTCTTGCTACATGACTCTGTTTATGCTTTTTCTTCACTCTTGAAAACTGCTATTTACCCTGGTCTTTGATCAGCCTTTCCTTTTTTTGTCAAATTGCAGATTCCTTTCCCCACTCCCTCCTCTTTCTTGCTCTCTGAGTCTACCTTTTCTCCACCTCAGATGTTCTGTTCCCTCTCTGTTGTAAGTTACAGATTTCTGCAATGTGAGAGACCTTGAATCATCTAATTAGCCTTCTCTTATAGGTGAGGCTGAAAGGCCCAAAAGAAATTAAGTTACTAGTTCAAGTCACCTGGACCATGAGCAAAAAAGTAGTATGTCTTAGTACTGAAAGAGACTGTATGTTATCTAACACAGAAACACTTTCCAACCATCCTTAAATAGTTAGACTGTTGGAGGATACTTCCAGGGAGGGCAACCCACTTCTTGGTTAGGTGCATTATTACATTATTGGAGAACTGTGAAAGCAAGCTATTCACTAGGTTATGTTCTGCCTCCCTATGGAGAAAACGGCATGCTTATACACCATTTATGGGAATGTAGATTAGTTCAGCCACTATGGAAAGCGGTTTGGCAATTTCTCAATGAACTTAAGACAGAACTACCATTTCACCCAGCAATCCCATTCATTACTGTGTATATATTCAAAAGAAATAAATTGTTCTATCAAAAAGACACATGCATGTGTATGTTCATTGCAGCACTATTCACAATAGCAAAGACATGGAATCAAACTAGATGCCCATCAATGGTGGAGCGGATAAAGAAAATGTGGTACATACACACTATGGAATACTACACAGCCATAAAAAGGAACAAAATCATATCTTTTGTAGCAACATGGATGCAGCTGGAGGCCATAATCCTAAGAGAATTAATACAGGAGCAGAAAACCAAATACTGTGTGTTATCACTTATAAGTGGGAGCTAAGCAGTGGATACTCATGGACATGAAGATGGGAACAATAGACACTGGGGACTACTAGAGTGAAGGAAAAAGGGAGGGAGCAAGGACTGAAAAACTATTGGGTACTATGCTTAGTACCTGGTGACAGGATTAATTGTAATCCAAACCTCAGCATCATGCAATATACCCAGGTAACAGACCTGCACATTCCCCCATGAATCTAAAATAAAAGTTGAAATTACTAAAAACAATTCTGCTTCCCTGTAATTTTCTTCCAGGATTCTGCTTCTGTCCTCCAGAGTTATAGTAAATACGTTCTTTTATGTGCTTGTTCTTTAAATATGTGAAGAAGTAATTAGACTCCGAAGCCTTTCCTTCTCTAGGCCAAACACCTCCAAGTTCTGTTAATGGCACCTCATGTCACATGGTTTACACATTTCTCATCACTTTAGAGGCCTCTCTGGATGATCCCTAGCCAGTATCATCTTTGTAGGACGACAACAAATCAGGCACAATACTTCAAATAATATTTAATCTACACAGACTGTAGAATCATTACCTATCATAATCTGGGAGTTCTATCATTTTAATAATGCTTATCGTGTTGTGCTCATATAGTGTTGGCTTATCCTGAGATTAGGCCCAGCTAAAATCTTCAGGTCTCATCCATTTGAACTGCCAAGAAGGCAGATCTTTCCAGCTTTTCTTCTATTTTTTTTTTTTTTTTGAGACAGCGTTTCGCTCTTGTCGCCCAGGCTGTAGTGTAATGGCATGATCTTGGTTCACTGCAACCTCCGCCTCCTGGGTTCAAGTGATTCTCCTGCCTTAGCTTCCCAAGGTAGCTGGGATTACAGGTGCCCACCTGCACGCCTGGCTAATTTTTGTATTTTTAGTAGAGATGGGGTTTCACCATGTTGGTTAGGCTGGTCTCAAACTCCTGACCTCAGGTGATTGACCTGCCTTGGGCTCCAAAGTGCTGCGATTACAGGCATGAGCCACTGCGCCTGACCTCTTTCCAGCTCTTCTTATTTGATTATGTAGACGATTATAACATTAATTTGGGTCTTAATAGGTATTCCTATAAAATTTGGTCATTTTGGTTTTGTGCCATTTCCTCCAGCAACCTGGGATCTTTCTAGGCTGCTGATTTCACTCGGGTTCCTGTACTTTACAGTGTATTGACATCATCCTACTGATGAACAGCCACCTTTGATCAACGTGTAAATTTATGTTTGCTACAATTAAGTATCCATGCTGTTACTGATATCTTCCAGATAAAATATTCAGTGACAGAGTCATGTGCTGCAGAGTGGAATGGAGTACACCCTGTCTTGTGTCAATTAAGATATATTTGATTATAAGCCATAGTAGTCAATTGGGAGAACTCTGTCTTATTTCACAAAGCTAAAGGAAGAATGGGATAATCAAACCTTGAAATGGCAATTTGGTGCTAAGTGTTTGTGATGTTTTCTAGAGATTGGTGACTCCCAGCTCCTAGGTCTTTCCATTCTACCTTTCAAAATTCTTGGTGAAAAATCTGATTAATCCAACTTGGGTGTCATTGAGGTCCCTGGAGCTCTCCACTTTTGGAAGTCCCACTTTGCTGTGGCTCATGTAGTCAGAAGTTCAAGGTTTTGTTATGCATACACAGAACCCCTGGGACCCAGCTCCTGCATTCTAGACTTCCCAGTGAAGGGTACATGTTATAAGCTACTCACCCTTAATGATTCCTAATAAAGACATGGCATAGTATAAAGAGAATGCCAAAGGAATAAAGGGTGTTTACTGGAATATATGAGAATATAGTTTTACTAGTACAGATAAGAGCAAGGTCAGGGCAGTAAGGAGATTTTCTTCAATAGCTACCCAGTGCTGAAGAGCAACCAAGGGAATAGTGAGAGGTTTAATTACATTGCCAAACTTGGTTATACTGTAAGAGTGGTTCTGCCACTATGTTGCTGACCTCATTTGTTCATTCCTTCATCAAATTTTTTTATGTGTTTACTATGTACCAGTCATCGTTCTAGGTGCTAGGGAAAACTTGGTGAATAAGCTAGGCATAGTTCTGCCCTGCTGGAGCTTTTTGTAGTGTGTCTATGGCACGATAGACAAGAAAACAAACAGGAAAGATAATTTCAGATAATGATAAGTGTTACAAAGAATACAAAACAAGGTAGTGTGAAGAAGACTGACTGGGGCTGGTGCACAGTCAGGAAAAGCCCTTCTGAGAAGATGACATTTGAGCTGAGCCCTCAGCATGTCAGGAGACATCCAGATCAATGATGCGGAAGGCTTGCTACTTGCGTAGCATTCAAGTTTTTTAGTACCTTTAAATGCCCCCAATAATTCTAGTATTTGCAAGTTAATCACAAAGGCAGCAAGTCTGAGAGCCCAGCCCTAGGTAGATTGCTACTGAGTGGTAAATCTTGATCTGGCTATAGGAATCTAGTGGCTCTGGTGGCTTGACTGAGGCAACAGCTCTTGGAATTTTCTAGTTTGGTATGAGTTGGGGGAGAATGAGTAGACATTTAGGTTTAGTTTCCTGAAGCTTCATTACAAAGAGAGGGGTGTTCTGATTCTCCAATTTCACCTGTGTTGCCCATCATTCTTCCATTGGCTCCCTGCTTAGATGTAGGTCCTAGAAGAACTCAGAAATTGCCAGACCTAAATCCCCACGTGATAAATGAGAAACCTGAGAGGGTTAGTGACTTGCCTCAGATTACACAGCTAGTTAGGTCAGAGCCAGGATTTGACCCCAGGCTTCCTACTCCCCAGTTCGATTTTCTTTCTCCCAGTTCACTATGACCCTGAAGATACAGGAGGTGTTTTCTGAGAGCTCTATTTCAAACATGGGTGAAATCAAAGCTTACATTTATTTTTATAAGTAATAGTTCCCCAAATTTCTAAATAATATTAATGAAAGATAAAATATTTTATAACTATATTAGTAAAATATATTGTTAAGAACAATTAACAAGTAATACATATTTTATTAAAAAATAAACAGCTGTGAAATTACTCACAAGAGACCAATTAACCTTATAGTTGTGTGGTGAGAGAAAGTGAGTTATGGAAAGCTGCAGGGAGGAGGTGGTATTTAAGGAACCTGGGTCTTACAGGATGGGTAAGCAGATCCCAGGTAGTGGGGTAGGAAGTAGAGGGGAGACATCCCGGGGAGATCAGTGGCAGTGATGGGATTGGGAGCCATGTAGTGGGGATATTTGGAGGAAGAGGCCAGAGACGAGAGTAAGGTATTTGGGACCAGGCTGTAAAGGGCTTTGTTTGTTTTGCTGAGGATTTTCATCAGTATCCTATATTTAAGAACAATTTATATAATCTTGGAAATGTTCAACAGTTGCACTAATACAGTAGCCACATGTAGCTACTGAACAATAAAGGGCCTAGTGACTGGTGCAATGAGGAAACTTTAATTTTAATGCATTAAAATATAAATTTAGACAAACACGGCTAGTGGCTACAATATCAGACAGTGCCACTCTGGAATATGGAGGCCATGGGAGTTTCCAAGTAGATGAGTGATGCAGTCAGGTATGTGTTTAATGAATCTTCACTTGAGGAATCATTAATATGAAGCTGTATCTATGCAATGCTAGGTCAATCAAGTAAGGAAAAAATAAATTCATTGCTTGATTTCTGCATGGACCAGCCTTAGAATGAAAACTACTATCTTAGGATAGAGGATGCTCATAAAACAGGCTTTTCTATTGTGAATGCTCATGGGATCAGAATGAATGCTACTTTAAAACCACTACTCCAGCAATAGTAGTAGTAGACTTTGTATTATGATATATCGATACAAAGATAATAGTAAATAAAATACTGTTTTATTAAGGCTCCCCTCTTTTCTTAGATTATTAGAATATGTGGTTACATTTCTGTAAGATTGCTGAAATATCATGTATATATTAAGAATGTAATAATTAAAAAAATCCATTTAGGTTCATTTTTCTGTCACTAGTTAAGTTGCAAATGATGTGGCAGCTAACAGGGAAATCTTAAATCTTTCATTAGCACAGGGTGATCTCTAGAGGGACGGTGACTTCAACACACATTTTGGATCTATTCCAAGCTAGGGAGAGTATCTTGCAACATTCCTAAAGACAAAAAGCAATTTGCTTAGCTCCTGGTGGGCTAAAGTCTAGCTTGGCTCACTGTGGACAGAACTTGAGCTGCAATTTGGGGCACAGCACCTGCTCCCAGCTCAGGCCACCTTCACTGTGAATCAGCCTCACCTCCTGCTCCGTGAAGTCTGGTTTGGTTTCACAGTTGATCTGGTCCAAGATTTCGTAACTGGCCTGAGCCCCTGACCTCCTCTTCTCTAGAGGAGATGTAACCCTAAGGATTGGTCTTGGAATACCTCATCTTACTAGCTCTCTCCTACCTCCCACCACCCCTGGATGGTGCAGGGTTAAGCCAGGAGCCCAAATTCAGATTTGTACCACAAGAAAATTATAAGCACTATGACAAGTTATGCCTTTTGTTGCTTCTCCTTCACGATTTCTTCCAAGGCTAAAGAGATAACCCAGACTTCCCTTGGCAAGCAGCAAGACGGGATACCAAGGCACCCACAAGAGGGCAGCAAATGATTTCCATTCTAGTTTTGCTTCTTTTTAAAAGTCATTTTGCTTCTCTGCCACAGAGCTTCTATTCAGTCAATAAATAAAAATTTGATGCTGATGTGAGGAATGGGACCTGGTTTCATTTCCCTGAGAATCCTTGTTAGTACAGCTTACCGCAGGAGCGTGGCAAGTCCTGGCTGGTGGCTTGGCCCAGGCATGCAGGATAGAAAGGCCTGTGGGAATGGTGCCTTTCTGTCCACTCAGCTTTTAAGGTCTGGGTTTATTCCCAAGGAAAATTGAGCCCTGCATTTAGTCGAGTATTTATATATTTTTTTGTTTCAACGTCCCTTGTTTGTAAAAACCCCTCAGATTGTGCCTCTGACTGAATTATCAAATGCTGGTCGATTGTCAGTTTACCTACCCAGGAGCCTGAACATGGAGAGGACGTCTTGAGGGTAGAGGTCCATGGAGCTGAATGCTGCCCTGTTGATGAAGGATGTGTTCCTACCAAGTGTGGTCTAGACTGAATTGGGATTGGCCTTTACCTGCGATCCTTTGATGACCTCTTCTGTATGTCCTTCTCTCTCATGAAAGAGTATTCCTCTAGTGTCCCAATTCAAATCAACAAATATTTGTTAAGTACCTCCACTGGCAAGTCACTAGGTAGGTGCCAAAAAGGCACTAATAACTTACTTATTAAATGTATATTCTTAGCTCATTTGTTGACATTTTATGAATCCCCAAAACAACCCTATGAGGTTGGTTTTATTCTCGATTTGAAGATGAAGAAATTGAGACTGTGAGAAGTTAAGCAATTTGTCACTTAGCTAGTCGAGGGGAGGAGCAGGGATTTGAACCCAGGTCTGTCTGACTCCAGGACCCTACTGTGCCATTATATTGGTTTTCTTCCTGGGAAAGCCTTTCGTCTCAAAGACCTTATAATTTACTGCAATGACTTTCCAATTTGGGTACACATCAGAATCACCTAGGGAGCTTTTAAAAATCCCAGTGCCAGGGCCTTGTCCCAGGCCAATTAAATCAGAATGTGTGTGTGTGTGTTTGGGTGAGGGAGGTGTCCCAGCCACTGGCACTTCAAAAACTCCTCAGGTGATTCCTCTGTGCAACCAGAGTTGGGAAGCCGTGCTTTTGTGGATGGAAAGGGATGGGTGATGCGAAGTCCAGGCACCAAAATAAAGAGAGGTGTACATTTGTTTTAGGTGGGATTGCCTATCAGCATTGCTCAGCCCTCTCAAGCAGGCAGCTGAATGTTCCTGTTAAGGAGAGTACACGTGTGCAAGGGAGCTTTCATTTGATAACAGTGATAACAGCTAATTTTTTTGAGTGCTTGCCTCTTGTGACACACAGTTTCAGGTTTGTCCATCTATTTCAACTCTGTTAATCATCACAACAACCTAATACAGTAGATCCTACCTTTTCATCAAGTGTAAGATGCTGTGGGTTCTAAGATGCATCACCTTAGAGCATCTTATGTACAATAAGAAATAAAGAAGAAAACACTACCCACTAATTTTAAGTCACTATAAATTATAATTTGTTTCTTCCCTAGAGATGTTAAGATGTGAGAAAATATGCATGTTAAAGTTAAATATGGTGGTGTTATCTTCACTTATAGATGAGGAAACAGAGGCACAGACAGCTGAAGTTATGTGTCCAAGATTACTTAGCTAGAAAGCATTATATTATGAGCATTTACCATTCATCAATATTCTTCCTTAGCATAATTTTTAATGGCAACATTAAGTTTCACATAAATATACCCCAAGTACTTTAATTACTCCCCTAATTTTGGCTGATTATATCTCGATGTAAGTTTTCATATGTATCTTTTCCAGGGCATTGCCAAACACAGATTGGGTGCTGACTATTTTGCAGCAAATGATTCAAGTAAATTATCTCCACATGCTGTCATGTGAGAAAGATGCTGGGACACCATGGTCCTCTTGTTGACCTTTCTCTTTTGCAGGGCTGTATGTTGAACTCTGAATGGTGGGGTGCTGATTGGCTGCACGTTGCTGACTTCATTATCCAGCATCTCTAGTTCATCAGCCTCAGGTTGGTCCACCTTGCACTCACCTAACTGCCCTTGGAGACCTAATGAGCAATGATTGTATAGTTGATCAGGTCGTGGGTGTGTTGCTTTTCCTTTAGCATTGAGAGGTGAGTGGAGGAATATGACCTGATGGGTGGACACACTTAATGATCAGAAACAAATTGCTAGGGCTTTTTGATTCTGGGAGGTCTAACACTCTTCACTGAAAACTCCTGATCCCTCATCAGACATTGGCATGTCTACAAGTAGCCTACACAGGTTCTTGCAGAGTCTTTCCTTCTCTTGAGTGGAGTGACACAGTTGAGGTTCAGCATTGATGAAGGTGACATAGTTCACAGGGCAGATTACCTCAGCTGGCTGAGAGTTGGCTGGTCACACCTGAAAGCAGTAGTCATGTTCACTCTGAAGCAAGTGTAACTGGACCCTGACTTCCCTGTCCTTTATCAGTCATCCTCTTTTAGTAAGGGTTAGAGTGTTTATTCCACATGCACTGGGACTGCAGCAGGCACAGCAATAGACTGAAGGCTGACCATCTGGAAGTGTTGGTTGTTTTCTTTCACATAAGATAGATTTCTGATAGGTAGGCTGATCTTCTGGAGATCCCAAGGTCATTTCTGACTTACCAGAAGTATATTACTTCAACACATTATTTATTGATGTGTAATGAAGTTCCTAGAGCCTAGGGGATTAAAAGAAGAACCATTCTATCATTTCTCATTGGTTTTATAGATTGACTGGGCTCAGCAGTGTAGTTCTGCTTAGTTGCTTGGAATCTCTCACGTGGCTGCAACCAGATGGTGAGTGGAACTGGAGTTGTCTGAAGGCTGGACTGGGATGCTAGGAGGGCTGCACCTCTCTCCTTCTCCATGTAGCTACTGGCGTTTCTTCTCCATGGGGTCTCTCCACCAAGGGTGTCAGATTATCCAAATGGCAGCTCAAGGCTCTCAAAAGAGCAAAGGGGAAGTTGCCAGACATTCTTAAGACGTAGGCCTGGAACTGGCACATTGTCACTTTTATTCATTAGGGAGTCACAGCAACAGCCTAGATTCACAGAGAGAGTTAATAAACTACATTTTTATGGGGAGAGTGACAGAATTTGTGGCCAGCTCTACTCTACCATACACTGTATGTTCACACATTGATCGGTCATATTGCTGAAAGCAGGCTAAGAGATCTCACCCCAAGGGTTCTAGGGAATGCAGCCACTTCCTTACTGTTCCTTTGGTAAAAGTGCTGAATGGGTCTTGCATGCATTGGCCAAAATTTTCTTAGGAGGAAACCAGAAAGCATAGTGGACTGAAGAGGGTGCATGGTGGTCTTTCTGCTTTGAGCATTGGCCATCTAATCCAAGTATAGAAAGTAGAGTGAGGCACTTTTCCAAATAAAAAATGAGTTTTTACCTAAATAGCTCTAATTTGTTTGTTGTCACATCTTGGTCTTGTGTAGTTTTGGTTGGTGAAGGTCTTCTCTCAGTTGTTGGTGCCCTTGGAGTGCTCACAGTAGAGCCTGCTGTTGGGATGAATGGCAAGAGACAGTCTAGACTGCATTTCCTGGAGGACATGTCCTTGTCCTACATCTTAGCTGCCTTTGTAACCATTGCACCTGCCACAGTGCCCGGCACAGAATAGACAAGGAATTCATGTGGTTTGAGCTGAACTTCAAGTGTAATGAAGAAGACAGGGCAAACCTGGGTAAGCACAGATAATGAAAAGCACAAGAGAAAATAAAAGTAACATCTTCCTACACACATATACTGTGGGAGATGGGACACAATAGCAGTGGGGGAAAGACTTGTGACTGAAATCATGACAAACTCACTAAGAAAAATTTTAGGATGTTAATAAAAGAAAAGGGAGGGCTCAGGGGGCCAGGTGGAACGGGGCTCAGGAAGAAGAAGAATGTAACGATGTGGCAGCTTCTCAAACTTCTATGTGCAAGAAAATACCATAGGGATCCTGATAAAATGTAGATTCTTTTTTTTTTTTGAGCTGGAGTCTTGGCTCCATTGCACAGGCTGGAGTGCAGTGGTGCGATCTTGACTCACCGCAACCTCTGCCTCCCAGGTTCAAGTGATTCTCCTGCCTCAGCCTCTTAAGTAGCTGGGACTACAGGCACCCACCATCACAGCCAGCTAATTTTTGTATTTTTAGTTGAGATGGGGTTTTACCATATAGGCCAGGCTGGTCTCGAACTCCTGACCTCATGATCCGCCCGCCTCGGCTTCTCAAAGAGCTGGGATTATAGATGTGAGCCACCGCACCTGGCCAAAATGCAGATTCTTATTTGGTAGTTCAGGGTGGGTTCTGAGAGTCTGCATTTCTAACACACTCCCAGGTATTTTAGGTGCTCCCTATCTGAGAAGGATCTAGTAGAAAGGAGAAAAACCAGACAAGTTTTTTGGGTGGAGAAAAGTAGGTGAAGCTTGGAGATGGTGTTCCAGGGCGCTGCTAATGGAATCAGGTTTCTCTGGACAGCTCTTACTTTAGGAACATCTCTCCTGTAGGGATATGGTAGCGTATGAGGCAATACCCTTCCAGAAGGCAGGAATGTGGGAGTGAATGACAGACAAGTGTCCTATATTTTTATCTATTCATTTTGTACAATTTCAGCAAGTTGAATTCAGATGTTCTCTTAAATATTCCCCACTTAACACTCTGCTTCTCCTAGTGCATTGGGATTCTATTTCTCTAGGATCTGCCTTAAAATGGTGTCAGAGATTCATTTCTGAGGGAAATAGGGAATCTACTAATTTTTGAAACCACTTTGAGATTATAAACAAATGTTACAATAGTTCAAAATTAATTTGAAGACCAAAATGATGTTTGAATGCCTTCAATAGTCAACAAAGATGAGAAATACTTGAAAAACCTATTTAAAATCAATTTCCCATTTACGGCTATTATTTATTTCCATTTTTCTTACAAGCATAACTTTCATTTTTCCAGTTTAATATGGCAAACATTCTAAGTTGTGTGGGTTACTTCCACTTCTAAGAATATTCTTCTAGTCTAGTCCTCCCAGTAAAATCCTATTCATCCTAGGAGGCTGTGATACTCAGTCGTGGAGGGGGAGATTATGCCCAAGAAACCATTGACCTCTACTGTAGCTAAATGGAGTTCCATGTCTCCATTCCATCTGAGACAGATAGGCCCCATGACCACCATTACTTCCATGGTGAGAGGTGTGTACAGACTGTAATGGGAGGTTAACACCCCAGCAGATTTATGACCCCAGCCAGCCCCAGTCACGGTTCAGATAGGCAGTATCTCCTCTTATCACATCCCTTTCATCATAATATGAAAGATAGCAGTCAGGGTCCAAATAAATGATACAATTTGAGTTCAATTGGTGATTTTTTTTTTGTTTCTTAGTAGTTATTTCAAGTGTATACTCCCAAGCTCTATGAAATGTGGTGTCGTGTCTTTTCTGTATAGGAACTGTTGATTTGTAACACTCATTTTCCAGATAATTGTCTTCCTTGGTCTTGTATTGCTGCAAACCACTCCCTGGAAATCTAATATTGTATCTTCTTCTTTTTCTTCTTTTAAAGTGGTCTAGCTTAGATAAGAAAACTTGATTTCAGATTCTTATCCAAAGCCTATGCAAACCACTTTGGTTTGAAAATTGGTCTGTAAATCTTACAGGGTCCAGGATTTTCTTGGGCACTTACTTGGTTTTAGGTGGATCAGAAATATTGATATGGTCTGGCCTTAGAATTACAACATTGCTCTCTGAAGCCAGCCTGTAATTGCAACTACTAGAATGTATTATGAAATCAAAAGGAGAGCTACTGGATGTTTTGGACTCTCCAAAGAAATTGTTTCATTTCAATTTGAGGTTAAAGGTCAGTTCTCTTTGACGGTGAAGCTTAGTTTATCCTCTGAGGCTCACACAGCCTTGTTAAGAGAGAGTTTACCTGTTCTCTGGGGGCCACAGCTGAAGGCAGCCAGATGTGGGTATTGCTGCATCTGTTTTGCGTAATGAAGTTGAGCTGTGTGTGATATGTGTGGTAGCTAGTTATAGAGAAAGCAACAATAATATGCAGGGTGCTGATTTGCATGAGTTGTCCGGGGAGAGGGCAATTGTAACTGCTCCTGTTTATTTTATGACTACTGTGTGCAGGGCATTGTGCACTCATCATACCACTTAATTCCCTCAGCAGCCCTGCAATATAGGTGTTCTCATTCTGATTTCCCAGTGGAGGAAACCTAGGCTCAAAGAAGAGAGGTCTTTAACTTTCTGCCAGGATAACAACGGGAGAAGCTGTCAATACAACTAGCATTAACAGTGCCCCGAAATTAATTGGATAGGTCTCCATCCTCAACCTCATCCATCTATTTAGCTTATTGTCCTGTCCCCCAATCCTACCTTTCCCCTTTGAGAATCCAGGAAAGGAGAGAGGGGTGGAAGAAGGAGAGGCAGAAAAAGAGGATGACGTTAATAGTTCGAGCTAGGAAAAGGACTGAGCAGACTCAGAAGGAGGCAGAAAATGGAGTAAAGTTGTCCCTTCTTAGTCATCCAGGCTCCGACACGCATGAGCAGTTTTTCATAGGAGACATGAGTGGCCTGGCCAAATTTGTCTTTGGCTGTTTGAGTAGCACTGAGGGCAGGGCGGCAAAGTGGGTCCCTGAGCTGAGCTCTTTTTGGCATCATTGCCAGTGTCAGTGGTGCTGTGGTGGGGAGGATACAGGAATCTTCCATTAGTGTAGGGGGTGCTCTCCTATTCTTTAAAGGTTCATTAACATTCAGAGCTAAGATGGTTTCCTTCCCTCCTTTTTTAGTACTGGAGCCAGACTTTCGGGGAAGCATTTCTTTTACTTTGTTAGACCTACATTCTGCCTCAGGGGTGAGGATGCTGCTGTAAGCAGCTTCACAAAGCTATGGGATGAGGCACCACAAAGCCTGGTTCTGGAAAGCCCAAGCCTTCCTTATGGAATCCTCTATAGTGACTCTGGTTTGCAAGGCAGCTTGTCGTCCTTCTTTGAAACTGGGTTTATTTGCTAAGCAAAGGCAGCACCATCACATCTTGCTGATGCTCCGAGCAAACATCAGTAGCAAATGATCCTCTTAAACAAGTGCAAGTGGCTGGAGGCAATGCTGGGGGCTAAAAATACAGAATGGACTAAAACCAAAAACAACCACTCAGCCTCAATGCCACCGAGCATCAGAGGGCCCCTTCAGAATACTGATGCGAGGAAGGCTCCTTAGAATGGGCAGCTGAAGGAGCAGGAGAAGGGACTTCTTTCCGTGTGGGCAAACTGCTCACATTCTAGGGCACAGAGTCAATGACTTCAGCTCTCCTCTTTGTTTAGCTGGAGAGAGGCTCAGCCACTGAGCCTGACTTGATGAGGGAATAAGAGATCTGGACCTGAGCTGAAAAGGGGAGTACTCTCTGCACACTCTGGCTCCTTTATTCCAGCAAGCAATATTCCCGTGGGCTCAATGGGCTATTTCCCTTTCTTCCCAATGGGTGGCAGAAATCCTTACTCTTGGTGTGAAATGGTCTATGTTTTGATTTTGGAAAAGGAAACCTTGGATGTTTTTCACGTAATCTTTGTTCAGTCTTAGCATTCCTGTCAGTAGTTTATTCTAAATCACAGGAATTCACTTTTGTGACAGAAGCCTGGGACGGGGCTCTTTGCATGGAAGGGAAGTCAGGGAGTGTTTATGGCTGGTGCCACTGGGTTACTAGTATGCTATGTTACTAGTGTAATTGGGGCTCGTAGAAGTAAGACCACATGAGGATTCAAGCTTCTCAACCACAGAGCTATGGCAGAATGGCTGTGTTTTTAGATGACTTGTAATAGTCCATGGGATTTGCTGTTTCTACTTTTCTTGGAATCCCATTTCACTTCCCATTTCTCTTCTCTGGAGTCATTAGGATCCTGTTTGCTTCCCAGGTTGTCTGGTTTTCAGCCTTTGTTTTTTCCTCTCCCAAAGGCTGTATCTTGCTGGACAAACCTGCAGTTCTCAGTTCTGTCCTGGGCTTGAGGATTAATCCTGCCTCCAGGCAGGGGGAGATTTACAGGAGTTTCAGGTCCCAGCAGCAAGCAGTCTTTGGTGCTAGTTCTGATTCCTGAAGCTGTGTGCTGGTCGTGAGATATCTTGCTCTATGCCTTAGGTCTGAGAATTGAACTTTTGTCTAGGACTAAAGACCCATTCATTGTTGTTTTCTCCTTGCAGAAAAATATCCATTTGTTGTTGTTATTTTCTTCTTAGTTTTTATGTTATTTGCCTGTGTATAAATTATTGTTTCAACAATCTTCCATTTATTTTGGTAGTTCTGTCTGTTCTCTCTCCTTGAATACCTTCCTCCACCTGCTGATGGATCTCTCTGATACTGCCCGCCTGTTGGGGCTGCTGAGTTTCTCCTGCATCCCTCATTCCCCTTTACAGATAACTTAATATCTCATATCTCTTTTTGGATTCTGAATAGGGAGACACATTCACTTACCCATCCATCCAGAAGTTACTGAGTCCCCCCTGTGTGCCAGGCATTATCTTCTGTGACTATACTCTTTAGAGATCATGTTGCACCTGACAGCTCCAGCGCATACAACCATGTCTATCCTTCAGCGCCACTGAGTGGGTCCAAGAATGGAACATTCTACCCCAGCGTCAGCCCCTTCCAACTTCTTTGCCTCGCTTTACTTTACTGAGATTTCTCATTTGCCTGCATGTGACAGGATCTTCGACTTTTTCATTTTTTCTTTTATGACTCTGGTCACCATTATGGAAATATTTAGTTTAACATTTTAAACTCATTATTATTAACTTCATGATATTTCTTGAACTTCATTTATTAAGATTCATGACCTGGTGAATGTAAACATGATTCTATTGTCTCAGGTACATTCAAATTTCTTTAAGTTGCACAATTAGTTCATATTAACTCCACTCCTACCTTTGTCTTAATAAGTTTGAATGTTGTGTCCATCTGAGAAATGTTGTATCACTTTGTCAAAATCTCTCATATTTTAAAGTTTCTTATGAATGGAAAAACAAGGTCAAAAAGAATAAATGTCTTGCCCAACTCAAACAACCTCAGAAACTGACAAAACTAGAGAGAAAACCATTCAGTGCTCTTTTTTCAGACTACTCAATAGGTATTATTTTTCAGTTTTCCAAATAAATTGCTTAAAATTGTTTTCTTTGAAGCAGTGGGTTTGTTATGCAAAACAGTAAAGTGGTAGAAAAAAGTTAAAAAATTAAGAAGACCTAAAATTATTTGGTTTAAGGGAGTATAGAAAGACATAATAGTCTAAAAACATGGCAAAGTAGATTTTTACTTAAAAAATAATGGCATGTATAATAAGTCAGTCCAATTGCAAGTGCTAAATGCAAAATTAAGTGCTAAAGTCAGTGAACTGGTAGAATACTATAATTTCTCAAGAGCTAGAGATTGTTACTCTTTGAGGAAGATTGTTGGAATATGGGTGACTTCTGTAGATGGTCAGAGGTCCCTGAATTAGGGTGGAGACATTTAAAGACAAGCAGATCCCGCTGGAATCCTGGATCCTTTCCATTTAAGCTTTCAGTCAGAGTGTTGTGAATGAGCACTTGAATAGTTAGGTCCTCTGGGCAAAGTCCTTAGATGTGACGGCTGAAAGCCAGTCTTATTATTTCCACAGTCCTCCTTCTGTCTCTTAACTTTATAACAATTCCCTTGATTCCCAAATGAAATGTTTCTGTCCTGTCAGAGTCTTTGATCTGGCATGTCAGTGTCACATCACATTGCGTCACCTGCTCTCCTCTCTTCTTGCTGTATCATCTTACTCTGTTTCTTCTGAACGGCATGCCCCTTCACATTTGGATCACTATGTTTGAAAGCGCTGTCTCGACATTTTCCCTATTGTATCATATGTCTTGTGCTCCCACTCTCTGTTGGAAATGAGAATGCACAGTTAAAAGAACCCTAAATATTGTAGTTAACAAGATAGGATGGAAACCTTCTTATGTGTGCCATGCATTGGAATACATTTGAAGAGACACTCTTAAAACAAAGCACTTCTCTTTAAAGTGTTGCATATGCATTCATTTAAAGTAGTTACATATACAGTTTAGAAAACTCTAAATTCTACATAGACTGACGTTTTGCTTTAAAAACAATTGTTTAGCTAAGATCTACCTGTTAAGTTATACAGTTTTCTCTGTTCTGTATTACAGCATGATATATATTATTATAGAGTAGTATTATAGTATGTTATATGTTAAGTATAATTACAGTCATCTGAACGCTTGTCAAATTTATAATAGGTTTTACTTATTAAGCACATACTATGTGGAACAGTGGTTTTTAAACTTGGGTGCTACACCTCAGAATCACCTAGGGATATTCAAAGAAATCCCAATACTCAGGCCACACCCCAGATCAATTTAATGAGACTCTCTAGGGGTGGAACTGAATCATCAGTATTTCTTAAAGTTCCTCAGATAATTCAAAGGTCTAGTCAAGTTTCAGAACCAGTAATATATATAGCTTTGTTACTGATAGCTTGGTCTGTGTACCAGCAGTATTGGTATCACCTGAGAGCTTATTGGAACTCTCGTGCCCCATCCCAGTCTTACTGTATCAGAGCCTGATTTTTATCAATATCGCGAGATGTTTTCTTTTTCTTTCTTTTTTTTTTTGAGATGGAGTTTTACTCTTGTTGCCCAGGCTGGAGTGCAGTGGCGTGATCTTGGCTCACCACAACCTCCGCCTCCCGGGTTCAAGCGATTCTCTTGCCTCAGCCTCCCGAGAAGCTGGGATTACAGGCATGTGCCACACCATGCCTGGCTAATTTTGTATTTTTAGTAGAGACAGGGTTTCTCCATGTTGGTCAGGCTGGTCTCAAACTTCGGACCTCAGGTGATCCGCCCGCCTTGGCCTCCCAAAGTGCTGGGATTACAGGCGAAAGCCACCGCGCCCGGCCCAAGATGTTTTCATATGCACTTTAAGGTTTCAGGAGCACTGATGGACTCTGAAGGGCACACTGCTAAGCATTTTAAAGTCATTCGTTTATGAACAATTTATTAAGCTCCCACAATGTGCTGGACACTGTGCAAGGCTTAAAGTTATCACTACCCAGCAAAGAGGTATTTCAGCATTATTTAAATTGGGAATTAATCCGCCCAATTAAAGCTTGGGCAGATTAAATAGCTCAAAACAGGCCCAGTCACGATTTGGACTCTGGTCTCTGGTACTCCCCATAGCACCACACTGCTTCTAAGTATAGATTTTTTATATTTTCTATAGTAAACCAAATTGACAATAATTCATAAACTTTTACCCTATTAATAAAACCTTTGAATCTATCTATCAAGAAAAGCAATAAATGCAAGATTGCCTGATAAAACATAGTTCTTGGCAAAAAACATAATAAGGTGAAGAGTTGTTTTTCAGTTATGGAAGCAGAAGGCAGGTGGCAGGATAAAAATATTCCCTTTTGGTCATGAGTGAGTCCCAGGGGATACACTGAATATTCATTTTAAAGAGAAAATATCCTTAGTTAGTTATGTGGGGGCTCTAGTGTGCCTGGCTTCGGTAACTGGTCTGGAAGAACCAAAATTGCCTGTAGGGGAGCTTCACGTAATTCTTCATACCTTCTTGTAATCTTGCTCAGTTGTTTGCCTCAAGGGCATCATTCTGGGGCTACTTGTACAAAGATTTTGTGTAAGCAATTCATAGGAACTCTGGTAGCTGGGATGTGAAGAGTATTTGATATGACTGGAAATGTGCTCAGCAATGTATATTGTAGGTACTGATATTATTTCAACCAAATAATAATAATGATCTGCCACTGTAGGTCTCTTCCACAAATCTAACTCTTGGATATACTGTGTCAGTTTGCTTCCCAAATTAGAGATGGTTTTAATGAAATGCTTCCAAGATACATTAGACATGGTAAAATGGAACAGGTGAAACAAACCCTACCTTTTCACTTAATTATTTTTTCTTGTCATTAAAAAACCATAAATGTGCAACAGGTTTTTAAAATTACTGCTTAATATTCCATTCTTTGGATATGTCATAATTTGCTTTGCTATCATCCTACCTCGGGTATCTCACTTTTTTCTATTTTATATGAACCTCTTTCTTCATAAATCTTTGCTCACAATTTAAAAAAATTCCGTAGGCTCTATTTCCTAAGTGGCGATAGTGAGCCAAAGAATATAAACACTAAAATCAGAAAGGCAATGCGTTCACTGACAATGAGAAATGTAATGATCAAAAAGACCATTCATCAATACATTTTCCCCTTGTCACAGAGAAGTGCAGATATTTTGAAGGCTCATAATACATTTTGTGAAGTTTTCTTCCAGAGGATTTATACAAGTGTACATTTGTACCAAAGAGGTAGCATCTGAACACCAGCACCACCGCAGGCCTTGTGATGGGGCATCTGTGTGGTGGGACAGCCATTGGAATGGGTGGGTTGGAGGGGGAGTGGTAGGATGGGGAGTTAGCCCTTGCTCTGCACCTTTGAGCTCTGCGATGTTGGCAATCATCTGTAGTTGCTGTTTTCTGCAAAACTCCCTCACACTAGTTAGCAAAAACAGGAATTTCAAGAGCATGGAGCAAGCCATAGGCCCAACTGGATCCAGTGGCTTTATGGATGTCAATAGAACATTGTTGCTCTCCCAGATTTTCTTTATTTCTTTGGATTCATTTTCAGGTTTAATTTTTCTACTTTGTGGCAAAAGGTATGCCTAGGTAGTTTCAAACTTAGATATTACTCATGAATAGTGATTGAAAGTAAAAGGTATGAAATCCTCTCTTTCTGTATCTATAGGAATTCCTGAAAATGATTTGAATTGACTGTGTTTATGTCACATATGCATCCCTGAACCAAGCCCTATGTCCTGCAGGATGTATATTGTAATTGGCCAGCCAGAATTATATGCCCATATCTGATTGGTACATTTTCTTCTGCTTTTTAAAGAAAATGTTTAGGTAAGACCTAGCTGCTAAGTTATATAGTTCTCTCTGCTCTTTATTACAGCATGGTGTATGCGATTTATGATAGAATGGTATTATAGGGTGTTATATGTTAGGCATGATCACAGTCATTTGGAGCCTCATCACACTTATAATTACAATCGGTCCTACTTATTAAGTACGTATTATATGAAACAGTGGTTTGCAAACTTGGGTGCTGCACTTCAGAAGCACCTAGGTAGATTTTAAAAATCCCAGTGCTCAGGCCACACCCTAGACTGATTAAATGAGAATAGGTCTCTCTCTTCTGGATAGGGAAGGGAAGCTAGCTTCCCAAAGAGTTAGAGGATAGCCAAAAAAGTGAACGATGTAAAAGGTAGAAATCATTCCTTGTGTGATTCTCTGGGTTCCAGTTTCTTCAACAATAAAATAAAGAAAAAATTTAGAAGTCTCTAAATTTCTTTAAAAAACTTTATTGATCTGATTCTAAAACTAATATATGTTGGTGTAAAAATTAAAGCAATATATAAATTTATAATGTAAAAGAGGAAAACAACCAAATCACCTCCAATGTAGTATTTTCTAGGTTTTTCCCCCATGCATAGCCAATATTTATTTCATAAAATTTTATCTACTATTCAGCTTATTACTTTTATATTTGATAATATATACTGGATATTTCCCTTTATTAGCATATATAGATCCATTTTATTTTTTAAAAGTGCAATAGGATTTAATTGATGAATGTACCATACTTATTTAACCAATCCCCTTTTGATGGCTTATTTTTAGTTTTTGGCTATTTTAAACAATTAGGTAATACATTTTGTATTTTGTACACTAATACTTGAAGGACATATTTCTGCAAGTGAAACTGATGTATCAAAAGGTATGTGTATTTTAAATATAAGTATAATGTTAATTATTATAACAATATCCTTAGTACCAAGAAACTGATATTCAGAGACTATGTTCACATTCCAAGGTTACTTCATTAGGCCATGTTCACGCTGCTGATAGACATACCCGAGACTTGGTAATTTACAGTGAAAAAGAGGTTTAATGAACTCACAGTTCCACATGGCTGGGAGGCCTCAAAATCATGGCAAAATGTGAAAGGCACGTCTTACATGGTGGCAGGCAAGAGAGAATGAGAGCCAAGTGAAAAGGGAAACTCCTTATAAAATCATCAGTTCTCGTGAGACTTATTCACTACCATGAGAACAGTATAGGGCAAACTGTCCCCATGATTCAATTCTCTTCCAACAGGTCCCTCCCACAACATGTGGAAATTATGGGAGCTATAATTCAACATGAGATTTGGGTGGGGACACATCCAAACCATATCAGTTACCCAGCTAAACAGTGGCAGTGGAGACCATGCTTTCTCCACTGCCACACACAGCCTCTGTGGGCAGTCTCTGAGGCACTTTATCACTGTGGCATGTGCCTACAGAGGAGGAGCCTAGCCTATGTCTCAGGGGTTTGGGGACTGGGATTATGACCTGGAGTATTTGGAGATAACCTCCTTACCTCTCATGACAGTGCATGTGAAGGATTTCTAGTGGCCAAGGAAACAGACATGAACGTGTATTTGCAGGGCCTTCATTTGTGAAGACCTCTGAAAGCCTAGGTGGAGGAGACAGACGAAATTGCAGGGTTGATGTACTCCCTTGGTGTTGAAACAGAACCCAGGACAGACCTGGGTTCAGCAAAAGGTGGGAGGAGGGCTTAGGCTGTCACTTCTGCTTCAATCCGGGTGGCTCTGTTCTTATCTGTTTCATATATTGTGCTTCTGGGTAAGACTTCTCTTAACAGAGGAACTTTGACCTTAAAAAAAGTTTGGAAATCACTGATCTGGTTTAATACTCCATTTAGTGATGAGGAAACTGAGGCTGAGCCAGGGTTTCCAGATGTATTAGTCTGTTTTCACACTGCTATAAAGAACTACCTGAGACTGAAGAATTTATGCAGGAAAGAGGTTTAATGGACTCACAATTCCATGCTGTACAGAAGCATGGCTGGGAGGCCTCAGGAAACTTACAATCATGGCAGGAGATGAAAGGGAAGCAAGCATGTCTAGCCATGGTGGAGTAGGAGAGAGAGAAAGAGCGAGGGGGCAACTGCCACGCACTTTTAAGCCATCAGATGTCATGAGTGCAGTGTGGGGAAAATCACCCCATGATCCAATCACCTCCCACCAGGTCCCTCCCCTAACACATGGGGATTACAATCTGATATGTGATTTGAGTGGGGACACAGAGCCAAACCATATCACCAGATAAAATGCACGATGCCAAATCAAATTTGAATTTCAAATGAACAAAGAGTAATTTTAAAGTATAAGTATGTCTCAAATATTGTGTGGGACATACTTATATTAAAACTAATTCATAAACTGGGCATAGTGGCTCATGCCTGTAATCCTAGTGCTTTGGGACGCTGAGGTGGGAGCATTGCTTGAGGCCAGGAGTTCAAGACCAACCTGGGCAACATAGTGAGACTCCTGTCTCTAGAAAAAAATAAAAAAATTAGTTGGGAGTGGTCACATGTACCTATAGTCCTAGTTACGCAGGAGGCTGAGGTGGGAGGATTGCCTAAAGTCCAGGAGTTTGAAGATACAGTGAGCTATGATCATGCCACTGCACTCTAGCCTGAGCAACAGAGTGAAACTCCATCTCTTAAAAAAAAACTACAAGAATATAATTCATTTTTGCTAAATCTGGCAGCCTTAGGCCTAGAGAGCATAATTGCCCTGCCCAGGAGATGGTCACGCCTAATGAGGGGAAGCAGGTGCGGGTGGGGCTGGTTCACATGAATGGCCTCCTGTCCAGAAGTGAGCTTTGGCTGGACTATCTTGTATAAAAGTACAGATCCTCCCTTGCTGGGGGCCTAGAGATTCACCAGAGCCACGTCTGTTTACAGGCTGGTATGAGAGGTAAGTAGAGGCAGGCCTGGGTGAGGCCAGGACCCTACTGGCCTTCGCTGTGCAGGGCCTCCTCCCTGTGTATCTTCTGTCCTCTCTTCCCAGCCGTGCCCTGGGGTCTGGGGGCTGTGCAGCCCATGGCACAGAGGGTGGGGGGTGATCTAGCACTGGTGCTGGTGAAGGGGACACACTGAATTCTTGTCATGAAAGCTTCCAGCTTTCTCTAAAGGCAGGGAGTGAGAGGTGAAGGGAAGAGCGAAGAGGGCTGGGGGTTAACAAGCAAAATCACTCCAATGATCTCCCTTCTTCCTCCTCCCTGACTCGGCCTCATTAACACGAGGAGGCTAATATTTAGCTCTGGAGTGCAGGCAAGACTGAAGGTCTCTCCAGGGGCTCTGTTAAATGTCATAAATTGCGAGCACACAGCTTGAGGAGTTTGTGAATGGCATCTGAGCCCGAGGCCATCTAGTAATATTTATACTGTGCAAGTTCAGCCTTTTTCCTCCTTTAAAAAAAGTTTCCGATTTGTTTCAGAAGATGTCCATCTTAATCACTGTTTCTGGGGCTCTAATGGGAAAGACTCTCCATTCCCAGGTGCCAGGGGAAGGCAGTGGAAGAAACAGGCTTGGCGCTCAGGGAGGTGCTCACAGGAGTACAGATTCGGGGCCTTTTATTCTGCCAAATGCCTGGTTTCTATTTGGAGTACTGTAGAGCCAGGAAGCAGGTCTCTAGCTGTCCCAGACCAAGTGAATTATTCTTATTTTGGTCAATAAAACCCAAAGAAAGAATTAAATATGCCTATTTAGCCATGTCCAAAGATGATGGACTAGTACCCCCAATTATAAAATAATAATTAACTTGTACCTAGAACTTATTTGCCAGGTCCTGTTTTAAGATATGTATACATGTATAATATACACACACACACACAGAGCTTATATTTATAGCGCATATATATATATATATATATATAACATATATACAGTCATTTTATTCTTGGATCAATACAGCTATAAGGTAGGTACTGTTACTATACCAATTGTATTCTTTTTATTTTTTGCTTTCTCTTTCTTACCCTAGGGAATATTATCCCTATTTCAAAAGGCTGAGAAGCTGAGCCTGGGCCCTTTGCCATTAATCTCTGTTACAAACCCAAGCAGAGGATCATGCTAGCTGTTCACACCTAGGTAGGCTTTCCAGGCCCTTCACAATTTGTCCCCTACTTGCCTTTTTAATTATCTTACACAACTCGTCTTCAGGTCTGACTCAGATGCAACAGATCTCACTGTCCCTGAGCTCATGAGACACATCCCTCCTCTGACACTGGGCATATTGGGGATGTTGAGAATGTTGTCTGCCCATTTCATATATATATATACACATATATACACACACACACATGCACACACGCACACACACACGCGCATATATATATATTTTTTTAAATTTTAGAGACAGAGCCCCCCTCTGTTGCCCAGGCTGGAGTGCAGTGGCATGATCTCAGCTCACTGTAACCTCTGCCTCCCAGGTTCAAGTGATTCTCCTGCCTCAGCTTCCCCAGTAGCTGGGATTACAGGCATGCACCACCGAGCTGGGCTAGTTTACGTATTTTTACTAGAGATGGGATTTTGCCATGTTGGCCCTGCTCGTCTTGAACTCCTGACCTCAAGTGATCCTCTTGCCTCAGCCTTCCAAAGTGCTGGGATTACCAGGCCTGGCCTCTGCCCATTTCTTCACAAAGAAAAAAAAATCCATCCAGTCTTGGAACAGATTCCACCTTTTACCCAGGCATCCCCATGCCATTCCAGACCCTAGAGATTTCTCTCTTACTCTGAATTATTGAAGAACTGCTCTTTGGTTGTTTAAGCCTGTATGGCCTTGAAGTTGCTGTGTACTGCCACTCAAATCTTGTGCTGCTTCTTCATGACTCATCTCTCTGCCTGCTCCCTAACTAGATTATAAGCTCCAGGAGGGAAGAGGCTTTGTATGAATATAATGGTCCCTCAGTCAAGAGACTGTGAAGGATAAAAGGCTGAGAGCTTTATTTTACACTTTTTGACTCTTTTAAAAAAAAGTCACAAAAGAGCTAAGTGGTGCTCCTCCTGGGCACTTGGGATACTCCTGGTGTCTCTTGAAATAGGTAAGATCTGAGATTTAATACTGAATATAAGCAAGACAGCTCCCTCACTTATGAAAGGTCTTACACAAATTCCTCAAATTATTTCCTAAAACGCATAATAAAATGTTAGAGTTGCAGAGAGTTTGCGCTCTTGCAGGAACACAGAGTCATATGTTGTGTTATTTGTGTGATTTTCCCACTCATTGCCATTGATTGTCCTTCCTATTAATCGCAGGGCTGTGATTCAGGAGAAGCTAAAAGTCTGACTGAAGATGTAAGGGTCAAGTACTCTGACTTCGAGTCTAGTCATGGGTGGATCACCATTAAATCCATGGGTGGATTTAAAGCTCACGTTTATTTTTACAACGTGAGAGTGAGCTCTGAGGTGGGACTGAAAGGAACAGAGAAGTCTGCTGGAATGTTTTTGACTCTCATGAAATTTGTGTTTGGCAAGACCTTTTCTAACTGAACAGCTGGATATCCCAGTGAGCATTTGTGATTTCTGAGTCTGGGTAAGATAAACCAAAGGTGAAATATTTCTGGAAATGTGTAAACCTTTTGCACCTTCATCCTTTGTGAGGTCTCCAAGCTCACAGCTGTGGTGCTTCTGGTCTTATCTTTCCCTACAGCCCAGAGAGAGCTATTTGTCCTCTCTTGGGGAGACGGGGGAGACCTTCTGGGGACAGAGAGTAATGACTGCTTTTCTTTTATATTCATCATCAAGATCGATAATCCACATGTAATTTCCACACTAGGCCATAAGTATGAGTAATTATGGAATAATTAAATGTGCTAAGGGTGGCAAGGACTGTTAAAAGAGCAATTATGTAGCTAACTCCTCTGGGCTGCCTTTACTCTGAGTTGAAATGATTTTAAATATTACATCAAATTTCAGAATGAACATTTCAGAATCCTCTTCTATTACACACTGTTTACCTGTAATAGAACTTCTTTGTTCTTTCTCAAAATTTAATGAACAGATACCAGTGTTAGGACTTCAAACAAGGGCAGGGACAAGGGACATTCAAGTGTGTGTTAGAATATGGGCTGTTGCTACCTACCTGTGCGCATGTTTCTACTAGAATCCTGCCAGTCTTTGAATATCTAGTTCAAATGCCACTTCCTCTTGAAGACTTCTGTGATCCCAGTCATCTTAAGTACCTCCCGCCTCATAATACTTTTTACTTCAATAGTAGAATCTGATAAAGTCTGTCTTATTTTATGGCGATTTGATAATAAAAGTAATAAAAACTTTTCTACAGTGCTTTACCATTTATAAAGCATTTCTCACATATAATAACTCATTTTAATCCTCATGACAACTTTGTGAGGGTACATAATATTGCAAATTTATAGATGAAGAAATGAAAGCTCAAATGGCTTAAAAAAGGATGGCACGATGGCTAATGCCTGTAATCCCAGCACTTTGGGAGGCCGAGGAGGGTAGATTGCTTGACCTCAGGAGTTTGAGACCAGCCTAGGAAACATGGTAAAACCCCATCTCTACCAAAAATACAAAAAATTAACCAGGTGTGGTGACACACCCTCGCGATCCCAGCTACTTGGGAGGCTGAGGTGGGAGGATTGCTTGAACCCAGGAGGCAGAGGTTGCAGTGAGCTGAGATCGTGCCACTGCACTCCAGCCTGGGTGACAAAGTGAGCGTCTGTCTCTCAAAAAGACTTTTAAACTAAAATGCTTATAGGACTCAAGCAAGTACAAATGCAAAACAAGCTGTTTAGGTGTGTGTCAGTCAGCAGAAGCTAACATATGTGCAGTAACAACATGATCCCTAAATCTTGGTGGCTTGTATCAATACATGTTTATTTCTCAACCAGGTTTCATATTCACTGTAGGTTAGCCGTGGCCTTGTTCTGTGCATCTTCACTTTGGGTCCAGGCTGACTAGCAGGGATGTTTTAAGAGGGGGGCAAAGGATAATATGATGGAGCCACGTCCTGGCTTCTAAAGATCCTGCCTGGAAGGGGTGCACATCTCTTCTGCTTACAGATCAGAACATGCCCTTTTCCTCAGGCTTCTCTAGCAGATCGATACAAACCAGACATTCACCCTGCATTAGGAATTGGCCAACTAATGCTCTTGGGCCAAATCTGGCCCACTGCCTGGCTTTATACTGCCCATGAGCTAAGCATGGTGTTTAGATTTTTTTAAAGCTGAAAAAAATCCAAAAGAATAATATTTTGTGACACATGAAAATTGCATGAAATTCAAATTGCAGTGTTTTTGCGAATAAAACTTTATTTGGATGAAGCCACTCCACTTGTTTGTTTATGTATTATCTTTGGCTGCTTTCATGCTACAATGGTAGAGTTGAGTAAATGACAATAGAGATGTAGGCCCTCAAAACCTAAAATAGTTACTATCTTGCTGCACTCTGTCCTATAGCCCTGGTCAGAAGTCAACTTGGTCCAGTAGGAGCTCAAGTGTTAGACTCAGCAGCTTTATTTATTTATTTTGCAGTCTCTGTGGACAATGTATTTGGAATCCAGGGCCACTGCATACTGCTATGCATTCCAGGGTGTGCAGGGTGTGTTGTTGAAATAGCTTCCAGTAATACTGGAGCCCACCAGTGGGAATTAGGGTCTATATGCAGAAAGTTTCTTAACTCTTGCTTGGAGCTGGCATATGAATTGTAACTCATGCCAAAACTATCCTAAATAATGTCAAAAAGCAATGATAGCCTGGGGAAAATATTGGCAGCCAATATGGTAGACCAAAAAGGAATATTTTTAATGCATAAGGAACTCTTACAAATTAATAGGAAAAAGAGAAATACCATAGTATAAAAATGGATAGAGGTTTTAAATATTTAAGTAAATGTCCAATAAACATATGCTAACATGTTTAATCTCACTAGTAAACAAAGAAATGGCAATTAAAACAATGAGCTCTCAATTTTATCTATTCAATTGGCAAAACCTGGAAATGCCCACCATTGGCAAAGGTTTAGGGAATAGGGCACACTTTACAAGTGTGTACAATTTTTTATGGGTACTTGTTAATATGAATCTAAAGCTTAAAAACATGCATATTCTCTGTCTTTGTCTACCTCAAGGAATTAATTTTAAAGAAATAAATAATAAATAAGGACATAATAAGATACACAAAGAGATCTATGCACAAGAACTTTTACTACTGATGTTATTTCTGATAGAGAAATTTAGAAACAACTTAAAATATCTGACAGTAAATAGTACATGGCCATTAAAATTATGTTTTAGAAGAAAAATTAATGTCATGGGAAACCGTTTAAGATATATCATTAAGTGAAATAAATAGGATACAAATAGTGTATATAATATGCTCCCATTTTTGTAAAAAACAAAAATAAAAGCAGGAGAGACAAATACATATACCCAGAAAAGACTGGAATATCTATTCACTGAAATAACAGTGGTTGTTGATGAGTTGCTGGATTTTGATTAAGTTTTTATCTTTATGCTTTTGTATACTTTTGTAATTTTCTACCATAAACATATATTATTCTGGTAAGCAGAAAAAGTATATAAACATATTTGAACTGAAGAAACTTTTGACTTAAAGGATGCTCAAGACTATATTGGGGACCATATAATCCTTGCCATTATTTCCTTCAACTTTGAGAAAATCACTTTTTTAAAACCACTTTTTGGGTGAGTCATGGGCTTTGTTTTCCTTGATGCATTAAAAATATGTGTGATTCCCAATCATGCTGGAAAAGTGACATCCTGCTTTGGTCTCTCTTGCCTGGGTATTAAAGAGAAAATATTTTGCATCCGCTCAACAGACCACTTTATTACTGTAGTTATGGCTTAAGACAATCAGAGGCTGGAATGCTTTCTGAGATGGAATGATCCAGCTTTGAACAGAAATGGTCTTCTAAATTGGGGTAGGAACCTACAGCATGTGGTTTTCATTGAGAGTCGGCACACTACCCCACCCCCTGAGAGGAGTGGACACCACCTTGCTGCAGCCCAGGCATGTCTGAACATCAAGGAGGAACAGCTGGGTGTGGTGCCTCACTTTGGAAAGGTTGCCGACTGCTATTCAAGAAAATTGCTTTAGTTCTTCCATTTTTGTTACTGCCGATTTGGCCCTGGTTGTTCATGGCAAATGAATTTCTAAGCAAAGTTTGGAGAAAGTTGAATACTTTTCTAGGGTCTACGACTAGAAAGCTAGAAGTTCTGGGCAAAAGCCTGTTCATTTCTTCTGAAAGTCACCTTCTGCTCAGCCTCTTGGATTTGGTTCTATCTTAATTGATTACCTGACATTTCTGGTGTCTTGATGCTTCCTGTCATTTCTCAGGATCCACATTGCCCTGGATCAGGGGCTCACAGCCAGATGGGGTAGATTGAGGGGAACTGAGAAGAGGCCCATACTGCTCCTGGTTGGTCAGCCTTCAGGGGCTGAGGGAGGACTGCTCTGGCCAGAGCAGCAGAGATTCCAGGGAGCAAGGAAGTAGCCTGGCAGAGCCAGCCAGTCAGCGAGGGAGAGCCCCAGGACAAAGCAACTGGGAACAGGGGTGGTCCCAGCAGAGAGATGGATTCCAGCAGGCGGAATCCTGGGCTGGCAGTGTTCTGAACTCCTTATGAGGCCAGTCAGTGGGTAGCAGGGCACAGCCACCAGGTGAGTGCTCAGAGAAGTTGGATGCTTAGCGCAGGAGTGGAGTGCCATTGGCCCTGTGGTGCAGTGGAAAGGCTATGGGTTTTGGAATCAGAGAGACCTGGTTTGATCCTGGATTTACCACTGTGTGCTCTTTGGTAAAACCCTCAGGTGTTTTACCTGTGAGTATGCGTAACACCAGCTAGCTCTGCGCGGTAAGTTGTATAATGCACTCAGGACAGAGTAGACACACAAAGGGACATTCTTAAACTCTTTTGCCCTGGCTCAGGGTTATAACTGGGAGCGGGATGGGCTTGCAAATGGAGTACTGGTGGCCACAGCGAAGGGACTTGCTGTACTGAGGCTGGAAGCCAGGCTGGGTCTCATACCGTTCATAGGAATTTTAGCAAAATATTCCCATTGGGTTTTTCTACTTACTTTAGCAGTGGCTTCTCTTTGGAAGCTCACAGAAAAGATTAGATTAGAAAAAGATTAGAAAAGAATTAGGTGGTCTGAAGAGCAATTGAAGTTTGACTTGTGGAGAGGATTCTAAGATGCACTAGAAATTCTTGCAAAGAAATGAAATTACAAACATTTATTTAGAGAGACAATTAAAATATAAAGATTGTTCATCTCACGCACTGTCAATGTCAGTTAAGCAAGTATGGACCTATTCTTTATACCCTTTGCAAATCATCTAAAAAGATCTATGGAGGTCAATTTTTTTTATTAGTCCATAAAATTACTACCTGGTATCCCTTTCAGTACTGCATGAAAACATTTCCACTTTTCAGCCATCTGTAATGCCTGTAATGCCATCACTTTGGGAGGCTGAGGTGGGTGGATCACTTGAGGTCAGGAGTTTGAGACCAGGGTGAAACCCCGTCTCTACCAAAGAATACAAAAATTAGCTGGACATGGTGGCGTGGCGCGTGTCTGTAGTCCCAGTTACTTCGGAGGCTGAGAGGGGAGAATCGCTTGCACTTGGGAAATGGAGGTTGCAGTGAGCCAAGATCGCGTCACTGCACTCCAGCCTGGGCGACAGAGTGAGACCCTGTCTCAAAAAAAGAAAAAAAAATTTCCAGTTTTCTATAGTCACTACATAGCCCCTACTACAACATTCAGCATATATATGTATATATATATATATATGCACACACACACACACACGCATATATATGTATATATATAAAATATATATGTGTATATATATATAATGATGCCACCTCCTTGAAGCCTGCAGGGACTATGCCACACTCACTTCTGTGTCCCTGACCTTTAGCTCAGTGCTTGCCTCTTCCTAACAGGCCTTCATTAAAGGGTTGTTGAGCTGACCTGAATGTTAAATAACATTTTTAAATGGATATGCTCCACTCCACAAAAACCTAAAGAACAAAAAGATTTATGCAACAGATACATGCTGGTGGAATATAAGGAAAGTTAAAATTCACACTACAAATGAGTTCTTATTTTACATAGGAAAAATGATTTTAAAGATAAAGTTTCTGTACTGAATTAAAAATAAGATCCAACATTGAGAAATACATCTTTGCATCAGTTTTTTGGAACATGTTAATTTCATGAACTGAGGAACATAGATACTTCTTTTTCGATTAAAGTTAGTAAGAAAAAAAAGCTTGATTTTCCTTGAAGTGTCAGAGAGTATACGGCTCTCTGACTCTGATGAGGAGCGAAACATCCCTGGTTTTGCTATGGACCTAAAACCTAAATTCCTAAGACCGGAATTCTAAGTCCTTCTCCAACTCACCCACTGTAGAGCCTTCACACTATTTCTGTGACCATGGATGTGTGGTGGAGCATTAGTCCTGGGACAGAAAGTCCCTGCGTTGTTCCCAGGCAGGGCTGAATGAGGACCCTGGATATGTAAGAGATGAAGTGAGTTAATTTACATTGCTCTGAAAGTCCTTATCGATCAACACTAAGAGTCACACTGCTGACATGTTTGAAGCATCTTTTGGGGCTATAAAGATGAAATTTATTTCATCGGCAGGAACATTTCACAATCAATATTGGAGGCCACTTGCAGATACTATTTTAGCCACAAAGGCAAAGTGGATTTGGTTTGAGCCTGTCTCTAGGTTAAGTGGTTTGCTATTGAGA